>NC_137079.1:78187852-78903686 GCF_951640355.1 Cnephaeus nilssonii
GCATTTAAGAAGAAAAGAAAAACAGTGTGCAAATAAATATGAGGGAAAAAGATAAAATACAGATATAGTGGAGAGTTATTTTTAAAAGGTCATGTAAACCTAGCCATTGTGATCCGGTTGGAACATCATCCTGGACACCAAAAGGTAGTGGGTTCAATTCCCAGTAAGAGCACATACCTAGGTTGGGGATCCCATCTCTGGTAGGGATACATGTGGGCGGTAACTGATCAAACAGCATTGATGTTTCTATCTCTCCTTCCTCTTTCTAAAATCAATTTTTAAAAATGTATAAAATATGAATATTTGATAGCTTTAAATAAATGAATAATTTTCTAGGGAAATATGACTTATTACTAATATTATATTTTTTGAAATCTAAGCACATGTATAACCTTTCATTATCAGTAATTAAAATCTACCCACTTTTTAAATGCAAAAATATATCAGGAAATCACTTCTAGATATTTTTAAAAAGGGTTAATGCTCATTTTTAAAGAATATGTAATCTTACTGGTTTTTAAAATATATTTTATTGATTTTTTACAGAGAGGAAGGGAGAGGGATAGAGAGTTAGAAACATCGATGAGAGAGAAACGTCGATCAGCTGCCTTCTGCACACTCCCTCCTGGGTATGTGCTGACAACCCAGGTACATACCCTTGACCGGAATCAAACCTGGGACTCTTCAGTCTGCAGGTTGACGCTCTATCCACTGAGCCAAACCAGTTAGGGCTGTAATCTTACTTTTTACAATATTTTTAAAAATTCTAAGGAATCAGAAAAACACTAAAAATCACTTTTTGATGACAATATTCATAGAACAAATCAAAATTAAAACATGCAAAAAGTGCTTTGTGCTTAAACACAACATGAACAATTTGGGTTTATTTCAGTAAGACAAAAATTCTTTATATCTATAGTGGTGGGCAAAAGTGGGTTTCCAGTTGTAAATACATGAAACAGAGTTTATTCTTATATTAGTACTAGAGGCCCAGTGCACAAAATTCGTGCATGGGGGGGGGGAGTGTCCCTCAGCCCAGCCTGCACCCTCTCTAATTTGGGACCCCTCGAGGGATGTTCAACTGCCCGTTTACAGGGATTGGGTCATGGGGGTGTGGCCAGCCTGGGTGAGGGGCTGATGGCTGTTTGCAGGCTGACCACATCTCCCAGCAACCCAAGCTCCCAGCCCTCCTTTTTTTTTTTTTCCAGTGCCTCCTTGAGTGGAGGCCAGGGCGGGCTGGAAGCAGGTTCCTGGGATTTATTTATCTTCTATAATTGAAACTTTGTAGCCTTGAGCGGAGGCCAGGGCCGGCCAGGGTGGACGGAAAGCTTGACTTCCTCCATCACGGGGGCAAACCAAGCCTTCTGCTCACTCCAGCTCCGTGGCCTCCACCATCTTTGTTGGGTTAATTTGCATACTCGCTTCTGATTGGCTGGTGGATGTAGTGAGTGATGGTTAATTTGCATGTTTCTCTTTTATTAGTGATCTCTTAATTATTATATTATTTATCAAATGATTGACTGTATAGCTACTTTGGCCCTCCCCTATATGTGTTTGGATATCCTATCTAAAAAAGAGGAAATATGCTAATTGACCCTCACACTGTCACAAAGATGGAGGCACCCACAGCCAATAAGGAATTAATATGCTAATTGACACTCACGCGGTCACAAAGATGGCGGCACCCACAGCGAATAAGGAGAGAATATGCTAATTGACTTCCATGCCCTCAAAGATGGTGGTGCCCACAGCCACCAGATGATGGCGCCCAGTCCCCTCAGACCCGCTGGGGTGGCAGGTGCAGCAAGGACAGGCCCGCCGCTCCACATGCCTGCCTCCGAAGTCCGCCAGTCCCCTCAGCCCCCCAGTCACCCAGGGCGGGCCCAAGGTGCAGGGAAGCCTTGGATGGCAGCTGCCCAGCCACCCAGGGCTGGCCGAGGCTTGCACTGCTGGGAGTGGCAGCAGCAGAGGTGTGATGGGGCATAGCCTTCCCCTAATCGCCGGGTAGCCTCCTGCCCCTCAGGGCTCCTGGACTGTGAGAAGGGGCAGGCCGGGCTGAAGGACACCCCCCTCCAGTGCATGAATTTTCATGCACCAGGCCTCTAATACACACACACACACATATATATATGTATCTATCTATCTATATATGTATATATATATACATATGTATATACTGTATACATATATATATATACACATTTTATAAATTTATATACATGGTTTTGCACCATATACCAGAAAAATTTTTCTAAACATATTAAACTCTAAATATAAAAAAGAAAATTATGTTAATAGAAATGTAGAAGAATATATACTTCTCTATTTAAAAATATTTTTGAACCACACAAACATCAAATATTTCAATAAAATATACCTCTTATCATTCAATACAGCAATATTATAAAGTTAAAGCTAAATCTCAGCCAACAGTCAATGTTTTTGCAAAAATATCTAATCACAATAATATTAACTATGCTATAGATTATAAAATCTCAATCAAATAAGGACACCACACACATTCTAGTTCATATATGTTCACTGAATTGAAATAGGCAATTTACAAAAATGGGATTTCAAATTGCTAATTTATGCATATTAGAAAAATCAAAACATTTAAAGATGAATTTTAAGTTTTACACCTATGATATTGACAAAAATAAATGAGTTATGATATTAATTGTTGGTGATTATTGTTGAGAATGTCAACTGTTACATATACATAAGAGCAATTTTGCAGTACAGTCATGCACCACATAATGAAGTTTCGGTCAACATAAACTGGATATATGTTAGTGGTCCCATAAGGTTATGATGGGGCTGAAAGATTCCTGTAACCAGTGATGTCATTTCAGTCATAATGCCATGGCACAACACACTACTCCTGTGTTTGTGGTGACACTGGTGTAAACAAATGAAAGGTGCTGTTAGTCCTATAAAAGTACAACACATACTGTATAATTAAGTATAGTACATGATACTTGATCATGATAATAAACATCTATATTACTGGTTTATGTATTTACTGTACTATATTTTTATCATTCTTTTAGAGTTTACTTTTGCTACTTATTAAAAAAAAAAAAAGTTTGCTGTAAAATAGTGCCGTGTTATGCCAGGAGCAGCCTCATACATCTCCTGATTACCACATCTCTTGATTGAATCATTTTCTCTTGTGCTTGATTTAATCTTGTATTGTTCTGTTCATCATGACCCCTAAGGGTGCCAAATCCACTGCTAATGTTGCCAGTAAGAGGCCACATCACAAGTGATTTACCTGGGACTAAATTTAGAGTGATTAAGGACTATTGAGGTGGAAAATCAGTGATAGTTATTGTCAGTCAGGCATGCCCCATTCCACCATAGCTGCAATCTTGAAAAAAAGAACAAAGTTATGGAAAATTTAAAGAATCTGCTTTATGGAAGGCAATGAGACCTACACAAATTTTAAGATGTCTTATATCAGACATGGAGACACTTCTAATAATCTGGAATGAAGATCAGACACAGAAGCATATCCCTCTCCGCACCATGATAATTAGGGCTAAAGCAAAACGGTTCATCTGCAATGTTGAATTTACTGGTAGTTTTGGGTAGTTTAAACAATTAAAGATTAGATAATATAAAAAGTGTGTGGTGAGATTGAGTGCTGCTCTGAAGGCGGCTAAAGCATTTTTGGGAACTCGAAATAAACTGATTGTGGAGGAACATTACTTGTCAAAGCAAATATTCAATATGGATGAAACCTTCCTGTTGTGGAGAAAGATGCTTTAAGGCTTTTCATCCATAAGGAGGCGAAGTCACTGCCACATTTCAAGGCTTTTAATGACAGGATAACAATCATGCTTGGGGCAATGTTGAAGGCTATAAACTAAAATCTTTTGTAATCTGGCACCGTGAGAACACCAGGGCCTTCAAGCATATCAATCAGCACGCACTGCCAATGCACCACAGGAGCAATTAGAAGACATGGATAATGCAGCTCCTCTTCCAAGATGTCTCATGAATTGCTATGCCAGTGAAAGAGAGAATAATATACTTTTCCAGATATGTGTGTACCTGATAATGCTTTCAGACAACATCCTTTTATTGGTGAATTTTATCTCAATATCAAAGTGGTGTTTCTCCTCAAAATACTACTTATTTGACCCAACCAATGGATCAAGGGAGTTATAGCAGCTTATAGGACATATTACCTGAAGAAGACTATTGTCCTGGCTAATGCTGCAACTGAGAAAGACGTGGAGAAAATATTGATGCAGTTCTGGAAGGATTACAGCTTCCATGAGTCCATCAAGAATATTGCTTGGTCTTGGATTTTTGTCACCAAAGATATACACTCTTCCAGATATAGCATCTGGAAGCAGACACTCAAGAGGTTTGTTCAAGACTTGTTAAAGGATATGCAAGGAAGAAGTTGTTGCAAAAATCAACAGGGTCATGATTGAGACAACAAAGAACTTTAACCTGGGTGTGGATGAGAATGACATTGAGGTGTTCCTTAAAGTGGTTCCTAAGGAACTGACTAACCAGGGATTGTTGGAAAGGAAAAAAGGAATGCATAGCTGAAAAGGAGGCTAGAGAAAAATGAACATTCAGGAGAAGAAAAAGAAGAAAAATCCTAAGAAAATTTATAGTGAAGGGGTTAGCAGAAGCTTCTGTAGACCTCAAAAAGCTCCTTAAAACGTTTGGGGGAAAAAAATGAACCCCCAAAACAAAAGGTTTCCATTAGTAGAGGAATGTCCATGGTGAGTATCTGCATACAAGCAAACCTAAAATGAAAAAAAGAAACAAATCAAGCAAATCACCATGGATATATTTCTGAAAAAAGTGACACCTTTTTAAGAAGAGCCTCTGGCAAATCATTCAGGAAGGATTCCAGAAAAAGGCATTGTTATCATAGAAGATGACAGATCTAGGCATGTTATTGTCTCTAAAGACCTTTCAGTGTGACAAGGTGTGGCAGAGGAAGGCAGTAGTACTGATCATCCTGACCCTGTGCAGGCCTAGGCTAAATGTACAGGTTTGTATCTTAGCTTTTAACAAAATAGTAAAGATTTCTTAAAATCCTATCTAATAAAGAAGTAATATGCAAATTGACCATCACTCCGCCACAAAGATGGCGGCACCCATAGCCACAAAATGGTGGCACCCAGTTCTCTCAGCCCTGCTGGAGTCCCCCAGTCCCGGGGGGGGTGGCCGCTGAGAGCAGACAGTGTGAGCAACCTGGCGGAATGCTTGCTTCATTGCCACAGTGACGAGGCAAGATTTCCACCCCGGCCATGGAGAGCCTCTGGCCAGTGGGCATAGAGCAGCCGGGGGGGTGGGGAGGGGGCCTTTCCAGCCAGGCTGGGTGCAGAGCACTTGCGTCATCATCCTGGCAATGAGGCAGGTGTTCCTAGCCTGGCCACAGAGGGCCTCTGGCCAGGCTGGGCCTGGAGCGGCCAGGCAGAATGCTTGCTTCGTCATTGCTGCAGCGGAGATTCTGACAGCAGGGAGAAGGAAGTCCCACCCCTACAGAATCAGCCATAATCAGCTGTTGGTCAGACAGCTCTCAGCAGCCTTACAGGACTCTCATTCACCTGCATCTCAGACCGTGACAGCAGGGATGTGGGACTATGTCTAAAGAGCAGCTATTGATACAAAGTAGCTCTGCAACCGAAAGAAGCTGGTGTTATCGACAGAAAATGTCTGAAGACCAACGTGTGTCTCATCTTGAAAGAAGGCGGCGCCCGCAACAGAATGTATCTGAAAAGCTACTATTGGCAAAATGTAGCTCTGAAGCCGAAAAAAGCCGGCATCATCGACAAAAAATGTATAAAGACCAACGTGCCTTTGAAGTTGAAAGTAGGCGGTGGCGACGACAGAATATGTCTAAAGGACAGTCATCAACAAGTACTACCAATATTGGTAGGAACTGCCTTGTCAGCGAAAATGGAGTACATGAGGATGCAATTCTCAAACATAGTTTTGCTGTAATGACTGTTAGATGTGAATTTTGCCTATCACTAAATTTCTCTGATGAAAAACCATCTGATGGGAAATTTATTCTATGTTGTAGCAAAGATAAAGTCTGTCCAAATGATATACATTTTCCAGAATACCCAGCATATTTAAAAAGATTAATGACAAACGAAGATTCTGACAGTAAAAATTTCATGGAAAATATTCATCCCATAAATAGTTCTTTTGCTTTTGCTTCCATGGGTGCAAATATTGCATCGCCATCAGGATATGGGTCATACTGTTTTAGAATACACGGACAAGTTTATCACTGTACTGGAACTTTACATCCTTCGGATGGTGTTTCTCAGAAGTTTGCTCAACTCTATATTTTAGATACAGTGGAAGCGACAAGTAAAAGATTAGCAATGCCAGAAAACCAGGGCTGCTCAGAAAGACTCATGATCAACATCAACAACCTCATGCATGAAATAAATGAATTAACAAAATCATACAAGATGCTACATGAGGTAGAAAAGGAAGCCCAATCTGAAGCAGCAGCAAAAGGTATTGCTCCCACTGAAGTAACAATGGCAATTAAATACGATCATAACAGTGACCCAGGTAGATATAATTCTCCCCGTGTAACCAAGGTTGCTGTCATATTTAGAAACGAAGATGGAGAACCTCCTTTGAAAGGGACTTGCTCATTCATTGTAAACCAGATCCCAATATTCTGAATGCCACTAAAATGAAACAAATCAGTATCCTACTTCCTACATTAGATGCAATGACATATTCTATTCTTTTTCCACATGGTGAAAAAGGCTGGGGAACAGATATTGCTTTAAGACTCAGAGACAACAGTGTAACCGACAATAATAATAGGCAAAATGTAAGGACACGAGTCACACAAATGCAATATTATGGATTTCATCTCTCTGTGCGGGACATGTTCAATCCTATTTTAAATGCAGGAAAATTAACTCAACAGTTTATCATGGATTCATATTAAAAAATGCAGGTCAATCTAATAAATTTCATTAAAGCAAACCAATCTAAGTTGAGAGTTGAAAAATATTGTGGTTTGATGGATTATCTCAAATCTAGATCTGAAAATGACAATGTGCCAATTGGTAAAATGATAATACTTCCATCATCTTATGAGGGTAGTCCCAGAAATATGCAGCAGTGATATCAGGATGCTGTGGCAATTGTCACAAAATATGGTAAGCCCGATTTATTCATAACCATGACATGCAAGCCCAAATGGGCAGATATTACAAACAATTTACAACACTGGCAAAAAGTTGAAAACAGACCTGACTTGGTAGCCAGAGGTTTTAATATTAAGCTGAATGCTCTTTTAAATTATATATATTAATTCCATTTATTTGGCAAAGTAATAGCTAAGATTCATGTCATTGAATTTCAGAAACGCGGACTGCCTCATGCTCACATATTATTGATATTAGATAGTGAGTCCAAATTACGAACAGAAGATGACATTGACCATATAGTTAAGGCAGAAATTCCAGATGAAGACCAGTGTCCTCGACTTTTTCAAATCGTAATATCAAATATGGTACATGGACCATGTGGAATACAAAATCCAAATAGTCCATGTATGTAAAATGGAAAATGTTCAAAAGGATATCCACAAGAATTTCAAAATGCGACCATTCGAAATATTAATGGATATCCCAAATACAAATGAAGATCTGGTAGCACCATTTCTATTGGAAATAAAGTTGTCGATAACACTTGGATTGTCCTTTATAACCCGTATTTGTGCCTCAAATATAATTGTCATATAAACGTTGAAGTCTGTGAATCGATTAAAAGTATCAAATATGTATTTAAATACATCTATAAAGGGCATGATTGTGCAAATATTCAAATTTCTGGAAAAAAAATTATTAATCATGACGAAGTACAGGACTTCATTGACTCCAGGTATATGAGCACTCCTGAGGCTGTTTAGAGACTTTTTGCAATGTGAATGCATGACCAATCTCATGCAATCACAAGATTAGCTATTCATTTGCCAAATGATCAGAATTTGTATTTTCATACCGATGATTTTGCTAAAGTTATAGATAGGGCTAAAAGGCATAACTCGACTTTGATAGCTTGGTTCTTATTGAATAGAGAAGATTCCTATGAACGTAATTATCATTATTGGGAGATTTCACAGCATTATGTGTTTAATAATTCTTTGTGGACAAAACGCCGAAAGGGTGGGAATAAAGTATTAGGTAGACTGTTCACTATGAGCTTTAGAAAACCAGAACGATATTACCTTAGACTTTTGTTTCTGCATGTAAACAGTGCGATAAGTTTTGATGATCTGCGAACTGTAGGAGGTGTAGTTTATGATACATTTCATGAAGCTGCTAAACACCAAGGATTATTACTTGACGACACTATCTGGAAAGATATGATTGACGATGCGATCATCCTTAATATGCCCAAACAACTGCAGCAACTTTTTGCATACATTTGCGTGTTTGGATGTCCTTCTGATGCAGACAAATTATGGGATAACAATAAATCTCATTTTCTTGAAGATTTCTGTTGGATATTACAACAAAGAGAATGTGCCTGTGTGAACTGTGAAATGCATGCCCTTAACGAAATTCAAGAGGTATTCACATTGCATGGAACAAAATGTTCACATTTCAAACTTCCGGCTATCCTTTATTAATGAATGCAAATACATGTGATGAATCGTACGAGCAACAACAGGCAGAGGTTTTGATAAATTCTCTGAATAATGAACAGTTGACAGCCTTTCATACTATAACTTCAGCCATCGAAGATCAAACTGTACACCCCAAATGCTTTTTCTTGGATGGTCCAGGTGGTAGTGGAAAAATATATCTGTATAAAGTTTTAATACATTATATTAGAGATCGTGGTGGAACTGTTTTACCCACAGTGTCTACAGGAATTGCTGCAAATATACTTCTCGGTGGAAGAACCTTTCATTCCCAATATAAATTACCAATTCCATTAAATGAAACTTCAATTTCTAGACTCGATATAAAGAGTAAAGTTGCTAAAACCATTAAAAAGCCAAACTTCTCATTATTGATGAATGCACCATGGCATCCAGGCATGCTATAAACACCATAGACAGATTACTAAGAGAAATTATAAATGTTGCATTTGGTATGAACGTTCTCCTTCTTGGACGGGATGTTCTATAATGTCTCAGTATTGTGCCGCATGCTATGCAATTGGCCTTAGTACAAACGAGTTTAAAGTACTGTAGTGTTTGGGGATGTTTCAGACAGTTGTCTCTTAAAACAAATATGAGATCAGAGGATTCTGCTTATAGTGAATGGTTAGTAAAACTTGGAGATGGCAAACTTGATAGCAGTTTTCATTTAGGAATGGATATTATTGAAATCCCCCGTGAAATTATTTGTAACGAATCTCTTATTGAAGCTACCTTTGGAAATAGTATATCTATAGATAATATTAAAAATATATCTAAACGTGAAATTCTTTGTCCAAAAAATGAGCACATTCAAAAATTAAGTGAAGAAATTTTGGATATACTCGATGGAGATTTTCACACCTATCGGAGTGATGATTCCATTGACTCAACAGATGATGCTGAAAAGGAAAATTTTCCCATCGAATTTCTTAATAGTATTACTCCTTCAGAAATGCCGTGTCATAAATTAAAATTGAAAGTGGGTGCAATCATCATGCTATTGAGAAATCTTAATAGTAAATGGGGTCTTTGTAATGGTACTAGATTTATTATCAAAAGATTATGACCTAACATAATTGAAGCTGAAGTATTAACAGGATCTGCAGAGGGAGAGGTTGTTCTGATTCCAAGAATTGATTTGTCCCCATCTGACATTGGCCACCCATTTAAATTAATTCGAAGATAGTTTCCTGTGATGCCAGCATTTGCAATAACTATGAATAAATCACAAGGACAAACTTTAGTCAGAGTAGGAATATTCCTACCTGAACCTGTTTTCGCACATGGTCAGTTATATGTTGCTTTCTCTTGAGTTCGAAGAGCATGTGATGTTACAGTTAAAGTTGTAAATACTTCATCCCAAGGGAAATTAGTCAAGCACTCTGAAAGTGCTTTCACTCTTAATGTAGTATACAGGGAGATATTAGAATAAGTTTAATCACTTTATCAGTCATTGTTTGCATCAATGTTGTTTTTATATCATGGTTTTGCTGTTTTCATATCATGTTTTTGTTGTTTTTATATCATGTGTATGTTGTTGTTGTTATATAATTTTTTATTGTTTATTTATTAATAAAATAATGTATTATTTTCATATACATTTTACTCATTTCCTTTCATCTCTCACATTCCTATTATAGAGAAAGAGCAAATAGCAATATTAAAATATTTCCTCTAATTAATTCCCTTTTAATGTGCATGAATTTTGTGCACTGGGCCACTAGTTAAATAGATAAAAGCTTACATGAAAATATTTTTGTACAGCTGAATTATGTGTATGGACTTTAGGCTAGTGTTATTACAAAATAGTAGAGAGATTAAAAAAATTAAACTTTATAAATGTGCAGCAAGCTAAGATTACTATTGAAAGAAACAATTATAAATTATGTGTAACCTAAGTGCACAGTGTTTATAAGTTTGCAGTAGTGTGTATTGTCCTTGGCCTTCACATTCACTTGCCACTCACTCACTGATTCACCAGAGCAATTTCCAGTTTTGCAAACCCCATTCATAGAATTTGCCTTGTACAAATGTACCATTTTTATTTATTTATTATTCATTTTAACCCTCACTCAAGGATATTTTTCCCCATTGATTTCTAGAGAGAGTAGAAGGGAGGGAGTGAAGGGGGGGAAGAGAGAGAGAAAGAGAGAGACATCAATGTGAGACAGACACATCAATTGGCTGCCTCCCACACGAGCCCTAACAGAGACCAGGTATTTAACCTGCAACCCAGGTATGTGCCCTGGACCAGAAATCAAACCCATGACCTTTCAATCCACGGGCCAATACTCTAAACACTGAGCAACAACTTCCAAAAACAGATGTACCATTTATATTTTATATCATATTTCACTGTACCCTTTCTCTCTTTATATATGTTTAGATACTTAAATACTTACCATTGTGTTACAATTATCTACATTATTCAGTGCAGCAACATGCTATACAGCTTTGTAGCCCAGGAATAATAAACTATAACAAACAACCTATGTGTATAGTAGGCTATACCATCTAGATTTTTGTATGTACACTCTATGATGTTTGCCTAATGTCAAAATCTTCCAGTGCTGCATTTCTTAAAACATATTCTATTGTTAAGCAACACATGACATTATTTGAAAAATTAGATGATATTCATCTTATAAGTTGTATTAATTTTACATCTAATTATCCACACTGGAGAAACATATATGTATGGATATTCATAATAGTGAGATTTGTATTGGTATAAGAAAAAGTGTGGATACAAATTTGTTCTTAATGTATGATGGCACACAAATGTTGCTTATTCATGCTTTGTTATGCTATATATAATTATTTGAGTCAGTGAAATACATCTATGTGTATCAATGCTAGTTGAATTTTATAATAATAATAATGTAAATAATGAATGACATTTGTAAACAGAATATAAAATATGATAAAGTATGATAGAAACTTTATAACTTTTATAACACAGGAAACAGTAGTATATAGTATGGAAAGAAATTTTTATACAAATAAGAGCACAGAAACATTAATCAGAAGAAGACACTTGCACTTAAGAATAATAGTTACTTGTATTGGGAAGGGAAAGGGGGGATTCTTAAGATTCATAACTTACCATAATAGTTCATGACTATTCTGATGTAACTGAAAGAGCGAGCAAGAGAGAGCATGCATTTGTCTGTTACATCTCCTGAGTTTTCTAGATATTTGATATATTTTTCAATTTGGAAAAATACTTAAATATGATTGCACACATTCTTCAGACTGCTATATTCTTTGGGTGTGCTTTTTTGTACTGTTCTTTTAAATAAAAGAGAAAAAAACACTATAAAATCAAATCTGTCAATAAACTTATTCCATAAGACAAAATATTGAGAGCATACATTCCTAGACACAGGGATGTTAATATCAGAAGTCAAAAAAACTCAATTTCAAAAATATTTTTGAGACCTGCCACTCCTATCATGCCAAGATATCCTCGAAATCCTTAAAATTAACTTCATATTAATTTATAGGAACTAGTTAAATAAATTATGATATATACAAATGACATAATACTATGCAGATCTATCTCCCCAAATTGGGTAAATACAAACTGCTTTGTAATAATCTTCACAATCTATTAAAAAGTTTAAAAAATACAAAAACAAGGAAAGATGCAGAATAATATTTTGCACAGGTCATTTTTATATCCAATTGAATATGAATTGAGAGGTAAACTATTCAAAATAGTATAAACATTTATTTATTAAGTTTTATTGAAAACTGACTTCTGGAATATTAAAAGATAACAGATATGTTGGAGAATTTAACCATCTGCTATTGAAAATCTTACTTTGCTTAATAATTTCCTGGTGTCAATGTCTCTGGTGATATAATAAATTATAGGAGATCTGAAGTATGGAGATTTAACAACACTGTAATTAAAACTGCAGCATTTGTATAACAGATGAACACTATTTCAGAATACATTAATATCAATAAAAAAAAAATAACAAGAAACCAGCTTGAGTATTTTTTGGAAAGTTGCCAGAGCAGTCATGAGGGGTAGAATAATTTGTTCTGAGGCAACAACAGTACAAAAATATACATTGAGTACCAGTGTCAATTAGAGGAAGTTAATGAGATGTAAAAAGCAACCTAATAAAGCAGATATCCTAGGACCCCCCAACTTTTGATTAGACTGAGTGACTAAATTCTTTGTTGTGAACAATGCAGACAATGTGTTAAAGCATAATGAACGGATGCACTCTGAAAGGAAAATAAATTTAACAGATTACCTGTATATCATCAGAGTTCAAAGAGTGAGAAAATATATTTAATAAGGAAAACATTTTTCCAATTAAATACTGAATATAAAAAATTCTTTGGAATTTTGGCATATAGTAAATTAGTGCAAGCTGAACATTTTTCATAAAGTTCCTATTTGAGAAAGTTCCTGTATCATTAAGAGTGACTGTCAAACTACAACAGGAAGGCAGGAGAGGGTTGGAGGGGGGCAGCTAATAGATCAACTGAAGGACTTGTATGTATGCATATAAGCATAACCAATGAACACAGACACTGGGGGGGGCGGGCATATACCGGGGAGAGTAGGGGAGGCCGGGGGGAGGACAATGGGGGCGGGGGGAAAGGAGACATATCTACTACTATTTGTAATACTTTAAACAATAAAAAAAATTTAAAAAAGATAACACTTTTTCTCAGACTTTGTGAAATACAATAAATTATTAAACTACTTAGTTTCAAGAACAAATTACCATAAACTGAGTTTGTAAATTTAAAAATGTAACATAGTAAAGAGCTGTCTTGAAAATTAAATATGGATCGTGCATTATATTTTTAAAACTTTCAAATTTAAAATGTATTAAGGAGTTTAATTTGCTTGGTACTGTATCATTTTTCCTCAGCAACACTTTATGATAAATATTTTAAGTGATACATGTTAATAAAAATCAACCGTTAATACATAGTCAATAGCAGAGTTTTAAAGATTCCCATTGTCAAAGGTCATAACAAAGCATTAGAGCAAAGAGTTTACCATACCTTTTAAAAGATGTAGCTGAAAGCATGTTAGAATTTGTAAAGAAAAATAAATAAAACATTGAGGACCTACAGATGCTCCTCAACTTACAATGGAGTTATGTTTCAGTAAATAGTAAGTTGAAAATATAATAAGTCAAAATGTATTTAATACACTAACCTACTGAACTGCAGAGCTTAGCCTCGCCTGTCTTAGATGCACTCATACACTTAGCATTAGCCCACTGTTGGGCAGTTATGGTGAGTTTCCTCTCAAGAGTAACACTTTGCTCTTCTTCTTATCACCAGCAGCAGGAGACACAGATGGGTGTTTTGTAGACATGATGGGATGAGAAAACATAAAGCACAACATCCACAAACAAACAAATTAAAAAAAAAAAACACTGGCAAAATAGTATACTGTAGAGTATTTGTTGTAAACACTCACCACTGAATGGCTCACTGGAGCTGAGGGTTGCTGCCGCTGCCTAGCACACAATGAAAGAGTATGGTACCACATATTGCTAGCCCAGAAAAAGATCAAAATTCAAATTACAGTTTCCATTAAATGTGTATTGCTTTTGCACTCTCCTAAAGTCAAAAAAAGCAAGTCAAACCACGGTAAGTCAAAGACCCTGTGAATAGTTCTCATATTCTTTTTTCTTAAAGGTAAAATCATTTAACACACACGAGACTTCTTTTGGTAAGAGCAGATTAAGGCACAGAGAGTTCTCATGCCAGTGAAGAATTATGAGTCAATCGGTTGATTAAAAATGGAAATCCAGAGTAAAGACCCCAGAATTAGTCACCTAAGGTATAAGAGGCTATGAAAACTATCCATATTCTGATGAAACCAGAAGGGCAAAGTTGAAATCTCAGGCCTGTCAAAGCCTCGCCATATTCCAGTGTACCCCAATGTTTGGAAACACTTTTGTCAATTACTCAAGTCCAATTCTGGATGATCTCAATCCTTCACTTTGCATTAAAGTAAGTAAAGATGCCCTAACCAGTTTGGCTCAGTGGATAGAGCGTTGGCCTGCGGACTCAAGGGTTGCAGGTTCGATTCCGATCAAGGGCACGTACCTTGGTTGCGGACACATCCCCAGTAGGGAGTGTGCAGGAGGCAGCTGATCGATGTTTCTCTCTCATTGATGTTTCTAACTCTCCATCCCTCTCCTTTCCTCTCTGTAAAAAAATCAATAAAATATATTTTAAAGTAAGTAAAGATTACCAATGCTCTCAGTTTACTGCCACATGTAAATATTCTCTTGAGAAAGATAAATAATTTTAAGACTTATATTACTTCTATAATTTGTCTAGTGGTATGCAAGATAGACTGTATTAAAATAAAATAAAAAATTATAGCCCAAAATCTATTTATTAGGAAAGAGAAAAAATTAATGATGTACACATATATCAAAACTAATAGTAAGTTGAAAATATAATAAGTCAAAATGTATTTAATACACTAACCTACTGAACTGCAGATTAAATAAGAATTTAATCTGAAGAAAGTAAAGATCAGAGAAGAAAACGATAAAATAAAAGAACACACATGATATGAGGATCAATAGTGATAATGTTCCTTTGTAAAATAACAACAAAATTAATAATTTTATAACCTCTGGTGAGAGTTATAAGCTATATTAGAAATTTGTTACTAAACTATCTATTCTGCTCCCACTCCACCAAAATAACACTATGCTTGTAAGTAATATATATTCTCATACAATTACATGACAACGCAATTATATTTTAAGAGAATAAAGAGATATAATCCTTACTATCCTATCTAATAAAGAGAGAATATGCTAATTGACTGTCCCGCCCTCAAATATGGTGGCGCCCACAGCCAATAGGAGGGAATATGATAATTGACTGCCACGCCCTCAAAGACGGCGGCGCCCACAGCCACAAGATGGTGGCGCCCAGTCCCTTCTGCCCTGCCTGGACGGCAACTGCATGGCAAGGCGGACCCTGCCTTGCCACGCGCCTGCCACAAGAGTCCCCCAGTACCCTCAGCCCTCCAGCCACCCAGGGCCAGCCCAAGGCACAGGCAAGCCTTGGATGGCGGCTGCCCAGCTGCCAAGCCACCCAGGGCTACCTGAGGCTCAGGTAACCAGGGTCGGCAGAGGCTTGCGCTGCTGGCGGTGGCAGCAGCAGAGGTGTGATGGGGCCGTCACCTTCCCCTGATCACCGGGTCGCTTCCCGCCCCTGAGAACTCCCAGATTGTGAGAGGGGGCAGGCCGGGCTGAGGGACCCCACCTCCAATGCATAAACTTTCATGCACCGGGCCTCTAGTGTTGTTAATAAAATATTAGGGGCCCCAGTGTGCTACCTGTTCTCTTTGTTTTTATTCTTTAAAACATATATAAAACTTCTTTGAGTTTGCAATTTAAAGCAATAAAATGAAATTAAAGTATTATAACTATGATATGCATACTATAAAATGAAAGCATGGTTAGCATTTGATCCCTGGAATATTTCTTATTTCAGTGGAGCATAATTTATCAAATAATATATTGGTACCTGGTGAAATAGTATCTACAAAAGGGAATTTAAAATTTTTAAATCTTACTAGAGCACAAATTTTTGTTTTAGGAATTTTATTTTTAATACCAATAAACTCATCATAGTTAACACACATAGCAGAAATGTTTGTCACTCATTTAGCCAATGATTACATGACTTTATGTAACAGTATCCTATCAATAAAAGGGTAGTATGCAAATTAACCATCACTCCATCACAAAGATGGTGGCTCCCCAGTCCCCTCAGCCTCGCCAGAGTCCCCCAATCCTGGTGGGGCTGCTGTTGATAGTGGGCAGTGTGAGCGGCCTGGCGGAATGCTTGCTTTGTCACTGTGGTGACGGAGGACCTCTGGGCAGCGGGCGCAGAGTGGCTGGGGCGGGACGCTTCTTTCAGTGCCGCGACAACGCCCCAGCCGTGGAGGGCCTCTGGGGCACAGAGGGCTGGCCCATAGCCTTCGTGGCCAAGTGCAAGCCTGGAGAGGAGATGGCGGGCCCTCCTCCCGTGGAATTGGCGTGGGTCCCTCCCGGCTCCTGTGGAAGCAGCGTGGCTCCCGGCAGTGGTTCCCGTTGGCTCCCATGTGGCCTACTGTGCGCAATATTGCGAGATGGGCTATTAGTTTCTTAATAATAATGCTATCACTTTAAAGAGGCAGCAAGTTCCTTAAGTAGAGAGAATGGTTGTTAACAGATTTTGTTTTAATCCGATACATAATATCTCAGGTTACTCTACATATAAATAGGTGCGCAGCTAATATTTATTGGAACAAATGTGAAAATGATTCTCTAGAGTTTAGCTATAGCTACTCCACGGTATTGCTGCCTCTGCATCCGTATGTGTGACCAAGCAGCCTGCAGTGCCTTAAACTGGAACTAACTCACTCAAGCACAGGCATTCCCTGATGGCAGCTCACAGAGGCACATGCAAATATAAGTTCCTGGTGTGGCTTCCCCATAGCTTTTGTTATCAACAGTCTCCCCTGACCTCAGTGTTTATATGCTACCTTTTGTACCTCTTAGATAAGACCCCAGCCCGGCTGGCATGGCTCAGGGGTTGAGTGTCGACCTAGGAACCAGGAGGTCATGGTTTGATTCCCGGTCAGAGCACATGCCCGGGTTGTGGGCTCGATCCCCAGTGCGGGGTGTGCAGGAGACAGCCAATCAGTGATTCTTTCTCATCACTGATGTTTCCATTTCTCTCTTCCTCTCCTTTCTGCTCTGGAATCAATATATATATATTAAAAAAAAAAAGACCCCAGTGGGGCTTACCCAAACCCCATTCTTTTGGTTTGAATTGACCAATCTGGATCTAGACCATGAACCCCAAAACACTCTATTCATAGACCCTAATAAAGGCATTTGCCCCAAGTCCTGCATCTCTCTCTCCATTTCACTTTGCCTTGACTTCCTCATGTGGCTTCTTGAGACATGCTGGGTACTTTCTCCAGTACCTCTGAGTAATACGCTTTTCTATCAATTTCTCTTATAGTCTATTATTGCACCACTACTGACCATTTGGCACCCTGTGCTCCACTTAACAATTATTAATTTAATAGTGATGGAATAAATAAAAATTACTAATTTTTTGTTTATTGAGAAGTATCCTTAAATTGTTTTTGACAAAGCTAACCTAGCATAAGGAAAATAAAGACCATATAATTAAAAAAAAATTTTAATCACATTAAATTAATGAAAAATAAATTTTTATTTATTTATTTATTTATTTATTTATTTATTTATTTAAGTGTGTGTGTGGCTATCATCAACAAATCTACAAATGACAAGTGCTAGCTAGGATGTGAAGAAAAAGGAACCCTCGTGCACTGCTGGTGGGAATGCAGACTGGTGCAACCACTGTGGAGAACATTATGGAGTTTCCTCAAAAAGTTAAAAATGGAACTGCCATTGTATCTTGGGATTTCTCAAATGAATTCAATCACCAGCTGCTTTTCTTCTTTTTTAAAATTTGTTGTCATTTCCTTTAAAATAATGTACCCCAGAATAAAAAGTATAAGAGTATGCTTAAAATGACAATTTCACTCTCAGTAAATCCCACTTCTAGGAATATATCCCAAGAAATCAGAAACACCAATTAGAAAGGATATATGCACCCCTATGTTCATAGCAGCACAATTTACAATAGCTAAGATTTGGACACAGCCAAAGTGCCCATCAGCAGATGAGTGGATTAAAACACTGTGGTACATCTATACAATGGAATACTATGCTCCTGTAAAAAAGAAGGAACTCTTACCATTTGCAACAGCATGGATAGACCTGGAGAGCATTATGTTAAGTGAAATAAGCCAGTTGGAGAAAGATAAATATCACATGATCTCACTCATTTGTGAAATATAGTGAACAACATAAACTGATGAACAAAAATAGATCCAGAGACAGAGAAGCATTGAATTGACTGTCAAACCTCAGAGGGAAGGCAGGGGAGGGGAGTGGGTAAGAGATCAACCAAAGGACTTGTATGCATGCATATAAGTTTTACCAATGTACACAGTCACTAGTGGGGTGAGGGCATGTGCTGGGGGAGTGGCCAGAGAGAGGTCAATGGAGTAAAAAATAATATCGTAACAGCTGTGTATAGGCCGGGGTGGGGGATACTTGAAATATCAGGGGGACCACTCTTTAAAGTATATGATTGTCTAACCACTATGTTGTGCACCTGAAACTAATACAGAATAATATTGAATGTGAACTATAATTGAAAAAAATGGAACATTGTATGGTATATGTTTTTCATCATCATAAAAAAATTTTAATAAAATTTTAATTAGTAAATAGAATATTCTAATATGACAGAGAATAGCTTTTATATCTCAACCTTGCTTTCAACTTACCAAGTTTTACAAAAATATATATCCTTCACATTGACTCATAAAAAGAAAATGAAAAAAGTAAATATAACAAAAATAAAATAAAATAATATATTACCCATGGGAACTAAGGAGAGCTAAAAGATCAATAAAGTTTTATTAGGAATTAGAATGAGTGCAAAGAAATATGACATTAGAAACCATATAGAGCAAAAAAAATAATTTAATTTGTTTCTGATTTTGTATTTGTATTTATATTGAAGTGCATATTATCTTACACATTCAGTGCCTGATTTTGACTCAATAAATAAATGGAATCCAATTTGGTATACCGACCAAGAAAGAAAGGAAGGGAAGGGCCTAGCCAAAGAACATACTGCATAACCCATAGACACAGACAACAGTGTGGTGATGGCCAGAGGGAAAGTGGGGGTAGGGGCTGGGTGTAGGTGTACAAAGGGTGGAGGGGAATGGAGACATCAGTAATAGTGTCAAAATAAAAATAAAGTTAAAAAAAGAAAGATGTATTTTAAATAGATTATCAAAGACACCACACCAAGTACCTATATTACCTTGGAAAGATTACTTAATTTTTGTGACAACATGAATTGTGCCCTTTTATTGATTGATTTAGTGTTGACAGGCAAAAGACAGAAGCTAACATGGACAAATGATTTTAGTTCACTCTACCAATTAAAGCAATAACTCCTTAGAGAATCTTGAGGTTACTAGTTTAACTTTTGACCTTAAGGTGTTGTTTATTTTTTATGTTTGTTTCTATTCATCATGCCACCTATTATCTATCTTTATCTATCTTTGCTTCCAGCATGATACATTCTACTTTGGGGCCCAGTTTTCTAGAACACTGACTTTACTGTCAAAATTAATCCCACCCCCCCCCCCCAGCAGGTTTGTCTCAGTGGACTGAACAGTCCCGGTTCAATTATAGTCAAGGGCACATGCCTGGGTTTCGGGCTCGATCCCCAATAGGGGGCATGCAGGAGGCAGCAGATCAATGATTATCATTATTAATGTTTTTTATCTCTCCCTCTCTAAAATCAATAAAAATATATTTTTTTAAAATTAATTGTTTTAAATTACAACCCATTTGTTTTTGTTTGTTTTTTCCTTTTCTTTAGCACCAAGAGCCATACAGAATCCAGAATTGAGATTTAGTTTCAGAGAATTTTTAAAGTAAAGGACGATTTGGAATAATGATGATGAAAACTTTAAATAGGTTATTAAATTTTAAATAAGTAGTTTAACACAAATTTCTCTTACCAATATTATTTTATACATTTTAAAATAAATAAAATTGCCACTTTATTTTGTCCTATCTTATAGCTAACTTTTTCTAAGTGACTTACACATTTTTAACAAGTCTTGTAATTCTGTGCTTAATCCCTTTCAAGACATTGAATCCTACCTAATAAAATAGTAATATGCAAATTGACAGCCACGCCCACCAGCCAAAGCCACGTCCACCAGCCAATCAGGGCAAGTATGCAAATTACCCAACAAAGATGGCATTTAATTTGAATACGCTGAGGGAGGGAGGAGTGAAGACTGAAGACAACTTAGAAGGAAGAGGGAGGAAAAGCAGAAAGCAAGGTGGCTGCCAGAGGGAAAGCCCAGGCTGGGAGGAGCGGGACGGAGCGGGGCAGGGCGGAGCGGGGTGGGGCGGAGCGGGGTGGAGCGGGGCGGCAGCGGTGCGTGGGTGCAGGCTTAGCAGCCACAACGGAGGCGTCAGGGGCCGCACATGCGGCCGCAGCGGCCACTTGCAGGATTCTTCCTGCAAATGGGCTACTAGTTAGTAATAAGAAAATCTGCTTCTCTAAGTTTAAAACTTTAAAAATTAACTGCAGCATTTAAAGAAATGATTGCCTCTGAAATTCCAATTTTTTTATTCTCTTAAAAAGCAGCTTTTTAAAAAACATAAAATGTGTATAATGCTTTCTGTGTTATGTATGATATAAGTATATTTCTAAATTGCTATTTTGTTGAAAACTGCATTATCCACACTAATAAAAGAGAAATATGTAAATTGACCATACCTCCGTGACACCCACCAGCCAATCAGTAGGGAATATGCAAATCAGCAGGACAAAGATGGTGGTGGCCCCGCCCCCAGCCACACCAGGTGTGGAGCCGCCGAGCGGGGCAGGAAGCCTGCTATGAGCAGGAGGGAGGGGGGCGGAGGGAGCTACAGGAGCAGCACTCTGGCCTGAGCTTAGCGAAGCCTGCAGACTCCGACCAGAGTCAACGAGAAGCCTGCAGACTCTGGCCAGAGTCAGTGAAGACTCAGGCCGGATTGAAGGCAGAAGGCGGCGGCCAGAGTGAAGGCCTGGTTCCCGGGTGCCAGAGGAAAACTGGTGCCAGCAGCCAGATGAAGGAAGGCTTATTGCATGAATCTTCAGGCAACGGGCCTCTAGTTTTAAATAACTTAAACCATTATAATCCTATCTAATAAAGAGGGAATATGCTAATTGACTGTCATGCCCTCACAAAGATGGCAGTACCCAAAGCCAATAAGGAGGGAATACGCTAATTGACTGCCACATCCTCAAAGATGGCGGTGCCCACAGCCACAAGATGGAGGCACTCAGTCCCCTTAGCCCCGCCAGGGTGGCATACATGTGGCATGGCCAGGCCTGCCCCCAGGTGGGTCCTGCCCCCAGGTGGGTCCGGCCACCCCACGTGCCTGCCTCTGGAGTCCCCCAGTCCCCTCAGCCCCCCAGCCACCCTTGGCTGGTGGCTGCCCAGTCCCCCAGGGTGGGCCTGAGGCACAGGCAAGCCTCAGATGGTGGCTGCCCAGCCGCACATTGCCGCCCGAGGCTCAGGAACCAGGGCTGGCCGAGGCTTGTGTTGTTGGCAGTGGCAGCAGCAAAGGTGTGATGGGAGCATCACCTTCCCCTGATCACTGAATCACCTCCCATCTCTGAAGGCTCCCGGACTGTGAGAGGGGCCAGTGGAAGAATAGTGATGCTGGCAACTTGTATATGCCACAAAGAGAAGCCATAAAGTTCTTCTTTTAAGTGAATATGTGGATTTTTATTTTTATTTTTTACTTAGTAAGGACAGAAATATCATATGCTGAGGTTGCTAAGATCTATGGTAAAAACAAACCTACCTGTGAAATTATGTAGAAGGGAAAAGAAATGTGTGCTATTTTTGCTGTCAAAACTCAAACTGCAAAAGTTATGGCAAAGTGTGTGGTAAGTGCTTAGTTAAGATGGAAAAGGCAGTAAGTTTATGGGTGGAAGATGACATTGTCATGATTCCATGACCCTCCTTCTTACAAATCATCAGAAGTCAATAGTAGCCTAACACTACGTCACACAGTGCCTACATCATTCACCTCACATCATCTGGTCACATAGGCATTGCCTCATCTCAAAGAAGAAGGGTGAGTACAGTACAATCAAATATTTAGAGAGAGAGAGAGAGACCATATTTATATAAGTATCAATATAGTATATTGTTATCCTTTTTCTATTTTATTATTAGTTATTAGAGGCCCAGTGCATGATTGAATCATGCACGTGTAGGGACCCCTACACATTTTCGCTTTCGATATCGGGGGAGCTGGGTACCTTTCCGCTGGTGCACCAGGCCTTTCAGAAGCCTCCGGGGCGGCGGAGGCTTCTGAAAGGTCTGGTGCCGGAGCAGACAGGCACCCAGCTCCCCCGCTTTTGATGGTCCGCGGCGGGACGTGAGCTCGCTGCCCCAGAGGCCCCTTCTGTTCTGCAGCACAGCCATGGCGCAGACGCTGAGCTCGCGCCGCCGCTGGGATGCCAGCTCAGTGTCCCGCTGGCCCAATCGGCTACCCCGGCCACCCCAAGTCCCGCCCCCTGCACCTCCCGCTGGCCCAATCGTGGGCGTAGCGGAGTGATGGTAATTTACACATTACCATTTTATTAGGTAGGACTAGAAGCCTGGTACACGAAATTTGTGCACTGGAAGGGGGGGGTTCTCTCAGCCCAGCCTATGCCCTCTTGCAGTCCAGAACTCCTCGCTCCTTACTGCCCGCCTGCTAGCTGCTCCCTACCACTCGGCTGGCTGCTCCTTAGCAGCCATGAGCCCACTTCTGGCTGAGCGGCACTCCCCCTGTGGGAGCACACTGACCCTGGTGGTCAGTGCACATCATAGTGACTGGTCATTCTGGTCATTCCTCTGTAACGGTTGCTTAGGCTTTTATTATATAGATTGTTAACTTCTTACTGCCTAAGTTATAAATTAAACTTTATCATAGCTATGTATGTGTAAGGAAAAACATGGTGTATATAGGATTTGATGCTAGCCAGTTTCAAGCTTCGACTAGGGGTCTTGGAACATATTCCCTGAGTACCTACTCTACTCAGGCTTTCTCTAAGAGATTTAATACTTCTCTATAGCTCTCCTTTTGTTCTGAGGTCTCACCAGGATTGCCTTTAAAGGTCCATTCATGGCAGTGTAGGCTTTTTGCAGCTGCACCTCCATACTCTTCCATCCCCTACCTATTACCCAATTCCAAAGCTGCCTCCAAAATTTTAGATATTTGTTGCAACAACATCCCACTCAGTGACAATTTCTGTCTTAGTTAGTTGGGTTGCTATGGGGAAGTCCAAGATCAAGGCACTGGAATATTCAGTGTTCGGTGATAACCCAGGGAATGTCTTTTTTAATATCACATGTATTTAGCCATCTATTCCACCTCACTTGGCCCTTATCACAAGGGTTTATTCTAGCCATTGCTTATGTACACACAGAGCTGGAGTATTTTGGATGTCTCAACCATCTATTATGAGGGAGATTTTATCATCAGGACACATAGGCATTGCTTTGGAAGGCTTTCAATATCCATCATCTAGGTAAAACTAAAATTACTTAACTCATTTGGTTTAAAAAACCTGCATTATTATATTTAGTCAGAGTCATTTCATGACATTCTGTTACTTGAGTTTTATTCTATCATAATATCAAACTGTTTGTAATCTCCTTTTCCATTTGTCTCTGTTCAGGTTATCATCACTTGTTCCATAATTCTTCTTAGCCTTTTATCATCTTAACTTCCTAATCTTATCTTGATGTGCTCTCCCAGTACAAGCTTTGCTTAAAAGCTTTGCTTTTATAAAAAAGGGTTTTTCAAAAAGTACCTTCATGTTTTCAATGATAAGAACTTGCCTAGACATAACTATCAGTCAATAAACATTTTGAGCCATTGCTTGATAAAAACCCTTATTACTTTAAAGGTAACATCATCTGGGTGCAATAAATTCTGAAGCTGCAATTAGTCATATACAGAAACTATAACATAACCAAAATACACTTTTACTTTTACCAAGTTCTGCTATATTTTACAAGATGCTATAATTGGGTATGCAGATAACACATATTGCAATAATATCTGGAGTTTGTATCCTATCTTACTTGTAATTGTAGATCCTTTAGAAAATTATTTTCCCTCAATTTTGTGTCCTGCCTAATTGGAATAATGGCAATAGCATCTAATCTGTGTACCAGAGCTCATAATTAGAGGTGCAAATATGTGTGCATCTTAACATATGAGTCATATGTTTACATATGTAAGCATACTTAAAATTTAGAAAAATGTATGTTCATGCAAAATATTAATAATACTAATAATTATATAAATTTAATGTTACATTCTATCACATTATTCCTAATTCTAACACACTTATCTCTACTAAAATTCTTTCTAATAATACATTCTATCGGTTATTAAGTATTGTATGTATCTCCATGATAAACATTTTAATGCTGTCCCATTAAGTGCTCACAATAAATAACTTTTAGATACCCATAGCAATATCATTGTTTACAAAACAAAATTGTCTTCTTTAAGCCGTAAAGTCTCATATGAATGTGAATTATAATGTTTAACTAGAATATTGCCCTGACCTCACGTGTCTGATTTTTGAGGAGCAAACACATAAGCAATTTGTATATAGATCAGTTGAATTGATATACTCCATGTGACAAATTAGTTGGGACTTATTTATTCATATTTACCTGCCTCTGTGAAGGTTCTAATACGAGTATTTGTACTAACATTTGATTCAAGCTATTTTCTGACTTTATAAACCCACTCTTCCTCAGCTGACTCAAACTCTCCTTGTCAAATGTTTTGATATCTGTAAAGATTTTATTAAAATCTACTTTTCTCTTTAGACTGTCCATGTTTAGCCTCCACTGACCCTAGAAAAACTCATTCATTCACTTAGTTAGTCATTCATTCATTTAGTCATTCCTCTATTCAATAAACACTTATTGAATGTCTATTGTATGTCAGGTGCTTATTGAGGCATTTAAGATATTTGTAAATTAAAAAGGCATATCTCTGTGGTTGTGCAGTTTGCATTCTTGGACATTTCTATTTAATGACACATTTGGTAGTTTCTGGTTTTCTTACCCCAAACAAGGCTGACTATTTGACCCCAGGCAGTTCTATATGTTCTATTTGTCTCTCCCTTGTTCTTTATTCTTTTTCCTATAAAAGCTTCCTGCCTTCTACGCCTGTTAGAGGAGGTCATTGAGACCTGGTTGACCTTAAGAACTGAATCCGGCAATCAGGAGTTCCTTACTCCCTTCCCTGTCTTGAAATTTATGTTCCTTCTCCATTCTCACACTAGAACTATCTCAAGTACATAAGTTTTAGAGAAAAAATATGTTTTTAAGACCATCTTGGTTGAATACTGAACTGTGTTCAGTTAAGGACCCTATGTAAACTTTTAAAATTTTGGTGAGCAGGTGTAGATATTTATTTGTCTTGTAGCTACCCAAGAAAGCCTCATATGTAAACTTCCCTGTTTATTAAACCTTTCACCTACCTATCTGGAGTGGTTCCTCTTTCTTGGGTCTCTTCTTGCCCAAGATTTCCATTTTCCAGTTCTCTGAGAAGACACCACCCACTTCATGAAGTGTTAAATAAAATGTGTTTGCACTGTGTAAATTTTAAAAAATTATTTTTAAGAGTTTTTGACAATGAAGAATGAGATCTGAAGCTTAAAGCTGACAAGCTGGGAAACAGCAAGGCACCTACTGAAGTCTTTGAGTGCAATGCTCCTCTCTTCTTTACTGAGGGTTATGGGCAAGACAGTCTCTATTTGAGCTCTGTTCTATTGCATGCAGGTCTCTGATCCAAACAAACTTTATTTTTAAATAAGCATATAGTTCCCAGATAGGTTTTGGGTCCCAGAAAAGTTCTGGGTTTTGTTAAAGTGCACAGAAAGTCTCTGGGCTCTTGGAGATGTTCTGGGGTAGTGATATCAGCAGTGTGCAATGAGTGGCAGCTGTTATGGGGCTCACAAAGCCTCGAGGTCAGTTCAAAGTGTAAACCAGTTGGGAACTTGGGAAAATAAATTAAGACAAGAAATTCAAACTATTTAGAGCATTAAAAGTAAAAATCTAAGTAGGCACAGGTTGGACCATTAAAAGTCATCAAGGCATCTGCCACTAAAAAAAAAGAAAACCTGTTGAAAATAATAATATTCTATTGCTAGTGGAAGTCTCAAAAGCCAAAGCAGCACAATTAGCAGGTACAGGTTAAGCACATAAAAGCTGTTGGAATACTTACTACCCAACTCTAAGACTTCCATGCTAGCATAAGTTGGTTATGGAATAGGTTAGACTGACACTAGGGAACAAAGGTAAAGGACAATTCTGTGCAACATGGTACATTGTAAAACACCACAGAAATCCCCAACTCAATTACACATTCCTTTTCAGTATGAATTTGGCTCCACAAGACCCATGCCTTGGCTAAGAAATGGGATACTCTAATTTCAAAAAATTGAGAATGCCACCTACCAGCACACGTGCATGTTTTACGTCTAAGAATTGTGGTCCCAGAAGCTGTAGATATCTATAAAAATGACAAAATCTTACTAAGACAACACAGAATTGCAATGGCCACTTTGAGGAATATTCCAATTAGATAAGATAATTCACTTAAGAAGGGCATTTGAGAGCAAGGGTTCCCAAATCAAACAGAATAAGATACCTCTTTTAATTGGCACACAGTAGCCTTCAAAAGCCTTCAAGATTTCAAAATAGCTTCATGAAAGATTCATTGAAAGACTAATGAAAAATTAAAGACACAAGTGGTACCTGAAACAAAACGATAAGATGAACATAGCTCAAACTATCCCTTCTATCCTCCTTTACTTGAGTACCCACTAATAGTCCATCTGAATTGCCTTTCCACTCAGGAGAGTTCAGAAGACCATAAACAAAAGCCTACCAAGTTAGTGGTGTTAAAACTGCAACTTTTCAATACCAGAAACCTAAAACACCTATTCTTCCCATGTTGTATCCTCCAAGGATCCATTATCAAAACACTAGCTGATAATTCAAAAATTCATTTGCAATTGAAACAAACAAACAAAAGATTGTAGTTGAAGGTTTTGTCATGGCCTTCCACTCCAAAGCTCCCACATTTACCTTCACAGAAGGACCCCCAGAAGGACCATTCTCATGGAGGATTCTCTGGTAAACTACTACCAGTTATTCCCGTAAACAGCCAGCCAGTTATTCCAAGAGAAAACAAGAATTAAAAGTTAATGAAAAGCATTGCCAAATTCTGGTAAGTACCAGGGCTATACTTCCTAATTTAAACCCCACTTGCTCTTGGGACTGCAGTTGGGTTCCTAGGAAAACTGATGGAAGCCAGAGACAGTGAGAATTCTTAAAAGAATCAGCTATCCCAGATCTCTGCGTCAGGTTGAGAGAGGAAGGAGCTATGTCTTGTTGTCCCTTCCTTTCTAAATCCAGACCAGTTGGTGACTGACGATTTCTTTCTCAGGGAGAGCTCTTGCTTTGTTGTTTGTCTCATTTTGTATACTGAGAACTCGCCTGGGCTTTCTGCCTGGATGCATAGTCATTCACTTAAAGGATTCTTATTTAGATTATGCAACGGAATGTTAATCCTCAGCCACAGGTCTACACACACACACACACACACACATACACACACACAGCCCCACTCCCAGAGTTTAAAAATTTGAGGTATATATAATTGATATATTTATTAATGGCTTCATATGTAGACTGACCATATAAATTATTGTCTAATCTGAGATCACTTTGAGATCACATACCATTAGCAATTATTCCAAAATGATAGACATACATCTGGATTAGCTCTAAGGAAAGTGTGAACAACAAAATAAATTACTTTGATTTAGGATTATTTTTGTTGCTATTCCAATTTTAGGTTACAAATCCTAAACCTTTCAGGTTTAGTTCTGTTTCAATATAAGACATGGTTGTCAGTTAAAATATAGTATATATTAATCATACATGTTCTCTCTCTCTCTCTTTCTCTCTCTAATGCACACACATAAAAAACAACAAAAACAAATCAATATTTTTATCACTTAAACATATTCAACTAAAAAATGTAAAGAAGATAGATCTAATGAAATCAAAGGCATTTTGACTTTTCTCACTTATCGGGAGACAATTTCCTGCAGTGCTAAAGTAGAACATTGTTGCAGTGTTCTCATTTTTAGCAATGATATTGCTAAATGCAGTTGTTTTTGAATCAGTGAAAAAAGCTGGTAAATTTTCCCATTATTATCTGCTATAATTCTTTTATTTTTCTATTAATTTAAAACAAAACAGTATATGAATTTCTTTGGAAAATAAATAGAATAAGTGAAGTGAATTTATAAAAAATAATTTTTTCATTGGTAAAAATTACTTTTCATAAAATATTTTTATGATATTCTTTAGTTAAGCATAATTGTGCTATGGTATCCATTAAATGTATGAGTTATTTTAAAAATAATACTTTCTGAAAAGTCTCCATTGAGAAATTGAGTCAATTTTCTATCAATATAAATTTACATTCCAATTATTCATTGAAATGTTAGGTCATAGCGTTGCAGATTATTCTGATGGGAATGATTTCCTTTTTTTTTTGTGCTAAAGATGCATGTGTTTTTTAGTTTTGTAGTATTTTAAAAATAATTAGTTGCTAAACAGATATAATACTTATTCCCTTCCTTCAACAGATGGTCAACTACAGATGGGGAAGGTGATTGTTTATATTTTTTCTTAGAAAAGAATAAAAAAAACAAAAATCCAGGTGTGTTCATTTGTTGGCAGTATACCCAATTTCAACCAATTAAATATGCTGAAAAAGTATCTTTGAATTTAACCAACTTTTATTGTTCTTGATTTGTGCATCCATTCTCTATTACCTTCATTCTCAGCAATCCATGGCTTCTTGGAAATTGGAAATTTTTTAACTCTAAAAATTCACTAATAATGCATTGACAGAGGAAAAAACACATGAACAAAACAAAAACAGCACACTGGAATTAACAAAGAAACTCCCATTTTCCGCTAATTTTCCTTGTATATGTTAGGAAAAATTGTGTGTTTATATATTATCGTACATATTCACAAATATGTATCTATACATACATACACACATATATTTGTAACTTAGATATATTTTCATAACCACACTAAAACATTTATCTCATTGCTTTATTTCATGGTACAGTGAATACTGTGTTTTAAGTCAAGGTTGATACATGAGAATAGTGTAGTTCTTTTGTGTGTTCTTACTGTTATATAGGGACTAGAGGCCCGATGCACAAAAATTCGTGCAAAAATAGGCTTTCCTTCCCTTGGCTGCTGGCACCGGCTTCCTTCCAGCACCTGGGACCCGGACTGCTTTCCTCCTCCAGCGGCCGACAGGCACCCAGGACCTGGGCTGGCTTCCCTCCAGCCTAGGCTTCATCAGGAAGGATGTCCAGAATGACTTCCGGAAGACATCCGGTCTAATTAGCATATTAACCCTTTTATTATTATCAATAGTATAATTGAGAATAAAATGATATTGGAAGCTTTTGGAATTCTATGATGGCCTAGAACATGTTACATAATACTGACTGATATTCTTGAAATTTTGGTAGTTGATACTTTTTAAGTGCCTGTTTTTTCCCTTGGTTTTAGCAATTCAATTTTAGCAGATATGTGTCTGTGTATGGGTGCAGCATTTATTCATGCAGTGACCATAATTTATCCACTTTATTTTCAATGGCAGACAGTATGCCTATTTATGTTATTTGGATTCCTTCAATTTTAATTTTTCATATTTGAGAAAAATTTATTTTACTTAATATATAAATCAGATATAATGATATAATCAAGATATCCATATACTGCTACTTGAGTGAAACTGATGTTGAATATTGACTTTTTAATTTTTAGAAAACAAAATATTGTAAGTGTATTTTCTACCTTACTTCTTTTTCCAGGACCAAAAAAAAATCACAAAATAATGAATGTTGTGTTTTATAAATTATACTGAATTTTATATTAATATATTAAAAATGATACATATTTATATAAGTATATTTAATTTATTTTAAATATTAAATAATTTTATTATATCTCATTTATATTTCCTGTGCAATGTTAAAAATACTTCATATTTTACTTATTTAGATTTCTAATTTTATTTATTTATTTATTTATTTATTTTAAAATTATCTTAAGTTTTACATATGTCTCCTTTTTCCCCAATTGACACACACACCCCCAACCATTCCAACCCCGGGCAAGCCCCCACCACCCCAGTGTCTCTATCGTTTGGTTATGCTAATATGTATGCATAAAAGTCCTTTGGTTACTCTAACCCCCACCACCTCCCCTACCATTTGTCTCTGGATCTATTTTTGTTCATCAGTTTATGTTGTTCATTATATTTCACATATGAGTGAGATCATGTGATATTTATCTTTCTCCGACTGGCTTATTTCACTTAGCATAATGTTCTCCAGTTCCATGCATGCTGTTGCGAATGGTAAAAGTGCCTTCTTTTTTACAGCAGCATAGAACTCCATTGTGTGGATGTACCATTGTTTTTTAATCCACTCATCTGCTGATGGGCACTTAGGTTGTTTCCAAATCTTAGCTATTGTAAATTGTGCTGCTATGAACGTAGGGTTCATATATTCTTTCTGATTGGTGTTTCTGGTTTCTTGGGATATATTCCTAGAAGTGGGATTTAGATTTCTAAATTTATATTCATTACTTTTATTATTTTATATTAGTACAAATTTTGTTACACTTTTACCAAATTGATATTCAAATCAATTTATATACTTATTTTATATAGCATTATTTTGAAGAATGGCTTTATTTTATATTCTGATACAAGTTGTTTGTATTTTTAAATTTTATTTGTTTTACAAACATTTTGTAATATTGCAATTTTTAATTTTTTTTCTGACAAAATATTTGTCTTGCGCATTGAAATGTATTTTTATTAAAATTTCCTGGAATTAGTTTTTTTTCTATTTTATGATTAGTATCTTTTTTTCTACATTGAGATTAGGAATATGTCTTTAATCTTTGTACTTTTTGTGGAAATTAACTGAGATTTACTCCATGGTCTCATTTATGACCACTTTCGGTCAATATTTTTTTTCCAATTAGAATAACCCATTTAAAAATTGCTACATATTTTGTTTCCAGAAAATAAAATTATCTATCATCTATATATCTCTATATCTATATCTATGCCTATACCAATGCTTATATCTATATCATATATCTATATCTATCTATATATATATACGTATATCTATATCTGTCTATGTCTGTGTCTATGTCTATGTCTATATCTATGTCTATTTCTATATATCATCTATATCTATCATCTTTATATCTAGCTATTATATTGAAAGAGCAAAATTTAAGGATGCAAATAGAAAACTACTATTTTTTCCTCATTTTCCATTCAAAATCATCCTATGCAGTTACTTTTCATGGTTTCTTAGATAAAAATTCAGATAGTTCCCATAACTTTTTAGTTTTATTTATTAATCGGATAATACAATAATCCCTATACTGCAAATATAATTTCCACTTCATTCTAATGATAAAGATTTCAAGGTTAGTGGTAAAAACAATTTACTGTCTCCCAATTTGGCAATGATTCACACTACAAAGCTGTCAGTTACAAAAGAGAGTATGATTGGTGTGTTTTATTTCCCTCTTTGTAACTTTACCTCTACTTATTCCCCCAACTGGATTACCTTGGTTCCTGTGGGATCTGCTAGGAGAGAGAAGAGCAATACAGATCTGGAAATATTCACTTGACTAACATTGCCTTTATCTGTTATTGGTAGTTTAAAGGATTGAGAACTCTTTTAATAAATTCTCCCAGGACGCTCTAACATAATTTCCTCAGAGATTTCCTTCTGCAGACACCTGAAGTATCTCCTTTGATAAAGTCAAAGCTATCCTTTTTCTAGTTTTATATGCTCCCATATCAACTTTACTACCTACCAACGTATCGCTAGTCTTTCCAGACTGTCATCACTTCTGGCAAAAAAAAACACTTTGGTTTAGGATATTTAAAAATAACATCAAGTCAGGGCAACACTGAGTAGTCCAAATCTAGCTGGAAGGATGTATTTAACTGTTGTATTGAGAGTGTGGAACTAAGCTGTTAACCATAAAGCAAATATTTTGTCTCCCTTTTAATCAATACCTATAAAACTTCATTCATTCTTCTTATGTATCTGAATAAAAACTGAGCTATTTTCAGAGTTCATAGAAAAAATTAAATTATCTGGTCATAACTGGTCACAAAAGCAGTCTTACTTTATTAATTAATGTCTTTAGTCCTAAAAGGACTAATGGATTCTTCAGTTTGCTTAGGCTCAAATCTTAGTGTCAATGCTTAATAACTCAGTTCATCATCATGAAATTAAAGAATGATAACAATAACATCATGAGGTTTTGTTTAGATATTTGAAAGTTGCTTAGAATAGGGTATGTGTAGACTAAGGGTCATATCAGTGACTGTTTATAAAATTTGAAACAACTAAAATATCTCTTTTGCTCCACCTTGGGATATTGAACTCTCAATCTTTAATTGGGAAGGTGTAGGAGTACCTTGAGAACTTTATTTCCATTCCCTTGCATTCCATTTTTCATTCTTTCAGCTGCAGTTTTGCCATGGTCTCGAATGGTGCTGAAGGAGAAACAAGGGAATAGAAATATCTAACTTCCTTGGATTTGACATTAGCAGTGCCTGTGATTGGCATGTGTCTATTTGTCTCTCATTGTGACTGTATAACTATACTCATTTGATGTTTCTTCACTGACTGCTTATGATAATCTCCTTAAAGCTTTGAAATTAAAATCTCACTGATGATTGAAGTGTATGTTGGTTAAATAATTTTGTAGGGAATTTAATTATACCAGCAAGTTACAATGGCATGTACTCTGTGACATTTACATTTCATTTCTAAATGTCTACCCTAGAGAAACTCTCACACATGTGTACAAGGAGACTGTTTTGAAGCACTGCCTGTAACAATTAAGAAGATTAAACTACCTAACTAGTCCCCAATTGATATTTAAAATAGTTCATTCACATATATTACCTGAATTCTCAATATAACTGATTAAAAAACTTCTCTACTAATGTAATGCCCCTTCTTTCGATGTTATTTAATTTGATGGCATTAACACATCAAGTTATAATGTCTTACCCACATTATTTACTCAGTGTATGACAGTAATTTTTAAGAATTCATGGAATTCCAATTCCCCAGTTTTAAAGACCACAATACTTCATAATACTTACTCTCACATGAATATTAAAACAGAATGTTCTGGATTAGCATGGCTAATAAAAATTTAGGGAATATCATTTCTATCTATACATTCACTACAATAAAATCAATCAATAACTTTAATTCTTTTATCATGACCTATGAATTCCTACATGGTTTGGATTCAGCCTGGATTCTTCATCCTATCTAATAAAAGAGTAGTATGCAAATCATCACTCCGCTACACTCACAGGCCATGCCCACCAGCCAATCAGAGTGAGTATGCAAATTAAACCAAAAACATGGCGGCAGCCCCGCCCCCGAGCCTCTAAGGGCCTGTGGGAGTCATCAGCGCCTGAGGCTGGCTGCAGCCACGAAGACCAAGAAGCCACCTGCCCCGTGATCCCAGGCTGCAGCCAGCCTCAGAAGCCTCAGGTCCGCCTGCCCAATGTCCTGGGGAGACGGAGAAACTGGGCCCCAGTGCCTGAGGCTGGGTGAAGCCCGGGAGATGAAGAAGCCGCCTGCCCCGTGATCCCAGGCTGCAGCCAGGTGGAGAAGCCGCCCGCCCCATGTCCGCCCACCCCACGTCCTGGAGGAGACTGAGAAACAGAGCCCCAGCCCCTGAGGCTGGCTGCAGCCACGGAGACCAAGAAGCCGCCTGCCCCATGATCCCAGGCCTCAGCCAGCTGGAGAAACCGTTCACCCCACGTCCTAGGGGAGACAAGAAACCAGGTGCCAGTGCCTGAGGCTGGCTACAGCACAGGAGATGAAGAAGCCACCTGCCCTGTGATCCCAGGCCTAAGCCAGCAGCAGAAACCTCAGGTCCGCCTGACCCATGTCCTGGGGGAGACTGAGAAACTGGGCCCCAGCGCCTGAGGCTGGCTGCGACCTGGAAGATGAAGAAGCCGCGTGCCCCGTGATCCCAGGCCTAAGCCAGCAGCAGAAACCTCAGGTCCGCCTGCCCCACGTCCTGGGGAGACTGAGAAACTGGGCCCCAGCGCCTGAGGCTGGCTGCGACCTGGGAGATGAAGAAGCCGCCTGCCCTATGATCCCAGGCCGCAGCCAGAAGTAGAAGTCGCCCCACTGCATCCGAGGGAATATGGAGAAGCCACCCGCCTGCAGTCCAGACGCCAGCACCTGCAGCTGGCTACAGCCTGGTAGATGGAGAAGCCGCCCACCCTGCAGTCCGGGGCACCAGCACCTCTGGCTGGCTGTGGCCTAGGAGACAGAGAAGCCGCCCACCCTGTAGTCCTGGGTGCCAGCACTTGCAGCTGCAGCACAGGCGAAGCCACCTGCCCACCATCCCCTGAGGCTGCAGCCAGCCTGGGTGCCTATGGCTGACCAGAGGGAGGGAAGCCTGGATCCCAGGTGCCTGTGGTCGGCTGGAGGAGGAAATCCTGGGTACCAGATGCTGGCCGAGGCAGAGGTGGTTAGGGGCAATCAAGCCAGCAGGGGAGCAGTTAGGGGCAATCAGGCTGGTAGGCAGAAGCAGTTAGGGGCAATCAGGCAGGCAGGTGAGCGGTTAGGAGCCAGCAATTCTGAATTGTGAGAGGGATGTCCAACTGCTGGTTATCCCACAAGGGGTCCCAGATTGGAGAGGGTACAGGCCAGGCTGAGAGACACCCTCCCCGCTGCCCCCCGTGCACGAATTTTGTGCACCAGGCCTCTAGTTTTATATAAAAACTAGAGGCCAGTGGGGTCCCTCGGCCTGGCCTGCACCCTTTCATAATCTGGGACCCCTCAGGGGATGTCAGACTGCCAGTTTCAGCCCAATCCCCACAGGCCAGGCTGAGGGACCCCACCTGTGCATGAATCCATGCACCAGGCCTCTAGTATGCATATAAGATCTTTGGTTAATAACTTCCCACCCTCCCCCATCTCCCCTTTTTCCTCTGAGATTCATCAATCTGTCCCATGTTTCCATACCTGTGCATTGAGTGTCTTCCCCCTGGTGATCAGTGCGCATCATAACTACTGGTGGAACAATGGAATGGTGGAATGGTAGAACTTTGGAATGGTCGCTTAGGCTTTTATATATATAGATTCTAACCAGTGACTTTTTCATTTCAAAATATCCTTTGTATGCCAACGACAGCACCCTCATATTTTTCTTCATTCCTATCTCTCTCTGTCTCTCTTTTCCTGCCCACACACAGATACACAGACACACAAACACACAGCTACATACACATATTAATATGCCACACACACATCCAACCTTAATATAGTCTGTACAGAGGCAAATTTTATGTCACTATTAAACATTACTTTATTAATGAAGTCTCCCTTGATAAAATATATGGCCATAAGCTTTTGTTGAAAACTACAATCTGTTTTCATAGTTATCATTACAACTACAATTAGATAATTATGTTTTAATTATTTTGGTTTATATCTATTTCTCCCCCTAGATTGTGCACATATTGTTAAATAAATGGATGAATGCATGCATGAATGGCTGAATGGATGGAATCAGGCCAATCTAATTAGAATTTCCAATTAATGTCACTAAGCTACAAGTTTCTTATCTGAAAAAAACAAACAAATGAACAAACAAACAAAAAAAAAACTAGAGTAATTCTATGTATTTTATAGAGCAGTGAGGATTAAAGCATATATAGTGCAGTAAAGTATAAATTGTATACATAGTAAATTGCTAAATCACTTTTTCACAGTGAGCTATTTAATATTTATGTCCTTTTCTTTTTTAGAAAACTCTTTAAATATAAAAAAAGAATAAATTTACAAGAAAGGGTAGTATGATTGGTTGGATATTATAAAAACTCTTTTACTACTAACATTTAGAAATGCTTCAGAAAATTCCATTTAATGACTAGCTAATTTTTAAAGCAACTAAGGGAATTTTCAGGGGTTAAAATTAAGGTTTTTGTTTGTTTGTTTGTTTGTTTTTGAGATTAAATACCAGGGATAGTTCATGATGCATGTCAATTTTAAAAATTCAGAAACTTAAGACTTGATGCCTCACTGGAGACAGGAATTAAGAATTTGAACATGACAAGTGGGAGGTTAGAATTATATCTAGATTTAACATCCTTGAAAGTCTTCATCCTTACCAAAATGCTGGATAGAAAAATAAAGAAATTACTACAGAAGGACAATAAGGAATATGGCTAGCAATAAAACAAACAAAAAAAGCAAGCTAGCAAACAAACAAACAAAAGAGAACTAACACCCCTCTGGAATGACAAAAATTATTACTATTTTTTCTATTCATAGTCCAAAATAATACACTCACAATCTAAACTTATTAAACAGAATATAGAAAAAATTAACTCTGTTTTAGAGCTAGCACACATCCTATCTAATAAAAGCATAATATGCAAATTGACCATACCTCCACTACACACAAGCCATGCCCACCAGCCAATCAAGAGCGAGTATGCAAATTAACCCAACCAAGATAGCTGCGGCCATGGACCAAGCAGAAGGCTTGGGTTTCCCCAGCAATGGAGAAATCCAAGCTTCCCGCCCACTCTGGAAAGCCTGGCCTCCGCTCAAGGCTACAAAGTTTCAATTATAGAAGATAAATAAATCCCAACAAAAATGGCTGCAGGCACAGAGCAAGAAGGAGGCTTGGGTTTCCCCGGTGATGGAGGAAGCCAAGATCCTGGCCTGCCCTGGCCTCCGCTGAAGGCTACAAGTTTCAATTATAGAAGATAAATAAATCCCAGATACCAGGGCCTCTGCTTAGGTCACTGGGGGACTTTGCCGGCCTGCAAACCACCACAGGCCCCTCGCCCAGGCTGTCCCACACCCCAAGGGAACCTCCACCCTGATCCGGGACACTCTTCAGGACAAACCAGCTGGCCCCCACCTGTGCACCAGGCCTCTATCCTATCTAATCCTATTTAATAAAAGAGTAATCTGCAAATTGACCATCATTCAAACACACAAGATGGCTGCTCCCATGTGGTCAAAGATAGCTGCCCCCATGTGGACACAAAATAACCACCACAAGATGGCCAGCAGGGGAGGGCATTTGGGAGGGACGAGGCCTGCAAGGGAGGGCAGTTGTGGGCAATCAAGCCAGCAGGGCAGGGCAGTTGGGAGGCTGCAAGGGAGGGCATTTGGGGTCAATCAAGCCTGAAGGGGAGGGCAGTTAGGGATGACCAGGCCACCAGAGGAGGGAAGTTGGGGGCAACCGGGCCTGCAGGGAAGGGCAGTTTTGGGGAGTGGACCCAGGCCTGCAGGGGAGGGCAGTTAAGGGTGACCAGGTCTGCAGGGGAGGGCAGTTAGGGGCAATCAGGCTGGCAGGGGAGCAGTTAGGAATCAATCAGGCTGTCAGGGGAGTGGTTAGGGGGTGACCAGGCTGGCAGGCAAAAGCGGTTAGGGGCAATCAGGTAGGCAGGCATGCAAGCAGTTGGGAGCCAGCAGTCCTGGATTGTGAGAGGGATGTCCGACTGCCCGTTTAGGCCTGATCCTACTGGGATCAAGCCTAAACGGGCAGTCGGACATCCCTCGAGGGCTCCCAGATTGGAGAGGATGCAGGCTTGGCTGAGGGACACATACCCCCGTGCACGAATTTTGTGCACTGGGCCTCTAGTCTATATATATATATAAAGCCAGGGTCTGTAACATCCACAACGACCAAAGGCTTGACCTAACACCCAGGCTGCTTGCACAGCAGGCTCCAGTGGGTGGGACTTGTGGCAGCAGGGACAGGGACGTGGGAGGCTGGGCCGACACTCACACTCACTCACAACCGCAAACACACACAGACACACACAGCACCCACCAGCTCACAGTGTTTTCTCCCTTTCTTTCCCTCCCTCCCAGCTCACTCTCAGAGCCTCTCTCAGAATGAGGCCTCAGGGCAGGCAGAGGGTGGAGCTGTCCTCACTTGTTCTGCCCCCGCCCAGCCAGGAAAAAAGAAGAGGGAGAGAGGGAGGCAGGGAGGCCTGGAGGACTGCTGAGAAAAACAAAGAGAGACAGAGACTGAGATGGAAACAAAATAGCAATATTAAAATATTTCTTCTAATTAATTCCCTTTTAATGTGCATGAATTTCATGCACTGGGCCACTAGTATCAAATAAAAAAATGGATAGCTGATTTATTTAGCAATAGTAACAACATACACAATTTTTAAAATATGTTTTTATTGATTTCAAAGAGAGGAAGGGAAAGGAATCATTAATGTTGAGAAAGAATCATTGATCGGCTGCCTACTGCATACCCCCTTACTGGGGATCAAGCCGACAACCTTGGCATGTGGATCCCTGACCGAGAATTGAACAGCAACCTCCTGGTTCATAGGTTGATCCTCAACCACCAAACCATCTTGGTTGGGCAACATATACACATTTTTGACATGTTTTATAAATGAAACATAGGTAAGATACAGAAGAGCCACAGTCAGAATTATAATGCATGTTTGTAATTCTTGGAATATTGTAATATTACATACTCAAGAATACATGCCCTAATCTCCAGAACCTATCAATATGTTTTTATATTACACTAGAGGCCCAGTGTACGAAAATTCGTGCACTTGGGGTTCCCTCAGCCCAGCCTGCACCCTCTCACAGTCCGGGAGCTCTCAGGGGATGTCCTACTGATGGTCTCTGGATGAGTCAACCAGACAGGCCCATCAAAGGACAGCATCAGCTGGCACGGCCCCGCCCCCCCCCATCATGCTGCCACTGGTTGCTGCCACCTCTCCCCCATCACTGTCCCATCCCTCTGCTCACTGTCATGCACCTTGGCTGGCCTGGCGCAGCCAGCTCGCCAGCTCTGCCCCCCGCTGACTGGTCATTCTGCTGTTTGGTTGATTTGCATATTATGCTTTTATTATATAGGATGGCTAAAATTAATTTGAGTTGCAGATGGAATTAAGAATTAATTTGTTACAGCATAAATAAGTGACTAATACTGTTTCATTTTGCCTTTACCTCCAAAGTGACCCAATATATCTTTTTTTCAGATACTTGTGGAGTACCTCAGTTATCTCACACACAACATTTACATTCAAGATTTTAACCACATCCATTTTTTTTCCCCCATGGGAACAGGTATGATATCACACTGAATGAGATCCTCTTCTGGAGAGAACAATTTGAACACTATCCAGAACATACAATTACTCCCAAAGGAACTTATTAGAAAGGGATGAATCATTGCCCCATACATGATAATGTCCCACCATCTCAGTTAAATTCCTAAAAATTATTTGATAAAATCAGAACCGCTTCATTCCTGACATTGTCAAATAAGAACCACTGATCCTCTCAGGACCCACAATGTTAGCACAAAACCAACATATTTTAATCCTGTAGTGTTTAAGAGGCAACAAATTCCTCAATAATAAATTTTTCGTAAGCCCATTTGTTGTTACTTGCAAATTAGCAAAGCTTGCATGGGGACCCCTTCAGCAAAAGTTATAAAATCTCTCCAAATTGCAAGCACACACAGAGTGTAGCTTCACTTTAGAGGCAATAGCAACCACTTCTCATGCCTGCTAATGTATCAGGACTACATATGATGCTCATAAGTTGTCCATGTGCTTCTGACAGAAGAAACTACCGACCCAAGACCCACTTAATGTTAGAGAGACAACTGCTGGCAACATATTGAGCTCTCCCAGAAACAAAGCATCAGATAGGCCACTGAGCCCAAAACACTCTGTCCCTAGTTCCCTGTTATGCTTTGAATCACAGAACCAGCAGCTCACACATTGAGCATGGGCACCGCAGTCTGCTATAGGGTAGAGCCACATCTGGGCCTTTTATATCCCACTAGAGGCCTGGTGCACAAAATTTGTGCATGGGAGGGGGGGTCCTCTCAGCCCAGCCTGTACTTTCTCAATCCTAGATTGGGCCTAAACCAGCAGTTGGAAATCCCTCTCACAATCCTGGACCACTGACCCTAATTGCTCACCTGCCTGCCTGCCTGGTTGCCCCAACTGCCCCTCCCCGCCAGCCTGATCATCCCTCACTGCCTCTGCATGCTGGCCTGATCACCCCTAACTGCCCCCCCCTGCCTGCCTGGTTGCCCCAACTGCCCCCTCCCCGCCAGCCTGATCATCCCTCACTGCCTTTGCGTGCTGGCCTGATCACCCCTAATTGCCCCCCCCCCTTGCTGGCCTGGTTGTCCCTAACTGCCCCCTGCTACAGGCCATGTTGCCTCCAACTGCCCCCTCCCTGCCGGCCTGGTTGCTCCTAACTGCCTGGTTATAGGCAGCCATTTTGTGAGGGCATGATGGTCAATTTGCATATTACCTCTTTATTATATAGGATATGCAGCAGGGGTGGCTTTCCTGTCTTCTGCCCTTTGCCAGTCCCAGTGCTGGAGCGGTTCACCCTTCTCCCAGATCCCTGGTACTGTAATCTGAATGCATCCCTCCAAATTTCATAAGTTGAAATTCTAATGCCCAATATGAATGTAGTAGAAGATGGTACTTTGGGAGGTACTCAAGTCATGGAGATGGAGCTCTCATGTGATTAGTGCCATTATAAAAGAGACCTCCCCCCCCTCAGATCTCCCTACCACCCTCTCCTATGCAAGGACACCCGTTTATGATTGGGAGAGGGGATTCACCAGACATGGCCATGCTGGAATCCTGATTTTGGAACTCCAGTCTCCAGAACTGTGGCAAATAAATTAGGTTTATAAACCACCCAGCCTATGGAAGGAAAATAGAAATAGAAACCATGACAAATAAATTTTATCCATTTTAATTATTTCTTGGTATAGAAACAATTACACATTTCACATTAAATTTGTGTTATTAAGTAAGTGGAAATTTCACATTTTATTATCTTACTTCATTATTACCTAAAATTCCATATCAATATCTTGGATATTGATGGTAAGTATCATCAGCTATTTCATCAGTTTTATCCAAATTAATACAAACAATAATGCTTTGTTAGCATATAGAGTAGAAGATGAATTAAATAATTATTTTGTTCAAATGGTTCTAAATGTATTTACAGCATTTATTTGTAAAACTGGGAGCACACATGTTCTTTATGTGTTTTAGGGTTTTATTCTTCCCTATATTCAATATAACTGATTTAATACCACCAGTGTTGTAGGCATATACTCCCTTTAACATTTAAGAATTTATCTTTAGGTTTGTCTTTTAGCATTTTGAGTATTAACATGTCTAAGTTAAATAAATTTTCAAATTTTCTTTCTGGAAATTTACTGAGTTTTCTGAATATCTAGAATAACTTTTTTTTTCAAATTAATGGACGTATTCCCATTGACATTATTATTTTTGGGGGACATTTTTTACTATCAGTTTTCCTCCCTTCTCTCCCTATAACATTCCCATTATTTATGTCTTCATTGAGTTGTGTTTCAGATATTTCTAAGACTGTTCATTTTTCTTTTGGTCTCTGTTCTGCAGATTGCATAATCTTTGTTGCTCTATCTTCATTTTCACTAATTCTTTCTTCTGCCATCCAAACTGTACTATTGAGAAGTGGTAAATCATTCATTTTACTTATGTACTTTTAACTATAAAATCTCCATTTGGTGCCTTTCATTTAATGCAATATATTTAATCATATTCTCCATTTGATGCAACATTGTTTCATATCTTCCTTCATATTTTAAGTATTTAAGTATTTTAGTTGGTTTGAAATACTTGTGTCCAAGTTCACCTCCAAAGTCTGATTCTACCACCTGTTCTTTGGTTTTTGTATGTTTGTCACACTTCCATATGATGTTTTGTTGTTGTTTCTTTGTTTTTATATCTCCTACTTTTTGGTTTTAAAAAACTTGACTTTTTAATAATATAATGCAGCAATTCTAGGTGAAGATACTTGCATACTCCCTATCCCCATATGACAATTGTTATTGTCATTATTTCCTTAGTTATTTTATTTGTTTAAGTGGCTTGCCTCAACTTATTCTATGAAGTGTATGTAGTTCTCATGCATATGCAGCCTATGGTGTACTTGGTTATGTTTTTTCTCTTGGTGTTTTTCTTTTTCACCTTATCTACCAATGTGTCACCTCTGAGTTGCCATAAGCCATTTACTTCACATTTTATTTCAATAAATAGTTGTGCATTATATATTTACTAGAGGCCCAATGCATGAAATTCGTGCAAGAGTAGGCCTTCCTTCCCCCGGCTGCTGGCACTGGCTTCCCTCTGGCACCTTTGACCTGGGCTTCCCTCATAGCACCGGCTTCATCAAGAACATTGTCCGGAAGGATGTCCGGTCTAATTAGCATAATACACTCTTATTATTATAGGTTATGGGATTTTAGGAAGAGGGGGATACTTTTTAAAGTTATGATTATTAGAAAAAATTTTGTGGATGTTGACCTTGCGATTCAATTTTAAAATCTGAGACTTATGAAAGAATATATTCTATAGCACAGAGGTTTTATTTTTTTAAGCTCTGCTTTGGTTTTGGATGTACAACTTAGTGGTTAGACAGTTATATACTCTGCATAGTGTTCCCCTCAATATTTCCAGTACCCAAACCACACTTAGTTATCACAATATTATTGACTATATATTCTATGCTATACTTACTTCCCCATGACTATTTCCTAACTACTAATTTGTATAGCACAGAGATTTTAAATGAAAGATATAGTTTGTGTGGGAAATTAATGTTCATGAGGAAATTATACCAGTTTACTCAATACAAATTCATTATAGTACTTATTTCTTTGTAGTGTAAATGATAGAATTAAAGATACATATGCTTATCTCAAAGAATTAATGCAGTTTACATGCTTATCATTTTTCTTTTACCATAGTAAAAAAAGAAAAAATTATATTATTTTACTTATTTGTCCTATTTATTGTTATCTAATTCATAAAGCATGAATATTTTTATTTACAACATTTTTTCATCTTTTTTTTTTAAACTGTAAGAAAGAGCATGAGCCAGACAAGAGTGGCTTAGCTGTTGAGCATTTACCTATGAACCCTGCCAGGGCACATGCCCAGGTTGCTGGCTGGATCCCCAGTGGGGGACGTGCTGGGGGCAGTCAATCAATGATTCTCTCTCATCTTTGATGTTTCTATCCATCCTTGCCTCTCCCTTTCTCATTGAAATCAATAAAAATAGATATTAAAAAATAAAAGAGAGCATAAAATCAGATGACAATTACAATAATGATCCAACAATAAATCTGATATAAATAAGGACACGTTTTCCAGAAATAATTAGATCATTCAATTGGTTAAAGTGTTGCCTGCATTTCTCCCTTTTATGTAGAAACCAGTCTGATCCTTAGGCAACACAAAATATAAATTGTACTATTTCTACTTACTTTCTTTATGGGGCATTAGAAGTTTACTTAAAAGAATCCCTGGGAATGAAAAACAAGAATTCTCAATTATTTTCTAAACATATGCATAAGAACCTTCTCTAGGGTAGAAATAAACTGAGCAAAACCCATTCTCCTTGAAAATAATCTTTAGCTGGAAACAGAAGGTAATTTACTGTGACAAAATCACTCTTGTAACATACAGAAAAAAAGAAAATCAGTTAGCATCTTAATATACTTGCTTTGGTTGATTTAAAAGTGTTTAGCAAGCATCTCGAACATATTAGAATTTGATTCAGACAGCATTATTTCAAAATGAAAAATAAATTTTGTCTTTTCACTCTTGGTATTTTGCAGAAACCTTATAAGAAGATAAAACAGTATCAAAATATGCTCTTCTTGAGTCTGTTGCAAGCTTTATATTTTCAAAGGGTGATTCCTTATTTCAGAATATATGTTTAAAAATGTAAAGATCTTGTTTCTCTAATTTGCTTTCATTAGCACATAATAAACAGGAGACATTTAGATTAAAATTCTAGCCCTGGCTGGTTTGGCTCAGTGGATAGAGTGTTGGCCTGGGGGCTGAAGGGTCCTGGTTTTGATTCTGGTCAAGGACACATGCCCAGAATTTGGCTTGATCCCCAGTAAGGGGTATGCAGGGGCAGTCAATTTATTATTCTCTCTCAACATTGATATTTATATATCTCTCTCACTCTTCCTTCCTCTCTGAAATCAATGAATATATATTTTTAAAAAATTAAAAAATTCTAAAATGATTATGTTGGCTGCATTTGTGTAGACAAAAAACTTACTAGTCAGACTAATGTTTATGCTACATAATAGACATATGGAACAATGGTATCTTTTGTTTTGCAAAGTGACTTTAGTATAATGTATTACACAGAAATTTGTCACACTTTTGTTTACAGACATAATTTATATAAAGTTACAGTAATTTCCCCGACAGACCTTTGAGTTCACAGTTTGCATATAATATAAGGCTTACTTTTGCAGTTAAGAGATAACAGGCCAAAGGTTTACATAACCTCAACCAAAAATAATCAATTCCTCAAATAATTGCTGAAATGTGCAAGAATTTTATGCCTAACAGAAATAAGAGTATATGTCCTGCTTTCTCAAGTTTGCTGTGGCTATTCAGGCTCTTTTGTGATTCCATATAAATTTTTGAAACATTTGTCCTAGTTCTGTGAAATACATCACTGGTATCTTGATAGGAATTGCACTGATCTATAAATTCTTTGGGTAGTATGGACATTATATTAATGTTAATTCTTCCCACCCATGAACATGGTATGCTTCCACTCATTTGTATCTTCTTCAACTTGGTATTAAACAAAGACAAAACAATGAAATTCATAGACACAGACAACAATATGCTGATTCCAAGAGGAAAAGAGGGGTGGGGAAAGGTAGAAAAGGGTAAATGGGGGATAAATGGTATTGGAAGGAAACTCGACTTGAGATGAACACACAATACAATATACAGATGATATATTATAGAATTGTATACCTGAAACTTATAATATTTTATTTACCAATATCACCCCAATAAATTCAATTAAAAAAGTATATGTCAAAGTAAAACATTTTAAAAAACAACAATATTATGAAAGGTACATCATTGATAGGGGTAATAGCTGTGGAAGTTTTTATATGTATGTTTTATAAACACGTTTGCTTTATAATTGTTGCTGAATGTTTTAGTGTTCAATTTGAATATTTTTTCAGGTTTTTTTATGAAAATATTTTAGAATTTGAAAGGAACTCAAGACAAAATTGCTGAAAAGATGAATTTGTGCATTTAAAACTAATTTTTGTTAAGAATTTAACTCCAGTGTAATATACTATATTATAATATACTATAATACACAGAAAGGCACAAAATCATAAGTGAATTTTCTCAAACTGGAACACATAATTGTAACTTGCACTGAGATCAAGAAATAGAACATTACAATGGTCATAGAAGGCTCCTTCCAGTTCCTGCCTATTGTGCAAGAATAAACAATATAGCGACTTGAGAATATCATGTTAAGCAAAATCAGTCAAACAGAAAAAGAACCATGTGATTTCAATCATATGTGGAATATAAAATTGAAAATAACAAATAAGAAACAAATGGACAAATACTCAAAGACACAGGCAACAGTATGACGGTTATCAGAGGGAAAGGAGGTGGGAGTGTAAAAGGGTCATACATATGGTGATGGAAGGAGATCTGACTTTGGGTGGTGGGGACACAATGCAATATGCAATTTATGTTTCATAGAATTATTCACTAGAAACCTATATAATATTCTTAACCAATGTCACTCCAATATATTGAATTTAAAAAGAAAAATGTTATAAATGATGATCAACTGCTTCTGAATTTTATCAAAATAAAATCATATGGTATGTTGTTCTTACTATCTGACCTCATTAGCTTAATTTTATTTTTGTGAAGGCCATCATATTATCACTAGTGGCCTGGTGCATGAAATTCGTTCATGGGGGGGGAGGGTCCCCTCAGCCTAGCCTGCACCCTCTCCAATCCGGGACCCCTTGGGAGATGTCCAACTGCCAGTTTAGGCCTGATCCCCTAAACCAGCAGTCAATCAACCCTCTCACAATCCTGGACACTTGGCTCCTAATCGCTCACCTGCCTGCCTGCCTGGTTGCCCCTAACTGCCCTCTCCATGCCAGTCTGGTGACCCCCAACTGCCCCCTCTGCCAGCCTGGTTGCCCCTAACTGGCCCCCCTGCCAGCCTAATCACACCCAACTGCCCTCCCTTTCTGGCCTGGTCACCCTAAACTGCACCCCTCCCCGCCAGCCTGGTTGCCCCTAACTGCCCCCTCCACCGGCCTGGTTGCTTCTTACTGCACCCCCTGCCGGCCTGGTCACCCCCAACTGTCCCCCTCTACTAGCCTGGTCACCCCAAACTGCCCTCCCCTGCTGGCCTGGTTGCCACTCACCACCGCCCCCCCTCCCCGACACCGACCTGGTCACCCCATGCAGCCTGCTATTCAGTCGTTCGGTCATCCCTCACTAACATCCCTGCTGGCCTGGTTGTCCCACGCAGCCTGCTTGTTCAGTCATTTGGTCATCCCTCACTAACCCCCCTGCCGACCTGGTCGTAGGCAGCCATCTTGTGAGGGTTAGATTGTATATTACGCCTTTATTATATAGGATGTGCTATTGATATTATTATTCCCATCTCTGTATAACTTTCTATGGAATGAATATATAACAACTTATTCCTCCACTCTACTGTTAATAGACAACTGTGTTATTTCTAGGAGGAGGCTGCTATGAATAGTGCTATAATAATCATTCTAGTATATGTCTTTTGGTGAATACATATATAAATTTCTGCTTTATATCTGTGGGAAAAATGGAATTTCTGGATCACAGAAAATATTTTTTTTATGTACAGCTAATGTAATCCCCCAAATGAATGAATTTGATTGATTTGTGATTATTGAACTTGAACTTTTCATGTGTTTTTTAAATAATTTCAGTATACTTACCCTGAAGTTTCAAATGAAGTTTTGCCCATATTTATTGGATTATACATCCTTTGCTGTTGCTTTGTAAAAGATCCTTTTTAAAACTCAGAACACAAGTCCTCTTTCATAAAAGATACATGTATCAAATATTCTCTCTAATTCTGAGGGTTAACTTTTCATTTTTGTAATAGTATCTTTTAACTAACAAAAACTCTTCATTTTACATGACTCAAATTATCAACCTTTCATCAATTTTTATTGTATCTTACTTGCGATCATAAAATTATTCTTTTAAGTTATGTTCTAGAAACTTAAATGCTTTTTCTTTCACATTAATCTAAAATTAATCAAGAATTAATTTTTTAATGTGACATGAAGTAGGTTTCAAGGTTTATTTATTTTTAAATGGATATTCAATTGACCCAGTACTATTTATTTAAAAAGTTATCCTTTACATATTGCATTATGAGTTTTTAATAAGAAATATTCTATTAATCAATGATTATTTCTGCCAACTTCATACAGTTTATAGAATTACAATTTCTTTATATTTGTTATAAGTCCTCTAGTTGTTTTTTATTTCTAAAGATTGTATTAGTTATGTTTTATTAAGTATAGCTAGATAAATAGACAAAACTCAGAACACAAGTCCTTTTTCATATAAAATACATATATCAAATATTATCTCTAACTCTGAAGGTTAAATTTTCATTTTTGTAATATGTTTGCCTATTTATCTATCTATCTATCTGAATTAACATATTACACAAAAATCTGCGTTAATCATGCATGTGTATAAACACACACAGATACACACACACACACACACACACACACACACACACAGACAAACATTTGTTTAGAGCTCCTGTGATTTCTGCAGTAACGACATGAATTTTATTCTTAGGTATATGGTATTTTTAATGATACTTAAATTTGGGTCAGTGTAAATTTGCTTATTACTGTTACATACAAATATATACATATTTTAATTTTAACACTTACAGAAAAATAATTCATATATTTAAGATAAAATCTGATGAGTTTTTGAACTTTATGAACATCCATAAAAAAATCACCCAAGTGCCAAATTCAATATTTTTATAACCCATAAAAATTCCTTTTCTATTTTTTTATACTGCTTAAATTGTGCCTCCCTTTCCCTCACAGGGACCCCAGTGGAACACTAATCTGAATTCTGTCACTAAAGATTAGTTTTGAGTTTCTAAATCTTTTTACAAATAAAGTTTTTTAATTTTTTGTCTGAGTTCTTTTGCTCAGTTATTTATTTGGATGTTCATCTACTGTTAATTATTGAATATTATTTAGCAATATGGCATTGAATATTATATGTGTACATCATACATTTTGGGGCCATTTACCTGATGATGAACATATGGACCATTTTGAGATTTGGATAATGCAAATAAAGCTGCTATGAACATTTGTATTCAGATCTTGTGTAAACATGTGACTTTTTATATATGGAATACAATCAACAAAAACAAAAATAATGCCAATAAGTAAAAAAGCAGTAGAGTATAAGTATTTTTTGTACTATGCATATAATTTTTATTTTTTAACCTAATTATATGGTAAATTAAAATGAGTTATCAAATTTTTAGACATCTTTCCCCCCAAAATATGCTCTTCCTCACAGTATCCATGTCAAGGCAGAAAGCCAGAAATCTGGTATAAAGTGTTATTAATTAATTCCTTACCACCACATATAATGGATTACTACATCCTAAGAATAATAAAGTAAATTTAACATTTTTTTCACTACAAACATAATAAATGTTTACATTCAACTAATTTTAAAATAAATTAAAAAAAATAAAAGTGATCTTATCATCTAGAGATAAAACATATCTTTGAAAAATCTGCTTCCTTTTTTAATGCATATTTTTCAGTAGGTGTGGTAGTCAAGGCCATACACTTTTGTGTTTCATTCACATTATTTAACATAGAATATTTTTAATTCCACATAATAATTTATGTAGCCATATCCACTGAATTAAACATTTATGCAATTTCCATTTATTTTACTATTATAAATAATGTTTTATTGATCTTCTTTAATAAGACACTTTTATTTACAGTTATTTCTATATGACTGATTCCCAGAAGTAGAATAACTGTCAATGGGGCATCAATAATTTAACAACTTTATGCATATTACCAACTTGTTTCACAAAAAAGATGTAATAATTTATACAACTAACTGCAGTGTCCATTTTCTTCTAGCCTGGATAGTATTTGTGTTTTTATTTAAAACAAAGCGAAACACATAAAAAATAAAATCAATGGTCTCCTGATATATATGTCACATTAATTCTACTTCTTAATATTTTCTCAAATCAATTGACCCTTATTGTTACTACTGCAACTAGCTGGGATTTGGCCCTTGTAATTTGTCTCCGAAATGGTGTTTCTGCCTTTGTTCTCTTCTTCCTTCATTCCTTTATCAACACCGTTAATGAGGAATCTCCAAATTCTAATTTAATAATATCTCTCATGTAAATAACAAAATCTCTAAACAAACCTGTATATACAATAAATGCACAAGGGATTATCAATCACATGATATAGAATTCAGAAGAGACTTCATCTCAACAAAAATAAGTATCTGGCCGTTGAGTGCTGCAAAATGCGACCCTAAATTTGTCAGAACTTTATTTTCTCACACAACATTTTTTATTATTATTTGTTTAATACCTTTTCTGCACCTGCATTTCTAGTCCTTGCTATTTGGTGGTAAGTTCTATGAGAATAGGGACATGTCTATCTTATTTGTTCACAAATCCCTAATACTAGGCATAGTACATGACACACACATGACATAATTATACAAGTGGATTGTGAATAAATAATCTTTATTGTCCCTTGCTTACCATTTCAGTTTCATTACTACAGATTTCCAAAAGAAATACTTAACAATATATTATCAGTAATTCACTGGCATGCAAATGGGTATGTTATGATTTGTCAATGTTCTTTCTGTGAATATGCTTTTCTGTAATCCATATCTAAGATATCACTTCTTATAAGGAAGTCTTAACAGTAATTGGTCCTTCTTTCTCTGTAAATCTCTCATCATACTACTTACCACCCATTTTAGGGTCACTTAGGGGATACCACTTTATAGTCCCTATAATCTTTATTGAGAACCTCTATGTTAGCAACTATCTAGATTCATTCCCACTCCACACTTGTCAGTTCCTTGCTCTTACTGAGATATCCTTGAGGAAAAGAACTGTCAAATCTGTCAATCAATTGTTGTGACATTGTTTGCTCCATTAAGAAAAATATTTTCTTCTTTTTTTATGACTAATATCCCATTGGGTAAATGTACCATAGCTGTTTTATCCACTCATCCACTGATGGACACTTGGGCTGCTTCCAAATCTTAGCTATCATAAATAATGCTTAAGTGAGCATAGGGGTGCATATATTGTTTCAAATTTTAAAAGAAGAAGAAAAATTTATCCTTTGTTACAACATAGGGAGAGGAAGACATGTACCATATGATTTCACTCATATGTGGAATCTAATGAGCCAACTGAATTAATAAGCAAAATAGTGAGAACCATTCCCTGTATGATCTCTTTATCTGATTCTATAAACCATAGTGTGAGCTCTTTACATAGCATCATCGTCATGGTCTTAGTTGACCAGATGGGCCAGACACCTTAGGTCATTTCTGACATTAGAACTTTTTAAGGTTTTAACTACTCTTATTATTAACAATTTTATTTATTCCTCTGAAATTGATGCCTCAGATCATAGTAGTTAATTAAGAAATTTAATTTAAGCCAACCAAGCTCAGCCCAATATGCATCTATAGTTGATGCCATATGGGTGTGTAGAGGATAGAGAGGGAAAGAGGATGACATTATCCAGTATCAACTCAACTATTTATTAATGGCCCAATTTAAGGGCTATGTTTTAGATTGCCAGGACAGAGGAAAAGTTATATTATCTATAGGCAATTGCATATCATTCAAGGCTACTTTAAAGTTTCAGAGATAATATTATATAGAGATTCAATAATAATCCTTAACTATAAATTAAGAATAACATTTTATTTAATAATAGTAAACATACAGATTTTTAAACTTAAAATATTTCCATAAGGCTATTTAAAAATGTAAGAACTTTCCATAAGACTATATAAATGATAAAAATGTTTTTTAAATAATGTTGAATAAGCAAAGCCAAGATATGAGAAAATACAAAATAAATGATGCTGCTTCCCAGCAGAGATATTGATATACACATTAATGTGTTACTGGAATAGGACCAAAAGCAACAAAAGAATCAATTAAGTCTGGTTCCATATTTCAAATACCTTTTTTCTTTCTCCAAATTAATGCATAAGCATACATTAAAGTCCACGCATAAACTTGTATTACTTTTATGTTCATTTTTGAGATCTGTATCTAGAATACACTGGCCTCAACTATTTATAGAACTCAGAGTAAAGATTTGTTTTACATGGTCCTAATTATTCTCAATAACAGAGAATCTTGCAATTTAAAAAGTAAAATTTTTGTTTTATGGCAAAAGAATACGTTGCAAGAGACACACAGTGCTGATTTCCATTAAATCCTGTCACTGTATCTGAAGCAAAAACTTATAAGCAAACATTTAGTTCAGGTTAACTTGAAAATTCAACTATTTTTTTATAAAAAATTTCAGTGACCCCATTTTATATTTCACTAGAAGCCTGGTGCATGAAATTCGTGCACGGTGTGGGGGGGTGTCCCTCAGCCCAGCCTGCACCCTCTCCAATCTGGGACCCCTCGAGGGATGTCAGACGACCAGGCTGATTAAGGGAAGGCACCAGCCCCATTACTCCACTGTTGCAGCCACTGCCAGCCACTGCAGCCGCCAAGGTGTTTTCATCAACACGGACTCTAGTCCCTTCACTGTGAAAAAATGCCAACTTTCTTTAGGCATTTTCAAGATGTATCTTTCATAGGATATGACATTTCTTTTTTTTTTTTTATCCTCACCTGAGGATATGTTTCCATTAATTTTTAGAGAGTGTGGAAGAGTGAGGGAGAGACAGAGATAAACATCAATGTGAGAGGGACACTTTGATTGGTTGCCTCCTGCATGAGCCCTGACCTGGGCCCCAGCAAGGGAGGAGCCTGTAACCTAGGTACATGCCCTTGATCAGAATTGAACCCGGACCCTGCGGTCAGGAGGCCAAGGCTCTATCCACTGAGCCAAACCAGCAAGGGCAGGATATGACATTTCTTAGCCCCTACAGTAGCGGACCTTTGTTTTATCCTCCAGGAGTGTGGTGGAAAAACCCTAGATTAACTTCTTGGATTCTTATTACCCAAGTTACTAAGAACACTTCAAGTGGAGGCCTACAGGGAGCTTAGCCAATGAGCTGTAAGAAAAGGTATTTACTCTCAAACTGGTTTGGCTCAGTGGATAGACCATGGGCCTGCAGACTGAAGGGTCCCAGGTTTGATTCCTGTTAAGGGCATGTACCTTGGTTGGAGGCACATCCCCAGTGGGGAGTGTGCAGGAGGCAGCTAATCGATGTTTCTCTCTCATTGATATTTCCGATTGTCTATCCCTCTCCACTCTTCTCTGTAAAAAAAAATCAATAAAATATATATTTTTTTAAAAAAGTGTTTCCTCTGCAGCTCATGCAGCCCCTGCATTGTGTCCACTGGGCTAGGGGCATGTCCCTGCCACCTGGTGGTGGCTGCCGGGGTCTCCGCACACCCCAGAGGCCGGCAGCCATCCCCCCGTCGAGGGCGCTGGGCTGAGGGCGTGGATGCTAACCGCCACTTGGTGCCTGAGCTTGCGCAAGCCGCTGGGGGCGGGGTGGGAACATCCACATCTCTGAACGCCCCCGAGGCCAGCAGCCAGCCCTACCATGGGCGCCAGGCTGGGGGCATGCAGAGACCCCTGGGCCGCATGCAGCGGTGGCTGCCAGTGTCTCCGCACATCCCAGAGGCCAGGAGCCATCCCCACGTCGAGGGCGCTGGGCTGGGGGCATGGATGCGAACTGCCACTTGGTGCCAGAGCATTTGCAAGCAGCTAGGGGCGGGGTGGGAACATCCCCATCTCCGAATGCCCCCTAGGCCAGCAGCCAGCCCCACCATGGGCGCCAGGCTTGGGAGTATGCAGGGACCCCTGGGCCACATGCAGCAGTGGCTGCCAGGATCTCCATACACCCTAGAGGCCAGCAGCCAGCCCCCCATCATGGGCACTGGGCTGGGGGCGTGGACGCGAACTGCCGCTTGGTGCCAGAGCAAGTCGCTACGGTGATGCAGGGATGTTCCCGTCCCTCCCTCAGCCGCTTGGTGCCTGCACCCATAGGCTCAGAGTGGCCAGGGGGCGTTCTGGGACCACTGCCACTCAGGGCCTAAGCGCAGGCCTACAGGCTAGGAGCGGCCTGGGTCCAGAGGATGTTCCAGGTTGCTTAGCGCCTGCGTATGCAAATTAACTGCCAGCTTTGTTGGGTTAATTTGCATACTCGCTCTGATTGGCTGGTGGGCGTAGCGGAGTGATGGTTAATTTGCATGTTTCTCTTTTATTAGATAGGATAGTACTATCATCATCAGTGTTTTATTACTCATTACTTCTTTCATTCTTTTTTTAAAGTATGTTTTTATTTATTTTTTAGAGAGAGAGGAAGAGAGAGAGAAACATCAATTGGCTGCTTCCTGAGGATCAAGCCCACAACTCTGACATGTGCCCTGACATTAAATCCAACTAGAGACCTTTTGATACATGGGAAGACTCTCAATCAACTAAGCCACACTGACAGTGAATTACTTCATTCTTCAGGTGTTTTTTTTTCCTATAATATGTTAAGGCAATTCTACCAAAAATGGCCAATTCTAAGTAGACAGAGAAATGTTTTCTAATAGGTATGCAAACATTTTACAATAATGTACCCTAATTAATAAATTTACCCAATTTTTAATGTTTAGGTATTAGAAATATCCTGTTTTGTTATTATACAAAGACTGTTTAATATTTTATATATACAATTTAAATACACACCTATGAAAATATTCTCATGCTAGTTTCAAATGTTTGCCAACATTGTAAAGGTTTTGATACATAGCATAATTGGCCTTATGATGTATTTGGCTAATTCATTATCCCACTATCAATATAAGATGATGTTAGTCTTTTTTTCTTTATATTGAATATTTTTTCCTAAGAATCCTAAAAATTGAGATCGTTTAGCATTTTGTGCTACTGTTTTCATACATTTTATTTAAGCATATACACTCTTTAAGAAATTCCTTGAGATTTCCTTAATTCTAATTCCCTTTTATTTTTACTAGTCAATACTTACTTACTTATATGTACTTATGTATTTACCTTACCATGGTCCTTACTATTTCCTGCTGCGTGAAAGCTTTGCTTCCATTGAGGATGCGTTTCCTTATGCTGGAAAGATGCATGAGGTTAGGACTACTATTTTAATTGATTTCAGAAATGAAGGGAGCGAGGGATGGCAACATCAAAGATGAGAGAGAATTATTGATCAGTTGCCTACTATAGGCCTAATACTGGGGATGGAGCTCGCAACCTGGGCATGTGCCCTGATTAGGAATCAAACCATGACTTCCTGGTTCATAGGTCAACATTCAACCACTGAGCAATAACAGTGGAACTATTTGTTATGACTTTTGCTCATAATATGTCCAACTCTCTTATACTAATGTTTGAAAAAACTAGACTTTCCCCATTTGCTTTAACTTATTACCTTTGCTAAAAAAAAATAAATTGATTTTATATATGTGAACATATTTCTAAAGTATTTTGGGGTCTATTTTCTATGTTTATCTTTATGCTAATAGTAAACTGTCATGATCACTGTCTCACTTTATGTCTACTACATCAGAGTCAAGTATGCAAGTTCTCTGACTTTGTTTTTTATTTTTTCAAACCTAACTTAGTCTAGTCCCTTGGCTTCTACCTATAAATTTTAGAATGTACTTGCCAACTTCAATATATGTGTGTGTGTGTGTGTGTGTGTGTGTGTGTGTGTGTGTGTCTGGTGCATGAAATTCGTGCATGAGGAGGGGGTGTTCCTCAGCCAAGCCTGCACCCTCTCCAATCTAGGATTCCTCTCACAATCCAGGATTGCTGGCTCCCAACTGCCCGCCTGCCGTCCTTCCTGATTGCCCCTAACTGATTCTGCCTGTCAGCCTGATCACTTCCTAACCACTCCCCTGCCAGCCTGATTGATGGCTAACTGCTCCCCTGCCAGCCTGTTTGCCCCTAACTGCCCTCCCCTGAAGGCATGGTCACCCCCAACTGGCCTCCCCTGCAGGCTTGGTCACCCCTAACTGCCCTCCCCTGCAGGCCTGGACCCCCCCAACTGCTCTCCCCTCAAGTCTGGGTCCCCCCCAACTGCCCTCCCTTGCAGGCCGGATGCCTCCCAACTGCCCTCTCCTGCTGGCCATCTTGTGGTGGCCATCTTGTGTCCACATGGGGGAAGGATCTTTGACCACATGGGGGCAGCTATATTGTGTGTTGCAGTGATGATCAATCTGTATATTACTCTTTTATTAGATAGGATAGAGGCCTGGTACAGGGGTGGGGGCCAGCTGGTTTGCCCTGAAGGGTGTCACAGATAAGGGTGGGGGTTCCCTTGGGGTGTGGAGCGGCCTGAGCGAGGGGCCTGTGGTGGTGTGCAGGCAGGCCATGCCCCCTGGCAACCCAAGGGGAGGCCCTGGTATCTGCAATTTATTTTCCTTCTACAATTGAAACTTTGTAGCCTGGAGCAGAGCCAAGCCTGGGGCTCCGGCAGCCATTTCTGTGGCAGTTAATTCACCTTCTACAATTGAAACTTTGTTGCCTTAAGCGAGTGGGCCCGGCCAGGGTGTGCAGAAAGCTTTGCTTCCCCTGTTGCCGCCGGCAACCCTGGCCTGCTCTCTCAAGCTCCATTCTGCTGCCATTTGTTTGAATTCGTTTACCTTCTATAATTGAAACTTGGTAGCTTGAGTGGAGGCTTAGGTCTGCAACGGCTATGGAAAGCTTTTCTTACTCTGTTACCTGGGAAACCTTGCTTTCTGTGGCTGTAGCCATCTTGGATTGGGGTTAATTTGCATACTCGCCCTGATTGGCTGGTGGGCGTGGGTTGGCTGGTGGGCATGGCTTATGTAGCGGAGTGATGGTTAATTTGCATATTACCATTTTATTAGAGAGGAAGATAGAGGCCTGGTACACGGGTGGAGGCCAGCTGGTTTGCCCTGAAGGGTGTCCTGGATCAGGGTGGGGGTTGCCTTAGGGCATGGGGTGGCCTGGGTGAGGGGCCTGTGGTGGTTTGCAGGCTGGCCACGCCCCCTGGTGACCCAAGCAGAAGTCCTGGTATCTGGGATTTATTTATCTTCTATAATTGAAACTTTGTAGCCTTGAGTGGAGACCAAGGCAGGCCAGGACTGTGGAAACTTGGCTTTCTCCATTGCCAGGGGCAACTCAAGCTTCCTGCTCTCTCCAGCTCTGTGGCCGCAGCCATTTTTGTTGGGATTTATTTATCTTCTATAATTGAAACTTTGTAGCCTTGAGTGGAGGCCTGGGCCACCAGGATGTGCGGAAACTTGGCTTCCTCCATTGCCGGGGAAACCCAAGCCTCCTGCTCACTCCATGGCCACAGCCATATTGGTTGGGTTAATTTGCATACTACTGATTGGTTGGTAGGCGTGGCTTGTGGGTGTAGCATAGTGATGGTTAATTTGCATATTACTCTTTTATTAGATAGGATATCTATTAGAATTTTGTCTAGGATGACATTGAAATTAAAAATTAATTTGGAAAAAGATAATGTTCTGAAACTATTGAGTATTAAAAATCTTGAATCTTTTGTTGAGTGAAGGAAATTTATCTGTTTATTTTCTTTAATTTATTTAATCAATGTTCCATAGCTTTCAGCATGTATATATTGTCCATGCTTTGTTAGATATTTTAAAAGAACTAATTCAGGATTGTGTTGCCTAATTAATTTGTTGGTTAATTCTATCATGATTTTTTACAAGTATCTCATTTATTAATTACAAACTCTTAGGCTCAGAAATTTTATTGCATCAATCTCAGAATTTTTAACCAGTTTAATAATAATAACTAATATTGATTTAGTGCTTATTGTGTACTGAGTTGTTTTCAAAGTATATAAATTTTCTCAATTATGTCAAAAATCCTAAAAAATGAATGTTCTCACCATTCTCACTTAAAGAAGGGTAAGTGTAAATGGGTTCTTTTTTTTTAATTTCTTTATTGATTAAGGTGTCACAAATTTGTCCTCATCCCCTCATTCCCATCCCACACCCCTCCCCACGGATGCCCCTACCCCCTGTTGAACTTAACCATTGGTTAGGCTCATATGCATGCACACAAGACCTTTGGTTGATCTCTCCCCCCTCCCCCCACCCTCCCCTATCCTCCCTCTGAGGCCCGATAGTCTGATCGATGCCTCCTTCTTTCTGGTTCTGTTGTTGTTCATCAGTCTATGTTGTTCATCATTTCCCCAAGATGAGCGAAATCATGTGTCACTAGAGATATACTTATAAGAACTGAATGTGAGACGAGCAATAATAGTTATGCTTACAGGCAAATGAATCAGTCTGTAGTGAGTTTCTTTCTGGACCAACAGTTCTTTTGAGACCCAATATCAATGTCCACCAGTTCCTTATGTGTACATGTCGGCACTGACCCCTCAGCTCTGGATGGTGGACAAATGGTGGTAATGCAGGTCCGACTCCCTCTGGTTTGGCCTCGGCCGGACCCAGGGGCACGGCTTCACCCGGACCCAGGGGCATGTGGCCTCACCGGGACCCAGGGTCGCGTGGCCTCACCCGGACCCAGGGGCCCACGGCCTCACCCGGACCCAGGACCCAGCTTCACCTGGATCCAGGGGCACACGGCCTCACCCAGACCCAGGATTCAGCTTCACCTGGACCCAGGGGCGCATGGCCTCACCCGGACCCAGGGGTGCGTGGCCTATCCCGGGCCTGAGACCCAGCCTCACCCGGATATAGGGGCACACGGCCTCGCCCGGACCCGAGATCTAGCTTCCCCCGGACCCAGGGGCACGTGGCCTCACCCGGACCCAGGGGCCCACGGCCTCACCCGGACCCAGGACCCAGCCTCACCCGGATCCAGGGGCACACGGCCTCGCCCAGACCCAGGATTCAGCTTCACCTGGACCCGGGGGCGCATGGCCTCACCTGGATCCAGGGGCGCATGGCCTCTCCCGGGCCTGGGACCCAGCCTCACCCGGATCCAGGGGCACACGGCCTCGCCCGGACCCGGGATCTAGCTTCTCCTGGACCCAGGGGCGCGGGGCCTTTCCCAGACCCAGGGTCGCGTGGCCTCACCCGGATCCAGGGGCCCACGGCCTCACCCGGACCCAGGACCCAGCCTCACCCGGATCCAGGGGCACACAGCCTCGCCCAGACCCAGGATTCAGCTTCACCTGGACCCAGGGGCGCATGGCCTCACCCGGAACCAGGGGCGCATATCCTCTCCCGGGCCTGGGACCCAGCCTCACCCGGATCCAGGGGCACACGGCCTCGCCCGGACCCGGGTTCTAGCTTCCCCCGGACCCAGGGGCACGGGGCCTCTCCCAGACCCAGGGTCGCATGGCCTCTGCCGGATCCAGGGGCCCACGGCCTCACCCGGCCCCAGGACGCAGCCTCACCCGGATCCAGGGGCACACGGCCTCGCCCGGACCCGGGACCCAGCCTCACCCGGATCCAGGGGCACACGGCCTCGCCCAGACCCAGGATTCAGCTTCACCTGGACCCAGGGGCGCATGGCCTCACCCGGATCCAGGGGCCCACGGCCTCACCCGGACCCAGGACCCAGGCTCACCCAGACCCAGGGGCCCACGGCCTCACCTGGACCCAGGACCCAGCCTCACCCGGATCCAGGGGCCCACGGCCTCACCTGGACCCAGGACCCAGCCTCACCCGGATCCAGGGGCACACGGCCTCGCCCAGACCCAGGATTCAGCTTCACCTGGACCCAGGGGCGCATGGTCTCACCCGGACCCAGGGGCGCATATCCTCTCCCAGGCCTGGGACCCAGCCTCACCCAGATCCAGGGGCACACGGCCTCGCCCGGACCCGGGTTCTAGCTTCCCCCGGACCCAGGGGCTCGGGGCCTCTCCCAGACCCAGGGTCGCGTGGCTTCACCCGGATCCAGGGGCCCATGGCCTCACCCGGACGTAAATGGGTTCTTATGCATTGTATTAGAATATAGCATGGTGCAAAAGTAGGCTTACAGTTGTTCATATGGAAAATAATACATTAATAAATGATTATATAAGAATAAACCCCGTATTTCATGTACTCACAACTGTAATCCTACTTTTGTCATATCTTGCATATAAGCCAAGTCATACATGTATATATATATGCATAAATACAATAAACTTTACCAGTTAAAGCAGAGTAAAATTGATAAATTGAGTTTTATTGAAGTTAAAATTATTGCTTTTCAAAAATCCCTATTAAAAGATAATAAAAAGGAAAGTCATATGGGGCTAAAATGTTTACAATAAATACATAAGACCAAGAATTTGTATCCTGAATATCCAAAGGTTCAGTATTTCAGTCAGAACAATGCAAATACATATCAAAATCATAAGAGATCACTACACTTTTACCAGAATGGCCAAATTTAAAAAGATGGATAATATAAAGTTTTAGTGAGGATGTGCTGAAACCAGGGCATTTGTACATTGCTGGTGGAAATAGGAAATTGTGTAACCATTTGTGAAAGCAGTTTGATGATTTCTTATAAATATATATATACACAATTACTGTATGTCCAACAAGTCTACTCCTAGATATTTTCCTAAGAGAAATGGAAATATTGTTAACAAAAAATTTATATAAGATTGTTAATTGTAGCTTTACTCTTAACAGCCCCAAATGAGAAACATCCAAATATTCATAAATAGGAGAATAAATAAACACATCTAGATATACACATAAAATGGATTATCATAAAGAAATTAATTTTTATAAGACAACTTAGATATCACATGAATGAAAATTAATCTCTAAAGTGTTATACTATTATACAACTGTATAATTCCATTCATACCACTTTTTAAAATAGACTACACTAATTTGATGTTATGGCAGTAATATCTGTGATTTTTCTGAGATAAGGATTGTGGAATTGGCTCCAGTGAGCTTTTGGGGGTGATGGAAATGTGCAATATCTTTATTGTGGAATATATAACACCGGTTTCTCAAAACCCATCAATCTGTTCACTTAAAATAAGTGTATGTTATTGTAGATAATTTTCATTTCAATGAGCTGATCTTTTCAAACAGAAATAAACCAGGAGTAAAAGAGAATAAAATCCCAAAATGAGAGTTGTTCACCAAGTTTACCAATCAATTGGTTTAATCTAGAATAAAAGTTAGAAATTTCCAAGTAAATTTTCTTTATAAGATAAATGCGCGAAAAAAATGGCATATATATATATCTATATATGACTGTATATAATAGTATATAATTATGAATGTAAAAGCATGCCTAACGCTTATTATATTTGGGAGTGAGACATAAATCTCTTTAATTAAGCTAGAATATAAAAATAAATTATACAACAAAAATGTCTACATTTAAATAAACTTGAAAAGTGACTTTATTTTGGAAATGTATAGTATATTTTTGAAATTGCAAATCAAGTTATTGTCATATTATAGACTAGAGTACTGGTGCATGAAATTCATGCTTGAAGGGGGTGTCCCTCAGCCCGGCCTGCACTCTCTCCAATCTGGGACTCCATTGGGGGATGTCCCACAGGGATCGGGCCTAAACAGGCAGTAGGACATCCCTCTCACAATCCAGGACTGCTGGCTTCTAAATGCTCACCTGTCTGCCTGCCTGAACACCCCCTAACCACTCCCCTGCAGGCCTGATTGACGCCTAACTGCTCCCCTGCTGGCCCAATCATCCCCAACTGCCCTCCCCTCCCTGTGCAATCACCCCCAACTGCCCTCCCCTGCCAACCTGACTGCCACCAACTGCCCTCCCCTCCTGGCCTGATCGCCCCCAACTGCCCTCCCCTGCAGGCCTGGTCACCCTCAACTGCCCTCCCCTGCAGGCCTGGTCGCCCCAAACTGCCCTCCCTGCTGGCCTGGTTGCACCCAACTGCCCTCCCCTCCAGACCTGGTTGCCCCCAAATGCCCTCCCCTGCTGGCCTGTTCACTCCCAACTGCCCTCTCCTGCTGGCCATCTTGTGACTATCTTGTGGCAGCCATCTTGTGGCAACATGGGGGCGGCCATCTTGTGGTGGCCATCTTGTGAGAAAGTGGAAGCGGCTATCTTGTGACAACATCATGCAATGCCACCTAGGCTTTTATTATATAGGACTAGAGGCCCAGTGCATGATTTAATCATGCACCTGGTGCACCAGCTGGCTGGCTGTCCGCTGGTGCACCAGGCCTTCCGAAAGCGTCCGGCGCGGCGGAGGCTTTCGAAAGGCCTTGTGCCGGAGCAGACAGACAGCCAGCTCCCCCGCTTTGGCTTTTGATCGCGGGGGAGCTGGCTGTCTATCCGCTGGTGCACCAGGCCTTCCAAAAGCCTCTGGCGCCGCGAGCTCAGCGTCCTACTGGCCCAATCAGCTACCCCGGCCATCCTGAGTCCTGCCCCCTGCGCCTCCTGCTGGCCCAATCGTGGGCGTAGCGGAGTGATGGTAATTTACATATTACCATTTTATTATGTAGGATAATATGTAATTAATACTCTAGGGTTACATTAGAACCTTTTTATAATACTTCTCTACCACCCAGCTAATGTGGCTCAGTGGTTGAGCTTTGACGCATGAACCAGGAGGTCACAGTTGGATTCCTGAGGAAGACACATGCCTGAATTGTGAGCTTGATCCCCAGTGGGGAGCATGATAGAGGCAGCTGATTGATGATTCTCTCTCATCTTTGATGTTTCTATCTCTCTCTCTCCCTCTCCCTTCCTCTCTGAAATCAATAAAACAGAAATTATTTTTTTTAAATAAATTATTTTTCTATTCATTTAGGTTTCATATATTTGTATAGAAGTTTTTTATTGTTATACTAGTGGCTCAGTGCATGAAATTCATGCACAGGGGGGGAGGGGGAGGAACCTTCAGGCCAGCCTGCATCCTCTCCAATCGGGGACCCCTTGGGGGAAGTCTGACTGCAGTTTTAGGCCCCATTCCACAGGGATGGGGCCTAAACTGGCATTCGGACATCCCTCTCGCAATCTGGGACTGCTGGCTCCTAACCACTCATCTGCCTGCCTGCCTGATCGCCCCTAACTCCCACTGCCTGCCTGCCTCATTGCCCCTAACCCCTCTACCTACCTGCCCGATCGCCCCTGACCTCTCTGCCTGCCTGCCTGATCGCCCTTAACTGCCCTCCCCTGCTGGCCTGATCTCACCCCAAACTGCCTTAAATCCCCTCCTCAGCCTCCACCTTAGGTTCTGCCTTCGCAGTTCACCCAAATTAGGTTCTGATTGGTCGGTTTCTATGCCAGCCAGCGTCAAAAGCTCTCTCTCCTAGCCATCCATTGGCTTCTCACAGTTCACCCAGATTTGGTTCTGATTGGTTGGTTTATAAGCCAGTCAGCATCTCTGGGCCTATCTGCGGGCCTGATGAGAGAGGTGGGGCTGATTAGCAGCCCCAATGGAGGCCCTGAGAGAAAGAGAGGTGCGCTGCTGGCCAGGCCCAGAGAGAAAGAGAGAGGCAAGGGCTGATCAATAGCTGCCACGGAGGCTATGGATCAGACCCTGCTTCTCTCTCCAGAGCTCTCTCTGGGCCTGATTTGCAACCCCCTCAGCAGTCAGTGCTGGGTCACCACGGCAACCCAACACTGACTGCAGGATGGACTTCTAGTGTTCGGTTGAGCCTTCAGTTGTTACGGTCACTGCCTTTATATATATATATATATATATATATATATATATATATATATACACACACACACATATATATGTATATATATATATATATATATATATATATATATACATATATATATATATATACACACACACTTTTATTCTTAAGTAGTAATTCATAAAGAATATGCAGGGTTAAATCTATTATTTCTTTTTAGGTTAAAAAGAAGAATTTTTTATGGTGTTTATTTTTTAACAATTGAGGAAGTCTTCTGATATTTATAAATAAATTGAGTAAATGTAAAGTCAGTTTTAGTCATAATATTTAGTTTAAAAACCTTCATAATTATTCTTGTTCTTTATTAAACTTAAAAAAAAATCTCTTTTGAGACAGAGTATAATTCCTTAACGGAAATTATCTGAACTTCAGAAACTCCTTTCCTTTATTTCCAGTATTTGTTTAAATATATATTTTGCTTTTAAATCATAAAAAAACAATTTCATTTTAAAGTGCAAAAAAGTGTTTTATATACCCATGAAATATTTTATTTGGAAAATAATGAGTTGCTATTCAAATATTAGATGTACAGAAATGCATGAGATTTTCAGGGAATCACTTTAGAAAAGTTCTCAATATTTAAATAAAGTGCAGAAGTGATCATTATTAATCAAAATAAGAATAATAAAACAACTATTAGATTGTTTGTAAGATTGTTTTGCCTATTTGGAGCTGACAAATGTATGCTAATACTCTCAGTACACAATTTCTATTACTGTGAAAAAGTAATTACAGCTGCTTTTTTTTAGGTTTTTTTTTTTTAGATGATTTATTTTCAGAGTTACAGTTAAAGAATGAGTGAACATATCTTTTTTTTTTTTTCAAAAAGGACTCATAACAAAGCTATTAGGTACTGATAAAATATTAAATGTGTTGGAAAAATTGATTGAATGTTTGTGAACGAGAGAAATTTTAAAATTAGAGAATTGTTGTTAGACCCGAAATTGCATGAATTCCAAAAAAAAAAAAAAAAAAAAATACAGGGAGAAGGGCATGATGAGGTGCAAATAAAAGTAGGAGATGACAATTTGTGAAGGTTTGTGAACAGGAAAACTATGTTCGTACCCTTCTCCAATAGGTTTTCTTAGTCTCTCTGAGTTTCTTGGTACAGTGAGAAGGAGGGAGCTCATTGTAAACACCCTAACGGGTGTGTAAAACTATGGGCAGAAACAAATAATGTCAAAAAAGAATGAAAATTCAAAGGAAAGAAGCATGCCAAGTATTGATCCTAAGAAACAAGTACAACAGTTTACAATATGTCAGGATTGAAAGCACAAAGTTAGGAGACAAAGAAAAACACTAAAGTTTAGTGTCATGCAAAAATTATGTATAGCTTTGAATTGGGGAAATTTGAACTGCTAACAGAGATTTATACCAAAATTCCTGTTCACTTACTTGGCCCAAGAGTGAATATATGTGTTTAAGTGTCAAATGCCTACCCTAAAACTATAGTAAGTGGTCAACATCCAGTAATAGTCTAATGAATGAATAAATAAATAATTAAATAAAAAATAAAAATTCACATTTGCACATTTAGGCATCTATACTTCTAATACTTCCCCTTTTCCCCTCCTAGTCCCATATTTGTTATTCAGGCTACTGCCTGCCTGCCCTTCAACTATCAGCCTAGAAATCTTGTGCTTGATGCCAGTTTACCATAAACCATCCCAGGTTGTGCTAGGTGACTTCCTATGTGATCATATATCACCCCTCACACTGTGTTTTCTTGTCCTCGCTATCTCATGCTAGCCATTGAGAACATGGATAACCTGGCCTCGTTATTCTTTGAACATAAGCCCTTAAACATTACCTGGCACATAGTAGGTTCTCAACAAATATTACTTGAATGAATACATTAAAAAAAAACATTGAGGGAAATGATCATGGGACAGAGGCATGGGGAGAAGGTAATGAAGTCTGTGAGACAGGAAACAGTCGACATCTATGAAATCGTTAGATATAAATGGAGTCCCTATAAATCAGCCCAATAACCTAAGTATTTGCCATGAGAGGATATGTCAATATGTTCACATACTTAGTACCTGAGTAATAATGTTTATGATGGAGGGTAGCGCAGGTTTTAAAGATAGCAGGGGATGATCTAAGTATCAGACAGTATATTCCATCTTTGTTTGATTATTAGAATTAGAAAGTAGAGGACTGACAGCAGCTCATGGGCATGAACTTTGGAAATAAGGAAAGGCATAACTAGATACAGATTAAAAGTTGGAGATGAAGAAGAAGGAAATTAATTAAAAGATCTATAAGTATGAAAGCAAATATGGTTGGAAAACAAATTGGTTAAACTTTATTTTTATTATTAACGCTATTATAGATAATCCCATTCTTATCCCCTTTGCCCCTCCATCCAGCCCCCACGCCCCCTTCCCCCGGCCATCACCACACTGTTGTCTGTGTCTATGGGTTATGCATCTATGTTCTTTGGCTAAACCCTTCACCTTCTTTCATCCAGTTGAACTTAGACTTTAGGCACTCTGATTGGCTAAACCACCAAAGACCACTACCAGGAAAAAAATAAGTCAACTTACTTTAATATTGTTATCCTTTTAATAATATCAATGAATGACTAGCATCAGGTCTGTCAGTGAGAATGTTTATATGAGAAAGATGTATAAAACTTTACAAACGTGTCTCCAAAAGAAAAGTGTTAACAGTGACACAGTGAATTTGAAAGCTAAAGAGTTAAGGAGAAACTTCAGTGACTGAGATTTTCAAGGGGTCTTTATTTTAATCCATTAGTTTATTTTTATTTTTTTCCAGCTTTACTGAGATATAACTGGCACATATCATTGCATAAGTTTAAGATGTATATGTGATGTTTTGACATAAGTATTATGAATTAATTACCATGGTGATTAGTTAACAAATCCCATCACCTCACATAATTATGTTGTTTTTTTCAGAGGGGGTGAGAACATTTAAAATCATCTCTCAGGATCAACCAAAGGACTTGTATGCATGCATATAAGCCTAACCAATGGACACAGACAACAGGGAGGTGAGGATATGAGTGGGAGGGCTGGGGCGGTAATGGGGGGATAAGGACACATATGTAATACCTTAATCAATAAAGAAGTTTAAAAAAATCTACTCTCAGCAACTTTCAAATGCATAATATAGTACTGTTAACTAAAGTCATCACCCTGTGTATTAGATTCCCAGAACTTATTCATCTTATAACTGAGTTTGTACTCTTTGACCAATATATCCTCTTTTCCTCTCAAAACCTTTGCCAACCACTTACAACCATCATTCTACTTTATGTTTCTATGAATTTGGCTTTTCTTTAGATTCCATATGTAAGTGAGCTAATACAGTATTTGTCATTGACTTATTTCACTTAGCATTATGTCCCCAAGGTCCGTCCTGCTGGTGCAAATAGCAGGATTTCCTTTTGGGGGGCAGAATTATATCTGTATCTATGTCTTCATCTTGTATTTTCATTTTCTTTATCCATTCATCCATTGATGGACACTGGTTGTTTCCATATCTTGGCTATTGTGGATAATGCTGCAATAAGATGGGGTTTTAGATTATCTTCAATATACTGATTTTATTCCTACCTGATAAATATCAATAAGTGAAATTACTGGATCATATGTGATTTCTACTTTTTTTTTTGGAACCTCCATACCGTTTTCCACAATGACTCTAACAATTTATGTTCCCACCAACAGTGCACAGGAGTCCCCTTTTCGCCACACTCTCTCAACATTTGATATCTCTTGTCTTTTTTATAATATCTATACTGGTAGGCATGAGTGATATCTCATTGTGATTTTGATTTATATTTCCCTGATAATTAGTGAAGTTGTGCATTTTAATCATGAACTTATTATTTGTTTGTATGTCTTTGGATATATGTTTATCAAGTCCTCTGCCTGTTTTTTAATTGGATTACTATGGAGTTGCCTGTGATATTTATATGTTTTGGATATTAATCCCTTATAAATATGTGGTTTGCAAATATTTTCTGCCATTTATTAGATTAACTTTTCATTCTCTTGATTATTTCTTTGACTGTTCAAAAACATTTTAATTTGAAATAGACCACCTGTGGATTTTTAGTTTTGTTGCTTGTGCTATTGATGCCACATCCAAGTATTTTTGCCAAGACAAATGGCCAGGGACATTTTCCTAAGTTTTTGTTTCTAGTAGTATAATGGTTTCAGATCTTGCATTTTATTCTTTAATCCACTTTAAATTACTTTTTTGTGAGTTGTGTAAAATAGGGGTGTAAGTTCATTTTTTGTATTTTATTATCAAGTTTTCCAGTACCATTTATTGGAAAGAATGCTTTTTCCCCGTTGGGTATTTTTGGCTGTCTTGTCAAATATTAGAATTATATATTCATGGGTTTATTTCTGGGCTTCTGATTTTATTACATTGGTCTATGTGTCTGTTTTTATACCAGCATCATACTGCTGTATATTTGTAGTATAGTTTAAAATCAAGAAGTATAATGCTTCCTTCTTTGTTCTTTCTCAGGATTGCTTTGGCTATTTAGGGTCTTTTGCAGTTTCATACGTTTTAGGATTGTTTTTTCTATTTCTGTGAATAATGATATTCAAATTTTAAATAAGAATTGTATTGAATTTGTAGACGGCTCTGGGTAGCATGAACATTGTATCAAAATTATTCTTCTAGCCCTGGCGAGTGTGGCTCAGTTTGTTGGAATGTCATTCCATACATCAAAAGGTTGTAGGTGTGATTCCCAGTCAGGGCACATACCCAGGTTGCTGCTTCCATCCCTGGTTAGTCAGGGTGCATACGGAGGCAGGCTATTGATATTTCTCTCTCACAGTTCTCTCTCTCTCTCTCCCTAAAATATATTTTTTATTGATTTCAGAGAGGAAGGGAGAGAGAGAAACATCAATGATAGAATCAATGATCAGCTGTCTCCTGCACGCCCCCCCCCCCCCTCTGGGGATACAGCCCACAACCCTGGCATGTGCCTTTGACCAGAATCTGACCCCAGACTCTTCAGTCTGCAGGTCGATGCTTTATTCAGCTAGGGCTAAAGGTGTGTCATTTTGAAAAATATTTAAAAAAAAAAACCACAATTCTTACTTTTATTGATTTTTTCTATTATCTTTCAAGTCTATTTATTTCTGCTCTAATCTTTATTATTCTTCCTTTTTCTAACTTTGGTCTTAATTTGTTCTTCTTAATTCCTTGAGGTGGTAAGGAAACACCTCCAATGTCTTTATTCTCAAGTTTTTATGTGCTCTATCTTGAAAGAGATAAAAGAACATTTTACTAAAGGCAAAAAAAAAAAAACTCTCTTAGAACACCAGCAAACTATGTAATATAATTTCCAGGAAGATAAGGAAAAATTTATATGTGAAACCAAAATTTTCTCTCTCAGTCCAACAAAGAACTTAATATTGGTCTTCTATAGTTATTAAAAGAACATATAAAGAAATTGTTGTTAATTACTATTTTTGTGTATGATGTATTAGGGTATAAATTAGATAAAGATGAGATATTTTATGTCTCATTTACATAAAAGGATAAAACTACACATCATAGACATTATGCCGCATAGCCAGGAATAATAGCACATTTGAAAAAGAAATTAGCACATTTGAAAAAGAAAAGCTTTTAGACAATTGTATTGAATAACCAAACAAACGCCACGTAAGAATTTTCTACTAAATCACTGAAACATGATGCTTTTAAAAACATTTGTTTTGATTAGACAGATTAAAATTTGAACTCTTATTTCCTTTTTTCTCTGTATTTTTTTTAAAGTTACTCATGTGACCCACCTGTGTGGCTCAGTTGGTTGAGCATTGTCCCATGCACCAGTCTCCTGTTTGATTCCTGGTCAGGGAACATGGCCGGATTGCAGGCTCAATCCCCAGTAGAGGGTGTGCAGGAGGCAGCCAATAGATGTTTCTCTCTCATCAATACTTCTCTCGCTCCTTCTTCCTTCTTCTCTCTGAAATCAATAAAAACATTTTTTTTAAAGTCACTCATATAACCCTTGGATTCTATTTTTTTAACTTTTGATAAATTATATTTTATATTTTTGTATTCTTGAGTGAGCTAGCATATAAAGTTATAAACAGTGTGTGTGTATAGCTGAGAGCCAATAATTGATATCCATTATTTATATTGTTGTTATTGCTATTATTAGTATTGTTAACTTAAATTGACAATAGAATAACACATTTTGAAAATTAAATTATAAGTTATCCTTAATGTGAATAATTACTTAGGATTTTTCTTAGTAGTTAATTAAAATAGAGTCTAACATGCTAAAAATTAATTTTTACAATAAATTAGTAATTTATTTCACTATAAAGTAGCATCTATTCTTTGGGGGGTGGGGCGGGGTGGTGTTCTAATTATTTTGTTATTTGTGGCTTGCTATGGTTTTCCTAATCTAATAACTGCATATCTAAGTACAACGTTTCATGTCCTCATTCATAGTAAATGTCAAAATCTACTGCACATAAAACTTAAAAAATTATTTTGATATTTCTTTCCTTAAAGATTTTGTGTGGTCATTTTCATCCAATAGTACTTTTGTCAAACTTACACACATCTTATCATCTATACTAATAAAAGCGTAGGTGGTGCCAAAACCGGTTTGGCTCAGTGGATAGAGAGTCGGTTTGCGGACTGAAAGGTCCCGGGTTCGATTCCGGTCAAGGGCATGTACATTGGTTGCGGGCACATCCTCAGTGGGGGGTGTGCAGAAGGCAGCTGGTCGATGTTTCTCTCTCATCGATGTTTCTAGCTCTCTGTCCCTCTCCTTTCCTCTCTGTGAAAAATCAATAAAATATATTTAAAAAAAAAGTGTAGGTGGTCGTCACACCCTCATACTGTTACGCCATCATGCCATCACAATCCATCACCACGGTGGGCGGGCCTTGAAGCTGTGTGTGCACCACAGGGGCAGGTCCCTGGAGCTACTCCACGCAGCTTCAGCTGGGTTCCCATGACCCTGTGTGTGCCAGAGAGGGGGACCCCCGGCCATAGCCTACCTCTTTGGGGCAATCCATCGAGGAGCCCCGGATGAGTGGGCGGGGCCTACCTCCATGGGGTGATCAATTGCGGGGCTCCCACACTGTGAGAGGGCACAGGCAAGGCTAGGGGACCCACCCCCCCAAATGCACAAATTTTGTGCACCAGGCCACTAGTATACAAATAAAGAGTGACCACTGGTACACAGAATCACAAAATCAAAATTATTTCATCACAGTAGACACTATATCATTTAAAAGAAAGATTATACACTCTTTCTTCTCCCTTGCTCAGGTAGTAGTGTCATATAGTTTTTAAGAAGAATAGCTTATGTATTATCAGCATGAAAATTTGTCTTTCTTTTTTTATTCCTGTAGCAGATATGAAACACAATGTCTATCTTATTGAAGGAAAACTGCTCACATAAACAAGAGTTTCTTGTGTCTAAAATGTCTGAACTGAAATAAAAAATTAACTGCATTACTCCTCCAAGCACTTAAGTACAGTTCTTAAAAATGCTATTTTTTCTAGTGCTGACACAGTATTAGAAACAGTTACTTCCAGTTTATACTGACATATTTTCATCAATTATGTTTCACCATCTGTGGATCTAATTAAGTTTCCCCTTAAATTTGATTTTACCAGACATTATTCACAAATGAGACATTTACTAAATGTCCTCTATTCAAAGAGAATAAATAGAAAATCAGTTAAAATGGACCCCAAATAATGTTGATGTTAGAAAATTGGGTGTCAAATAACATTGCTCAAATTAGATTATTCTAAGGGCTCAGTGGTGCCTGATTGCCCTAGGGAGAGGTGGATGGTATAAGGACACCAATGGATGCCAAGAGCATACTTATAGCTTATTATGTAGAAAGGTCAAATTGATTTTCCTTCTCCTTCCCACTTTAATGTTCATTATAAACAACTGTAATATGTGTTATTTTTTACTTTTAAATAAAATTTATTGGGGCATCATTGGTTAATAAAATTATATAGGTTTCAAGTGTACAATTCTATGATACATGATCAATATATTGTATTGCATGTCCACCACCCAAAGTCAAATCTCCTTCTTTCAACATATATTTGACCTCCACTATCATTTAGTACCCCCACACTCTCTTTCCTCTGGTAACTACTATACAGTTGTCTGTGTCTATAAATTTTTGTTTCTTTATTTTTCTTGTTCATTTGTTGCTTTTAGTTTTATATCCCACATATGAGTGAAATCTTATGGTTCTTAACTTTTTCTGTCTTATTTCACTTTGTAAATTTTTAGATTTTTTCAAAGAGTTGAACTTCTTCAGAAACAATGGAAATGTCATATTTCATTTTAAATTTTCATATGTATGAACCCAATACCCAACATTAGTAGGTTCCTAATATAAAATGAATGGTACAATGAATAATAAAAGTATGAAATAATATGTTTTTTTCCATAGTTTATTTTTAAAATATACTTTAAATATGCTTTACTTTCACTTTTAGTTTTCATCAGACCAAAAAATGGGAATGCACACAAGTAAACAAAAAAAGACATAAAATAGGACATAAACATTACTATGAGATTAATAGCAATTGAAAGATGATGCTTAATATTTCATACACCATATATTCATGTTAAAATATATTCCTCTTAGAAAAAGTACATTATAAAATATTTTTTACCTAGAAAAAAAAGCCCAAATAATTCAGAAAGTGAAAATGTGGCAAATTATGACCAATAGAAGATTTTTACTTATTTAATTATAAAATAATTTACCAAAAACTGAGCATGCATCAAAAAACAAAAACAGCAATATCAATTTAGTACCTTTGCACTGAACTATATATGCAGGTCATCCCTGCACAGATTAATGTAAATTACATTTCTAAAATTATTTTGCAAATTTGAGGTTTGTTGGATGACAGTGAGCATCTTGTACTGTTAAGAAAATCACCCAGATGTAATTTCACTTTTAGCAAATATACTCTCAGTAGTCAGAAGAAAATATACAATTACCTTTAAGGATATGTCTGTGAATAGATATGTAGAAATAACTTTAATATTAAACCAAAAAAATAAATACATGAGAAATTGAATGTCTAAAAAGCATTACACTGTCATAATGTAATTTGAAAATAACAAGTTTATAAACCTGTTTATCAGTTTATAATTTTTTAAAGTTTGTTATTGATTTTTATTTTTATAGAGAGAGGAAGGGAGAGGTAGAAAGAGAAAGAAATATCAATCACTGCCTCCTGCACACCGCCTACTGGGATCAAGCCCTCACCTCAGGCATCAAACCTGGAATCAAACTGGAGACCTGCAGGTGCGTGGCATGATGCTCAGCCAATTGAGCCATACCGGCTAGGGCACTAGTTTATAAATTTAATTGGTTCCCAATTACACTCATACTGTAGGAGAATATGGATCTCTAATCTTCTCCATCACATCATCAATAGTAAAATTAATAAAGGCTAAAAATGAGAGAAGTTGGAACCAGTGTTAAGAATGTTTCAAAGGAATTAATTTTTATTACCAGTAGTATTCTAGATATTTTTCTACTTTTTATATCATTTGATAGAAATCAAGAATTATCTACATGAACATAGTTCTTCAAACTATAATTAAACAAATGTTAAGTATATGAAATTGTGGGTATTTGAGTTCCACAATAAAAGATTCCTATAAACCACATTTCCTTTGAGCAAAGGGACAGACTTTGCTAATTGTGTAGTAAATAAACTTTCATAAAATTGCCAAATAGAAAATCTGTATGAAAATGGCAATGGAGTGCCAAAGAGTTGAACATTTAAAATTTCTGTCTAGAATCCTAGGCAAATTGGTATTTCAAAACATGCACAAACAAATCAGTGTGAGCAATATTGTATTAAAGCCTTTAAATACTATTCCTAAAACTCATAATCAAATCCTAGTAGCTATACTCTAGTCAATGTACCTTGGAACAATATTTCTCAAAATGAAGACCTAGTGGTTTATCAAGGTCTACGGAAAATATCCCATAAGGGAGAGCTTTATCGCTGGCATTCAGAGATGAGAGATTACAGGATTAAACCCTTAGAATTATGGTGACTGGGATGTGTGTGTGTGTGTGTGTGTGTGTGTGTGTGTGTGTGTGTGATTTTCATAATGGAATGTTGGTCTCTTCTGTCTCCTGGGACTTTCCAGCTTATTTTAGTCTTATTATATCATCCTGCATTTTGTTTTGAATAGTCTTAAATCATTATTACTTTAGCATCTTCATTGCTGTTAGAATGGAGGCGGTTGTGGTGCCCTATGCATATTAAACTAAAAAGCAGTCAGTAGTGACCCGGTGAGAAACATGGAATCATGGGGACTGCTTAGGTAGGAAAAGGACTTGAGGATTAACTTCTTAATTTAAGGGAAAAAAAGCAAATTAGCATACATGTTACTTAATTTTAATGAGCTCTTTGGCAATCAGTTTATTCAGGCACCAACTGTTTTCCTTCTTGCTATTCAGTTGCCAAACATCAGACTTTGTTACACTGAGCATTGTAGCTGTCATAATTGTAATTTATAGCGCAGACTTCTGTTTAGGATTGAAAAGAAAAATATTCACTCACTAACGCCATTTACAACAGCAAATATATATGTTTTCCAAAACGTTTTGATCCTTAAAGCCATGTCCACCTGGCATTTAGCCACCCACTTACTGTATGCCAAGTCGTTTTAGTTTCTTTGATTTACTATATCATTGAATCCCCCAATAACCTAATGAGTCAGAAGCAACATTGTGCTAGAAAATATTCTAAGATTAAATGAAATATATCTAGAAAATATTCTAAAGTTAAATAAATTATCTTTATTTTATAGTTATTATGTACCCATGTTACAAATAAGAGAATGAAACACAGGCATTTTCTTACTTAAACACATGCACATAAGTGGCAGAGCCAGAATTAAAGCCAGGCTCCTTGACTCCAGAACGAGGTCAGTCAATATGCAACATCACCAGGCATTTATAAGGGACATTAACCATTTGCCACTGGAAAGTGTTGGTGGGAACAAAGTTAAAGCTTTTTGCTTCTTCCCAAATAAAGAACATGTTGGTGAACATATTTCATTATCTTTAGCTGGTTGATAAGTAAACCTAACATAGTGTTATAAAAGCCGAAGGAAAAAATGCTAGAGAAAGAGAGTTGTTGAAAGTAGCAGCTACATCCAGATAATGGCAAAAGGATTTAGCAAAAAGTAAAGTTTTAGAGATCTCAGCATAAGGGGCAGAAATCAGATCTCTGTCAGCAATGGGTAATGAGAGTGTGAGAATGAGAAAATATGGCATTCAGACTATTTAGGGAGATTTGGATGAAATCTGAATAGCAGCTGGTTCCGAACATGAGTCATGACAGTGAGATCTTAGGCTTGCTTTTTTGAAAAAGGCACAGAAAGTTGCACAATGAAGATTTGGTAACTTGATCTCAGGATGAAGTAAGGATACTGCATAGTGTTTCTGGATCATATATTTGGGTTGGAAACTATAATCAAGTACAAACAAATGTTACCTATTCTAACATAATGCCTGATCAAACTATCACTTTGAAATCACTAGAGACCATTTACATGATTCTGCATTCTCAAACGCATTAACTTTTACAAAGATCAAACAACTTTATTATTATTATTATCAATACTATTAAAATAGCACATATTATGAAAAAAATAGTTCACTGCATCATATGACCTAAGTAAGCATAAACAGTTTGGTTGTTTTGAATGAGGTTCCTTTTAGGAATAATTCAAAGAGGGACATGAATAATTCAAAGAATGGCCCTGCTTGTTTTCTTCAACAAAAGTTGTAAATATAACTCTGGCTAGTGTGGCTCCCTTGGCTGGGCATCATCCGTGCACTGAAAGGTTGAAGGTTCAAAGCACGGTCAGGGCACATGCCTAGGTTGCAGGCTCGATCTCAGGTAGAGGGCATGCAAGTGGCCACCAATCAATGTTTCCTTCTCACATTGATGTTTCTCCCTCCCTCTAAAAAATCAATAAAAATTGTTTTTAAAGTTATAAGTATAAAATGAAATTTCCTGAGAACACAATTTTCCAAGCAACAACAATTAAATAAAACACAAAGAGCACTTAGGATTATATACAATAAAAACCTGAGTAATAATATTGGTAAATAAAAAATATAGATTCTGGAACATCTGCTTACAGGAGGGCAGTGACATCATTGAACAGCTTGCTATGCATATGTCTACACATATCTTGCAATTATTTTCTTATTTTTCCTTCTTCTAGTATTTTAGGCAGAGTGTTAGTGGAGTTTAACTTTATGATGGTTAGTTCATGATTAATCAGACCTTGGGCAATTTCATTTAGACCTGGAAGGAGGGATGAAGGTAGATCCTGGACTTTGAGAGGGTTATAGTGACTGATGGGACCATGTACCACTCTTAATTGTGGGCATAAGTGCAAATATGAATTGCAAATAAAATAATTAATTCTTATTCTTGAAAATAAGGGAAGTGCTTCTCCTCTCTGTTTTAAAAAGAATATTTACTTTAGAAAAATTTAATTGTAATTTAATTCCGTTTCTTTGAAATGAATGTAGAAATTGTTCAAACCTTAGTAAGCCTCTTGCCAGCTTTAAGACACAGGGGCATCTTTGTCAAGGACCTTGGAATCATCTCCTTGAAATATAAACATCAAGGAAGAGAGGGACCTGTCTCCCAGTTTCAGTGGGTGGGTAGAGCCTAACATAGGGGTTACCTTGCTCCAAGTTGCAAAATTATTTCCTATTATAAAGATACAAGCAGTTTAGTTTCCTTTGGATAAAGACAACTAGCTAACAGAGATGGCCATTGAAATTCTCAAGTGATTTTAGGATGAACTACATGTGACAAATGTTGCTGTCAAGTCCTTTGTTTTTGTTTTGTTTTGTTTTGTTTTGTTTTGTTTTGTTTTGTTTTGTTTTGAGAACATATCACAGGTTGTATCTGAGTGGCTGTATGTAGACAATGGTGAGATTTCTTCCTGTCTTTTCAATCTCTTAGCAGATTGCCTGTGATGTGCATCACATTCCGACTCAATGCATAATCAATAATACATCTTCCTTTCTCTTCTAATTTTGTGGGGATATTTTCTGGGCTGGGAGGAGATTTTCTTTATAATTTACTAAGGGCCAAGTGCACAATTTCATGCACCTTAAAAGGAACTGTGGGCCGTGAGGCTGCGGTGGGCACAGGGGTGGGTCTCAGCCCATCCTCCACGCCCCCGCCCAGGCCCTCTTGCCTTGGTCCCTGGTCCCCTGTCTGCTGGCAGCCCGGCTCCTGCTGCTGCTGCTCCCACACACTGATGGCACTGGTTCCGCTCATACCTGCTGACAGCGCAGAGTGATTGGGGCCAGAACCAGCAGCAGGTGCGAGTGGGAACTGCTGCCCTGATTGCTCCTCAGGAGCAGGGAGAGGTGGAGATTGGGGTGATCGGGGCCAGCAGTCTCCCCTCGCACCCACTGACTGTGCCGAGTGATCTGGTCCTGCGCCAGGTGCCTGCAGCAGGTGCGAGTGCCTGGTGGGAGCAAAGAATTTTCAGTAACCACCAGAGGCTCGCCCCAATGACAGCACCCAGTGCTCCACCTTGGTCTGGAGCCCCTGATCACCTGCTCCACCATCCCGCCGCAGCTGATGCCTGCCATGTTCTGCGCTCTGCTGCCTGCTGCTGATGCCCGCCATGTTCCACGTGTGCCCCCTGGTGGTCAGCGCATGTCATAGCGACTGGTTGTTCAGTTGTTCGGTTGTTCCGCTGTTCGGTCTATTTGCATGTTAGGGTTTTCTATATATATAGATACTTCCCCAAAAGGGGATAAGGTGAGATAATATTATTTTGTGAAAAATATAATTACTTTGAAGAAAAGCACACACATTTACTTTGTAAAACATGGGTAGAGAGGTAAAAATATAAGCTGATTAACATAATGGGTGGAACCTGACAGACAAGTCATTTGCTTTATGTTTTGAAATAGCTTCCCCACACCACACGTTTGCCAGCCAAACACCTTTGGAGTCAAATCCCTTGCTAAATGGTTTCTCTAGGTTTGGATGATGGGACGTATTGGCAGGAGATTGGAGTACAGGGGAAAGGAGAAACCTGGGGTATTTCTGTCTCTGTTTCTGCTGCTGGCAGGTTTTCTGACAATGGCTGCCTGGTTTTACAGACTTGACTGGCACTGAGCAGCCCCAATTTGGGGGCCCTGGTACAATAAATACAACTCCCTTGCTTCCTTCAGAGTTAGGGGTGCAGGTATCTTCTGGCTCTTACTAACTCTACCATTCTTCAAGATTCCCGATTTGACTTGGGATTTATGATATCTTTAAAACTGATTTTCTTAATTAAAGTTTTATTGAACTACCTGGTTTGGGCTCCTGTTACTTTCACTCAATTACAACTCTCATGAGGTTTTTGAGTACTCTAGTATTTATGCGTTTTATTTTCCGGGAGTTGTAAAAATGTTTCTTCCATGTTAAGACAAAATAGTCCGCCATCAACATGTATTTTACAACTGATTAGTCTCACATGAAATAATCAGTGTGTGTGTTTATTTACATATGATAAATATATAATGAAAGTGGCATGCCCCTTGCTTTTTAGCAAACAAAATACCTGAACGTTTTCAGTCCTATTAAAACGACTGCTAAAATAAGCAAGACTGGCAATGCCAGTGCTGACGCGGAGGGCAGTGGACGGGCCGCATCTACAGAGCCATAAACCCCGGACCCAGCAGCCCATCCCTGCGTGTGTGCACAACACAAGTGTGGACAGAGCCCCAGGCGGCATGTGCTGAAGGTCACAGCAGCCTGATCATGAGAGACCAAAATAGCCAACAACCTAAGTCCATCAAGAGTAGGATGGACAGATGAAGTTCATGTGCTCACTTGATTGAATACTTAACAGTCAAGAGAATCAACGACCCACAAGTACATGGCAGATGGGGGGAATGCCCCAGACATTCAGCTGACGAAGAGGTGAGATTCATGCGAGTGCGTGCAATGTGATAGCACTGATCACCCAGCACTCACCGACAGGCAGGACCAGACTGTGCGATGGACCAAGGTGTGGTTTTGTTGGGGACAGAGGAGGTTCTAGTTCTCTACCTGGTGGTGGTTACACCAACATTCAGTTTGTGAACAATTTCAAGTTCACACATTTTGTGGACTTTCTTTTTATGTGTGCTAATTATCAATTATAATATTTTTAACAACAACAAAAAACTACATGACACATTTTAAATTTTATTGTAGTACTAGAGGCCTGGTGCACGAAATTCGTGCATGGGGGAGGGGTGTCCCTCAGCCCAGACTGCACCCTCTCCAATCTGGGACCCCTCGAGGGATGTCAAACTACCCGTTTAGGCCCGGTCCACCGGGCAGGCATACATCCCTCTCACAATCCAGGACTGCTGGCTCCCAATCGCTCGCCTGCCTGCCTGCCTGCCTGATTGCCCCTAACCGCTTCTGCCTGCCAGCCTGATCACCCTCTAAACACTCCCCTGCCAGCCTGATTGATGCCTAACTGCTCCCCTGCTGGCCCAATTGCCCCTAACTGCCCACCCCTGCTGGCCCAATTGCGCAAAGACATATCCCATGTATGGTATATTACTATACACGGAACTGGTATAGCCTGGTAACCCCTAACAGCCCTCCCCTGCCAGCCTGGTTGCCACTAACTGTCCTCCCCTTCAGGCCTGGTTGCCCCCAACTGCCCTCCCCTGCAGGCCTGATTGCCCCTAACTATTCTCCCCTGCCAGCCTGGTCACCCATAATTGCCCTACCTTGCCAGCTTGGTTGCTCCTAACTGCCCACCCCTGCTGGCCTGGTCCCCCTCAACTGCCCTCCTCTGCAGGCCTGGATCCCCCCCAATTGTCCTCTTCTGCAGGCTTGGTTGCCCCCAACTGCTCTCCTCTGCTGGCCATCTTGTGGCAGCCATATTGTGTCCACATGGGGGTGGCCATCTTTGACCACATGGGGGTGGCCATCTTGTGTGTTGGAACGATGGTCAATTTGCATATTACCTCTTTGTTATATAGGATTCTATTATAAGGACAAACTATAATCAATCTTCTCTTTAGGGACTACTATTTTTCAATCATTTATATAGTCCACAAATAAAACCCTTCTGACTATAATGTTGATCATTTACATTAATTTTTAGAATAACTTTTTAGATGTGTTGTGCACAGATGGTCAGCAAGATGAAATTGTCTTGATATGCAATGCTCAAAGGGCTTAATTAGCAGTGACTTAAAGAGGATATTATAAAGAATTGACAATAACTGCAAATATACTGTGGATTTAAATATGCCTATGGTTTAGCACAAAGAACTTTATCTTAATTATATGTAGCAATTCATAAATGATAGGCAGCTGATAGGATTAATCTTTACATTTCTAAATATTGCTTATTAAAATTATAAAACTATACAATAAAATACTGTAATAAATAATATTCTTGCTCAGTTACCATGTCACACATTTATTCTCAATCTTTCAAGTACAGAAATTACAGATATACAGGTAAACAAATGTGTTGTTTGTTGCCATGTCCATAGAATATGGAGAATTGGATCCTAAATCAGAAAATGACTACCCTATTTCATCTGACTTCGAGAGGAAAAAGTGATTCAGCTGATGTCACTTGGGTTCGCTGCACCATCTCTCAAGGGGAATATACTATTTCATATTGAGAATGTCTTTCGTAGATATTTATGCTTTAAATGCTTTATAGCCCATCCTGATAGGTTAGAAGAGTATACATAGCTATCCCTAGGGACAAATGGATTGATTCTGGCACTGTTATCAAATATTTGAGGAAATTGGATAGTTTACTCTATACCTGATACTGTTTAACAAGGTGATATTAATGCCTTCCGGCAGGCAGGATAGGGAAAAAAGTGACCTCACCAAATTCTCCTGGCGGAAGGTTTTTAACAAATAGCAAGAAAGACAACTTAAATTAATGTAATGAACACACACAGGTGAGCAGCATACTCTTAAAAAAAATCCTTAATCTAGTTTCAAAAGAGATGACAAGTAAAAACCTGCAGAGCGTGATAGCAATTACACAAACCCCCTGCCTTGCGAACTGTCTGAACTTAATCAGGCATGATTTCTTGCATAATAACAGAAACAAGGTACATGTTGAATAAGGACATACAATTCCCAGGGAACAACTGAAAAGCGCAAAGACATATCCCATGTATGGTATGTTACTATACACGGAACTGTTCAGGCAATTCTTATGGGGGAAACCAGGAAGAGGAGATTATGAATGCATGATACATATATTTTGAGAACAGAAAATCCTCTATGATATTTCCTACTAGGGATTAAAGTTAATGAGCTCTGTTCACAAGGGCTGATAATCTTTATTTGTTATTTAACAAATGTGAATCACAGAATTTTATACAATTATTTACAAGAGTACTTATAAAGAGAAGTGACATTACATTTTTTTGCCAACTTTTCTAAACAAACACTCAACAGCAGGCCAGGAAATTTCCAATTAAGAAAAAAGAATTCTGTTATTAATAAAGGACTGTTATCATCACAGATGCTGGCACATTTGGGATACAAAAGGCCTCCTAACTCAGCGAACCTGTCCCTCTGCCACATCTGGAAGTCCCTTTACAAAATAGTGTGGTTTATCCCATGTCACTTTAAACTTATAGAGCTATTTATCTTCACAATATATTTTAAATTAATCCTAATCCTTTTACTTAACTGATAGATGAGATGAATTCTATATATGTAATCTAAGAAATATAATTCTTATAGAAGGTCTATAGAAATTATATTGTGACCTCCTGGTTCATAGGTTGGCATTCAATCACTGAACCACACCAGCTGGGCTATAATTATCTTATTTTAATAATGTTTGTTTTTATTCACTTTCAAAATGCTAGAACATAAAATATGAATAGAAGATAAAAAGACCACCAGTAAACTTACAACTTTGAGATTAACAGTGTTGGCACTATTGATTATTGGCAAGATTATAAAGCAATAGGAACTTTCACACTCCAGTGATAGACATATAAATTGGTACAACCACATTGGAAAACTGGCACTATGTACTGAAGTTGAATACAGGCATGCTCTATGACACTGGTATTTCACTACTAAATATACTGTACCCAGAAGAAATCCACATATACATTGAATCAAGAGACATGTATAAGTATATTCATAGGAGTCTTATTTGTATTATTTGTAAGAACTATAAACTAGAAAAAAAATTTATATATTTCTCAAATTTTTCTACATTTCCCCATTTACATTTTTTCAGTACTAAGGTATTAAAAGTAAACATGTATTTTACTGTTTTTATATGGCTTTTAAAAATTTTACATTAAATACTGATCATATTACATACCATTGAATGTATTTCAAGAATAATTCTTTTCTGTGTATATGTAATAATACATATAACTGAGTTCAATATTCAGTTACCTATAAATTGATCCTAAGTTTTTAAATTAACCCAAAGATTACTAAATATACAACTATTGGTCATCAATACATAAACACTATAAAGATTTTTGATATACACTATAGAATGTTTTCCCATGAATCTTATTTAGATTTCACTGTTACAAAAGAAGAATGTGCAAGTAAATCTACATTAATAAAATATTGCTATTGCTTATATTAATACTAGAGGCCTGGTGCATGAAAATTCATGCACTGGAGGGTGGGTCCCTCAGCCTGGCCTGCCCCCTCTCACAGTCCAGGAGCCCTCAAGGGCAGGAGGCGACCCGGCAATCAGGGGAAGGTGACACCCCCATCACACCTCTGCTGCTGCCACTGCTGACAGAGCAAGCCTCAGCCAGCCCTCGTTACCTGAGCCTCAGGTGGTCCTGGGTGGCTGGGCAGCCACCATCTGAGGCTTGCCTGCACCTTGGGCTGGCCCTGGGTGGCTCAGGAGCTGAGGGGACCGGGGGACTCTGGAGGTAGATGCATGGAGCAGCCCGACCCACTTGGGGGTGGGCCCGGCTGTGCTGCATGCCTGCCACTCCGATGGAACTGAGGGAACTGGGAGCCACCATCTTGTGGCTGTGGGTGCCGCCATCTTTGAGAGCATGGCTGTCAATTAGCATATTCCCTCCTTATTGGCTGTGGGCACTGCCATCTTTGTGAGGGCGTGATGGTCAATTAGTATATTCCCTCTTTATTAGATAAGATAATTTAACATATGTTAATATATTTTATTCAATAATAAAAGTTTACTAAAAGTGTAAAGCAGTATAAAAATGGAAGGGAAAACACTGACTTCCATCATCTCATTATAATTAGTTATATACAACATATTTATCTATATCTACAAACATGGACAATTTTGGAATATATGTGATTGTGTTGCTGAGTGTGTTGCATAAATGAATTCAAATATTGAAGTTATATTTCTGAATCTAAACATAAAGTTTTATATATATATATATATATATATATATATATATATATGCAACAGTTTTATATATATGTATGTATACATATGAAACATATGTCCTGTAAAATACTGGTATATTGAATAACCACCAAGAAGATCCTGGTTTAATAAAACATAAATATGTTACCATTTGTTGAAACAGGGTATGTATATGTAGATACGACAAATTTTTTCAGTATTCTACTTAGAAACAACTTATTTATTCTCTGGCACTCTTTCCTCATCATATATTAGTATCATTTATCATTAGTTATTTTCTGTTATCTCCTTATGAAATTAATAATATAGGTTCTGCATCTTTTTTTAAAATTCTTTATTGTTTAAAGTATTACATACAGTATTATATGTGTTGCCTCTTTCCCCCATTGACTTTTCCCCAGCCACCTCCACCCCCCATCACTTGCCCTCACCCCCCTAGTGTCTGTGTCCATTGGTTATGATCATATGCATGCATACAAGTCCTTTGGTTGATCTCTTACCACCCCCCTCCCCTGCCTTCCCTCTGAAGTTCAATGCTTCTCTGTCTTTGGATCTATTTTTTCCATCAACTTATGTTGCTCATTATTAGGTTCTGCATCTTTTATGTGATTTTCAACAGGCTTCTTGTTTTCCCCACATATTTATTTTTACTTTTTATCCCCTGAGGGGTCCCAGATTGCAAGAAGGTGCAGGCCAGCTGAGGGACCCCACTGGTGCACAATTGGGGCTGGGGATGGATGTTGGAGGTTGGCCAGCCGGGGAGGGACTGTGGGAGGGCTCCAGGGTATGTCTGGCCTGTCTTGCTCAGTCCCGATTGGCCGGACCCCAGCAGCAACCTAACCTACAGGTTGAAGCGTCTGCCCCTGGTGGTCAGTGCACGTCATAGTGAGCAGTTGAGCGGCCTTAGCATATCATTCCGCTTTGATTGGTTGAATGGATGACCGGAGGACCTGACACTTAGCATATTAAGCTTTTATTACATAGGATGTTTTTATTGATTTCAGAGAGGAAGAGAGAGGGAGAGAGATATAGAAACATCAATAATAAAAAAGAATACACTCTCCCCATACTGTGGATCTAGCCTGCAATCCAGGTATGTGCCATGACAAGGAACTGAACCAAGACCTCCTGCTTCATGGGTTGATGCTCAACCTCTGAGCCACACATTTTAATCTTTTTACTTTTAGCTCTGCATACAGAGTGAATTATTTCAGGTGTTTTTCTAACACACTAAATCATTTTTAGCAATACTTATTTTAAATATGTATGTCTTCTGAGAGTTTTGAGAATTTTTTATAAATCCACACAATAAATAATAAATGTGTTACATAGATGAATGTTCAAACATTAAACACTAAGCAACTACAAATTTAGAAGCCCCTAGGCTATATTAATTACAAAAAGCAATGCACAGAGTACATAGTATGCTGATAATTTGTGTAAGGAAAAATAAACTGTTGGGTTTCTTTAGCTGCAATATGTAAATAGTTTGGAAATTGTCACCCTGAAACAAAGAAAAGTTTTAACAAATTAAAAATCAAGAACTTTTCTTAAATTCATTAGAGAATTGAGGTCATAACAAATGGAAATCTGGGGAGACATGGAAATATAGAGACTCAGAACTGAAATCAGCTTACCTCAGACAGGTTACTATGGCCAGTAACTGGTAAGAACACTAAGTAGTAATTTGACAATTTGCCGGAGACTGAGTATAGTCTCTTTTAAGAGTTAAAATCTGCCCTAGCCAGTTTGGCTCAGTGGATAGAGCATCAGCCTGCAGACTGAAGGGTCCCAGGTTCAATTCCCATCAAGAGCACATGGCTAGGTTACAGGCTCTATCCCCAGTGTGGGGTGTGCAGGAGGCAGCCCATCAATAATTCTCTCTCATTATTGATATTTCTCCCTTTCTCTCTGAAATCAATAATATATATATATATATATATATATATATATATATATATATATATATATTTTAAAAGGTTCCATCTTAAAAATTAAAATGTTAAGATCTCCTTGGTGCCCAGTATTTGGGATTTTCAAAACTTTACAATGTTTTGCCATTATGAATCATATCAGGGTTTCATGTTGAAGATCTGAAAAATATCTTCTTGTGCCCAGAAGGCAACAGGGGAAAAAAAATCACCATTTAAAATATGTTCAGTGTGTTCTCCATAGCAAAGACCTCCACTTAAAGAGAAACCACCTAACCCCTCCTGGAGTAATAAAAGCCAATTCCAGGACCCTTTAACCTGCCTATCTTAAGTAAAGGGAGGGGGGAAGGTTGCAAATGACAAAGTTCATGGCCTAGGAAATCAGTTCCACTCAAAACTTAAATTTAATTAAAAATTTAAAGAATATTTCTATTCTCAACTCCTTACCAACACATAAATAGAAAGAACTAAAAGAGAAAGCTAGACACAAAATACATTGTAACAGAAATAAACAATGCTTTTGATAGGCCTTCAGCAGACAGAACAAGTCTGGGGAACAAATTAATGGGATTGAAGATAGTATCAATGGAAACTTCACAAAGTAAACTAAAAATTTTTTTCCAAGACTGAAAAGAAAAACAGAATAAGTTCATGTGGGATATTTACAAAGATATATTTACTAGAAAAATCATAAGGAGAAGTGAGAAAGGATAAGAAATATTTAAAATTAAGGATTGAGAATTTTCTAAAATTAATGGTTACAAAAACACAGATCCAGGAAGCTTGTAGAATGAAAAGCAGGATAAATAATATAAATGTAAACCTATACTTAGGCATGTCATAATAAATTGAAGAAAATAAAGGCAAAGGGATAATTTTGAAAATAGCCAGAAAGGAAAAACCATATTACTTATTGAGGAAGAAGGATCAGAATTACATTGGATTCTCATTAGAAACAACATATGCAAGAACAGAGTGGAATGAAACAAAAATATTGAAGAAAAACTCAAAAATATAGAATTCTGTATCCAGCAAAGTTACCCTTCAAAAAATGAAGACCAATAAAGACTTTCTCAGACAAACAAGAACTGAGGACATCTGTCACAAGTACATCTGCCTTGCCAAAAATGTTAAGTTATTTAGAGAAAAGGAAAAGGAAATATATCATCAAGTTGGATTATATAAAGAAAGGAAGAGCATCAGAGAAGGAATACATTTGGTAAAATAAGATCTTTATTTTTCTTACTCCTAATTGGTCAAATAGATATTTTTTAAAGTAATAAGAACAACAATGTTACAGGATTATCATAGCATATTTTCAAGTAAAATAAATGACAGCAAATTATAAATGATGGAGAGTGGAATTCAGAATAATCTAGTATAGGTAAGTGCACTAATTGTAAAGACATAGTGTTCTCTGTAAGTGGAGTTATATTATTTGCACATGTATATTGCAAATTATAGGCAAAAGAGAAAAACTTAAAATAAGAAGTATAATTTATATACAAAGGTTTAAGAGAAGATAAAATGATTTAAGTGGTTTATTAATTTAAACCAGAGAAGAAAGAAAAAAAGGAAAGATAAAAGTGACAATAGTTTGGTGAAGAACTGAGGCTGGGTGGTGGAGGGGAGTGAGGTGGAAGAAGTCAATGGGGGGCAGTGGGGAGATAGGAACATCTGTAATACTTTCAACAATAAATATATATTTTTTTAAAAAGTGAAACAAAGAACAAGTACAAAGAAAATAAACACTTGTAAACATAGTAGATTTTAAACCAACTGTATCAATAGTTTATATAAATCTGAAAGATCAAAATATACCAATTAAAAGGCAGAGTTTGCCAGCATGAATTTTTAACCAAAACAAAATAAAGGACACAACTATACTGCCCTCAAGAAATCCACTTTAATTACAAAGACATAGCTTAAAATTTTAAAAAAATGGAGAACAAAATATACCATGCTAGCACAAGTCAAACAAAGCTGGAGTCCATGTATTTAGTTCTGAAATAGCAGACTTCAAACTATAGTAACATTGTTGTGATAAATAAGAACATTACTTAAAGATAAAAGAGTCTGTTCTACAAGAAGATATAACAATCCTCCACATGTATGCACCTTATAATAGAACATCAAAATATGAGAGGATAAAACTGTTAGAAATGCAAGAAAATTTTTTCAAATCCACTATTATATTTGAATATTTCTAAAACATATGTAATTACTTGGCAGATCCAACTAACATAAAAAACATAAGGATATGTTTGTTTTCTGCAATTTATTATGACTTGCCTAAGTATAGGGTTATATTTATATTATTTATCCTGATCAGAACCATTAGTGAACTGTAACTAATGAACATTTCTAGAATAGTTCATCCATTAATGGCAGCATACAATTAATTTTCAAGTTCTCAGGGAACATTCATCGAAATATACCACATTTTTGCTCAAAAAATTAAATTAAGAGAATAGAAATCATACAAAGCATGCTCTTAATCTATATAGAATTATCAGGATATCCTATCCAATAAAAGAGTAATATGCAAATTAATCATCACTCTGCTACACCCACAAGCCATGCCCACCAGCCAATCAGGAGCGAGTATGCAAATTAGCCCCAACCAAGATGGCTGCAACCACGGAGTGAGCAGGAGGGAGGCTTGGGTTTCCCCAGCGATGGAGGAAGCCATGTTTTCCACACACCCTGGTGGGCCCAGGCCTCCACTCAAGGCTACAAAGTTTCAATTATAGAAGATAAATAAATCCCATCAAAAATGGCTGCTGCCACGGAGCGAGCAGGAGGCTTGGCTCCACTCCAGGCTACAAAGTTTCAATTGTCGAAGTTAAATAAATCCCAGATCCCAGGGCCTCCGTTTGGGTCACCAGGGAGTGTGGCCGGCCTGCAAACCACCACAGGCCCCTCTCCTAGGCTGCCCCACACCCCAAGGGAACCCCCACCCTGATCCGCGACACATTTCAGGGCAAACCAGTTAGCCCCCACCCATGCACCAGGCCTCTATCATATCTAATCCTATCTAATAAAAGAGTAACATGCAGATTGACCATCACTCCAACACACAAGTTGGCTGCGCCAATGTGGTCAAAGATGGCTGTCCCCATGTAGACACAAGATGGCCACCACAAGATAGCCAGCAGGGAGGGCTGTTGGGAGGGACCAGGCCTGCAAGGGAGGGCAGTTGTGGGCAATCCGGCCAGCAGGGGAGGGCAGTTGGGAGGGACCAGGTAGGCAGAGGAGGAAAGTTGGGGGTGACTGGGCCTGCAGGGAAGGGCAGTTGGGGGGGGGACCCAGGCCTTCAGGGGAGAGCAGTTGTGGGGAGACCAGGACTGCAGGGGAGGGCAGTTAGGGGTGACCAGGCCTGCAGGGCAGGTCAGTTAGGGGCAAACAGGCTGGCAGGGGAGCAGTTAGGCATCGATCAGGCTGGCAGGGGAGTGGTTAGGGGGTGATCAGGCTGGCAGGCAGAAGTGGTTAGGGGCAATCAGGAAGGCAGGCTGGCGAACAGTTGGGAGCTAGCAGTCCTGGATTTTGAGAGGGGTGTCCGACTCAAGGGGTCCTAGATTGGAGAGGGTGCAGGCTGGGCTGAGGGATCCCACCCCCCCATACACGAATTTCGTGCACTGGGCCTCTAGTCAATAATAAAAAGAGCTGGAAAAAACTGATAATACTTGGAGATTAAGCATACACAGTTAACTACACATAAATAAAAGTGGAATATTGTGGGGATTTTTAAACATTTATTGTTGAAAGTATTACATATGTCCCCTTTTTTCTCCTATTGACCCCTTATAGCCCATCCCTGCCTCCCACCTCAGGCCTCTACAACACTATTGCTTGTGTCCATGGGTTATGCAAAGAATACAAGTTCTTTGGTTAGGTAAACCAAAGTAGAAGTTTTAAGAGTGATGAATTTGAAATCAAGAAAATAAAAACAAAAGTTTTCACAATTTGTGGATGCATTGAAAGCATGCTTAGTGGGAAATGTATAGTACTGAATCATATATTAGAAAAAAAAGAAAGATGTGAAATCAATAATCTAAGCTTTACATTAGCAAACTATAGAAAGAACTGCAATATAAGTATAAAGCAAGCAAGAGAAACAGGAAATAAAAAGTTGAAATTGAAAATAGGAAGTCAATAGAGAAAGCAAATGACACAAAAAGTCTTGTTCATTTAAAAAAATCAGTAACATGGGTAAATATCTACACAAGCTAACCAGAAGAGAAAGAGAAAAGACACACACTAAACAAGAAATGAAAGAGGTGTTATCAATACTGAACCTATGATCACCTAAAGAATAATAAAAGGATAATATTTACAACCACAAATATGCCCACATCTTTAATAACTTAGATGAAAGGAACCAATTCCTGATTAAAGTAATCAAAACCAAAAGTCACACAAGAATAAATAAATATTCTAGTACTAGAGGCCCAGTGCACAGATTCATACACATTGAAAGGAAATAAATTAGAAGAAATATTTTAATATCGCTATTCAACCTTTCTCTATAATAGAAGTGTCAGAGATGAAAGAAAATTAGTAAAATGTATATGAAAATAACATATAAATTGATTAATAAACAATAACAATATGATATAACAACAATAAAGATGATATAAAAACAACAAAAACATGATATAAAAACAACATTGATAAAAACAATGACTGATAAATTGATTAAACTTATTCTAATATCTCCCTGTATACTACATTAAGAGTAAGAACACTTTCAGGGTGCTTGACTAATTACCCTTGTGTTGAAGTATTTACAACTTTAATTGTAACGTCATATGTTCTTCAAACTCAAGAGAAAGCAACATATAACTGACCATGTCCAGAAAAGGGTTCAGGTAGGAATATTCCTACTCTGTCTAGAGTTTGTCTTGTGATTTATTAATAGTCATTGCGAATGCTGGCATCATGGGAAACTGTCTTTGAATTAATTTAAATGGGAGGCCAGTGTCAGACGGGGACAGTAGTGCCAACAGTTGGTCAAGACATACTCTGTTGATAATGATGCTTTCTTGCAGCTTCAGAATGTCAACAAAAACAACCAGATTCACGATTGACAATGACAGATCATAACACACATGTGCGATTGGTGCCAACGAGAGCTTTATATGTATCACACATGCGCGAGTCAAGGTTTATTTTTAAATTGCCAGTGTGCATCATATGCACTGGCCAGATGGTCTTTCAGACAGTCGGATGGAGAGACGGTCAGTCACTTAGCCTTTTATATATGTAGATGCCATTATATGTTAAGAAATTAAATCAATAATTAATAACTTCTCAACAAATAAAACACCAGTCCTGATCTTTTCACTGGTGACTTCTACTGAACATTTAAAGATGTTTTAAAACTCTATGAGGCTAGGAAACCCCAATACCAAAATCAGATAAAGCCCTTATAGAAAGAACAAACTATGTACTAAAAACTCTAGTGAATGCAGATACAAAATTAATCAAGAAAATTTTAGCAAATAGAATCAAATAATACATTAAAAGCATTATATATCACAGCCATTTGGGATTTATGCTAAGTATGCAAGGCTGGTCAACATTTAAAAAACAATTAATACAACATATGACATTAACAGTGTAAATAAAATAAAATAATTTAAATAATTGATGATAAAAAAACATTTGACAAATATTCAACACCATTTATGATAAAAAAATTTTCAGAAATCTAGGAATAGAAGTGAATTTCCTCAACTTATCAAAGAATAGCTACAAAATCATTTACATACTTAAGCTTACATACTTAACGATGAGAAAAACCAGCTACTTTCCTACTAAAATCAGGAGCAAGGCAAGAATGGCCCCTGTCACTGTTCCTATTCAACACAGTCCTGAAAATCCTAGCTGACACAAACTATTTAAAAAAAGGTATACAGTTTGGAAAGAGAGAAAATAAGCTGACATTATTTATAGATAATATGATTATGTGTGTATAAAATTCCAAATATAAAACAAAATCCTTCAATTAATGTGATTATAGTAAGGTTGTAATACATGGTTAAAGTAGAAAACACATTTTCTTTCCTATATACTTGCAATGAGCAATTAGAATTTAAAATTTAAAACACAATATTATTTATTTTAGTACCCCCCCCCCAAAAAAAAAAAGAAAGAAGGAGAATAAAACAAAAGAAAATATATATACTTAAGATACTTATGTATAATTCCTGAACATATTTTGAAAATTTATAAAACACTGAAAAATTAAAACATGTAAACAAATAGAGAGTAATGTTGTGTGCATGGATGGAAAGACCTGATTTATTAAGATGTCAGTTATTCCCAAATTGATATTTTGATTAAAAGTCCAAATCAATATTAAGGAAAAATCCTTTGTAGGTATTGACAAATTGAATCTAAAGTTTATATTGGAAAGCAAAACACCCAGAATACACAATCAATGCTGAAAAAAACACAAAATTTGCTGACTCGTGTAACCTGACTTCAGTCAGCAATCTCAAGAGAACTTCCAAGTTTGCATACCTTGTTGTTTAGAGATGCAAAGGATATGTAAAGTGTTTTATCCCCAAAATTGCTCAACAAAATACTATACTTGCACAAATGCCCAGGGAGGAGATCTAATCTACATATAATAAAATGATCATATGGCTCAATGTTTTTGTTTGTTATTAATATTATTATTTTGATTGCATTTAAAATGTTACACCAACTTTGCATTTGTGAGATAAACTGCATTTATTTTTTCATGATGTATTCTCATTTTAAATATCTTTATATTCTGCCTGACCGATGTGGCTCAGTGGTTGAGCTATGACCCATGCACAAAGAGGTCACTGGTTTTATTCCCGGTCAGGGCACATGCCCAGGTTGCCAGCTAGATTCCCAGTAGGTGGCATGCAGGAGGCAGCAGATTGATGTTTCTATCTCTTTCTCTTTCTCCTTTCTCCTTTCCTCTCTCTCTAAAAGTCAATAAAAACATATTTTTAAAATATTGCCATTTTATTTTTTTCTAAAATTTTAAAAGCTACAAAATTTAAATGTAATTTAAAAGTTATATACCTGTATATAAAAAAGCCTAAGCGACCATTCTGACCAGAATGACCAGAACAACCGGTCGCTATGACAGGCACTGACCACCAGGAGGTAGATGTTCAATGCAGGAGCTGCCCCCTGGTGGTCAGTGCGCTCCCACAGCCAACCTTCCCCAGGCCGGCCAGCCTCCCATGGTCTTTCCCTCCAAGCCGGCAGGCCCCGATAGCCTGATTGGGGCTGGGCCCCGGGCTGGATAGGGAACTAGGGGTGGGTGGTGACAGAAGCAGCCCCTTTCCCAGGGGTCCAAGGGCCGGCTCCCTCTTCAGGGCTGGCAGCCAACCTCCCACAGTCCCTCCCTCTGCCTCTTCCTACAGCCAGCAGGCCCCGATTGGCCCACCACCCACCCACCACTGTGGCAACACAGCAGCGAGGGAAGGAGGAGGGGGGGAAGGTGGCCAACCTCCCATGGTCCCTTCCCCCATCTAGCAAACCTCCAGCAGTCCCTCCCCCTGTCCGGCAGGTCACGTTCCTTCCCCCGGTCAGCAGGCCCTGGTGGCAGCACAGCTGCTGCAAGGGAAGGAGGAGCGGGGGCGGGGAACTACGGGGTGGTGGGGTGCAGATAGCAGCATCAGCGTCCAGCGTCTATTCCTTCTGTGCCTGGCCCAGAGATCATCGCTCCTCTCCCAACCCTGCTGGGGCCTTTGGGCCACTATCGGCCTGGCCCCAATCAGCCCTGGTTGCCAGCCAGGCCTAGGGACCCCACCTGTGCACAAATTTCATGCACCTGGCCTCTAGTTACATATAAACACACACACACACACACACACACACACACACACACACACACACGCACATTAGCATGAATACATAAATAACATAAATAGTTATTTTATACTTTGGATAACAATCCACTATTTCTTTGTGTATCTGTTCAAATTCTCTGAGCTTTGACCTCATGTGTTTCACTTGGTTCCTGTGCTTCTTTAACATGCTTTCATCAATATTTGTGTGTGTGTGTGTGTGTGTGTGTGTGTGTGTGTGTGTTTTCTTTTTTGAGCACTTCCTTTTTTTTCCAGACACTATAAGATGATCCATCCTCATCACATATATTTCCTGTCCTAGTTCTAGAAAAAGCTGTTTTTGAGAGGAACACTGATTTCTTTCATTAGGGAATGTATTAGGAATCAAAATGTAGATGTTAACAGTGTTCGCAGCTACTGTAGTGTCATTTTTTAGCCCTGTTAACTAACAGAACACAGAAATATAAGTGTGTATACGTATGCTCATGTCTATAATTATTTATTTATATAACTGTTACTGGCAAGATGGTAAGACATCATTCTTGTCTTCTTGATGGAAAGATTTTAATCAAGAGACTACTAGTAAGTGTACAAGAGCAAGCAAAAATTTATTGACTGCAGCAAAAACACACTTAGGACAGTGAAGCAAGGAAGGGCGCTGAAGAAGTAACAGGAGAGCCTAGGCTGGGAAGTCAGAAAAGGGGCCTTGGAGACAGGTTCAGGGGATTAGCATGGGACCAGTTGCCGCTGCCCATTACTTCCTTGGTTGCAAGTCTCCTAGGGTCCCTTGAAGTTAGGAGACAAGGGCCTGTGGCATGGGTGTGCTTCCTGAAGGAAGAGTGCCCTGGAACCTTCGTTTTCAGGGGTTTTAAAGGCTGGGCACTTAGGGGAGGTTCCAGGATGAGTCAAAGAATATTCATCAACTGTATGCTGATGTACCAAAATTAGATTTATTCTCTTAATTTGTCTGTCCTAGAGTGTGGTTGGCAAATGGCACTAATTAAATTTCTGCTATCTGTTTCCCTAAGTAGGGTGATTAAAGCCATTTACCCTCTGGTTGCGGAAGTGCAAAACATTTACTCTTTTAAAAAAAAAATTTTTTTTTGGTAAATTTATCTTTATAGGCTTAGTCAGTTGACCAAAGGGTCACAGGTTTCAATTTCTATCAAAAACACATACATCAGTGGCAGGCTTGATCCTAGCCCTGGCCAGGTGCATGTGGGAGGCAACCAATTGATGTATCTCCATCACATTGTTATTTCTCTCTCCATCTTTCCCGTCCCTTCAACTCTCTCTAAAAATTAATGAAAAAAGTATCCTTGGGTCAGGATTAACAAAACAAAAGTAAATAGATAGAAATAAAATTTATCTTTATTGTTGAAAGTTTTACAGATGTCCCCTTTTTCCCACCCATTGAATACCTCCACCCTACACCCACCCTGCCCCCAGACCTACCCCACTGTTGTCTGTGTCCAAACGTTATGCATTTATGCACATAAAGTCTTTGGTTAATCTCTTCCTTTCCCCTTTCCTCCCTTCCTACTGAGATTTGTCAGTCTCTTCCATGCTTCCATGTCTCTGAGTCTATTTTGTTAATTAGATTTCACATATAAGTGAGATTGTGTGATATTTATCTTTCGCTGACTGGCTTATTTCACTTAGCATATATTCTCCAGGTCCCTCCATGCTGTCTCAAAGGGTAAGAGATCCTTCTTTTCTACAGCTGCATAGCATTTCATTTTGTAAATCGACTACAGCTTTTGTATCCACTCATCTACTGATGGTCACTTGGGCTATTTCCAAATCTTAGCTATTATAAGTATCAGTGGAACTACATCAAAATAGAAAGCTTCTGTACAGCAAAAGAAACTGTCAACAAAATGAAAAAAGATCTCATTGTTTGGGAGGACATATTTGCCAATGACACATCTAATAAGGGGTTAATTTTCAAAATATATAAAGAGATCAGACAACTTATCATAAGGAAAACAATCCAATTATAAACGGTCAAAGGACTTAAATAGATACTTCTCCTAAGAAGACATACAGATGGTGAAGAAACATATGAAAAAATGTTCAAAATCACTAGTCATAAAGGAGATACAAATTAAAATGGCAATGAACTGCCCACCAGTGTGGTTCAGTGGTTGAGCATGGATCTATGAACCAGGATATCATGGTTCAATTCCTGATAAATCTCTCTCATCATAGATGTTTCTCTCTCTCTCTCTCTCTCTCTCTCTCTCTCTCTCTCTCTCTCTCTCTCCTTCTCTGAAATAAGTGAAAAATATATTTTAAAAATTAATAAGTAGGGGTGCATATATTTTCATAGCAGCACAATTTACCAGAGTTAATATTTGGAAACAGCCTAAGTGCCCATCAGCTGATGAGTGGATTAAAAAACTGTGGTACATCTACACAATGGAAAACTATGCTGCAGTAAAAAAAGGAGGAATTCTTATAATTTGCAACAGCATGGATGGAACTGGAGAGCATTATGCTAATCCGTGGTCGGCAAACTGCAGCTCGCGAGCCACATGCGGCTCTTTGGCCCCTTGAGTATGGCTCTTCCACAAAATACCACGGCCTGGGCGAGTCTATTTTGAAGAAGTGGCATAGAAGAAGTTTAAGTTTAAAAAATTTGGCTCTCAAAAGAAATTTCAATCGTTGTACTGTTGATATTTGGCTCTGTTGACTAATGAGTTTGCCGACCACAGTTAAGCGAAATAAGCCAGTCAGAGAAAGATAAATATCACATGATCTCACTCATTTGTGGAATATAATGAACAACATAAACTGATGAACAAAAACAGATCCAGAGACAGAGAAGCATCGATCTGACTGTCAAACCTCAGAGTGAAGGTAGGGGAAGGTGGGGGTAAGGGAGAGAGATCAACCAAAGGACTCGTATGCATGCATCTAAGCCTAACTAATGGACACAGACAACAGGGGTGTGAGGGCATGAGTGGGGGGTAGGGGCAATGGGGAGATAAGGACGCATATGTAATACCTAAATCAATAAAGAAAAAAAGAAAAAAAGAAACATTTAAAAAAGGAGATAAATAAATAAATAAATAAATAAATACATAAATAAATAAAATGACAATGAGCTATCACCTCACACCTGTCAGAATGGCTATCATCAACAAATCAACAAACAGCAAGTGCTGACCAGGATGCGGAGAAAAAGGAACCCTCCTTCACTGCTGATGGGAATGCAGACTGGTGCAGCCACTGTGGAAAACAGTATGGAGTTTCCTCAAAAAATTAAAAATTGAATTTCCATTTGACCCAGTGATCCCACTTCTAGGAATATATCCTAAGAACCCCAAAACAACAACCATAAAGAACATATGCAAAGCATTTACTCTTAAGTGTCCTTGGTTTAGAGAAGATAGGATTTACTAGATGGCTGCAAACTGCTGTTTAACTACCTTAGTTTCCCTATTCTGCTTGTCCTGAAAATTTTCTAGCTTCTTACTAGCTTATAACAGTTGCTCAAGTAAAAAATTAAAATGTTTAATTTAAATTTCATGAATATATTATATAAAGTTTCTGGTAACAGACTGCTAAACTCTTATTGCCATAAATCCTTTGTCTTATAAATTAAAATTCTGTTTTTATCTCACTTATAGTTATTTTCAAAATTTGATTTCAAATCATCTATTTTTATCCTCCTCACCTAGAATTTTCAAAACTCTGATAGTGCTTTATCTTTGTTTAGTTAATAGTTTAATGATTCTCCTAGTCAATTTGAAAGTTCCTTCACAATACAATATTTGACAAAAGGCACTAATGAGGAACATTGGAAAACCAACTTAAAAATCCATTAAACTTAAAATTCATCAATATTCTTCCAATCAGGGATTTCAGCATAAGTTATTAAATTGAGTATTCATTTTTTATCATTGATTTCTCCTTTTTATTATGAAACTCAATAATACAGTTTTAATAAATAAAGAATTTCTATTTCTGTTAATAATCTCTAATACCCTGGAGCAGCCCACAGAAGAAAGAATTAAAGAAAAATAAGATGTAAAAATATTGAGAGCTCAGGGTATATCAAGTAATTTCCCAAGAATTTTGCATACATTGACATGGTCACTTGCCATAACAAATTCATAAACATACAATTTAAATATGAGAAAATTGTGAAACATAGAATAATGATTCTCCAATATAATTTTACCAAACTAGAGATTTGTTTAGCTAGATCTAGTTTGGGAAAATCCCATCCTTCTTTGAAAATAGTTATGTCTATTTAATTATGTTCTAACCAACTTTAATTATTAGTGATGTGCTAAACTTGTTTAAAAGGATACTGTTACCGTCCCATTGGAGCAATTTATAAAGCAGACTATGTCAAGTCCAGTTTTGGCCATGAGAATGGGGCAATATCAAAGTGTGTAAAAGAACAAATATATCTTGGTACCGTGAAATACCTTATTGTGCAAATGTGCCATCCATATGGACTACTCAGTAGTCTCAATTCTACAATTTTATGTAATTACAAAATAAACATTATTTTTAGTTAAGTCCCCACAATGTTTTTTAGTGGTTTTTTTTTTAATGTTTGTTACCATATGTTAGCTAGTACCCTAATATATTGCTCTAGTTTACCTCGTTAGAGAGAGATGCAAATGAAAACTCAAAACACAGAAGTTTGATAGAAAAACTGGAGTTCTTAATCAGTACAGTATATTTTCTAAAGGGGTGGTGACCAACTGATAATTCTCATATTTTATCACACTCTGGCTCTTTCCACTTCACTCTGCATGCATATACGGACTTCTAAACAGATCTTAAAACAGAACTTAGCTTCTAAGCAAAACTTGGTATCAAAATTATAGGAGTTTGAGGGGAAAAACATATTTCTTGTAAATTTAGAAATTCCTAAAATATTTCATTGGTGGGTAGAAGTCAATTTCACTTTAATCAGCTTTTCTGATTATACAACATTTTTGATTATTCAGGAAACAGAAGAGATTTGTGGTTTCCTCAGACTGATAAAACTATACATCCAAATCAATTTACATCCTACAGATATGGAAACTTAGCAGGTGCAAAAAATGATTCTCTTTAAATTGGCCTCATTGCTAAAAATTGACAATATGAAAAATTATTTTTGAACATATGATAAAAGCAATCCTTTTGGAAAGTATCAGAACTTTACAAATATATAACAAATGAGTTTGTGAAGTATTCCAAACTCTAAAGGAAACCTAAGATTATGACCTTTATACTTTTAAGTTGAAGTTCATCTTTTTATTTCATATGCTTCTGAAAATTGATTAATAAAAATACATATTATGATTCAAAATAATGAATTCTTCAAAATTTGCAACAATATAAAGCTTTTTTTTCTTTCTTATTGCCTCTGAGATGTTTACATGTAGTTATTATATTTGTGTTTTATTTTGTTTACACCAGTGATTTTCAGTGCGTATGCCATGGCACGCTGGTGTGCCATAAGAATTTTTAAAACAAGCAAAATCAAACTAAAGAATATTGTCAATATACTTCCCCATAATCATATTGTCCCAATTTTTGCATATATCTTTGCATGTTATTTTCACTGACAAGTACAATTGGACTTCATGATTACAATAAAACAATTGTAATTTCGTTTTTGAGTTGGCACCCATGTTATGCATATTCTGAATCCAATGCAGTCTGGATACCTGAATGAAATTTGGATTTTGTTAACAAAAAAGAAGAGCGATATTTATTAATGGTTAGCCAAAATTATTTTTAACGACTGCATATCTAGGAAGCTGAAAGACTTGGAAAAGAAAAGAAAATAGAAATGCTATATTACATAATAAAATTCATTAGAGAAAAACAGATGTTCAATAAGTAATGTCAGAAAAAATATATTACTTATTTTGATATAGTTAGTGATGAGTATTGATGTTAAGTGACATTTAATAAATAAAAACTTCTATTTTATTCAACCCACTATTATTTAAGATTTTTGTTATTGTTATATAGGGTAAGACAAAAGTAGGTTTATGGTTGTTTTTATAGAAAATAATACAATCATTAATAAATAATAATACAAGAATAAACTCTGTTTTGTGTACTCCCAATAGTAAACTTACTTTTTCCCTACACTGTATGTAAGGAAAAGTAATACAAAATATACATATATTTAGAAATGAGTGACTGTTCAAATTCATACAATACATACCCACACACACTCATTTAATAAATCAGTTGCCATTATGTCTCAAAAATCTTACTAAGAAATTAATATAAATCTGCTTGAATATGAACACTGTCACATGGACTGAAACTGACTAATAGACCATAAACAAAAACGAATGATAAATGGCAATGAATGTAGGGGAAGCAGGTATAAGTGCTTTCACTTTTGAAAATTAGCATCTTTAGGAATACCACAAGGATATGAATGTTTTTATCGATGTGAATTACAATAAATTTTCCAAAGAAATTATAAATGTAAGTAAATTAATTCAAAGAGTTCATACATTGCTTTTATTGCTTACTCATTTTTTTGGATGATTGAACTAATGAGAGATAGCAAACATTTTTTTTCTCCAGAAAATGCATGAAGCTGTGAAGATCCCTGCAAGATTTATGTTTTTATTATTTATGGTTTAAAAGACATTTCCCTTAAGAGGCTTTTCTGATATGTGTCAACGTGTCAGAACCTTAGAAAGAAGAGATTATCTTAATATATCAATTGTCTCTTCTTAAGGTTGCCTCATATGTCTGTAAAGACTATATGTATGTCTGACCTTTAATATTCATTTAACTATACATGTCAAAATCACTTAGCAAACCCAAATAAATGTGAGGCTCTGTATTCATGGCAATTATAGACAAGTGAAGAAACAGTTTATTGAATAAATCCTTAACTGTTTTTATTTATTTAACAGTTTCTTACATAGTGCTTACTATATGCCTGACACTGTTTGAATATGGATAAAAATAATTATTATATTTATATTTAATAATGAATAGTATTTTTCATTTAAAACAGTTAAGAACTTTCACATTTACCCATGCTCTCCCTAAACTCAGCTAGACATCTTGGATTTCAATATCAGTCACAAAACTGCTGGTGTAAACTTGAGAACCCTGGGTTACTAAAGACACCATGAAGCTAGCATACTGGCCTGAAAACCTCAGGACATTTTACATCCAAAATAAAAACTTCTATTTTCTTCAACCCACTATTGTTTAAGATTTTTGTTGTTGCTATATAGGGTAAGGCAAAAGTAGGTTTGCGGTTGTTTTTATGGAAAATAATACAATCCTACATAATAAAAAGGTACTATGCAAATTACATCACTCCGCTACGCCCACGATTGGGCCGGCTGGAGGCGTGGGGGGCGGGACTCAGGGTGGCCGATTGGCTGGCAGGAGGAGCGGGGGGGGGGGGGGGGGGCAGGGACTCGTGAGTCCCCGCCCCCCCGCCGGCCTAAATGACCGGTGCTGAGGAGGGACCTATGGGGCCTGCGGAAGGAGCCGGTGGTAGTTGACCACCGAGGGCACCTGCAGCAGCCGGATGCAGAGCTCGAGGTCCGTGTTCTCCAGGTTGGCCTCCGTGGGGTCCGCGTCGCACCCATAGTGGCCGTGTGGGGACGCTGGCATCGTAGCCCCAGCAAGGAGGCCAGCTTGCCACGCCAGGCTGTGGAGGGAGGGAAGGCCTCTGGGCTGGGAGCACTCCCCCACCCCAGCGGACAGGGCTCAGCAGCGAGCGAGCAGAGAGAGCTACCAGCGGTGGTGGGTGTGGTGGCCTGGCTTCCAAGAGGCTGGCTTCAGCTGCTGTGGCCTGCGCTGAGGTGGCTGGTGGTGGGGGCAACTGCGGGGGCGAATCCGAGGCTGGGGCACTGGGAGACGTGGGACTGCAGCCCAGAAGGCGAGGCTCCGGAGGACCTGGTCACCGACCCCCGGCATTGAAGCCGCCTCCTACAAGATGTATCCTAGCCTAGGTGTGTGGGAAGCAGGTTCAGGAACCTCTCCCTTTGCGGCGCCAGAGCCCAGGCCTGCCAGCGCCCCAGAGGAGACCCCCACCAGGATCGGGGGCGTGACCAGTCTCCAAACCAGGGCGGCCATTAGCCCAGGCCTGCCAGCACCCCAGAGGAGACCCCCGCCAGGACCGGGGGCATGACCAGCCTCCAAACCGCCAGTGACCCTAACCCAGGCCGGCCAGCACCCCAGAGGAGACTCCTGCCAGGATTGGGGGCGTGACTGGCCTCCAAACCGCCAGTGACCCTAACCCAGGCCGGCCAGCACCCCAGAGGAGACCCCCGCCAGGATCGGGGGCGTGACCGGCCTCCAAACCGCCCGCAGCCCTAGCCCAGGCCTGCCAGCACCCCAAAGGAGACCCCTGCCAGGATTGGGGTCATGGCCAGCCTTCAAACTATGGCGGCCCCTAGCCCAAGGAGGCCTCCTGGCCGAGGACACCCGAGTCTGTTCTTGACCTAGAGCCGGGCTCTCCCTGCAAGGGACTCAGAAGCCGCCAGAGCCCAACTGCCAGTCTCGGGGAGGTGGGAGTGCGTCCACTGTTCACCAAAAAGTAGGACCATCAAACTGTTCAGTCTCAGTGCAGGCACAGGTCCGTGGCTGACGGGGTGGAGGCCAGACCAAAACAAAGCAGCAGAAACACCCTGCCCACCTGGGCGGGTGCAGCTGCAGTCCACGTGGCCTGGGCAGTGTAGAAAGCGCTACCTTCTCCCGGGTCCTGTGCTGGCACCACTGCCTCGCTCACCCTCAAGCCCCCCTGAGTCCTGACAGCAAAGTGTGTAGGGCATCCTGCAGGAGTTGTGCCGTTCTGGGTGCTTTTGCCCAAAGACACACTTTGGGATCAATTCAGAGCCACATCTCACTTCCCATGAGACTGGAAGAACCATGTAAAAGGATTTTGACAAAAGTTTTCCACATCTCTGTTTATTCTTTTGAATCCATAAAACGACCTTAAAAAAAGCATTCGGGCCACCTAAGAGAGAATGCACTTTCTGGCCAGAGCACGCAGGATTCTTTTGCCCAACAGGTTAAAGGAAGCATAGCTGGCACAGTGGAAATGGTCCTGGTGCCCTATGAGGAGACCTGGGAATGGGGTTGCAAAAATTCCTTAAGCCTCTTGCCACCTTCTCCTTTGCAAACCACACCATCCAGATCCACCAGGACTGGAGGCAACTGGGAATCACAGCCGTGATTTGGGACGTGGTAAGCAAATCTTGAGGGACCTCTGAAAACATCTGCAATTCATTATAAGACTGGTCTTCATTTAAAAAGAAATAAAAGAACAGCTTTGTTGAGATATAACCCATATACTGTACATGTCACCTAAAGTGTACAATGAACTGGTTTTTTTAAAGTAAATTCAGAGTGGTACAACCATCACCGTGCTCAATTTTTAAATATCTTCATGAACCATCCCCTCCAAAAAAACTTCTACCCACTGGAATCACTTTCCTGATCATCTTCCCCAAAATAGACTGCACTTTAAGGGTGGGTAAAGGAAAGTTGAGGGAAGTTAAAACACTGCACAAAGGATATTGTAAGATGACAAAGCCCAAAGTGAAGATCATGTGTTTTCTTTAAAAAATATATATTTTTTAAACTTCAGAAAGGGAGAGGGAGAGAGAGATAGAAACATCAATGATAAGAATCACTGATCAGCTGAAACCGGTTTGGCTCAGTGGATAGAGCGTCAGTCTGCGGACTGGAAGGTCCCAGGTTCGATTCCGGTCAAGGGCATGTACATTGGTTGCGGGCACATCCCCTGGTCGGGGGTGTGCAGGAGGCAGCTGGTCTATGTCTCTCTCTCATCGATATTTCTAGCTCTCTATCCCTCTCCCTTCCTCTCTGTGAAAAATCAATAAAATATATATATATATAAAAAAAAAGAATCACTGATCAGCTGCCGCCCACAGGCCCCCTACTGGGGATTGAGCCCGAAACCCAGGCATGTGTGCCCCTGACCAGAATCAAACCTGGACTCTTCAGTCCACAGGCTGATGCTCTCTCCATTAAGCCAAACTGAACAGGGCCATGTGTTTTCTTCAAGTTCTGCGTGGTTGTAATGGTCCCCAAATCTATACTAATAAAAGGTAATATGCTAATTAGAGTGGTTGTCTTCCAGACATCCTTCCAGGCAAAGCCACAGTGCCTACAAGGGCCGAGGCTCAGGCAGCCATTATCAGCTGTGAAGCGCTGAGGCTCAGGCCAGCAGTGGCAGCAGCATTGGGGTTATGGGGGTGGTGCCTCCAGAGGGAGGCCAGACTGGGGGCCAAGGCACAGGCAGTGTGGGGTGATCAGGCTGATAGGGGAGAGCAAGGTAGGGGCAATCAGGCTGGCAGGAGATCAAGGTAGGGGTGAGCAGGCAGGCAGGCAGTGGGGTTAGGGGCAATCAGGCAGGCAGGCAGGTGAGTGGTTAGGAGCCAGTGGTTCCGGATTGTGAGAGGTATGTCCAACTGCTGGAAGTTGGACATCCCCTGAGGGGTCCCAGATTGAAGAGGGTGCAGATTGGGCTGAGGGACACCCCCCCCCCCCAGTGCACGAATTTCGTGCACCGGGCCTCTAGTCATTAATAAATGATAATACAAGAATAAACTCTGTTTTGTGTACTCCCAATAGTAAACTTACTTTTTCCCTACCCTGTATGTAAGGAAAAGTAATACAAAAAATACATATATTTAGAAAGAAGTGACTGTTCAAATTCATACAACACATACCCATCCGTACACACCACACACACTTATGAGAGGAGTTAGAAACAAGGTTAGGCAAACAGAGCAAGGGGTGAAAAGAAAGAGGAAGTGTGGACACAATTGGAGCCAACTAAAACCACAGGAATGCTGGTCTTGCAGAAAAACAGAATGCCAGAGGACAAGAATACTTATCTTGCCTGTGCAGAAGGTTACAAGAGATAGGCGTGAAAGAAAAGAAGTGCAGACCTAAATGCAGGGCCAAGCAGGGTCGAACAGGGCTGAGCTCCAAACCAAGGATGTTTATATTGCAGGTGCAGGATATTGTAAGAGTAGGGCGAGAATGAGGGTAGAAAGAGGGGAGAGCAACAGATGGATTTTGAAATTGTGGTTTGACAAGGAGGGTAGAAGAAGCCAATCAGAGAATGACACAAATAGACAATGAATGGATCCATAGCAAATAAAAATCTCTAGACAAATAAGCTTCGGTGGCAACCTATTCTTGGACCCCCTCCCATGCAGAGAGTTTGTATCCGTTTATAATAAATTTCCATGCTTTTGCTTAACTCTTCTGGTCCGCGATTTTATTCTTCAACTTTGTGAGACAGAAACCCAGGAAGAACTTCGGCTCACCATTTGAGTATCACATATACCCAACTGACACAAAGTCTAATGAATTACAAATTCAAATATTAAAAAATAAAAAGAATTGAAATATGGCTTTTATTTTATTACTTGTTTTTAATTCCAGTGCTTGCCTGATAGATATCATAAAATAACATCTTCCTTCCTAATAACTCATAAAATTGTTTAATTTATAATTTAGTTCATTGTTTTGGTAATTTGTACATTGTTGGTATCAGTGTGTAATGTTTAACAATTCCCAATTTTGAGTCAACTTGAGTTTTTACTCCTTCTGGATACAATATGTTACTCATCTCTTTCTAACCCATTCTATTTTTCTGCTCAACACACTCCCTGTCTTATCTCTAAATATATGCATAATCATGGTATGAAACAACCACAGTATGAGTAATGTAAAGAATTGTCAGTGATGAGTCACCACATCATAGGTGCATACATGGTACCAGTTCCTACCTTGGTACCACTTTCACTCACTGCCACGAGATTTCATGTATGCTCCTCAGTATCTTTTTCTGAAAAACAAACAACAAAAATAACTTTAAAAATAGTAATATTATAGGGCAAAGCTACAAGTATTTTAAGGAAACTTTAAGTTTTGTTTGTTTTGGTAACTTTTTGTTTGATAGAATAATCAATATTATTTCAAAGAATATTTCAAAGAATTTTTATATATACTTTACATAAATTTCTTTTATTTTTTTACATTTTGCCCTATTTGCTTTACTTTCTAGATGCATATATATTACTTAAACTACTTGAGAGTAATTTGAAGATACTGTGCCCATTTATTCTTACTTTCTTATGGATTTGCTAAAAACCCTCTATTATTATTATTTCATCTAATACATAATGCATATTGTAATACAACCAATTGTCTGAATAATTGCCTTAGAAGCTATATTTTTCTCTCCCAGAATCTAATCTAAGAATAAACATTGCATTAATATCTTCTTATTCTGTGAATATCTATAATATTTCTCAACCTTTCTCTGAAATTTTTAGCCTAATAATTTTTTAAGAGTACAAACTATTATTTCATAAAATGCCTTCCAACTTGGGTTTGTTTGATATTTCCTTATGATTAGATTGATAGTATATATTTTTGTCAGAGAGAGCACATATGTAATCATCTTTCTCAATGCATCATCACAAAGCATATAATGAAGATTTGTCTCAATGTTAGTTATCACTTGGCTAAAGAAGTGCCTACCAGTTATCTACTATAAAATTATACTTGTTCCCTTATAATTGACTAGAGGCCTGGTGGACGATATTCGTGCACTCAGGGGTGGGGTGTCCCTCAGCCTGGCCTGCACCCTCTCACAGTCCAGGAGACCTCAGGGGATGTCTGACTGGCAGCTTAGGCCTGTGGGGAGCGGGCCTAAGCTGTCAGTCAGACATCCTTAGCACTGCTGTGGAGGCGGGAGAGGCTCCCACCACCCCCGCTGTGCTTGCCAACCATGAGCCTGGCTTCTGGCTGAATGGTACTCCCCCTGTGGGAACGCACTGAACGCCAGGGGACAGCTCCTGCATTGAGCGGTATCAGGCCAAAACCAGCTCTCTGACATCCCCCAAGGGGTCCCAGATTGCAAGAGGGTGCAGGCCAGGCTGAGGGACCCCAATGGTGCATGATTGGGGCTGGAGAGGGATGCGAGAGATTGGCCAGCCGGGAGGGACCATGGGAGGGATCCAGGGGATGTCCGGCCTACCTTGTTCAGTCCTGAATGGCCAGCAGCAAGCTAATCAACCAGTTGGAGCATCTGTGTCCTGGTGATCAGTGAACATCATAGCGAGCAGTTGAGCGGCCTTAGCATATCATTAGCATATTACACTTTGATTGGTTGAACAGACGACCAGACACTTAGCACATTAGGCTTTTATTATATAGGATAATTTCTAGAGTATGCTTAAGTAGAAGCTTTCTTTTATCAAAATTTCTTGTAGTAGTTTTAAAGTTCATTAATGATTTTCTAATTCTATATTTTTAATTTAATATTTGTCATTCTCCTCTCAGGAAAACCTTTCTTTTCTTTTTCATTTACATATTGATTCATTTATTTGTATCATTATAGATTCGTGGATTATATTTATTTCTAGGGTTTGTAACCTATTATTCATTTTGATACTTAAGTTTTTCCTGATATACTGGTAACCAGTGAGGAACTCCTTAAGCTGTCACTAGTGTCTTTTTTTGACATTTCTATTAGGTTTACAGACTTTGTATTCTTTCTGGTGTTAAAAGATGTTCCAGGTTTATATGCTATTTTTATCTTCTTCAGGCCTAGAATCATTCTTTTATTCAAGTATTCTGTGATGTCATTCCTTCTAGTCCTTTGCAGTGAAAATATTATATTACACTAGCGTTCCCGTTGCAGGAAAAATCCTGCAATAGGGTTTCCTGCTGCACTCTACCCCACCCTGCCTGCTCTCCTCCCTTGTCCCCTGCCCCCGATCTCCGACAGCCCCCCTACTTTTCTAACTTCTCCGACAGCCCGCTCTCCTTCCTTCTCCCCTGGCCCCGCCTCCGCTCCTCCCTTCTCCCCCGGCCCCGCCTCCGCTCCTCCCTTCTCCCCCGGCCCCGCCTCTGCTCCTCCCTTCTCCCCCGGCCCCGCCTCCGCTCTTCCCTTCTCCCCCGCCCCGCCTCCGCTCCTCCCTTCTCCCCCGGCCCGCCTTCTCTGCCAGCCCGCCTGTTTTTCCCTTCTCCCCCGGCCCTGCCTCCGCTCCTCCCTTCTCCCCCGGCCCTGCCTCTGCTCCTCCCTTCTCCCCCGGCCCTGCCCCTTCTCCCCCGGCCCCGCCTGCTCAACTTCCTTCTCCCCCGGCCCCGCCTCCGCTCCTCCCTTCTCCCCCGGCCCCGCCCCTTCTCCCCCGGCCCCGCCTCCGCTCCTCCCTTCTCCCCTGACCCCACCCCTTCTCCCCCGGCCCCGCTCCTTCTCCCCCGGCCCCGCCCGCTCTCCTTCCTTCTCCCCTGGCCCCGCCTCCGCTCCTCCCTTCTCCCTGGCCCCGCCCCTTCTCCCCCGGCCCCGCCTCCGCTCCTCCCTTCTCCCCCGGCCCCGCCCCTTCTCCCCCGGCCCCGCCTGCTCAACTTCCTTCTCCCCCGGCCCCGCCTCCGCTCCTCCCTTCTCCTCCCCCCCCCTTGCTTGCTTCTCTGCAGCTTTGCTCCCTTCTGCAGCTCCTGGCTTCTTTCTACGCTGTCGCGATATGCAAATTAGCCGCCATCTTTGTTTTGATAATTTGCATATTCGTCCTGATTGGTTGGTGGGCGTGGCTTGGTTGGTGGGCGTGGCTTGAGCGTAGCGAAGGTGCGGTCAATTTGCATATTTGTCTATTATTAGATTAGATTATATTGCATACAAGATGATTGCATTTATATATCTAATTCCATTTCAATACCATAGTTTTTAATCTAGTCCTCCTCAATTTCATAATTTGGAACTCCTTTCTCCAATAGAGAATAATCTAGCTCCCATTCTCCATAATAGATTTATTTATTAGCTTGAGTTTAGAATACAAAGAAAATAGTTTCAAAATTTAGTAATTCATTAGAGCTCATTATTTACTTGCCATTATTTGTTTTAAGTAACATTTTATTGGGTGAAATGAACAAATATCAAGGTATAGTTTAATAATTATTGAAAATTTTATAGGTCTATAAATGTATACAACATTTTAACACCCTCTAAAGTTCCATCGTATCCAATTCCCATTAGAGGAGCAACTACTATTCTGATTTGTTTTCAATATATATTAGCTTTGCCTATTCTAACTCTTTATGTAATAATCATTCACTAGGTAGTCTTGTGTTTAGCTTTTTCCCTCAAGAGCAATTTCCATGAGATTCATCCTTGTGGCTATAGGTAACTTGTTATTTTTATGTCTAATTATTATTCTATTTTATACCACCATTTATTTATTCATTTTCTTAAGGGCATTTGGCTTGTTTTCAGCTTTTGACTATTATGAATATGGTCATTATGAACATTTTTATACAATCTTTTTATGGACTTTTCTCCTTTACCCTTATCATCAATAAATCTCTAAAAATAAAATTTTTATTTTTATCTACAGGGTAAGTGCATATTTTACGTTGTAAGAAACCTTTTACAAAATTGTGCTGTTTTACATGCCCACCTTCTATATATAGGAGAGTTCCAATTACTCTATATCCTTATTATCATATGATGTCACTTTAAGTTTGTCTATTGAAGTTTGTAGTGGTAACCCACTTTAAATGTAATTATAATTCCTCTATGGTTAATAATGCTGAGTACTTTTTTATGTAAAACACTTTGCAAAACATATTCCAGTTCTTTTTCTTTCTTAGCAGTTTGTTTTTGTTTTCTTTTATTGCTGAGTTGTAAACGTTTCTTGTAGATTCTTGGATACAAATCTTTTGTCCAATTTATGCTTTAAGAATATATTCTTTCAATCCATGAATTAGCTATTCATTTTTTTATTGGTGCCTATTTGGTAGAAGTTGCTCATTTCAAGGAAATCTAAATTATCCAGTTTTCCCTTTGTCATCATTGCTTACTATGTTCTATCTAGATCTTTTTGTCTACTCTCAGGGAGTGAAAATATATTCTTTTATGACTTTTACTAGATGACATAATTTTAGGATTTAAATCTGCCTACTCATATCAACTTAATTTTTTTCACATGGTATGAAGTAGACACCATGTTCATCTTTGCCCTCCAAAATGCATATTCAGCTGTTCAAACACCATTTTTTGAAAAGACCTTAAGATTTAATATAATTTGGTTCTATAATTATGCTTCAAACTTGTCTGTTTTAACTGTTACTTTTTCTAAATATATGTCGGGACTGATAATCTGACTATAGCTTTGCTCAATCATTATGGTTCTTTACCAGAATTTATTCCATTCTTCCCTCATTGGAGTCTCAAGCACTGTAGGTGAAATGGAGTCTATTCACTCCTGGGCCATGACTGGCCTAAATCAAGCAGGTTAATACATATTGCCACAGTTTATTTATTTGTTTTGTTTTTAATATATCTTATTGATTTTTTACAGAGAGGAAGAGAGAGGGATAGAGAGTTAGAAACATCAATGAGAGAGAAACATTGATCAGCTGCCTCCTGCACACCCCCTACTGGGGATGTGCCCGCAACCAAGGTACATGCCCCTGACCGGAATCGAACCTGGGACCCTTGAGTCTGCAGGCCGACGCTCTATCCACTGAGCCAAACCGGTTTCGGCCATATTGCCACAGTTTTATTCTGATATACATAGCCTAGGGCAGTGGTCGGCAAACTCATTAGTCAACAGAGTGGCAAACCACAGCTCGCGACTCGCATGTGGCTCGTGAGCCGCAGTTTGCCAACCACTGGTCTAGGGTAATGTGTTCAGCAATGAATACACGACAATTTATCTAAACTGCATTAAACCCAAAATATATGTTGGATGAAAGAGGAAAGTTAGCTTTCTCTCTCCTATTGGACCATAAAACATGTAGTCACAGAAGACATTTTAGGGTTATACCAACATTCGAGAACAGATAGAATAGGCAGAAAGAAAAATATTAACTTCTGAAATGAGATAATTGACTTTAAAAATAAAAGTATAGCTATTTTAATACTTCTCATTTTCATTATAATTTAATATTGCTGGCTACTTTTTCTAGGTTAAAGAGATGTTTTAGAAATAATGATTTATTTGGTTTGATAAAATATTGGCAGACTATCACATTAGTTTCTTTGGACATAAAATTAATGAACAGAAATTTTATTGAAGTAAAAATTACATTTCAAATGAATTTTGCACTAAGTAAATGTGTACAAATTTTCACAATTGTAATAAATATGATCATGGCAATGAAAAGATTCAAGATATATATTGAGAAATTAATTTTGAAGGTAATACTGTTTGCTGAATATAAGAATAATATTGATAAAAACATGAATATATATGATGGATAGTAAAATATTAGATCTAAAAAATGTGTTCTAATGAATATTCCTCATGGAAAACTGTGTCTTATTTTCTGACTTTTTTTTCACTCTAAATTAACATTTTTTACATAAAAAAGAACCAGGTATCACTGGTGTAAGTTCCAGATCAAAAAAGCCCAATATCCTGGAGCTCTGCTGGAGAAAGGCAAGAGAAGATGGACATTCCAGCTTAAGAAGAAAGAAAGGATTTGCCCTTTTTAGATTTTGTTCCATTCAGGCTCCCAAGAGATTGGACAATGGCAGCCCACATTAATGAGGGTGAATATCTTTACTCCGTCTAATGAAACAAATACTAAACCTTTCCACAGACATATCCAGAAATAATGTTTTACCAGCTATTTGGACATACTTCAGTCCAGTGAAGTTTACACATAAAATTAATCATCACAGTGTTATTTAACAATTCATCCAATGAGATCAATATCACCCTGATACCAAAACCAAATAAAGACATTATAAGAAAATAAAACTGAAAAATAAGTATATTTTAGTAAATAAGATACCAAAATTCTTAACAAAATCTTAGCAAGTTGTGCTGAACAGTAGAAATAAAAAAAAGGAAATGAAAATACATCTTGACTAAGTGAGGTTTATTTCATATATACCATAAATACAAGGTTGTTACTACTTTTGCAAATCAGCCATTTAACTTACAAGTAATAGACTTAAAATCATCTGAATTCATCTGAAAAAGCATTTGTTAAAAACTAATATCTATACCAGAAATAATCCTTAGGACATCCTATCTAATAAAAGAGTGATATGTAAATTGATTGTCACTCCGACACCCAAGATGGCCAGCCCCATGTGGTCAAAGATGGTAGCCCCCATGTGGACACAGGATGGCCAGCAGGGAGGGCAGTTGGGAAGGACCAGGCATGCAAGTGAGGGCAGTTGGGGGGGACCAGGCCTGCAGGGAAGGACAGTTAGGGGGCACCCAGGCCTGCAGGAGGGCAGTTGGGGGGGACCAAGCTGGCAAGAGAGGGCAGTTAGGGGTGACCGGGCCTGCAGGGAAGGGCAGTTAGAGGGGACCAGGCTGGCAAGGGAGGGCAGTTAGGGGTGACCATGCCTGCAGGAGAGGGCCATTGGGCATGACCAAGCCAGCAAGGGAGGACAGTTAGGGGCAATTGGGCCAGCAGGGGAGCAGTTAGGCTTCGATCAGGCTTTCAGGGGAGTTGTTAGGGGATGATCAGGCTGGCAGGCAGAAGCAGTTAGGGGCAATCAGGCAGGCAGGCAGGCGAGCGGTTGGGACCCAGCAGTCCTGGATTGTGAGAGGGATGTCCGACTGACCATTTAGGCCTGATCCCAGTGGACATCCCTCAAGGGGTCCCAGATTGGAGAGGGTGCAGGCTGGGCTGAGGGACACCGCCCCCCTGAAACAGAAACTAGAAGGAAACACAAGTCAGAAGATAATGAAAAATAACTATGAGAAAATGTGAAGAGGTATAGTTTGAATCAATAAATGTATCAGTATATGTATACTAATTGTAAGCTTAATAAATTAATAAAGCTTAATACATTGTTATTGTTTTGCCATATGTAAACATCATGTTTTTTAAAGTGATATATATCTATTGTATATTATGGCCAAAATTGTCAGTCTTGTCCAATGTGATTTTCCCTTTTTACTTAGTAATAGAATTTTACCTTTTGCTGGAAGCCAAACTAAAGACCCCAGCCTCCTTTTGGACAATAAATGACCTATAGTAAATTCTGGCTAACAAGTATGTTAAGTTTTTGATATCCATATTAATTAATGTCTTGAATTTGCATGCAAGTAATGAAGTAGAGCAGACTTCTATTATTATTTACTTATAAGCAAACTATATATGTCTGATTTCTGTAACCAGTTCTGAAGTAGAGCAGACTATTATTATTACTAGAGGCCTGATGCATGAATTTCATGCAAGGGTAGGCCCTCCCAGCCCTCCCAGCTGCTGCCTCGGCCCTCACTGCCCCGGCTTCGTCTGGCAGGTGGTTCTGCTGTTTGGTCTAATTAGCATATTAGCTCTTTATTATATAGGACTAGAGGCCCAGTGCATGATTTAATCATGCACCTGGTGCACCAGCGGGCTGTCCGCAGGCGCCCCAGGCCTTCCGAAAGCCTCCGGCGCTGAGGAGGCTTTCGAAAGGCCTTGCGCCGGAGCAGACAGGCGGCCAGGTCCCCCGCTTTGGCCTTTGATCGCGGGGGACCTGTCCGGCTGGCTGTCCGCAGGCGCCCCAGGCCTTCCGAAAGCCTCCGGCGCTGCGGAGGCTTTCGAAAGGCCTTGCGCCGGAGCAGACAGGCGGCCAGGTCCCCCGCTTTGGCCTTTGATCGCGGGGGACCTGTCCGGCTGGCTGTCCGCAGGCGCCCCAGGCCTTCCGAAAGCCTCCGGCGCTGCGGAGGCTTTCGAAAGGCCTTGCGCTGGAGCAGACAGGCGGCCAGGTCCCCCGCTTTGGCCTTTGATCGCGGGGGACCTGTCCGGCTGGCTGTCCGCAGGCGCCCCAGGCCTTCCGAAAGCCTCCGGCGCTGCGGAGGCTTTTGAAAGGCCTTGCGCCGGAGCAGACAGGCGGCCAGGTCCCCCGCTTTGGCCTTTGATCGCGGGGGACCTGTCCGGCTGGCTGTCCGCAGGCGCCCCAGGCCTTCCGAAAGCCTCCGGCGCTGCGGAGGCTTTCGAAAGGCCTTGCGCCGGAGCAGACAGGCGGCCAGGTCCCCCGCTTTGGCCTTTGATCGCGGGGGACCTGTCCGGCTGGCTGTCCGCAGGCGCCCCAGGCCTTCCGAAAGCCTCCGGCAGCCATGGTACAGACGCTGAGCTCGCGGCGCCTCTGGCGCCGCGAGCTCAGCGTCCTTCTGGCCCAATCAGCTACCCCGGCCACCCTGAGTCCCGCCCCCTGCGCCTCCTGCTGGCCCAATCGTGGGCGTAGCGGAGTGATGGTAATTTACATATTACCATTTTATTATGTAGGATTATTATTATTATTTGCTTACAACTAAATAATATCTGTGTGATTCCTATACCCAGTTCTTACCTTAGAATGTTCATTATAAGAACCAAATGGCCACAGTGTATATTAGAGGTCTGCACTGTAGGATAAGAGCATATTGAAAAATAAATTTGGTGCTCCCAAACACTGCTGAGAGAATCACCTTGGAAATTTAATGGGAAGAATATTTACTTTAATACTTTAGTATATAAATAAATATTTCTAGATGAAAGATAAAGCTATAAGTTTAATTTTGCAAAGTTGGAATACCTACATGATCATTGGTCTCAAACCCTTTTAAATAGAAATGCATCTGTAGTTAAGTAATCTCTCTGGAGTCCTTACTATCTATTTAGCTGTAAATTAACATCTAAGTCTTGTCCTTTTGGTTCAGATTCCACATTTCAGCAAGAAGTTTGCCACCTTTAGAGTCTCATAGAGAAACCTCAATACTTACTGGCATGAATATGACTTTATGTTATATAAAAAATAATATATTATATTCTAGGCAGCTACATTTGTATCATCTTTTTAATAATGGTTCTTTTGTTATACAGGATCTCTTTGACATGTTGCTCTTAATATTGCCTACCTAATATAACATTCAGAGCTAGATAATCTTTACTTAATATTTTATATTTCTTTCCTATCTCTAATTTAGACCACTTTGCTCAGTCATTTGGTACAATATTTTCTAAAAAATATATTTTTCTTGAAATTTATTTATATATAAATGTGTATATATACACAATATAGTACATCCTATCTAATAAAGAGGGAATATGCAAATTGACTGTCACACCCTCACAAAGATGGCGGCACCCACAGCCAATAAGGAGAAAATATACTAATTGACTTCCATACCCTCAAAGATGGTGGTGCCCACAGCCACAAGATGGTGGCACCCAGTCCCCTTAGCCCTGCTGGGACAGCAGGCATGCAACATGGCCTACCCCCAGAGTCCCCCAATCCCCTTAGTTCCCCAGCCGCCCAGGGCCTGCTCAAGGCACAGGCAAGCCTCGGATGTCAGCAGCCCAGCTGCCCAGGGCCGCCCAAGGCTCAGGTAACCAAGTCTGGCCCGAGATGCAGGCAAGCCTCAGATGGCGGCTGCCCAGCTGCCCAGGGCTGCCCAAGGCTCAGGTAACCAGGGCCGGCTGAGGCTTGCGCTGCTGGCAATGGCAGCAGCAGAGATGTGATGGGGGCGTCACCTTCCCCTGATCACCAGGTCACCTCCTGCCCCTGAGGGCTCCCAAACTGTGAGAGGGAGCAGGCCGGGCTGAGGGAACCCCCGCTCCCGTGCATGAAGTTTCATTCACCGGGCCTCTAGTATGTATATAATAGGTTGAGCATTTTACTCCTTTTAATATAACAGATGATAGTATATGTTATGTCCTCAAATTCCTCATAATAATGATAAAACCTCATTAGTAATAACTGGCTTAGGGTTATTAATGACATTATGTATAATCAAATATGAAATAACTTAATAAACTTTTAATATATGTGTAATTGCCTATCAAATAAGATATTTGATCATATTGAGTTTTAAACACTTTTCAAAAGTGTCAGTAACTGCCCTAGTCAGTTTGGCTCAGTGGATAGAGCGTCAGCCTGAGGACTGAAGGGTCCTGGGTTTGATTCCAGTCTAAGGCACATGCCCTGGTTGCAGGCTCAATCCCCTATGTGGGGTATGGAGGAGGCAGCCAATCAATGATTCTCTGTCATCATTGTTTCTATCTCTCTTTTCCTCTTCCTTCCTCTCTAAAATCAATAAAAATATAATTTTAAGAAAGTGTCATAACTGATATTTTCTTTTCTTGTTTTGCCCAAGGTAAATCCCTCAGATCTCATTTTCATTTTGTATGACTCTTGCAAAATTGTATGCACATAAACTGTTAAGACATGTATCTTTAACATAGTGAAGAGCAAATGTTTCACATTAACAAAAAAGCTAGATATAGGAAAGGGCAAATTTTATAGATTTCCTATTTCTATTGCTAGAGTGAAAAATTGAGGCATTGTGATTATATGGTGTGGGTTCATTTGGTGTCATTTGAAGAGAAACTAATAACAAATATAAGAATAGCTGTAGTTCAAGAGAAAGATATAGAAAGAAAGTGCTTACAGGCTTTATGCACTTGAGAGAAGTAATCATTTCTTTTGATTGCTTGACATTTCTGAAGAAAATCTAATACATACAATTTTATGCTAGTATATGAGTATCTATTTTAATGATAAAGTAATTTTTAAAGTAATCAGAACATCAACACTTAAAAAAATAATGTATTTTAATAAAAATTTATTTCCCAAGATGAAAGGAAATTTTAACTTATTCCTATATGTTTGTTTTAAAGCTTGTCCTATAATTGTAGGCATATTTTGAGACCTAGCTAAATGTGAGGAAATAATATTGCTGAGGCAGTAATAACTGTTGTTAGCCCTTAAATTGCGTTTGTATTTTCAGAATATTTCTGTCAGGAACAAAGGTGAAAACTGAGACACAAAATTGAAGTGTTAAGTTGAAGACAACCGAACATTTAAATGTAAGTTCTAATCAAACTAAATACTAAATACTAAGACTTATATATAAACTACTAGAAGCCTGTTGCACGTAGTTTCGTGCAAAAGACCTTCCTTCACCTGGCTGCTGGCACCAGTTTAAAAGGAGTGCAATTCTACTGTTTTTGGCTGAAGGGTTTTATATCTGTTTGTTAGGTCTAGTTTATTTATAATATTGTTTAAGCATTTAATTTCCTTATTGATTTTCTGTCTGGATGTTCTGTCCATTACTTAAAATGATGTATTGAAGTTTCCAACTATTATTGTACCTATCTATTTCTCACTTAAATTCTTTCAATGTGCGCCTCATATATTTTGAGGCTCTGTTGTTTTGTGCATACATCTCACAATGATTGCTTACTGAAACTTAAACTCATTGTTTAGTAAGCCCACCCTTAGTGACTGTAAATTTTTTATTAGATTTCAACATTCCAAAAATTATTTTTATCAGTTTTGCCAACATATAATTTACTTCAGTAATGGAAGCAAGTCTTAGAACTCCCTTTTCCACCATTTCTGTGATATTACAAACCAGTGTGTGTGTTTTTTAATTTATGTACCATTTGATTTTATTTTGTTTTGTTTTTACAATGTAGAACATTGAAATATACTTTCTGTGAGCTCATATATATTATATAAAATTAGAGGCCCAGTAAACAAAATTTGTGCACTCGGACGGGGGCGGGGGAGGGGGTCTCTCAGCCTGGACTGCACCCTTTCGCAGTCCAGGAGCCCTCAGGGGATGTCCGACTGATGGCAGTTGGACATCCTTTGAGCTGCTGCACAGGCGGGAGAGGCTCCCACCACCTCTGCTGCGCTAGCCAGACATGAGCCTGGCTTCTGGCTGAGCAGCATCCCCCCTGTGGGAGCACACTGACCACCAGGGGACAGCTCCTGCATTGAGCATCTGCCCTCTGGTGGTCAGTGCATGTCATAGCGACCGGTCATTCTGCTGTTTGGTCGATTTGCATATTAGCCTTTTATTATATAGGATAATGTCTTATTATGAGCAAGGCCTCTAATTCAATTTTTTTTGAGCCTGAAGCAAAAATTGCCCTTAGCTCAAAAATCTGCATACCACTGAGACACATCTTGGTGAGGCTCATTCTGAACCCCCACAGTATTCTATTATGTGTATAAGTATTGGGAACCATCTTATTTCTTTAGTGAAAGGAACCTTTTGTTATATTACAATGACTAACTTTATCTCATGAGTTGTGTTTTGTCTTCAAGCCTGTATCCAGTATTCATGCAGCAACTTCAGCTCTTCTGTTCAATATTTACCTGGCATATATTTTATTTTATTTTTTCTAAATCTTTCTAGATCTTTATGTATTAGATAGGAATAGCCCATGGACAGAGACAATAGTCTGGTGAAGGCCTGGAAGGGGCAGGTGCAGGGTGGAGGAGATCAATGGGAAAAAAAAAACAACAAAAAACTAAAACAAAGGGACATCTGTAATATTTTCAATAATAAAGATACATTTTAAATAAAGGAAAACACCTTAGTTGAAAAGAGTTTTATGTGAAACTAGAGGCCTGGTGCACAAAATTTGTGCCCTTATGGGGCCCTGCTCCCCAGCCCTCCAATATTCATGTATTTTTGTATATGTGTGTATGTATGCACTGTTGGTTTTTTTGTTAATCCTCACCTAAGGACATTTTTCATTGATTTTTAGAGTAGAAGGGAAGGAGAGCGACAGAGAGAGAAACATGGATGTGAGAAAGACATATCAATTGGTTGCCTCCTGCACATGCCCCGACCAGATCAGGCCGAAATAGCGCTGCCAACAGGGCCGACAGCTGGCAACCCACTGGGGCTCAGATGTTGAGCATATGGCAATTTTCTGTTTCTGCTTCCACATCTGGTAGAGGTCCCGCTTGTAGGAGCTGCTGATGTAGCGACCACTTTCTGTCTTGATCTTCTTCTTGTCCTCTTGTCCTGACTGTCCCACAAACCGCTTCTTCTTCCAGTCCCACTTGAGCTGCTGCCGGCCCCTGGTCAGGTTCTGGGCCTCGCCCCCCATCAGGTCCAGGACAGCACCAGCCACCTGCTGCTCAAAGGCACCTCTGGTCCCCACCAACGCTTAGGACCCATTCACTGTCGAAACCTTTGAGCTGATAGGGGACATAGAAATCCTGGTCCAGCTGCCGGGCCTCCTCCTTCCACCTCTTGGCTCCCCGTTCAGGTCCTGGCTGTTGCCGTTTTCAGCCCACAACCTCTATGAGACATCCTCCATGCTCTCTCCCGCCACCTCCTCCTCCTCCTCCTCCTCTTTCCCAGGCTGCTCCGCCTGCCACACTGGCAGCTCGAGGCTGGACCAGCCAGGCCCTCCTGCCGCTCCTGCCGGCCCTGCCGGAAGCTGGCGATGGCCTTGAAGTCCTTCTGCCACGTGGCCCACATCACCTGGCTGCTCAGGTCCTGACTGGAGGCGTTGATCTCAAAGATGGTCGCTCGCCTGTGAGCGGTACTGCTTGATGCTGTCCCACCAGCCTCAGCTGCTGCAGTTCCTCCTCCTCAAAGCTCAAGCTGAAGAGGGGTTGTAAGCCCAGCCCCGCAAGGATCAGCTCCTTGGCCTGCTTAATGGACTCTGGCAAGTACACTGGATCCCCGCTTTTTGGCCTTGGAGCCGGAGCGGACACCCCTCCCCACTTTAGATGGCAGGGCAGCCGGGTGTCCGCTCCGTCTCCCTGCTTTTGATGGCAAGGGAGCCGGGTATCAGCAGCAGCCCCCCTCAGCGACCACTGATCTGGTCTTTGAGAGGCGTGGGGGGCGGGACTCATGAGTCCCGCCCCCCACGCCTCTCAATCACCGGATCGGCCCCCGGAGCCCGATTGGCAGCCGATCTGGTCATTGAGAGGCGCAGGGCGAGGGACTCGCGAGTCCCGCCCCCCGCGCCTCTCAACAGCCGGATCGGTGGTGGCGCGGGGGGCGGGACTCGCGAGTCCTGCACCCTGCGCCTCTCAATGACTGGATAGGCCACCCCGAGTCCCGCCCGTAAGCCTCCCGCTGCCCAATTGTGGGCGTAGCGGAGTGATGGTTATTTGCATATTACCCTATTATTAGGTAGGATAATATAAGTATTTGCTCTACACTGTACTTTATATTCTCAACTCCTCTCAGAGAGATATTAATTGACCCTTTGTTTACTTAATATTAATTGAACCTAGGTTCACTGACTTCAGGACTGACCTCTGCCAATATGACCCTGCATTGACTGCCACAGGGGCTGTAATCAAACCCTGCTTTTCTCTCCCGGCCTCTATCAAGCCTGATCGCAACTCCCTCGGCAGTCAGTACTGGGTCACTGAGGCACCCGCAGTGTGGCAGTCAGTGTTGGGTCGCCAGGATTGAGTTTCACCACGCCAACCCAGCACTGACTGCCATGGGGGCTGCGATAAGACCCTGCTTTTCTCTCCAGGCCTGATTGTAGCCCCCTCAGCAGTCAGTGCTGGGTCGCTGAGGCACCTGCAGCGTGGCAGTCAGTGCTGGGTTACTGACTGCAGGACTGACTTCAGTGTTTAGTCGAGACTTTGGTCATTTTGGATGTTACAGACCCTGGCTCTTTATATATATAGATTAAAAATGTTACATATCTATTTTGTATAGCTGAATGATGACCATTTCATATACAATACTAGAGGCCTGGTGCACAAAATTTGTGCACTGTGGGGGAGCATGTCCCTTAGCCCAGCCTGCACACTCTCGCAGTCTGGGACACCTCAGGGGATGTCTGACTGCTGGCTTGTGGCTGGATGGCTTTCTGAAGCTGCATGGCCTGCTGCTTGAGCTTCAGCATCTGCTGCATGTGCATGGGCTGGGCAACCATGGTCTGTCCTGCGAATACCATTGAGTGGGTGAGTCAAGCACAGAGGCAGGCTCACCCTGAGTCCCCTGCACTTTCCTGAGTCACTGAGTTGTTCAGACTGACTGCCTTCTGCAGAGAACGGCACCAGGATCAGGCCTTAGCCAGCAGTTGGATATCCCTGTTGCAGTCCGGGACCTCTTGGGGGATGTAGCACTGCACCAAGTGGCAGGAGGCCAGGGAGGAGCTCGAATTAAGGCCGGGCACCGCACAGCTCGTGCTCATCCCAGCCCATTGTGCCTGCTGCCAACTCTGAGTAGTGCTGCCGTGGAGTCGGGAGAGGCTCCTGCTGTGGCAGCTGCGCTCCCTAGCTATGAGCTCAGCTTCTGGCTGAGCAGTGCTCCCTCTGTGGGAGTGCATTGACCACCAGGTGGCAGCTCCTGCACTGAGCATCTGACCCCTGGTGGTCAGTGAGCATCATAGCGACCAGTCGTTCTGATTGTTCCGCTGTAATGGTCTCTTAGGCTTTTATTATATAGATATCTAGAAGTATTAAATATAATTTACTTGAATTTAACAGAATGAAATAAATATGAATATTAAAGAAATAAAAAGGCATTTCTTTTAACATACCAAGCTGTGTCAGACCTTGGTTCTTTCCAGTAGGTTTAAGCCTTTGACTTCTCCTCTTTATCTAACTCATATTTAAAACTCACAAAAGAAAATAAACATGTTGTTTTGTTTTTTGAAAAAGATTTTTGGATCTTTATCTCTTTATGAAGAAGTTTTTCCTCATTGCTCATATATATATATATATATATATATATATATATATATATATATATTGAATATATTTTCATCAGATCCCTTTCTCATTGTTAGTATGAATTTTGATTGTTTTCTTCATTGATCTTGAGCAGCAATTTTCATCCGGTGTGCCCTAGAATGATTTTTTAAAACATGCAATACTTGACTATTTAGTCAAGGGCACTGACCTCTTTTCCCTTAGATTGTCAATACAATTTAAAAAATAACAACAGCCAACACAATAGCTGTTCAGCATGAATAAAAATAGTTATACCTATTTTTGTCAGCTTAAATATGTATATATATTTTGGTGTGCTGCAGAATCTTAGTAATTAGTTTATGTGTGCCATGAGATGAAAAAGGTTGAAAATCAATGAACTAGAGGAAAAGGTCTATCTGATACTTGATTTAGTATTTTTTAAAGCTAATCTAGGTGAGCAATAAATTTGTTTGATCAAATGAATGCAAGTAATAAAATACACCTTAACATTTATTTCACTTCTAATAGAAAGTTATTTTCTATTAAGTAGTCGATTTACTATACTGTTCAAAAGAGCTTATTTTCTATGTTTACATGAAAAAATTGCAATTTTTCTATGATGGTATTCTATAATTCTTCACCATAAGAGTAGTTCTGTGTCTTACAAAGGATTGTGTTCTACAATGACAAAATTATTTTTAATTTTCTTAAGGTGAGAATTGATTTCAGAATCATAATCATCATAGCTAGCTGGTTTGCAAAAGCAGGAGGGGGTCATGATAAGATTAAGCCCAAAAGGTATAAAACCTGTAGAAAGCAAAATAAATTTATGTTTTTTCAGAGGTCATAATGAACTAGGAATGATGAACAGGTTTGAATTATTGTACCTCTCCATTCTTGGTCATTGGGTTCTTGGTGCTACGATACTCCAACATCAATGGGGAATACATTCAGAAAGCTTTAGCATATTAAAATATTAGAAATCAGCTGTACATTTAGGTTTAAACTGGAATCTATTGTATAATATTTGTGTGTGTGTTTATGTGTGTGTGTGTGTGTTTGAACAGTGCATTACAACAACACAATATTTTATTTACATTAATTCTCAACTGGCACAGCAATTTGGAATGTGTTAAGTACTTTATCTTTTTTTTTTTTTTTTTTTTTTTGAATGCTTAGGAACTAGTAGAAACAGTATAACTCACTTTCTGGAGCAGAAGACTCATCCTCAGAGGTAGCAAATGCGATGTGCACACATGAATGGACTCACACCATGTGGAAAGTCAAATCTAAACTTGCTCACCCAACTCCTGCTTCTTTTCTCCTTCCATATACTACTCCAGCAGAATGTTATTCTGTTAATGTAAGCTTCTAACCAAAACTTTTCATGATGTATTGTGAGGTAAGCAGGCTAACTGCATCACATGGTTTGTCACATTGATTCTATTTCAATGGGTCAAATCCTTTCATATTTGAAAATATTTTTAAAAAAACCACACACTTAAATATATTATTCCATTTAAAGTTATCTAAATATGTGCATTGCAAAGAAAGTCAGACACTTTAAATACTATTTGTTAAACTCTTTTCCGAAGAAAGCAATTTTAAAGAAGGCATTTTAACAAAAATAATGTTTATTCATATTCTCAAAGAACATAATTAGAACATCAGCACATTTTAAGAAAGCTATCAGAGTCTTCATATTTCAAAAACATTAAATGAAAATGACAAATTTAATAAGAAAATCTCGATGATTTTCAAAGTAAACTTACAATTAAATTTTAGAGGATTGGAAATGATGAAGTGATTTAGAATACCTTGTGAATCCCAAAATGCCTTTTTAAAAGATATTTAAGGAGAAAGGGATTACTTGAGATTAGTTATTTGGATAAGAAAATTAGTAGAAATATGAACTCATTTTACATATGAGCATTTGCTATTAAATATTGTTTTTCATCTACTTAAATTGTATTCCTTAGCTAGCTCAGGAATTTTCAGTTACAAATGAAAATAGAAGTTGTATAAAAGGATAAAATCTATATTCAGCTCTTTAATCAACTAAAGCAAATGAACATTTAGTATAAATACACCTTATGGAACCCGTTCTCTATATAAATGAATCTGGGGGAAATGCAAGTTTCAAATCATTACATACTACATACTATAATATCAAAAGTAGGATATCAAAAGGAACCATTAAAAAATGTATGAAATACATTTTTACCAAAGGTCCTGGAAATTACAATATCCCTGAGATCACTTGTTAATGTTTAATTTTAGATATTCTGTGTTTTTTTTCTGTCCCTGTATTAAAGCATTTTAACTTTACTGTGACAGTTTTTAAGTGTAAATATTGATATTAAATGCCATGATTTTATTTTATGGTTTTTAAATTCCATTTTCTGATGCAAGAACCAACTTATCATAATAAAAAAAAAAAACCAGGGTTCATAACAACCGAAGGGATGACTGGTCCATCTCCCCCCTCCCCCCCCCCCCCCCACCACCACCACCACCACCACCACGACCAGGCCCTCAGGCTCCATTGATCAGGGGATGGATAACGGGGAACCAGGGTCCCTAAGGTGCCAATGAATCTGTGGCAGCAGTGACTGGTGAGCGGGCAGAAGGCAGACGGCTTGATCTGTCCCCTGGCCCGCAGGCTCCCACTGATCAGGGGATGGCTAACAGGGAACCAGAGTGAGTGGTGCAGCGGGACTGGCAAGCAGCTGGGAGGCAGGCCTCTTGGTCCCTCCTCCTGAGCCTAGACTCCAATCAATCGTGGCAGAGGTGGGGTGGAACTGGAGACTGGCTTCTTTAGTAGTCCTGTAGGTTCAATCTCCAGAGGACAAGCCAGGCACCAACGGACCAGCGCCTCCGGGACGATCCCGACAGCGCTGCCGGCCTCCTGGAACTCAGCCTCGGGCATGGCGTCTGCTTCCCTCCCCAGACGCTCCACAAGGAGGAAAGGATACGGCCAGCAGCGCCAGGGGCGTCCAGCGGTGACTGACAGCTCTCCCTGTGCTTCCTCCAGGTCACTCTGCCGGCCCCCGCCCGCCCCGCTCCAGAAGAAGTGTGAGCACTGCACATGGAAGGAATGTAGTAAAAAGACAAAAACTGATGACCAAGAGAATGCCGCAGTCAACGGCCGGAGTCCGGCTCAGGAGAACGGAGAGAAGGGAGAATTCCATAAGCTGGCCGATGCCAAGATATTCCTGAGTGACTGCCTGGCGTGTGACAGTTGTGTGACCGCAGAGGAAGGAGTCCAAGTTTCTCAGCAGAACACCAAGGACTTCTTCCGTGTTCTGAACCTTAATGAGAAATGGGATGATACCTCACAGCACAAGGTGCTGGCAGTGTCCGTGTGTCCTCAGTCTCTGCCTTATTTTCCTGCTAAATTCAGCCTCAATGTCACTGATGCATCCAGAAGGCTCTGCGCTTCCTCAAAAGCCTTGGGGCGCACTGTCTTTGACATGAAGATAGCTGCGGACTTAGCATCCTGGAGAGTCAGAAGGAATTTGGGCATCGGTCCTGCCAGCACCGTGAGGAAGAGCCCCGGCTACCCATGCTGACCTCCGCCTGCCCCGGCTGGGACCCATATGCAGAGCGTGTGCTCGGTCACCCCATCACCCCCACCTCTGCACAACCAAGTCTCCCCAGCAGATCATGGGCTCTCTGGTGAAGGATTACTTTGCCAGACGGCAGAACCTGTCCCCAGACAAGGTTTTCCACGTCATTGTGGCCCCGTGTGATGACAAGAAACTGGAGGCCCTTTGAGAAGATGTTCCCACAGCTTTGCATAGTTCCCAGGGTGCTGACTGCGTGTTAACCTCAGGTGAAATTGTCCAGATAATGGAGCAAAGTGACCTCGCCTCCAATGATGCCTCCGTGGACACTGTTTGGAGACATGAAGAAGGAGGAGGTGAGGCTCCACGAGGGTACCAGCTCTGTCGGGTCCCTGGCGCACGTCTTCAGGCACGTGGCCAAGGAGTTGTTCAACGAGGACGTGGGGGTGCTCACCTACCGCACCCTGAGGAACAAAGACTTCCAGGAGGTCACCCTTGGAAGGGACAGAGAGGTTCTGCTACGCTTTGAGGCTGCTTATGGCGGAACATCCAGAAGTGGTCCTGAAGCTGTAGAGGGCAAGTTCTCCTGCCGCTTTGTGGAGGTCCTGGCCTGTGCCGGGGATGCCTAAGCGGCAGGGGCCAGGCCCAGACGGAGGACGGGTGTGCGGACAGGGCACTGCTGCGGCAGATGGGAGGCATCTACGCTGCCATCCCGGTGTGAGCCCCGGGGACCAGCACCCATGTGCAGGAGCTGTACCAGGAGTGGCTGGGGCTCGGGGGCGACTCCCCCTGAGCCCAGGCAGCCCTGCACACCACTTAGCAGGGCCCAGGGCACCCTGCTAGGACATCAAGTGGTAAGGGTCCAACAGACGCCCGGCCTGCAGACCGCCTGAAGAGGGGTGTCAGACACATGAAGGAAACGCTTAGCATCTCTGCCATCGCTTTGGTTTTCAGAATTCCCTGCTCCCCATCTGTCAGCTCCCTCCCTCTGAGGGGCGCTGTCCTCGTCACATGGATGCAACTGGAATATTGTACCTTGAGAGGATTGCCCCAATGTATGTATCCTTTTATCTGACGATGAAAAAACCCCAAAGAACAAGAATGAAGACAGAGTACTCTCCTTTAGGCTTAAAAAGCCCCCAGAAGTGAAGAGCTGAGACTTGGTTCTGTCCACCCGCCTCAGAGAGATTGGATGAGGAAATGGCCCGGTTTGGCCCTGACTTTACCCACTTATGTTACTCTTGAAGGTGTCTTTGCCACAATGTGAATAAACTGCCACCTTTTGAAATAGGGGCTCATAAGAAAGTCTGCATTCCCAACTTTTCTTGAAACAGATCTATGTTCTGCAGCTGTGGCCACCGTCCTGAGACCAGGTCCTATCTCTGGGAATCAGGGGGCACTGGAGTGGAGCCCCCCCGCCCCATCCTCCGTGCCCTTTTACATTCAGGGATTGAGCTGAACTCACTTTGGGGGAGGCCTGGCAAGGGTGACAGGTGTCACAGATGGAAGGATGGAGAATGGAGAGGCGGACACTCTGCTCGGTCCCTCCCTGGGTGGGGTCAGGCAGATGCAGGCCGGCCAGCCCGCCCCACAATTGGGTGAGATAGCGTCCTCTGTGTCCACCTCTCACCCCTTGGGCCTGACCACTCCCCTCAGCTCCGGGCAGCCCTCTGTGTTCCACGACAGTGCACTCCGCCCTCACATGCTGCTCGCCCTAAGTGAGAAGGAAGAGAGCAGTTGGCCCACAGACAACTACACAGACAGATAGGGCTCACGGCTGGCGAGTGCAGTGGCGGGAGCCTCTCCTGCCTCCATGGCAGTGCTAAGGAGCAGTGAGCTGAGTGGTAAGGAGCAGTGAGCAGGCAGGCGGTAAGGAGAGAGGGGTCCCGGACTGTGAGAGGGATTTCCAAGTGTTGGCTTAGGCCCATTCCCTGTCCCTAAGCTGGCAGGCTGACATCCCCTGAGGGTCTTGGACTGCAAGAGGGTGCAGGCTGGGCTGAGGGACACCCCCCCGCCCAACACACCAGTGCACAAATTTTGTGCACCGGGCCTCTAGTGAATATATAATGAAGAAATAGAATTTAAATAAGCATATGTTGCAAAATGTCTCTTATCTTGTCGGTTCTTTTTCCATGCCTTATGCCTTATATTACCTAAAATGTATTTTTGTGTTAATTTAATTTGTTTAAATACTATAAATACATTTAAAAATTATTTTCAAGCATATTTACAATATTCAAGATTTGTATGATAAATATTGTTTAAATAATTATACATTTTCAAAAAAAATAGCAAGGGCAAATAAAGGAGAGTAGCATTTACTAATCTACCACTATTAGCTAAAGCACTTGCCTAAAACTGTATATTTTTCATTTGATATTTTGTTCAATCATATGAAATAAAATATTATAATTTCTATTTTATATAATCAAAAGTATAGTCTCTGAGATAAGAAACAACTTGCTTAAATATAAACGAAATAGAAAAGTAAAAATATAAACAGATATTTGACTAATTTCCTTTGTTGTTCCTCACCAATTAACCAATAAAATGTAAACCTTTGCATACATTTAAAACATCTACTTAGTTAGGTCCTCTGAGATGGTAAGTAATTAACCATTTGTTGATCAAAAGATATATTTTAAAATTAAAGTATTTAGTTTATGGAAATGTCATATATTTTACAACTTACATCATCCACTAATTTCAATTGATCTTTTCACGAATATGACCAAAATAGCAAAGTTTTAGTTCATTCTAATTTATTTATTTTTCCTTACATAAAGTAATATGTTCTATAATGGTTTTATGCATTTGAATTCTTGGGAAATGTAATACTTAAGCTTATCAAGGCAGCTGGCCTTATTTTTCATTATAATATTATTTCCTAGATTGGAATTTTTGAAATTCTTGCCACATCAAATATCATATGCCATCTATCAGCATGATGTGTGAAATTATAGAGATGACATTAAAGTTGTACTATGTTGACAGTTTTTTTTCTGTTTAAATGTGTAGCATTTATTTTCAGAGGGAATTTATTTCTATTTCTTTTAGCACTATCTTTTAGAAAGCAATTTATCATGTTTGATCTACATTGTTCATTATTTAAGATTTTTGCTGATATTGCTTTGACACCTAGTGCAAAATTTAACAAAACTGAAACATTTTGCTGTATCTCATATTCTAATTTAATCTCATGTTGTCATATTTCATATTTCATGGAGTAGTTTTCTCTAGTGGTTTTAAATATAACAAAGTTGAAAGTGAAAACATTTAAAATTTTATTTATCTTTCATTATTATACCTATCTCATCTTCTTGAATGTTGAAATCATCAACATCAAGACTCTAATTAAATGTGTTCCTAATATATCACACCTAGGGTGCAGGCATTTTAATACACAAAACATACTAGTTGTGTTGTTATTGAAAGAAACTCAGTTTAATAGAAAATGCATTTCCATCATTAGAGACCTAATTAGAGATTTATGCATGAAAAGCTGCATGATTAATACAGGTATGCTAAATAAAGCCTTAATTTTTACAAATCTTGTATAAAATCAGAGAATTGGGACTATTAAAGAAATCTATCACCATAGCCTTCAAAAGTTAGATTTATGACACCATTCATCTCTGCTTTTTTATTTTTATTATTGGTTATAGAGAGAGAGAGGAAGAGAGAGAGAGAGAAACATCGGTTTGCTTTCTCACTTATTTCTGCATTCATTGGTTGATTCTTTGTCGGTGTCCTGACCAGGGATGAATGAAACCAGTAACCTTGGCTTAATGGGTCAAATTTCTAACCAACTGAGCTACTCAGCCAGGGCCATTCATAACTGAATTTGATATATTCTCTACTGAGTAGAGAAATAGCAAATTTATAACATATTTGTCTAACAGATCTTAAGTATAATATTTTGATAGTTTTGGCAAATGTGTATACTCTTGTATTCCTCAACTCTACAAAAATACAGAATATTTTTCACCATTAGAGCTAATTCTCACCCAAACCCCAATCAACCATTACAATATAGTCTCAATTATACCTTCAAATACTGGAAGTGTAATTAGAAACACTGTTAGGAGATATAACTTGCAAAATTATGTGACATTTACTCTGTAAAACATTATTTTTCTTCTTTTATGCATTGTCTATGGTTCAAGAAATGATGGAACACCCAGAATGCAGCTAATACTCTGTAAAACTTGTTTTAGTTTAACTCTGCCCTGTTTAATGAGAGGTAGATACCCACTTTTTTTCTTCCTTTAATATATGTTCATATGTTTGTACAGATATATCAGCCAACAGTTGTTTTTTTTTTTTGTGTGTGTGTGTGTGTGTGTGTGTGTTTTTAAATATATATTTTTATTGATTTCAGAGAAGAAGAAAGAGGGAGAGAGAGATAGAAACATCCATGATGAGAGAGAATCATGGATCGGCTGTCTCCTTCAAGTCCTCCACTGGGGATCGAGCCCACAACCTGGGCATGTGCCCTTGACCGGAATTGAACCTGGGACCCTTCATTTCACAGGCCGATGCTCTATCCGCTGAGCCAAACCGGCTAGGGCTCAGCCAACAGTTTTTACTGATTGGAAGACTACAAACAGAACACTATGCTAAATGTATTCATTTTTCTTTATTCATTCATCCCTCAAGCTTTCAGTATCTACAGTGCTTCAGTCACATTCTAATGTCTGAGCATATCTCTGTTATCTGTCTTTGAGGAATTTGCAATGTAGAAGTGGGGATATTATCCGTACAATGCAGTATGAGCTAGATTACAGTGAGGTTCAGAGAGTAGCTCATAAGAGAACTCAGTCAGACTATAACAGGGAATACTGAGAAAGAGAAATGAGAATTAAATATTTTTAAAATATTAAACGTTTTTAAGGGAAGAAAGTAAGGAGGACAATGTCTTTATTTCTGTGCATTTTATTTTATTTATTTTATTTTATTTTATTTTATTTTATTTTATTTTATTTTATTTTTTATCCTTACCTAAGGATATTTTTTCCATTGCTTTCAGAGAGAGGGGAATGAGGTAGGGAGGGAGACAGAGAGAAAAACATCTATGCAAGAGAGACAAGTTGACTAGTTGCCTCCTGCAAAGGCCCCAACTGAGGGCGGGAGTGAACCCATAATCCAGGCACTGATACAGGCCCCTGACTGAGAATGGAACCCTCCACCCCAGGAGGGCAGCCAACGCTTCACGGAGCAGCACTGGCCAGGGCTTCTGTGCGTTGTAAAGATGTGCAGGAACTCCAATTTCTTAAATTTCAAACCTCAGAAAGCTAGTTTAACTAAGAAAATGACATGGTAAGAAACAAAACAACAACAAAAAACAGTACGTCATCTTTTTTAACCAAGTTTATCTATGTCATATTCTTTTGGAATAGAAAATAGCACAGAGTTGTACCAGTTTTTGTGAGTACTTGTCAGATAATACTCTATTCTGATGAAATATTATAGAACATTCTTTCATTTCTATTTCCCTAGATCCCTAAGCATAACACACTTTAAGAGCTCATCTGATAAAACAGAAGTACAGATGAACTGCATTAAGTTAATACCTGCATTGTTTTTCAATTTTAGTAGAATTTGGCAATTTTTGTTATATTTATATACTGAAGAAATGTCTTACACTCATCTATTTTGATTAATGTCCTTATTTACATAATATCTCATTTTTTCCTTCTCTTGTATTCTGTTTCTCATAAACAATTGTTATACACAGTGATTTTTAAGAATAAAGTGTAATATTAGATGAAAACAATGTAAAGTAGTTGAAATTGATCTACTATTTATTCAAAATTGAATAAAATGTAAGAGTCAACTAGGTATACATTTCTTTCTTTCTATGTATCTACTTAAGTATGTATGTATCTATCTTATCTCTTTATTTTTTCATTTCCATGACATGAAGGTTAAAACTGTACTTTTGTGATAGCGACAATTAGTAAACTTTTTCTGCAATTCAGTTTGCCTTTAAACTATGAAACACTGATATTCTATTACCCTAATAAATAATAAATGCATTCTTTTAGTAAAATGAACTACTAAAAATATGCAGACCTTAGTTTTATTACTGATGCTGAATTTTCCCACTTTTAATTATATCTTCTGCATACTTAACCACTACCATCTTTTTAATCATGGATATATTCATCAGAAAGACTACTGCTCAACATGAGTTAGTGCAAAGTGTCTGCTAGTAAGAGGTCTTGAATATACTTTCACAGAGAGTTAATCTGATTTTTCAGTTTAAATGGTCTTGGTTGGTATAGAGCTCATTTGGTATATCAATAAATCATGTTTAACTTTTGAAACTTGTTATTATTTCATTTGCATGAACTTGAAATAACAGCAGTTGACTTACTATATATGTGACTTTCTTCTAGAATGCTGAATATTAAATTATCTTTATGAGAGAGTACATAGAACTTATAAATTCTAAGTTTGGTATTTTACAGTGAGATAATGAAATAGGAAAAAGAATATAGACTTTTAAGAAATATTTTCTACATAGTGTTTGTATTATTATGTAGCATCTAAGCATGTTCTCTGCCAATCTAAAAACAATGCAAGAGCTAAGAAAAATGCACTAAGAAAAGGGTAAGTTGTATAAGCTTGTATTCTTAGAACTATTGCATAAAATTATTTTTAAAATAAAAATACCAAGGAATATTTCTAATAAGTTGCATTGTGCAATACTTAATTTTATGGATTTTGACACTATGCCAGTATAGTAATAGTTAAGGAAATTATCAAGTCTGCTTATAAATAGAATATATATTCAATATAAGTTCTAGAAATTTTTCTCTGCTTGTCACACTGATTTTAAAATAAACTATGTATATGTGTATAAACAAGGGTGCATTTTTCATCTATACTACATATAAGTGTGCATGTTTCTGTGCATTTATCACCCACATTCAATTTTATAGCAGTTTTAAAGGATTATTTGTAATATAGCAGATGCCAAAAGCATGAAACCTGACATGAGGAGTTATATTTCTACTTAGAATATTATCCACAGGACAATTTTGCTGCCATATCAATAATGAGAAAAGGGCAGATTATTTTCAAAATAACATTTTTTAGTCTCTCAGAAAGCTAAAGTCACAGGCATATAATTAAACTGAATTCCAAAGTGTGATGGTCATTATAAGAGAGAGAAGATACGTGAACAATTTCACAACTGGATGAACACAGGAAGAAGAGAAAAGGTGGAATCACCCAGGTGGATAAAATAGTATATCAGCTAAAATTTAAATTGAAATACTATATAATAAAGAGGTAATATTCAAATTGACCATCACTCCAACACACAAGATGGCTGCCCCCATGTGGTCAAAGATGGACACAAGATGGCCGCTACAAAATGGCCAGCATGGGAGGGCAGTTGTGGGTGATCAGGACAGCAGGGGAGGACAGTTGGGGGGACCCAGGCTTGCAGGGGAGGACAGTTGGAGGGGACCAGGCCTGAAGGGGAGGGCAGTTGGGGGCAACCAAGCCTACGGGGGGGGGGGCAGTTGGGGGTGACCGGGCTGGTATGGGAGGGCAGATAGGGGCAACCAGGCCTGCAGGGGAGGGCAGTTGAGGGCGACCAGACCTGCAGGGGGGGAAAGTTGGGGGCAATGAGGCCATCAGGGGAGAGCAGTTAGGGGCAACCAGGCCTGCAGGGGAGGGCAGTTGGGAGTGACCAGGCTGGCAAGGGAGGACAGTTAGGGGTGACCGGGCCAGCAGGGGAGGGCAGTTAGGGGCAATTGGGCCAGCAGAAGAGCAGTTAGGCATCAGTCAGGCTGGCAGGGGAGTGGTTAGGAAGTGATCAGGCTGGCAGGTAGAAGCAGTTAGGGGCAATCAGTCAGGCAGGCAGGCAAGTGGTTGGGAGCCAGTAGTCCTGTATTGTGAGAGGGATGTCCGACTTCCCGTTTAGGCCCTATCCCTTGAGGGGTCCCAGATCGGAGAGGGTGCAGGCTGGGCTGAGGGACACCCCCCTTCCATGCACCAATTTCATGCACCAGGCCTCTAGTATTTAATAAATTCTTAAAGGCCAAACATGGATTTTGTTTCATTTTGAAATTGCTGAGACCCTCTCACGCCGGAGAGAAAGGATGTCAGCAATTCCTCATAAGTCTTTCCCATGGGCCTTCACTTGGAGCTTAGAAAGATTAGAGCAAGAGATAGGAGAGAGGACTTTAAGAGCTATAGGAATAAAAATGATTAGCTGCCAGCTGTGGGATTGTGAGCAAAATTCTACTTCTTATGTAACTCCTGCATTATATGTAGCAAAATCTATAATATGCTAAGATAGGGATGACAAATTCCCCAAGCTCCAGTGTCCATATGAAATTTTATTTCTTCTGAGAAACAAGTTCAAACAAACAAACAAACAAAGTGGGTGGAAACTCCCTTCAGGTAAAAATCTTACAACACAAAATAGATATTTACTACTACTGGGGGAGAGATGGGATTCTCCTTCATAATCTGGCAGATATGGAAGGTAATGCTTACCACAGTAGAAATAAGAATGTGGAAAAGGCTTCACACTGAGTATCAAGCATCAGTAGACTATCAAAAGACACATACAGTAATTAAAGAGATCATGGATAAGAATGTTCAAAAATTAAATAATGAAAAAAAAATCAAGAGACAGAAAACAAAGCTAGATCCAAGATATTTAGAGAAATGAAAAATGCATCTAGATAATACCATAAACTATAGATAAGCAGACATAAAGAAAAAATCCTCAATGAAATAAGATTCATAAAATAAACAAAAGCAAAACCATTACAATATTCTTCTCTTTAGAAAACATGTAAGCCCACAACAGTGGAGTAGTAATTTGAAAGTAATGAAAAGAAAATAGAAAAAAAAATCATACAAACCAAAATTGTATACTCTATTAAGATAGTTTTCATTGGAAAAGAAAAATAAAGAAGCTTTTAAAAAACAAACTGAAGCTGTGATAATTTATGTCTGGCAAAATTATGTTAAAAGAACTTTGGAAGAAAATTATTCTAGTTGATAGAATATGATAACAGATGGAAATGTACATGTTGGAGGAACATAAAAGAACATGGAAATAATAAAACTTTAGGTAAATGCAAAATTCTTTCTAAAAAATCAATTTGAAATATAATTGAGAAAGAAATAACAATGCATCGTAGCATGGAAAACATAAATAAAATGTTTATTTCTATTTATTACTATAAAAAAGCACAACAATATTTGTACTAAGGACAAGAGGAAAGAAAATGGAAATATATTGTTGTAAGACTCTTATACCAGACATGGTAAAATATTATTGAAAGATAAGCTATAAAAAGTTATGTATGTATAGTATAATTGTTGGAGAAATCACACACACACACACACACACACACACACACACACACACGCATGCACATTCAAATCTATCATATAAACCCATTGTTGAGAAAAATGATACTGTGTAAAAAAAATCCTGAAATAATCCTAAATAAGTCATTAAAATTAAAAAAAAAAATCAAGAAAGAACAGATAGAGCCTATAAAACAACTGCAATATCCTATATAATAATCCTATATAATAAAGAGCTAATATGCAAATGGTCATCACACCCTCACGCTGTCACGCAGTGATGCCCTCATGCCGTCACAATCCATCATCAGGAGGCTGTGTGCACAGCAGGCGCACATGGGCGTGCATGTATGTGGAGCCACGGAGGTGGGTCCCGGCAGCTCTGCTTCTGCATGGTGAGGCCGGTGTCCCTGGTGTGGGATCCCCAGCTCTGGCCTACATCTTTGGGGCAATCCATCGAGGAGCCCCAGATGGGTGGGCGGGACCTACCTCTTTAGGGAGATCAATCATGGGACTCCTGCACTGTACCAGGGCATGGGCCAGGCTGGGGAACACTCCCCAAACCCGAGTGCACTAATTTCATGCACCGGGCCTCTAGTATAAAAATAATACAGATTTTCTGAACAACACTATCAACTTATTTAAATAACCCATCCAATGGTAGCACCTGTATTATTTTCATGGGTATCAATGACCTTCATAAAGATATACCATCACAAAGCTTCACCACATGCAAAATAATTATAATCACATAAAAATATATTGACCACAAAAATTAAACTAGAAATTAATAATGGAAAAGCTTGTCAAAATCACCAATAAATTTCAAAATTCCCTCTGAGTCAAGGAAGAAATAACAAGCAAATAGAAAATATTTGAAATGAAGAAAGGTGAAAACAAAATATTTTTTAGTTGCAGTTATAGTCATTTCTAACTGAAAACTCATGGAATTAAATGCTTGTATGACACAAGAAAACAAGCATTTAAATCAATTATCTAGGCTTAAACATTAAAAATATAAAAATAAAATTAATTTTAGGAATCAACTTAACGTAGCAAACTAATAAATCCTACATAATAAAAGCCCAGTGACTGAAACGGCAGAAGAACCAGAATGAATGACTAGAGACCAGAACCACCGCCGCCCCTCACCCCAGCTGGCTCTATCCAGAGCCCCCATCAGGGCAGGCCAGCCGGCCCCCACACATGCACTGGGCCTCTATCCTATATAGTAAAAGGGTAATATGCAAATTGACCCTAATGGCAGAATGACCAGGATGACCGTTCGACCAGTCACTATGAGGTGCACTGACCATCTCTTGGTCCATTTCCCCAGGCAGCAGGCTCTGGTTGCCCAATGGCAAACAAAGAGCTTGGGGTGGATGGCGGCAGGGGTGGGTGGAGCTGGCTGCAGGCAGCCAGGGGAGATGGCCCTGATCGCAAGCCAGGCCTAGGGACCGTATCTGCGCATGAATTTTGTGCACTGGGCCTCTAATCTATAATAATAAAAGTGTAATATGCTAATTAGACCAGATGACCTTGTGGGTGAAGCAGGGGCTGCGAGGGGAGCCCGGGTCCCGGGAGCCAGAGGGAAGCCAGTGCTGGGAGCCAGGGAAAGGAAGGCCTACTCTTGCACAAATTTCATGCATCAGGCCTCTAGTTTAATATAAATTTTTTCACAGCAAAGTAAACCCTCAACAAAATGAAAAGACAACCCACTGAAGGAATAACATATTTGCCGTACATCTGACAAGGGGTTAAAACCCAAAATTTATAAAGAACTTATAAGACTCAACACCAAATAAACAAATAATTCAATTAAAAAATGGACAAAGGCCATGAATAGACACTTTTCCAAAGAGGACATAGAGATATCCAATAGACATATGAAAAGATGTTCAGTTTCACTGATTATCAGAGAAATGCAAATTAAAACCACAATGAGATATCACCTCACTCCTGTCAGAATGGATATCATCAATACATCAACAAATAAGCAAGTGTTGGCGAGGATGTGGAGAAAAGGGAACCCTTGTGCACTGTTAATAGGAATGCAGATTGGTACAGTCACTGTGGAAAGTGGTATGGCATTAACCTCAAAAAATTAAAAATGGAACTGCCTTATGACCCAGTGATTCTACTTTTGGGAATTTATCTGAAGAAACCTAAATACTAATTTGAAAAAAATATCTGCACCCCTATGCTCATTGAAGCGTTATTTACAATAACTACAATTTGGAAGCAGCCCAAGTGCTCATCAGTAGATGAGTAAATTAAAAAGCTGTGGTAAATGTTTATAATGGAATAGTACTTGGCCATAATAAAGAAGGAATTGTACCCTTTGCAAAGCATAAATGGGCCTGGAGATTATTATGCTAAATGAAATAAGCCAGTGAGAGAAAGACAAATACCATATGATTTCACTTCTATGTGGAATCTAATGAACAAAATAAACTGATGAACAAAACAGAATCAGAGGAATGGGTACATGGAACATATTGACAGCTGATTCTATTTATATGAGTCTTCAACTATAATGATGGAAAGCCAGTTAGTGGAGACCACAGTCTGAGGAATGGGGTAGGGTATACTGTTAAAGACAACAGACTTTTTTTTTTGAGTTTGTGTTAACATTCTCTATACCGATGTTGGAACCTGATACCTTACTGCATAAATTTGCCAAACTCAACAAACCATATACCTAAAAAGCATGATTCCTTTTGTCTGTAAACCATATATCAATAAACTTCAAAAATTAAAGTAACAGGAAATAAAAATTTTAGAAAACAGTTATGGAAGTTAGTGACATATAGGCTGTTTTCATTTTTTGAGGAGTAGCTCTATTAATATATTTTATCTGCCTATATTCAAGAACCCAGTCTTTTCCGGGTGACGTGCTTTGGGCATATATAGGGTACGCTTCCTGAAACTTTGGGTCTGGAAGAAATAAACGAATATCTCTAATGGCAGCTAGAATTGCCAAAAATCAAAAGTTGCTGAAACTTGTCAAGCTAGTTTCTTTAGATACTATTCAAGTTGGTGAAGAGAAGGCAGAGGGAATTGGAAGGATTTGTAGGAAACACATTACTAAAAACAACAGCTCAATCTCAGAATACAAGGAAAAAACACCAGGGAGCTTATGCTTGCAATTTGTCATTTGTGCTATTTCATGGAATTTGACAGTGATGATTATGTGAATCAAACAATAAATTTACCCCAGTCTATTATGTATACAACTCCACGAAACAATTTTAGTGAAAGCTTTTTTTTATACTGTAAGGATTATCTTCTGTTTACTCTTTAGGGTAAGGTATATTATAAAACTGGAAATTCATTTTGAATGGAGAGTTATTTGTTCTATCATGAAATATAGGTAGAAATCAGATTTTATATATGAGTAAAGGGAGTTCCTATGGCTCATATATTTTGGGTTTTCCTGAATATGTACTTTTTTCCCCCTTAGATTTAGATATTCATAACAGTACAATACAGTTGATTTGTGTTCTCTTTTTCCTCTTTTACCCTTAATCATGGTATGTTTTATTGATTTCTTTGAAATAACTGAAGCCTCAGTCAAGTACACCACTTACTCCAAAGCAATGTACCTCCATGTTCAATCTATATAAAAATTAATAAATCCTACCTAATAATAGACAAATATGCAAATTGACCATACCTCTGACACACCCACAAACCATGCCCGCAATCCATGCCCACCATCCAATCAGAGCGAGCATGCAAATTAACCCAAACCAAGATGGCTACAGCCACAGAGAGCAAGGTTTCCCAGGTAACAGAGCAAGCCAAGCTTTCTGCCTGCCCTTGCCAGGCCTAAGCCTCCACTCAAGCTACAAAGTTTCAATTATAGAAGGTAAACAAATTCAAACAAATGGCAGCAGAATGGAGCTTGAGAGAACAGGTCAGGGTTGCCGCTGGCAACAGGGGAATCAAAGCTTTCCGCACACCCTGGCCGGGCCCACCCACATAAGGAAACAAAGTTTCAATTATAACCCCAACAGAAATGGCTGCCGGCCTCAGAGAGAGCCCCAGGCTTAGCTCTGCTCCAGGTTACAAAGTTTCAATTGTAGAAGGAAAATAAATTCCAGATACCAGGGTCTCTGCTTGGGTTCCCAGGGGGCGTGGCTGGCCTGCAAACCACCACAGGCCCCTCGCTCAGGCCGCCCCACACCCCAAGGGAACCCCCACCTGATCCGGGACACCCTTCAGGGCAAACCAGCTGGCCCCCACCCCTGTACCAGGCCTCTATCCTATCTAATAAAAGAGTAATATACAGATTGATCATCACTGCAACACACAATATAGCTGCCCCCATGTGGTCAAAGATCCTGCCCCATGTGGACACAAGATGGCCACCACAAGATGGCCAGCAGGAGAGGGCAGTTGGGAGGCACCCGGCCTGCAAGGGAGGGCAGTTGAGAAGGACCAGGCCTGCAAGGGAGGGCAGTTGGAGGTGATCAACCCTGCAGCAGAGGGCAGTTAGGGGTGACCAGGCTGGCAGAGGAGGGAAGTTGGGGGCAAACAGGCTGGCAGCAGAGTGGTTAGGGGGTGATCAGGCTGGCAGGCAGAAGCGGTTAGGGGCAATCAGGAAGGCAGGCAGGCAAGCAGTTGGGAGCCAGCAGTCCTGGATTGTGAGAGGGATGTCCGACTGCCCGTTTAGGCCCGATCCCAAGCGGGCAGTCGGACATCCCTTGAGGGGTCCCATATTGGAGAGGGTACAGGCTGGGCTGAGGGACAACCCCCCTTCGTGCACGAATTTCGTGCACCGGGCCTCTAGTTTTATAATAAATGAATGACATTAAGAGATAAAACAGGTAATTATTACGATGTGTCAAAATAATAAAAATACATTTTAAGTCCCCTATTTTTCAGCGTATAAGACGACTGGGCGTATAGAAGATTTTCCTGGGTTAAAAAGTCATCTTATACACTGGAAAATACAGTAGTTTTTTCTTAGAAGTTTTCATGCTAAGATTAAGATTAAGCTCCAGCACTTTCTTCAGATTCGAGATATATCTGTCCTCTAAAGGCAGGCTATAATTTATTGCCTACATGTAGTCCAAGACTTGTTTACCATTACTTATAAAAAGCCTACAACATATTTTTCCCATATGAACAATGGTGTCTTATAATGGTTAATTTAATTTTCTAAGCCAAATGTCCATGTTCTATTAATATTATATAGGTAAAATATTGCACTTTAAATTAAAAATAAAACAAAAATTATAATTAAAATATTCCCCCCCTCTCCTCTGCAAATGGTGTGAAAGTCAAATATTCTTCAAGGCTTCTAAATAAATTGATTAAAAGTATACTTTCCTATGTAGCAGTCAAGTGTTTACTGTGTGGTGTACAATTCCTTTTGGGTCAGCATTGGTTGGACCTGCTTAGAGACCTGAAGCAAAAGCTGTTTTAGCCCTATAACCGGTTTGGCTCAATGGATAGAGTATTGACCTGCAGACTGAAGGGTCCCAGGTTCGATTCTAGTCAAGGGCATGTACCTTGGTTGCAGGCACATCCCCAGCAGCGGGTGTGCAAGAGGCAGCTTATTGATGTTTCTAACTCTATCCCTCTCCCTTTCTCTCTGTAAAAAATCAATTATATATATATATATATATATATATATATATATATATATATATATATATTTATAAAGCTGTTTTATAGGACTGCCAGTATTAGATCTGACATGTCACTGTTCTTACAACAATGAAAAGCTATACAGTCTGAAACCCTGTGGCTTTTCTAACACCCATCGGATAATTGACATAGCTGGATAAACCACTATACTGACATATTGAAAGCTGGCACATCCAGAGGGAACCTGAGATTTTATTACCTGCAGCAAAAGATGCTAGAATCAATAGGATGATAGAAAAACTAAAATGGTTATTTCACATAATTTCTGTAGGCTGAGTTTAGAATATTGTGCAAGTGAGAAACTCCCAGGGTCCACTATCATAAGTGGACAACCACAGATATGCTGAATTGTACATAAGGATTCTCAGCAGTTTCTCATGTGAGTATCTAAGGAAGATCCCTTCATGGCCTTGGTCAGGGTGAGGGGGTGGGAGAGCATTGATCTGGAGAACTGCCCAAAATCTTCTCCCTATAAAACTTCTAATTATAAGGGGGAATACATTCCCCAGAAGGAAATTCTAAAGTCTTACCATAACTTGAAAAAATAATTCTGCCCCAGCTCCAGTCTTATTGTCTTACCAAAGGGGTAAAACCTCAATAGAAAACAAGATTTCAGAAAACAGATGTGAATTTGCTCTTAGGAAAAGGAATAGATGTCTGAGGGACAAAAAACTATACCCTTGGAGTAGGGACAGAAATACTTGTGAAAGACAACCCCAAGAAATAATCCATGAAAAGACAGAGACAAAGTCATGAAATTATAGAATACTTTCTTCCCTATGTCCTACCACCATACCACGAGTCGCCAAGATACTAAATACAAAGTGCAGCCAAAAGAAATGTCAGACACAGACCCTCTCTTAGGAGTTATACAAAGAAAAGCAAAGGGTGTTGAGGGGGGGTGGGGTATCTGTAATAAAATCAACAATTGAAAAAAACACACACATTCAATGACCAAAATAAGGACACTAAATAAATTTGATGTCTATCGTATCAATACCTACAATGTACACCAGCATAGCTCAAGTCTTAGATTAACATAAATCCTCACAGTGAAGGTCGATTTATTTCAGTACCTATCCTATCTAATAAAAGAGTAATATGCAAATGGACTGTCACTCCAAGACACAAGATGGCTGCCCCCATGTGGTCAAAGACGGTTGCCCCCATGTGGACACAAGATGGCCACCACAAGATAGCCAGCAGAGGAGTGCAATTGTGGGCAGGGGAGGGCAGTTAGGGGTGACCGGGCTGGCAGAGGAGGGCAGTTGGGAGGGACCAGGCCTGCAGGGGAGGGAAGTTGGGGGGACCAAGCCTGCAGGGGAGGGCAGTTGGGGGGGATCCAGGCCTGCAGGGGAGGGCAGTTGGGGGGGACCCAGGCCTGCAAAGAAGGGCAGTTGGGGGTGATCAGGCCTCCAGGGGAGGGCAGTTAGGGGTGACTGGGCCAGCAGAGGAGGGCAGTTGGGGGTGACCAGGCTGGCAAGGGAGGGCAGTTAGGGGTTACCGGGCCAGCAGGAGAGGGCACTTTGGGGTGACCAAGCCTGCAGGGGAGGGTAGTTAGGAGCAATCGGACCAGCAGTGAAGCAGTTAGGCATTTATCAGGCTGGCAGGGAAGTGGTTAGGGGTGATCAGGCTGGCAGGCAGAAGAAGTTAGGGGCAATTAGGAAGGCAAGCAAGTGAGTGGTTGGGAGCCAGCAGTCCTGGATTGTGTGAGGGATGTCCAACCGCCTGTTTAGGCCCTATCTCAGTGGGAAAGAGCCTAAACGGGCAGTTGGACATCCCTCGAGGGGTCCCAGATTGGAGAGGGTGCAGGCTGGGCTGAGGGACACATCCTCTCCCCTCCCGCCTCCCCCTTGCACAAATTTCGTGCACCAGGCCTCTAGTTACTCAACATAAAATACCAGCTTCCATAAAAATTACAAGGTATGCAAAAAACAAGAAAAATATTCTGAAGAAGTAAAGAAGCTACCAAAACTAGACTCAGACATGACTCATGTAGGAATTATTAGAGAGGAGATTTAAAATTAGTATGAGAAGGGTCCAATGGGAAATAGTAAACAATGTGCTAGACTATGTAGATAACATAAGAGAGAGGTGAAAACTCTAAGCAGGAATAAAAAGAAAACTCTAGATGTTAAAAATACAGTCCTATAACGGAACAATGTCTTGAACAGGTTTATTAATAGACATCACAGCTGAGGAAAGAATCAATGAACTTGAAGATAGATCAGTAGAAACCTCCCAGAAGAGAAAAAGAATTAAAAGGAAAAGAAAAGAACATTCAAGAACAAATAATTTGTGCACTATAAAGCAAAGAAAGAGAAAAGGTAGAAGAAATATTTGAAGTAATATGGCCAAATACTTTACTAAATTAATGACAGGCACTAAGACCTAAATTAAAAAAATCTCAGAGAAACTCAAGCAAGATCATCAACAACAACAGCAAAGTAAAACCAAACAAACAAAAAACTAGGCTCATATTCAAACTGCAGGAGAAAGATAAAATAAAATATTGAATGAAGATGAAAAAAACTCTCACATATAAATAGGAAAAAAGAGTTTCAGCGACCTTATCATCAAACAACCTTGCAAAAAAGTGGTGTGTTGAAACATTCCAAGTGTTAAATAGAAAACAACAACAAAAACACCTAGAAGTCTATATCCAATTTATATTCAGTGAAATTAACTTTTGAAATTGAAGGGAAAATAAAGGCTGAGAAATAAAGATTGAAGTCATTTCTTGCATACTTGCTCTGAAATAAATGTTAAAAGCTCTTCAGGAAGGAAAAAAGATATAGGTCAAAAACTTGGAACTACATAAAGTAGAGGTTTACAAAGGTATAAGTGAAAACAAAATACAATATTTTATGTTTCTTGTTTTTTTGTTGATATAAAAAACAATTGCTTGTTCAAAGCAATCTACTAACAGTCTATCAGGTATGCATAACCTATGGATAATTTATATAAATTACAGTGATGCCATAGGTATGGGGGTAAGGAATTGAGGAAACTTCTTAAAGGCAACTAACTGAGCACTTTGGCTCTTGATTAAGAACTTACCTGTGATTTTTCAGGTCTGACAACAGGCAAGTACAAAGGCTGTACCTGTCATGTCTTACACGGGAATGCTGCCTTCCCCACACCGGACTTGGGGCATAGCCCGTGCTTTGCCGCCTATGAAGAGAATCGCAGGCAAGGTCTGAGACCCCCTGGACATCTATGCTGTTCATATATTTAGATTTTTAACCCCAGCATCTTCATTCCCAAATAGATTTATCTGAAGACTTGGGGCAAAGGTCTTCTTCAGGGTCCTCTTCTGAGGACTCCTTTTGGGGGTGTGAAGGGGACAGGAATCCATGAAGACACGTTTCTCCATTCTGACTCAGCACCTATACCTTTCATTCCTGCCCCTTCCCCAACCTCAGGGTGCATAACAGTGCCAGAGTCATTTTGTTTGGTCCCTCAACAGTGAGGCAACCCGACATCTGCTAATCCATGGAGGAAAATGGAAAGCAGGGGATTTGGGCTTCTTTGTTTTTAGCCTCTTGCTGATTTTATTTTCTATTGTTAATCCTCAACTGAGGTTATTATTTTCCATTGATTTTTAGAGAGAGAGTGGAAGGGAGGAGGAGAAACACAGAGAGAGAAACATCGATGTTCGAGAGACTCATCCATCGGTTGCCTCCCACTCTCGCAGATCTAGCCTGCAACCGAGGTACGTGCCCTTGACCTGAATTGAACACGAGATCCTTCAGTCCTCGGGCCCACTTACCATTGAGCAAAACTGGTTAGGGCTCTCTTGCTGATTTTCCATTGCAGTAAATGATTACATACTTAGCTTTTTTTTCCCCCCTGGATTGTTGCTTGAATTGACTACTCTGACATCTGACAGCTCAGCTTTTTCTCACCCAGATCAGCTGAGCTCCTAACAGTAACTGCAACACACATACAGTGTTATACTAATACTAGAAAATCCATGCAGGAGTAGGCCTTCCTTCCCCCAGTGGCCGGCACCGGCTTCCCTCCAGCACCCTGGACCCAGGCTTCCCTCCTCTGGCTGCTGGAAGGCACCCAGGACCTGGGCTGGCTTCCTTCCAGCCCGGACTTCATCAGGAAGGACTTCTGGAAGACATACAGTCTAATTAGCATATTACCCTTTTATTATTATAGGTCTGATGGTGCACATACATTATTTAAACACACATGCTGTAAATCCTAGGATAACAAGTAAACTAGTTTTTCTAAAAAAAAAAAAAAAAAAACCCAGAAGGATAAATAATACACAAAGAGAAAATATGAAATGGTATCAAAGAGAAAGAGAATTTGAAACCTCTCTGTTATAAATTGATAGATAAAACAGGTAGAACATGAGTAAGGATAGAGTTGATCTGAACAGGATTATAAATTAACTTAATCGAATTAACATTTATAGAATAATCCATTCAAAAACAGAAACACATTTTTCTCAAGAACACGAAAGATTTAGTTAGACCACATTTAGGCCATGAAACAACTTATCTGTGCAAGCTGATAAGAAAGCCTGAGTGCTGCCCCCTTTGGCAATTACGGGAAGTTCAGCCCACACAAGCCCAGCCTCTGAAAATCTTCACCACAATCTCATCCCTTAGCCACTTCAGATACCCAGCCCGTCTCTCTTTTCTGCTTTAGTACCTATTTAGCATTTTTGTACCTATTTGGGCATCAGCCCTCGTCTCCTTAGAAAACCTTATTATGTGAGTAATAAATCGTTTTATACCTTCCTGCTGCATGTGTGGTGTAATCAGTCTCCACCTCCAAGCCCTATGTACCAGTATGTGTGTGTGATTTACACACATTTAGGGTATATGTGGTAAATATGGAATAAAACACAATGACCACAATAGGTAATCAAAATACTATCATAAAGGCCTTAATATTTACTTTAGTTTAAAATAATATATAAGTAAATATATTTGATGTTATTAAATATTCCCTAATTAGAAAGAATTGTGTTTTTTTTATTTTCAGATGCATTTAATTTAGCCAAGCTTTTAAATGGTTTAAGAGTAGACAACTCTTTCTAATTCATTGAATCTTTTCAAGTACTGTTGACTTGCTCATCCTATCTTGAGTCCATGTTTTTTTTTCCACCCCCCACTGTTTCCCATATAAGAAAATCTATCTGTAAATCTGAAAATAAAAATCTTTCTCACCCAATACAGATTCCCTGAAAAGCTAATAGAAAAGCAATTGGAAAAAGAGACAGGGGTTCTTCTTCACTTTTCTCTCATCTTCTCTGTTTGATATCTTTCCCTCATGGCTTGGATTTATTTTGGTCTTGGTTTGTGATCACATGCTAATTTGCACAGCTCAAGTCACCCAGGTGCAACATATGCTTGCTATCTATTGTGGTAAGAGCACATTTTTTTAGACACTTCTTTTTTCCAAGGTCTAATGGTTTACATATCCTCAGGACCAAACTTTCCTAAACAGCAGGCAGTAGGAAACAACACTGATTATTAATATAAGTGTTTTCTGAACTCTATCTTGACATCCTATGGCTCGCTACTGTTTAATAGCTGTCATGTCCTAATAATTTTAGTAATATCAGTAGATAAAATAACTCCCAAAATCACTTTTTTGATAAAAAATTATAATTGTGCAGAAGTTTGTAAAATGTATGGCATTTACTAGTATACCCTGTTAATTTTAAAATGCTTTTAACCAAGGTTTCCTTATATTAAATAAACAGATTATTTTTATTATTAATTCACTATTATTTTTAACAAATTTTAGCCAATAGGCCATATGTTGGAAAAAACACTAGTAATTTTGCCAACATGAATAAATATTACATATCTACAACTATAGTTTACACATTTAAATGCAAGTCACCTTTCATAAACAATGTTCCATGAATGCTTAGCTCATGATCACACCACATTTTACCCAGTAATTGGTTCTGTTGTCACATGGCTTGACTTTCTGCAGCAGTTTTAACTCCAGCCCACCCATGTTCCAAGGCACACTAAGCCACGCCCCAGCCGTGTGCATTTCTTTATTCCCAGTGACTGGAGAATGCACACATTTATTATACCTATTCAGTATAAATTTAAAATTACTGTAATATATATAGAAAGCTTTTCTGTGAAGTTAAACTTTTCATACATAATTTTAATTACACAAACATGTCTATATAAGCAAAAATAGATAAATTAACTAATTTGTCAACTTTTTTAGGTACACATTTGGAAAACTTTATTGTATAACAGAATTTAGACTTTAATGGACACTCCCTGGCCCGAATTAATCCATTATATCAAGGTTTTACTATATGCAGAACCAGAAATCTCAGAATTATTATTTGTTTAGTAAATGTTCACTAAAATTTTACTGTATGCCAGGATTCCATTATAAGGGGATTCAACTAAATAATACAGATAACATTTCTTTTCTAGGTGCATATCACTTACTAATGGACACTTAATGACATTCAATATTATCTGATTTAATTAAACAGCTAAAAAGGCAAGCATAAGTAATTAAAGAGAGGCAAAACCTAATCTTGCCATTGATGAATATCTTCTGGAATTCTGGTATTTATATAATCAAATTGATCTCATAACAACCTTGATAAGAAAAAAAACGGTAGCATACTAGATAAAGATACTGAGAAGCAAATCCAAATGATAAAGTAACTTCCCTGTAGGCAACCAAGTATAAGGCAAATGACAGTTTAAATTCCAAAGCTTCTAGCTGTTTTGAGTATAAGTAGATACTATAGTCTGAATGTCTGTGTCCCCCATCCCAAATTCATATGTCAAAATCCTAACCCTAAGATGAAGATATTAGTGAGCGGGGACCTTTGGGAGATGCTTCAGACATGATGGTGGAGCCCCAGTGACTGGGAATAGTGCCTTATACCAGAGGTTACAGAGATGTCCTTAGCCCCTTCTGCCATGTGAGAACACAATGAGAAGTGTCACTTGACCGTGCATCCTGACCTCAGACTTTGAGACTACAACTGTGACAAATAAATACCTATTGTGTAAAAGCAGCCCAGTCTGTGGTATTTTGTTATAATGTCCTGAATAGCAAAAGACAGATGACTTGTATAAACTTAACTAAATAGTTTTAATAGTGTGACCATTTTTAGGCTCACATATAATTAATAAGACCAGGGAGTATAAATAAATTGTATATTGATATTCAAGAGAAGTAAGTGCTTAACAGAAAGACAAGAAAATAAATTTCATTGTTGCTATGTTTGCAACTGTTATTTAGACTTTCCTGTTTACCTTAGACAAATTATTAATACGCTATATTTATGTCCCCACTTACTGTATAATAAATTGGATATTAACACTGAACCCATCATGCAAATAGTTTATATGATTCAGTCAAATAAATGTCTGCTAAGTGCTCAGAAAACAGAAAAACATATAAAAGTAGTAAGAAATAAATCCTGAATTATATTTTCTCAGAATGGAGATTTTGTGGTATATATTCTATTAAGTTTGAAAAAGTCATTGGCACATGGTGTAGTATACAGTAGAGGTTCTATAAATGCTTGATGATTTCTTTCATAAGCAGTTAGTGAAAATCAAAGGAGCAAGAACTTGTGAAAGTTAAAAAGAAGACAAGAGCAAGGAAAAATAAAAATGAAGAGAAAATATAAAACTCTGCATTATTTTACTGTTTTTGACAACTAAATGTAGGGAAACTAAATAGGAGTTGACTGATGGATATGACCTTGTACTTGGTAAGAATCTCCCTGGAATTACATATGGTATAGCATTTTTATAAGCAAAGACTAATCTGTTATATATTAATAACACTAATGTAATAATAATCCAAATAATTCTGCATAACCATTATCTAGGATATTTGATAGTTTTCTTACTTTTATTTTTCAGTGGGAGGAAATGGTTAAAAGGATTAAGAAATCATAATTTTAAAGTATATGCACCTAATGATATAGCTTTCAATCCTGGGGCTGTGAAGAAAAGAGTTTCAATGGTTTGACAATATGCAGATCTCAGGAAGACTCCCTCACCTATCCACGTCCCACTCAGTGATAATATGAAGACTGGTTGCCTAATTATCCACTGGATTTGATATGCCAGTATTTGAAGAGTTTGTAGACTTTTATTGTCTATGCTATTTTTTTAAACTAGTATGCTTGTTTTGGAAGTATTTACAATTAAAAGAATATAAGCCCAAGGATGTAGTTTTTCATCTTTTTAAGTTTAGTTGAGCAAACTAGTGAGTTCAGGAGACCCGGGGACCACTAATCTCTCCAATTAAATCCCACACTACAGTAAACAGCCTTGGGAATGTTTGGTATCCATTTAAATAACTATAAGGAGGAATGTTTTGATATTTCCAGAAAATAACACTAGTAAAATAAATACTTTATTTTGTATTGGGCATTGGATTATTTATTAACATTGTATCTCAAGACCTAAAAAATGATTTTTATAGAATCAGGTCTATGAAAATCTATGAATTTAAAGCATTTACATATGTTGCATTTTACATGCAAGAGTGAAAAGTTTGCATTGAACTTGTAGTCATTTAACTTTGAATATGTCAAGAAATATTAGCCATGATGACTTTGTTGGTATAATATATTCACAAATACATTTAGTTACAGTGATTCCAACTGTGATATTGTCTGACACAAAACCATTTATGGTCAAAATTGGAATTCAGAGTTACCTCTAAAATTATAGTTTTAACTTTGCACTATTACCTTGTGGCATTGTGCTAGTTGCAAATCATTAAGTGAATTCACAGTTCTTTGCTTAGTAGCCCAAAACTTAATTATGTTAATTCCTTATCACATAAAAGTATAGACCATTAAGTCACACTTACTACAAAATTGTAAAATCTTTTTTTAAGCTAAAGATATGTTTTTGTTTTTTAATTGGTGAGAGAGAAAGAGAGAGCAAGAGAGAGAGAGAGAGACATCAATGTGAGAGAGAAACATTGATAGGCTGCCTCACACAGGCCCCATTACTGGGGATCAAACCCACAACCTGAGCATGTGCCCCAGAATGAAACCTGTGATCAACCCTTCTATGTACGGGACAACACTCTAACCACTGAGAAACACAGGTCCAGGCCAAAGTTGTAAAATCTTAATCAGCCTTTCTGACTGAAATTTATATAATCATGTTTGATCTGAAATGATAGATAATTAGATTATCAATTAAACAAATCTAAAGACATGATTTTAAAATTAAATAATTTAGAATCCATTTAAAATATATAAAACATTATATCATACCTATATTTAATAATTTGTTTAGCCATATCTAATTATTGAGAGGTAATGTCCTAAAACTTCTTTTGAATCATAAGTTGTTCAAAAATGTATATATCTGGAGACTTCATTTGTTAGATAAAATTCTATACATTTTAGAGAGCCATTGTTCTCTGGTAAGAAAACCATCTCTGTGAATCAAACACTCTCTTAGCAATGGAAGATTCTGATCCCTCTTTATTCTTCAGATAGAGTAGAAAAAGTACAGTGAGCTCAAGATGATATATTCCTTCTCACTTAAGGAACAGAGAAGTTATGAAGAGTCTAAGATAAAGACAGTTCAGGGTGGAGTTCTAATACAGAGAAAAATGTATACAGTAGTTTTGATTCTCATAGTGATTCATGGAGGAAAGTCTAGTTTCTTTAGTGATTGTAGAAGTGGATGGAGGGGAAGATTTGATAATCATGGGTGAAGTGTCTATGACAGCTTTGGCAGCATGTTGAGAAGTGCCTTGGTGAATTTGAGCTTAGGGAATATAGTCACTGTAACAAATCAGATGAAGATGATTGGTCAAACCCACTCCCATAAAGTGAACATTTGGCACAGGAACTCTTGTGGAGATACCACTGGGATTAACTGGGAGAAATATGGCATTTCAATAGAGGCAACAGGCAACAAATGTCCCCACATACTGAAAGTTTCAGTGATGTTCACATGGAAAAACTACCATGGGAAACTGAGTTTACTCATTAGTCTCACCCAGTTCCAATGTGAAAGTATGCTACACCTGTTATCAAAGAGAAAAGACACTTGGTAGTTTGTGCCCAAACAGCATCTGGAAAAACGGCAGCATTTTTCTTGCCCGTTTTGAGTCAGATTTGTTTATATAGTCCAGGTGAGACGTTGAGGGCCATTTAGAAAAATGGAAGGTACAGGTGCTGAAAACAGTAACCAATCTCTTTGGTATTAACACCAACAAGATAACGGGCAGTACTGATGTATAACAACCCAGAAAAACTGTATACAGATCTGGAGTTAGTCCTTGCACTGTTACCGTGGTACTTATGTTAGCCAGCAGATTTGAGACTTAGGACATGGATGCCACTTGTTAGTATCCTCTCCCAGACACTTGGTTGAAATGATGGAAAGAATAAAATACTGGATTAGACTTTTGCAAATACTTGGTGTTGGACAAAACTGACCCAGAGTAAGATATGGGGTTTGAATCTCAAATAAGTAGAATACATAAACAGGATACAATGCCACCAAAGAAAATTCACACCATGACATTTAGTGTCTTCTAAGGAAATACTGATTCTTGGTCATGATTTCTTACACAGATTTTTGGCTATAGAAAGATTTGGCCCTATCTCTGAGGACATCACACAGAAAGAGTCAGTCATTTCTGCCTGACCTCCTAAAACAACAGGCAAGGATTCACTGACAGTATCTGTGGAAACCAAAAAGAGGGCAGATTCTCTCAAGGGTTTCTTATTCTGTGCACAATATGCTTGTACTTGTGTCCATGAAGAGTGATCTTAGAGAGAAAAAGAGCAGAGGCCTTCACTAGTTTTTCTCAAGAAAAAGCCAAATTCCAGAGTCTATAGCAGTAGCAGCAAGAGGGCTGGATCCTTCAAATGTGAAACAAGTTATCAATTTGAATTACTGAATAATACTGAAGAATATGGACATCACATTGGCTGTACAGGATTTATAGGAAATGATGGCCTTGCCTTTTGTTCTTCAACAAAAGGAACATAAATATTATCAAGGATTTGTTGGATTTTCTTCTGGAAGCTAAACAAGAAGTGCCATCTTGGTTAGAAAATATGGCATAGAAACACGACCAAAAGGTGACAGCCACAGGCATTCTAAGAGGAATAAATTCTGTGGAGGATTTGGTGCCAGAGCTATCCATGTCGTAGCATGCCAGCAATTCCAGCTCCAGTAGCGGCTTTGCAGCAGCAGCCGTAGTGTTGGAGGCGGCCACCACAGCAGCAGAGTTGGGTGGACGTGGCTGTGGAGGCGTTTACAGCAATGATCATATGGAAGAAATGATAACACCCAAGAGGTTGACTAGTGTGGCGACGGAGGATGCTTTCCAGTAGATCACCCTGCTAAACATGGTGATATGGAAACCACATGAAACTTAGTCAGTCTATGCCTTGTGTAGCCTCAAGAACACACTGCGAATTACCAACTGTGTCATTCCGCTACTTCTGTTTTTTAAAAGGAGCCCAAGGTCACAAGAAGAGATGAGAGTAATAGCAGCCCTGTTTCAAGGGCAGTTGGGAGACTTCCTCTGCTATAGTTTGTATTCACTCCCCTTCTGATCGCCTCCATCCCAAACTGCATTTATTATTTTGTGAGTATAATTTGTTGTTCATATCCTACTGTGCCTAAGAACTTTATGTCAACTTTTATTTTGATGTCTTCTTCACTCATTAATGCTTAAGGTATCAATTGTTGACAAAATAGTTTACTAAGGATACTTTTTAAATTCTGTACATTTTGAACTTGAGCACACTCACATACAAAACTATTCATTATTAAAGTGTTTAAGGAGAAGGCTGATTTTAATACAAACTTCTATCATAAGGATATTTTTCTTCCTAAGTATGTCATTATAGAGAACAGCAGATATATATATATATATATATATATATATATATATATATATATATATATATATAATGTAATAGATTAAAATATTGGTATGGCACTGCCATCCTTTTTCTTTAATATAAGAATGTGCTTTGCCTTATGCTTATAAGGAGACCTGATTCTAATGAAGCAAATGTCAGACATGCAGGGGATATTGAAAATTACTAGAGAAACTCACGTGAGTCCTGATGAATCTATCTATTCAGCACAGGAAAATTAAACAGTACCTGATTACTGTTTGCTAAGACTGGGCTCATCTGTGCACAATTTAATTTATGGTTTTAATTTACCTTTAATGCAAAATATAACTTCCAAGGATTTAATATTTTACTTGTCCTTAATAAATCTGCTGTGAATGTGAGTTAGTCGTATATGATTTTTGGAAGCAATCTTGGAGCCTAAAAAAAAATCCAACTAAATCACAGTTTTTAATGTTTGCTATATATATAAAATATGCCTGCAATAATATTTCAGTATTTAGTGGTGACATTTGCCTTGAATGGAAAAGAGCAAAAGATTAAAAAAAACACCCTACTTCCCTTATAATTTTCTTTATTAGCATATTTTAGTAAGGCAGGACATATGACTCTTGAAATGGCTAATCTTCTGGATATTCAATTTCAAGTGATTGGTGTTTACAAAAAAAGAGCTCAAGGAGCAAAATCTAGGAGGATGAAAAGAAATGTGATGTTTATTGTGAGTTTCAAGGACAGAAGTTAAAAACTCTTAATCATGAGCTAAAAGTTCACAAAATTCTGCTTATTCTGATTACATACACCCTGTTACCCACATTTAGAGCTACTAGTGAATTTCCCAAATCCTTTCTTAAATGGCACTTCAAAAGTATTTTCGCTTAAGTTTCCATTTTATGTATTTAAGAAAATATTCCACAAAGCACCGATTTAAAGAAAATAGAAAATAGGGAGGCGGGGGAAGCTTCATGCAAAGTGATCAATGAGCTTTCCTGACTTATCTTGCCTTCTATACCACAAATAATATTAGAAATATTTTTTTTACTCAAAATTTATTTTTATTTAGTGGTGAAGCATGTCTGGGATATACACCAAATCACCCTTCTGCTTAAGTTTGTTATTTTCTTTGCTCATATTAGAAAACAAAAACATAATTTTTATTATAAGAAAAGTTGGGGAAGGGAAAACCTAAAATTGAAAACTCTTCATAGTTATTTATTTATTTTATTTTACTTTAAAATTTTTTTGTGGTTAGAATGGAAAATGCACCTAAAGAACTTTGACTTCACTTGAGTAGTGGAAGAAAAAGTTAGAGATATTTGCTGAAGGGCCTAGGAGAAGGTCATGGGTAAATTCCCTGCCTGTAGAGAGCAAAGAGCCTTCCAGCACTGGCATTCCTTACAGATTCAAGTTAAAATGACCCAGTGCATTACACGGTACAAACACTTTAGTGAGGACAGTATTCTTTTTCTTAGAGAATAAATAAACAAATAAGTAAACAAATAAAGGTTATCAACTACCTGTGACACAGTTGCCTTTGCCATGTGATCCTCCATTCTTATTATAATAAAAACCATTTTTAAATTTAAAAAACAATAAGATGATACAAGGTCTCAATGAGCTTCTAAAGAAACCACAAAAATTGAATAACAAATGACAAATCATCCCTTGGTATTTAGCATCAATTTAATAAATTTTGTTACATTGAATTGGACATAACTGGTTCTCTAATAATGATAGTGAAGTGTTAGTTAAGCACAAAAAGTCATAAGAGACATACAGACAATTATTCCCCATTTCATATGTTTATTTTAATATGTATTCTGCCAAGGCCATAAAATTTTTCTCTGAGTCTGAAAGATTAACAGACTTTACTTATTGAATTGTGGCTGACCTAATTATATCACTTCAAGTTTGAGAATTCATTTTTCACATTTCAAGAAACAATTAAAAATTAGAAGAAACACAAAAGGGATAAAATGTGCTTGGACACCGTATGAAGAAACAGTAGAGAGCAATGTTTAAAAATACAGACAATCTTGTGAATCTCAGCTTTTTTCCCTGTATATGAACTTGGACAAGTTATATAATATTCCTGGGTTTAAGTTTCCTTATTTTTGAAATGAAAATATTAACATATACTTCACTATATTATTGTGAAGATTGAATAAATTAATACATGTGAATAGCTGCGAACAGAGTTAGGTGTATTATAAATGTGTGGTATTAAGATATGACTTGTTTCCCCTAAATGGTTGACCATATTCCATTTCTATAATACTGGTTTTAGTCCATGTCTTATTTCTCTATAATTTTAGTTTGTTTCCCTTTTTATGGTAAATAATTTTTTAAATGAGAAACTTAATATTACTTAAGTTATTCTATCATATATATATAAAATTCCACAAGGCAATGTGATGATTAGGTATTCTTTTCAAAGATGTTTCAAATGAATGTAAAGGTTTTCTTTAAGTAAATTTGACAGTTTTAAAATGCAAAATAACTGAATAAATAAAGTGTATTGAAAATTATTCATAAAAATGGAAAAATATGGTCTTATATATATAACCTGCTTCTGTGGATTTTATAATAAAATGATACAATTGATATAGTTATATTCATAAGAATAAGAAAGTAAAAATACTAAAAACGTTACTTATAATTATTCTATACTCTAAAACCAGTACTTCTGTTTAGAAACAATTTTAGTTTGTAGACAGGTAAATAAATAGAGGATTGGTCTTGAAGATATTTCAAATATCAAAAAAATAAACATTAGCCCAGCTGGTGTGTCACAGTGGTTGAGCATCAACCTAGGAACCAGGTCAAGGCACATGCACAGGTTGCAGCCTCACCCAGTAGAGGGCATGAAGGAGGCAGCCCATCAATTATTCTCTCCATCATTAATGTTTTTATCTCTGTCTTCCTCTTCCTATCTCTTTGAAATTAATAAAAATACATTTAAAAAATAAACAATAAAACTTAAAAATTATCTCATAAAAACACGAAGCAACATATGAATATACAAATATACCAACTCACTATAGAAAGACATTATCTACTCAGATTTTGAGTCTACAATTGCATTGGAAATAGCTTCCTGAAATACATGGGTAACCTATCTCCGGCTCTTATAGCTGAAAAATATAACACCCTGTCATGAGTAATACAAACATCATTCATTAGATAATCTAATTTCATTGAAATGTTCTATTTATGGCAAAATTTCAATTGTGCACAAAGATTTGAAGAGATTTTTAAACATTTAAATATTAGCATCTTCACTTATAGAGAGAATTATCATTTCATTCCAGTAAGGATACTGGCATATTAAAGGAATATAGAATGTAATGTTCAATTGTTAAATTCAGAAGATTAACAAGATTTTTGTTTAAGAATCACTAAATGATGGTTTTAATTCATATCTCAAGGTAAGAAATTTTTAATTAAAATTTGATCTAGACATTATTAATTTGAAGTGATAAGATATGCTAAAATTATATTTTATAAAAATATGCATAGCTAGGGTATTTTGATAGCCTACCAACTCTGTACATTTTTTAAATTTATTTACTTATTTATAAATACATTTTTATTGATTTCAGAGAAGAAGGCAGAGGAAGAAAGAGATAGAAACATCAATGATGATAGAAAACCCTTGATCGACTGCCACTTGCATGCCTCACACTGGGGATCCAGCCCACAACCCGGGCATGTGCCCTGACCAGGAAACTCTGTACATTTTTAATATAAACATTAAGGCTTTAAATTTTATTATTATTCATCAGAAGTAAATTGACTTATTTAAATTATAATATACGTTGGGTCAATTACAACAACAACATACTGAAAATACGCATCTCAATGTTACTTGAAAAAATACAGTAAAAGTTAAAATTCATCATAATAAGATAAAATTATATCTATACAGAAAACAATTATATGTATATATTATTTCTGGAAACTAAATATCATATATTTATACTTATCAAAATAGCATATAACTCTTTGCATAATAGAGAGAAATTATATCAAATTTTCTGAAAAGAAATCTGTGTTAATGTCAAATTATTTTAAGAGAAGAGAAGACTAAATAGTTTATGCAGTATAATAATTCTCATATCAGGGAGTAAGAAAAAGTGCCAGCATATTAAATTATGGATTATAAATTCAATCTGATAATCCAGAATTCAGTGATTATGACAATAATACATTCATAGGTTTTATATTATTTATTCATGTTTACATGAAATGCAAAATTTCTTAAGAAGAAAAGAAATAATATAATTAATTGGGATATAAGAATCTTAGAAAGTTAGAATACAAATTTAAATTAGAATAGTCCAAATTAAAAGCCAGAATACAAATTGATATCTATGGGAAACATAGAATTTCTCTTTGAAACAGAATTGGGGCCAAAGAAATGCCAAAACTAGCCCAAACCTATAAAGAAAGAGTCAGTGCTATTTAGGAGATTTTATTAAGTCTAAGAGGTGATCATGATATGCTCCCTAAATTTCCAGGATCTACAAAACTACCAGGAAGGAGGAAAGGATACAAGGGTGTGTGAATAAGAAAAAGACACAATCCGTATAGTCAAACTGTGAGGCTTGCAAAGCCCAAGTTTTGGTGAGGCTTGTGTTTCTGTCTCTCACTAACCAGGCGTATGTATATGGGTGGGGATGTGTGTACCTTAAAACAAAAGGTTCCAGCTGGACTTCTGCTTAAGCAAAAGGTTTATTGACCTTCTCTTGTGCATATCTGCACAATAGAGAAGAGAATGAGGGAGATATCACAGAGCAGAGGAAAAAACAGTCAGGAAGTACTAGCATTCCGTGTTGTATTTCTAGGACAGAAGTGAGTTTTTCATTGGGGACGTGGATACCCCAGGAATTAATAGAGGTCGAACTGCTGTTATTTCTCCCTAGAGGATTGCCTGCCAGGTGACTAACGCCAAAAGCATGAGCTTGTGAATGCAAAAGGTAGCAGGAGGTACGGAGATTCATAGAGGAGAACTAAGTAGAACTGGATCTTCATAATGGGGAATCCCAGGAGACTAAGAACACACACATGAACCTATTGGAAAAGCAAGTTCTTGGGCCTGTACTGCACAGAGGACATTCATGGTCAACCAGTGCAAACCAGTGTGTCAAAACCAGCAAAGTAAAATAAAGCAAGTGTCAGTTGGGTAAAAAGATACTTCCTTCCTACCATTTTCCTTTCTCTTCAATAATGTGGAAGAATCAATTTTAAAGAGGGAAAATGGAAAGAGTAACTCAAAGCTAACCATGGTTTATTTTATTTATTTATTTATTTATTTATTTATTTATTTATTTATTTATGATCCCAGGTAAAACATGAACTGAGGTCAGGAGTTGAAGGGGAAAGATTTAATCAATTCATCCTTAACTACATTGATCTTTAAAACCAGTGGTCACTAGAGAATTGTGGAATCAGCTCACAATATAGTTAAAAAGTAAGCATGGATATTTGACAGAGACAGATTACATTTAATGAATGGTAAAGCAATATTTTATTTATAGCCCTCTGATTTGAGACTCTTTAATATAGTAGTTACCATATTTAGAACATTCGTGAATAGCTGTTTCTTTTAATAGAGCTGTATTACTTTTAATATACTGCAGAGACTTTAAAAATATCTACTTGACTTTTTAAAATATGTACATATACTAAAAGAAAGCCTTTATTCCTTTAAAGGAAGTAGTAGGTAGTACAATAGAAATCCATACAGAATGAGACTCACTTAATGATTATGCTTTTTCTTGGTGCCGTAGATGTTTCAGAGGTGAAAATGTCATGCTTAATATTACTTCTCTACATTATTTTAAATGGATAAAAGAAGATAGTAAATAAAATTTTATTTTGTCTTTATGTTGAACATAAAACATGGGTGGGGAAGCACCAAAAAATGATTTAAAAATACCCTTTTTCTTTACCTATTCACAAAATATTTACTAGCAAAGAAAGTTTTACAATATTTTAAAATTACCCTCTTAAGTAGTATTTGTATTTTCAATAAATGTGTGGGTTGTTTTTTTCATTTCATTTCAAATAAGAACCTTTGATGTAAATATAAAGTGTATATCTCTAATCCACATGGCTTGTTTTCTTAAATGAGTCACACAGACTATAAGTAATAACACTGTGATAGAAAACATTATTTACATAGATGAATTCACTTTCTCAGAAAATCCATTGAATTCAAGTTAATTTCTCAAGGTAAGATTATGTTCTCTCTTTTATGTGAAGAGTATTATTCACAAAAGCCATGGTTAACACTTTAGATAAATGCATAATAAGTTGGTAAGAAAATAGACAGCTTTTAGTGACATAAAGTACATTTGAAATCAAGAATATTTTGTTCCGTTAAATTTTAAGCATCAGATGCCCAGCCATCGTGGCTCAGTGCTACCTATGAACCAGAAGGTCATGGTTTGATTCCTGGTCAGGGCACATGCCCCGGTTGTGGGCTAGATTCCCTAGTGTGGGTAGGGCATGTGGGAGGCAGCCAATCAATGATTCTCCTCTTTATTGATGTTTCTGTCTCTCTCTATCTCTATCCCTTGCTCTCTGAAATCAATAAAAATATATATTTTTAAAAAATTTAAAAACTTTAAGCATCAGAGTTTCTGAATAACAGTCTTAAAATAAATTTTATTCTAATGTAATGCTTCATGAATAATATCTCATTTTGCACAGTAATTTTTAAAACTATTTATTAGAAATAAAGTTTGCAAATTTATAAAAAGGTATAGCTAGATGAATGTGAGAAAACATTTTCAACAACTGAATGAGAGAAAATGATATTTGTAAATCATATTTTTTGAAAATTTATTATTTCATGGCATCACTTCCAGCAAATTCTCTAAGGAAAGGTGTAGGGGAATGGCCTGGTTTTGTTCATAAAGCCCATTCATTTCAAATAGTCTACAAAAGTGGCTTCTAAAGGTATTACAAAGAGTTGGGAGACATGTGGGCAAGGCGAGATAAAGGAAAATCCTAGAGAGAGAAAGAAAATATTTGAAACCCAGTCCTGTGGACAAGTCTAAGGGCAATGGCAAAACTTGAGGTATTTTACAGGATGTGATGGTAGAATATGTATTCTGAGTATAAATAGCTGTGGGCCTTATTTATTCAGTTGTACATAATATCCCCTGGGCTCTTTCTATGTGAAGATATGCATCTCAGTTTATTGATCTTAATCAGTGCAGTATCAACTAAATCATTTAATTCTAGGAAGGTAAACACATCAATTAATATATGAATATTTAGTATAAATTTTAACTGACAGTGGAAAGTATTTGCTTAAGTCAACACCAAGTATTTGACAAATAGCATTCAATTATTGCAGCATATAACTGTGTCTTTGTTTTAAAAAAATATATCTCCTAACCAATATTTTAAACTATATCACAGCACCCACTATACACAGTGTCCCATATTTGGTCATTTCAGACATCAAAAGGATTACCAATAACTAGGAATTAATCTTAGCAGTTCTAAATAGGCTATTTACAATAGCCAATTTTCACACAATTTTCATTTGCGTGGTCAGCTAGCTCCCAGTGTTATAAAAATTAAAGACTGTAATTCACAGTGGGCAGGCTAATAAACATATGTTTAATAACTACTGTTTTAAATTATGAAATACTGACAGTGACAACATAAAACACCCAAAAGTATAAACATAGATGCTATTAATATCTAACTTTATAGAAAAAGCAAGAATATAAAAATCAACATAAATGAAACAAAATAATTCAATTAAATCCTAATGGTTATTTTATTTTAGTTATTTTTATGCTGGAATTGTTATTGTAATAAAGCCAATTTCCACCTTTTACCTTGTAAGCACACACTCATCGATCAGCACGCCCCAATGTCCTCATTGTTGCCACCTAAATGTATTAGAACTCCTTTTATGTATGTTCATTAAAACAGAAAAAAATTTATGAAAGAAGTTCTCGATAAATAAGGGAAGTATGTAATGGTCAAAACCTCTCATTCCTGTTGGATATCACCCTGTTATTATGATAGAACCAATGTAAAGTCATGAGGAAATATTCTGATACTTTGAATAGTATGAGACCCAAAGGAAAGGTCATTTTGCCTTAACATTGGATGCTCTGAGGATATTAGGGTACAGCAACCATAGCAATGTACACTTGGCAAGATTGTTTAGGAAAGTGGGAACACTGAGGCTTCTCTAAGTGACCTGCTAATGTCACTTAGAGACACAAAGATTGCAGACTTCCTTGTGTAACAAAAATCCTATGTGGAGGACCCTCAGAAATAACCACTTTCAGAGGTTCTGAGGTCCTGTTTTTTCTCATGAAGGATTATCACTGCAGTAGATACTTAAAATATAAACATTTTGATTCTCGATGATAAAGTAATTTCTTCAGAATATTCCTTTATGTACAGCCATTCTTGCACGGGTAAAGTTAGTTTCTTACTGTCCTGCATTGTGATGTGATTGATATATGCAGACAGTTTGACAAATTTCAACCAGAGTTGATTTAGGCAAAGATCCACATCCTACATTTTAAGGGAAATTATTCTCTGAAATAATGGCTCAGCTCCTACTTGGAGATTCCAGATGGAACTCTTTTCATTTGAAATTCAAGTCCTGAGCTCTGTGCAGCTTGGTCCTTGCCAATTCTCCCTGGGTCTCATGGTGACCCCTTTCGTCTTATTGGATCGATAGTTCTTCTTAAGCAGAGAAAACAAAGCTCCAGGCCAAAATAAGACAGAGAGAGAAGTGAAAATAAAAAGACACATATTTCTCTCATGTGATTTGTTTACTTCATTCACTGCAGGCCACATACTCAGTGTTTTAAAGTCAGAGAATCATGGTGGGAAGGAGAAAAACCAATATAATCTCCTTTTCATTGTAGGTTAGGGGTTATTCAACATTGTTCCAATATTCCTGGTCTATTTCATCAATAAATTTTTGTGGTGTTTTTATATTATGTTGTGGTCTTTTGTCAGTACCCTTGTATGTATGTCCATCATGCTAATAAGTATGCAAGTATGAAGCAGTGAAAATACTTTCTATTTACTTATAAGATGTCTTAAGATGTATTTAATTTCATATAAAGTAAATTTATGGATATAGAATAGATTTCCTGATAAAATCATTTAAACTTTGTTATCAGCAGTTATATAATTGAATACACAGTTTTGTCTGTTTATTGACTAGATTTATTTCTAAAAATCCATGTAATATATTTTGAGAATTTTTTTCAGAAACATTCCATAGTCTCCTCACAATTGTCTTGGGATACTGAGAGATTGCCAATAGTGAGTAATAAGAAAAATATATCTTTAACATTTGGGGACATGGTAATAACACATGATAGATCTGAAGTAAAGGAGATATGTATGTTATGAGGTAGGTTACTAAATAGTTTCCTTTATAATAACAAGAGTTATTCCAGAAGTTCCCTAACTACTTCCATGTCACTCATGGAAACGTGAAACCCTCAGTCTGTACTATGAGTTCTGGTTAACTTTTATAGAATCAGTCAAAATAAATATTCATGAAAAACAGGTTCATTTTTTTTTAAAGGGATATTTCCAAGGTTATAAGTGTGTAAGGACAATAATGGAAATTGAGTTTCAATTCTTTGTATGTACTTCCCCTAGTTTGTGTCATGGAAAAGGGCACTTTGTATAAATGGAAATCCAAGTTATAAGTTTTGTATGTAGCAAAAGTAGAGGTCATATAAGTCTGCATTTTTTGCACCAATCTTTTATATTTTAGCATGTCATAGGGTTTTGATAGATAATTTTAGAAAGATGAAAGTATAGATCAGAATCACATTTAATCTACTATTCTAAAATTAAAAAGTTACAATTTCTCTGGTCTTATCTGCTTGATTTACACCATCAGGTTTCATGGCCTTTATGCTTTGCTTCTAGCTTTCAGTAAAGGGAAGAGTCAAATTTATGGTTATTTGTATCTAGATGACAAACTCTTCCTTTCCAGACAAATCATATGTCTACTGACATTTTACTCTGTAGACTATCTTTGATTTTCTTTAATATTTATAATTTTTTCTATTTTGTGTACATCTGACTGACAGTACTAACTGACAATACCTAAACTCTTTTATTTAAAAATCAATAATTATTATAGATATCATCCTAATGCAGAGTATCCTGGAATATGGTAAAATGATAGTTACTTGGTTAATATTTTACTATATTTTCCATTTTATTTTTATAGCAAATATTTTATGATTTAATTTGAAAAATATCACCAATTCAGGAAACACTGAAAATAGCAGTGAGTTATAAAATAAGTGAAACTTTTAGTAATTTTTTATTCCATGAAAGTGGTATATGCTTAGCAGATTTTAGTTAAATTCCTACTAATATTTGAGTCAAGGGAATCAATTCACACAAAAAAGTCACACTAATTAAAAATATGATCTATAACAACTATTTTTAATGTGCATACATGAGTGTATATGTATGTTTTTTTTATTTTAGTATGTAATGATAATTGTAAATAATGTATTATTAAAGAAATGAAACATGTTCAACTAAAATTGGAACTGAATGCTGTGCTTAATGTCTAAGTCACAAGTTTTATTTTTCTGAATCATTATGCCACATGCTATACACATTTCACTGCAAGGAAGTTAATTAAAGATATATAAGTCATATTTTTTGTTCAATAAATGTCAGTTATTTTTATTTTTATTGAATTTATTGGAATGACATTAATTAATAAAACTATACAGGTTACAGACATACAGTTTCAGAATATATCATCTATATATTGAATTGTGTGTTTACCACCTCAAGTCAAGTCTCACAAATCAAGTCTCCTTCCATGACCCTTTATTCCTCCTTTATTATTAAGTTGATACAAAGTTTTAAGAAAGTATGCAGTTGGTCATTAAAATTATCCTATCTAATAATAGAGTAAAATGTAAATTACCATCACTCCACTACGCCCACGATTGGGCGGTGGGAGGCTGGGGGGCGGGACTCGGGGTGGCCTATCCGGCCATTGAGAGGCACGGATCCGCTGCCACTGAGGGGGGCGGGACTCCTGCCCCCTGCGACTCTCAACTGCCAGATCGAGGCCAGATCCGCGGCAGCTGAGGGGGCCTGCGCGGACACCCAGCTGCGCCTCTCAACGGCAGGGTAGCCAGGTGTCCACTGCAGCCCCCCTCAGCGGCCGTTGAGAGGCGCAGGGGGTGCGAGTCCCGCCCCCTGCGCCTCTCAACAGCAGGGTAGCCCCCCTCAGCGGCCACGGACCATCAAAAGCGTGGGAGCTGGGTGCCTGTCCGCTCAGACACCAGCAGACAGACACCCAGCTCCCCGCGATCAAAAGCAAAAGCGTGGCAGCTGGATGCCTTTCCGCTCAGACACCAGGCCTTTCAGAAGCCTCCGCCGCGCTGGAGGCTTCTGAAAGGCCTGGTGCACTAGCGGACAGGCACCCAGCTCCCCGTGATCAAAAGCAAAAGCGTGTAGGGGACCCTACACGTGCATGATTCAATCATGCACTGGGCCTCTAGTAAATAAATAAATAAAAAAGTACTATTCTTACTTATAAAGTCACTCTAGCTTAATTTTCATCATAGTAATATACTAAATTCTCATAAAAAGTTCACATAAGATAGAAATTAAATAAATGTGAAATCTGTTCATACTTCAAATTTTGATTCCAAAGAACATTCAATTTATTAACATCTTGTTACATATGTTTAAAGTTTTATATATATGCTTATATATGTATATATGTATGTATTTCTGTTTAGCTCTACACATACTGGATAACTATATACGTATCAATTTGTACGTTCGATTTTTACTAGATTGTATTATTATACTCAATTCTAATAGATTTAGTTATACATGGCTTATACAGTATATCAAAGCAAGTTCATAAGGAAAAAATATTTATTTTCACAAAAATATGTTACTTAATTTTTAAATAGGTTTTATTTGATTATGAATCACAACAGAATAAAGTAAGCCACAGTATTAATTTATGAGAAGGATAAGGTTTACCAAGTTATTTTTTGCTTGAGATTGTTTTATTTAAGACTATGGTTTACTATCCAGAACTAAAATTCCATTTCCAGGAAATAAATTTATTATTGCAATTATTTTCACATTTTAAAATTTGTTGTATATTTTCAAAATAAGTTCTATAAAAGTATGTATCTTTAAAAATTCTTGCTGTTGACATCACCATATCCTATCTAATAATAGACAAATATGCAAATTGACCATACCTCCGACACACCCACAAGCCACGCCCGCCATCCAATCAGAGCGAGTATGCAAATTAACCCAAACCAAGATGGCTACAGCCACAGAGAGCAAGGTTTTCTAGTTAACAGTGGAAGCCAAGCTTTCCGCCTGCGCTTGCCAGGCCTAAGCCTCCACTCAAGCTACAAAGTTTCAATTATAGAAGGTAAACAAATTCAAACAAATGGCGGCAGAATGGAGCTTAACAGAGCAGGCCAGGGTTGCCGCCGGCAACAGGGGAAGCAAAGCTTTCCGCACACCCTGGCCAGGCTCACCCGCTTAAGGCTACAAAGTTTCAATTGTAGAAGGTGAATTAACTGCCACAGAAATGGCTGCCGCCCCGGAGGGAGCAGCAGGCTTGGCTCCGCTCCAGGCTACAAAGTTTCAATTGTAGAAGGAAAATAAATTCCAGATACCAGGGCCTCTGCTTGGGTTGCCAGGGGGCATGGCCGGCCTGCAAACCACCACAGGCCCCTCACTCAGGCCGCCACACACCCCAAGGGAACCCATGCCTGATCCGGGACGCCCTTCAGGGCAAACCAGCTGGCCCCCACCCCTGTACCAGGCCTCTATCCTATCTAATAAAAGAGTACTATGCAGATTGATTATCACTGCAACACACAATATAGCTGCCCCATGTGGTCAAAGATCCTGCCCCCATGTGGACACAAGATGGCCACCACAAGATGGCCAGCAGGAGAGGGCAGTTGGGAGGCACCCGGCCTGCAAGGGAGGGCAGTTGAGAAGGACCAGGCCTGCAAGGGAGGGCAGTTGGAGGTGATCAACCCTGCAGGAGAGGGCAGTTAGGGGTGACCAGGCCGGCAGAGGAGGGAAGTTGGGGGCAAACAGGCTGGCAGCAGAGTGGTTAGGGGGTGATCAGGCTGGCAGGCAGAAGCGGCTAGGGGCTATCAGGAAGGCAGGCGGGCAAGCAGTTGGGAGCCAGCAGTCCTGGATTGTCCCATATTGGAGAGGGTACAGGCTGGGCTGAGGGACAACGCCCCTCCGTGCACGAATTTTGTGCACCGGGCCTCTAGTATTTTAATAATTGAAAGAGGTAGTAAAAATACTGTAACTTGTTAATAACATTTTATTTGTAATTATAATGCTTTTAACATTTCAATATGTTTATTTTTCTATAATTTTGTTTTATTTGTAAGAAAACTTTCTTTGTAGTGAGAAAATTTTGAAATTGATTATAGTTTTACATTGACCAAATACTATATTTTTCATAGGTATGTGTTTTATTATTTTTACTTATTCAAATATATGGTAACTATATTTTTATCTAATATTTAAATCAAAGTTTATTTAATCATGTATTACTATAATATGCAAATAATATGGCTGAATATTCGTTTTTATTAGCTTTTTACCTTGTTTTTACATTAACTTCTAAATTGATTTCATTAAGATCATGTTTTGAAAATTTTTTGATGTTTCTTCTGGGCACAAAATATATATTTGTAGAATGCTTTAGTGAAGCTTAAATGCATGATTTATCTATGCAAGTAATATATAACAGTGCTAAAGTGAATATATATTGAGAATTTATGAATGATTATTTATTTGTATTTCTTTAATATGTCAAGGACTAGAAAGAATTTATTGAAATACTTTAATACTTACATGTTTCTTGTTATCTTTTATATTCCTTTTACTTTTTTATATGTGTACTAGACACTTGATGCACAAAGATTTGTGCAGAATGGGCCTTCCTTACCCTGGCTGCCGGCAAAGCCTTTACTCTGTCCTGGAGTCACCTTTCTGCCTTCGCTCTGCCCGGAGCCCCTTTTCCGCCTTCCCACGCTGCCCAGAGCCTGGAGCTGCTGGGGTGGTGAGAAACACCACTGGGCGCCTGTGTATGCAAATTAACCCACAATCTTTGTTGGGTTAATTTGCATACTCACTCCTGATTGGCTGGTGGGAGTCACGAAGGTATGGTCAATTTGCATCTTTCTCTTTTATTAGTGTAGATATATGTGAGTGTGTGTGTGTCTTTATTATTTCTTATACAATTTCAAAGAAATAAAAAGTTTTGTGATTAAATATTGTAAATCATGACTCAGTCTTTTGTGTGGAGCATATTTTAATTTCAATAACTCAGATATTAATTTCATAATCAATTTTTTAAATTTTCTTGTGATATATTTATTAAAATTATTTTTTGTTTTAGTTTTTTTCTCCTGTGGACATCAAATAGATATGGCTTTTATTCTGTCATTTAAAAATTAATATGAGAAGATTCTTTTCTTAATATACATTATTATGTAAATATTTAAATTGGTTCATGCTTCTTAAGTGCTTTTTAATTGTTAAAATTATTTCAATTCATTTATTATCTGTATTCTGTTTAGTATAGTGGGATTTTCATCTTAACACCTTTTAAAGAAGTAACATTAAGTTTTTGGATATTTCAAATAATATATCTGTTGGAATTATGTGCCAATGCCATCATTGCTAGTACTGAATTCTCATTTGTAACTTTCCCTCTAAATATTTAAAGATAATCTATTGTTTTCTGATAATTTGCATTTTTAGATCAGGCTAACTCTTTCTTTGCTATTGTCTTATTTCTCCCTTTTGTATTAGAATTTATTTTGTCTTTGAAATTGCTTAAATTAGTGAGGATATGTCTTCTCTTTAGTTACTTTTTATAAGTCATTTGGGTAAATAACAAAAACTTTTTGCATATAAAGAATTTCCTGTACTTCAGAAAAAGTTGTCTTGTGGCATATCTTCAAACACATTTCAGGAAATTTTGTTATCTCTTAACTTTTATATTGCTTGTATGTCATTAATATGAATCATCTAGTCAACTTATTTTTTTTTATTATAGGTTGGAATTTTACTAATTTTCTTATAGTGCCAAATTTGCACTTCCCTTCACCTAATGTTACTTCTTATTTTGCTTTACCCTGCAAAATTTCTCTTTTTAGATGTTTGAATATTTGGTTCCACTCTCTTCTGGCTTTTGGTTCCACTCTCTTCTAGTTGTTTCTTTTAGCTTCCATTTAACAAGTAGTCATCTCTTTCTTCATCACCTTTCCTTTGGTACATCATAGAGTCCACAGAACAGTTTTAATGATTAAATTAGCATCTTTTAAGTAAGAGCTTTCTAACTTTACTAGTGAAGACATTATAAAGTGTCTCTATAGTTTACTATTCCTTTCCAGAATTTTCTATTAGAGTAATTATCATATTCCCTCCATTTCTAGCAACTTTATTCTATGAAGACTTATTTCCTCTCATTAAGATTAATTATCTGATCCATTTTTTTAAAATAGGAAATGACTAAAAATAGTTCTATTTTTCTCTAGTCAGATATATTATTTATTAGGAAATGTTTTACAATTATTATTCATAATTCCTAGAAAAAATTTACTACTGCTTTATTAAAGCATAAACAAAAGCCAGTGTTTTAGTGGAAATAACATAATGGTGCAGAAAAATTGGTGTTCATCCAGATGTAATAAAACAGTTCCTTCCTACTTGGGTTAAAGAACTACGCAGCACACATAGAAGGATCAACCTTCATTTACTAAAATTGTATTCTGCCCTGGCCAGGCATTTCAGTTGGTTAGAACATTAACCAGATATGCCAAGGTTGCAGGTTCAAGTCTGGTCAGGGCATTTACAGGAATCAACCAATGTATGAATAAGTAGAATAACATATTGATGTTTCTCTATCTTGCCCTTCCTGTCTCCCTAAAATCAATTTTTTAAAAAGTAACTGTATTCCTCCCAAACTGTGTTAGAGTTAATGATTTAGAACAGCAGGCATATATAAAATGCAAATATGAAAAATTACAATTAAGTCTTCAATAAGTTTAGGAATCTTTATATTATTTCATGAAATATTTCTATGTTAATAGCCCACATCTCTAAATAAATCATCCCATTAAAATTATTGAATAAACCCTGGCCAGTATGGCTCAATTGGTGGAAGTGTGGACCTACACCTGTACACTGAGAGGTTGCAACTCCAGATCAGAGCACATACCCAGGTTGCGGGTTTGATCCTCTGTTGGGGTGTGTCAGGAGGCAACCAATCAATGTTTCTCTCTTAGTCTCCCTTCTGCTCTCTCTAAACATCAATAAAAACATACCCTTGGGCAAGGATTAAAAAAATTATTTAATAATATTATTATAAGTATATTCAACAGAAATATAGTCAACAAGTATATATATTTAAAGAATAGAATGCATTTAATTTTAGATATAAGAATGCAAGTACAGTGATAAAATTGTGATGTTGACTTCCTCACAGACTAGGTTCTGTTTTTTATGTAGAGGTGGGAGTAAACAGTAGATGAATTTGAGAATGAGAGAGAAATAAGCTTTTATTTAATCTAAATAAACTAAGAAAAACTAAGTATTTTACCTTTATTTTTAATGTAGAAAAAAAGGAAAAATCACAGAAATGCAAAAGAACAACAATCTATTCCCATAGGAGCTATCTTAGAAAACATGTAAACAGCATCTGGATCCAAATATCACTCAGGGAATAGAAGAAGTAAATAAAAATAATTATCTGCAAATAGCTAAAAATAAATATTTGCAATTTCATGTTGTGTGTAATAAAATATAATTATAAAAACCATTGTCGTTGATGTTTAGTAAATACTGTCTTTGAAAAGACTTTGGCATTTGTTCTTAATTTGAAACACAAACCAAAATAGAAAGAGCATTTTTATTTAAAAGAACTCAATTTTGTATTTTAAACTTAATTTTATTATATATATATAACTAGGTATTTATTTTTTTAAAAAATGTTTTTATTGATTTCAGAGATGAAGGGAGAGGAAGAGGAAGATAGAAACATCAATGATGAGAGAGAATCATTGATCCACTACCTCCTGTACTCCCCCTACTGGGGATCAAGCCTGCAACCCCAGCATGTGCCCTGATTGGGATTCAAACCATGATCTCATGATTCATAGGTTGATGTTCAACACTGGGCTGGTGAGAATTTTTTAAATGTTTTGTATAGCCATTTATTTATTGGTGTTCAAAATCTATAACAATATATTTCCTGATGACTTTTTTAAGAAAACAATCTAATTGAAAATACATAAAAAAGACATTTATTACTTGTCTTGAATAAAATTATAATTATGACATGGCACCTGAGTTTATAAAAGTTCAATTTTTAAAATGTTTCTCTCTGTATGAGTGTGTATATATAAATGTGTGTGCTTGCCACATGTGAAGCTATTTATTTTAATGTTTTGGTGACTTATAGTATCAAAATTAACTTCCGAAAGATAAGTTAAATATAAAAATATACAACAATAACATTTTTGCTTATTTTATAAAATAGAGTTGACTTGAACATTGAAACATAACATACCTGATTTTCCTGCTTTTACAAATGTTAGAAGTGAAACTGTACTGTCTGAAAACTAGTTCTGGAGTATTTCTTCATACCTTTTCTCATCTAAAAGGTGACTGCTAATGTTGGACCCTCAAGAATAAAAAAACAAACAAACAAAAAAAAAACCTCTGTAAAGCATAACCAAAAAATTATTTGACCCACTCTGCTACACTGTGTCTCTTTATTGGTGAATTCAGACCATTTAAATTTAGGGTAATAATTGATGTATGAGGATTTCCTGTGGCCATTTTATCTTTTCTGGTAGCTCTGTACTGTCATTGGTTCTTTTCCTTTATGTTTCTGTGTGTTGTTTTTGTTTAGTGCTATTCCATACTTCTTTCCTCTTTTTCCTCTTTTTGTAAGCTAAGTGTCCTGGTTTGGGGGTTTTTGTGTGTGGTTACCATTCGATTTATAAAAAATAAAGTTGTATATATACATTATTTTTGTCTTTTTTGTGCATTTGATCTTCACCCTCCTTTGCCAGTTCAGACCTTTTATATTTTCTTGTCAGAAATTATTTCTGTTTATGCTGTAAGTTTTTTTGTGATCTTACTCTTAGTGTTACAACCTTATATTCTTCATTTCAGGTAGACTAATTCCGTTGAGTATTTTCTACAATGGAGGTTTTCTGGTGCTAAAATATCTCAGCTTCTGTGTATCTGGAAAAATCTTTATGTCTCCTTCATATTTAAAGGATCATTTTGGTAGATATATTATACATGGCTGATAATTTCTCTTTTTAGATGTTTGAATATTTGGTTCCACTCTCTTCTGGCTTTTAGAATTTCTGTTGAGAAGTTAGAAAAAAATTCTGATGGGTTTTTCTTTGTAGGTCACTTCCTTCTTTTCCCTGTTGCTTTGAGAATTTTTTCTTTGTCATTAATTTTGTACAGTTTTAATACAATGTGCCTTGGAGAGGGCCTCTTTGGATTGAGGTAACTAAGTGTACTGTGTGCTTTTTGGATTTGAGGATCGAGTTCTTTCCATAGGTTTTGGGAGTTCTCATCCACTATTTGTTTGAATAAACTCTCTGTTCCTTTCTCCCTCTCTTCCTCTTCTGGAATGCCTATTATTTTAATATTACTTTTTCTTTAAAAAATATTTTTATTGATTTCAGAGAGGAAGGGAGAGAGAGAGGGAAATAGAAACTTCAATGATAGACAGAATCATTGATCAACTGCCTCCCGCATACTCACACTTGGGATCAAACCTGCAACCCGGGCATGTACCTTGACCAGAAATCAAACAGTGACTTCCTGGTTCATAGGTCGACGCTCAACCGCTGAGCCATGCAGGCCAGGCAACATCACTTTTTCTGATGGAGTCAGATAGTACTTGTAGAACTGTTTCATTTTTCTTTACACTTAGGTTTCTCCCTTCTTCCCGCTGCATTATATCTAGATTCTTATCTTTGCTATCACTAATTCTATCCTTCATTTGGTTGGCTCTGTTTGCTATGCTTAGTAGTTCATTATTAATCTCCTTAACTGCATGCTTCATTTCCAGGATTTCTCATTGATTCTTTTTTAAAGTTTCAATTTCTTTGATAAAGTCCTCTTTTTGTTCATTGATTTGTTTTCTGAATGCATTAAATTGTCTGTATGTATTTTCTTGCATCTCACTGAGTAATTTCAGAATTGCAATCTTGAAATCTCTGTCATTTATAGCACATATTTCCATGTGTTTCAGCTTGCTTTCTGGGGATTTTTCATTTTCTTTCTTGTCATCCTCAATACTGTGGTTTATTCATGGTATTTGCTGTTCTCCTTTGTGTAGGCATGCATATCTGTCTATATCAATGGCCTTCCATAGCAGCTTTCTCTGAAGACATCTTTCTATTCATTTCCAGGAGATGGTATTGATGAATTGCAATGTTTTTAACCTCTGTGATATCCCAGACTTGGCCTCCATGGCTTCCATAAGACAGTACATTAAGGTGAGGGCAAAATAAACCCTACTCACAAGCTGTGCTGCTTGTGAGTAGGGTTTATTTTGCCCTCACCTTAATGGCAACCCCTGACCTCTGTGAGTTTCCTGCCCAAGCACCCCACCTGGAGAGCAGTCACAGAGGGAAGCAGCAGTTCTACTGCAATAGCTTTTGGTTTACAGGTAATATACTCCCCATCCTGGAACAGGGGGCGAGTTTTGGGAATCCAAGTGGTGGTAGGTTCCATTTCCTTGTCTGAAACACCACCACACAACCCAACAGTGGAGAGCCACACTGCATAACCCCGTGATCTGTCATGCACCTGCTGGCTCAGTCACTGTTTTTGTAGTTACAAATTCTCTCTGCTCACCCTGCTGGATGGCCCCCTCAGATCTCTGTTCCTCCCAGTCGTCGGAAGCACCTGCTACTGCCAGCTCCCTTCCCTCTCCAGGCCAATCCTGAGCTCCCAGCTGCAGGGCTGCATCTGTGAACCTTCTGAACTTTCTTCCCTTTGCATCTCCCCGTTTATTCCCAGTTGCCCACCTTTAGATGTTTCAATGTTCAGGTCTCTCAGGTATGCATCTGTATTGAGTAGGGAATTCTTTGTTGAATTATAATTGGTTAACTTGTTGAAATTTCAGGAGGAGAAGCCAAAGAGTACTCTCATGCTACCATTCCTCTGAGGTCACTATCCAAAAATGTTTTAATTAAAAAAACAAAAAACCTTCAATTCACCTGAGGTTTAAGAATAATTGAGATGGCTATATATGATACGATTCCAATTATATTTCAATTATATTCTGTAAAAGCAAATTATGGAAACAGTAAAAAGATCTGTGGTTGACAGGGTAGAAGAAAGGGATAAATAGGTGGAGCACAGAGAATTTCGAGGGAAGTGGAAATATTCTGTGTGATACTATAATGAGGGACTCATGTCATTACATGTTTGTCCATACCTATAGAATGTAAAACAAGAATGAAAAAAAGCCGAAACCGGTTTGGCTCAGTGGATAGAGCATCGGCCTACAGACTGAGGGGTCCCGGGTTCGATTCCGGTCGGGGGCATGTACCTTGGTTGTGGGCACAGCCCTGTTGCGGGGTGTGCAGGAGGCAGCTGATCATTGTTTCTCTCTCATTGATGTTTCTAGCTCTCTATCCCTCTCTCTTCCTCTCTGTAGAAAATCAATAAAATATATTTTAAAAAAAAGAATGAAAAAAAATGTGAACAATGAACTTTGGTTGTATATGATTTGTCAACACATGTTCATCAATTGTAACTAATGGATCACTCTATTAGGATATGTCAATAATATAGGAGGCCATGCATGTGTGGGAATAGGAGTTCTATAGGAAATTTCTATAACTTCTATCAATTTTGCTATAAACTTAATACTCTTCTACAAAAAAAGTATTAAAAAATGAGGATACATTCAGTGTGCTTCTCAATAGTATCATACCAAATATAGAAAGAGAAGGTAAATTTATTCAAATTTATTGATTACTCTGTACAAAGGATCTACCTCCCTATTAGTGATTATTAATTAATTATAAATTAAATTTAGCTTACTAATTGTATCATTCATTGTTTAATTGACAATATTATTTCTAAAGAGAAACCCCATTAGCTTAAGAGTTGTGAAACACTAATAATATCTTATTTTTAATATCTGATAAGATTTGTTTCTTTATCTATGCTGAATATATAATTTTAAAGTAATTATATAAAAGGAGTGGGGGATACACTTTTTAAAAATAACTTTCTATTTTGCATATCAATAAATGCAACTAACAAACATACTACTTAAGTTCTCTTGCATCATGGGTTTATAGATTGCTGGTCTTAAATCCTCTACCTCTGAGCATAAAACAAGAATGAGGAGTAGCATCTATAATAATAAAAGGGTGATATGCTAGTTAGACCAGATGTCTTCTGGACGTCATTCCGGATGACTTCCTGACAAAGCCAGGGTGGAGGGAAGCCAGCCAGGGTCCCGGGTGCCTGAGGGTGGCTGAGGAGGGAAGCCTGGGTCCCAGGTGCCAGAGGGAAACTGGTGCCAGCAGCCAGGGGAAGGAAGGCCTACTCTTGCATCAATTTTCGTGCATCAGGCCTCTAGTAAAACATTATAAAAACAAAAAAAACCCCACAAAATACTATAGTCAATTGTCAATCTAAATAGCAAGAATATTGCCATCAAGGAAGTGGAAATAATACTGAACCCATGTTCAGCTGATGCTACTTTGAAAGCTAATTCTCTGGAGGCAGGTGCTGGTTTAAGGAAATGGTTTATTCAAGAGCCAGTAGCCTGAGAGGATGGAGGACTTCCACCCCCAAAACCATCTTAACATCTCGGTGCAGGCAGGGGTTTTTATCAAAAGGAATAGGAAAAACAGAACAAAGAAATCAGAAGGAGGGTTTATGGATATGCAGGTAGTGTTATTGCTGGTCCTGATATGGATCTTTAATGTCAGCATACTGGAACTGATCAGTGTCAGCCAGATTCCTATGGTTGGGTGATCTGAGTCAGCCCAAGTTTAGTGGTCAAAGCCATTTCTTGTACAACTGTAACTGCTATTGCCTGCAGTATGCTCATAAGGAAACTGTTAGTATATGTTTTTTCTTATAAGTTTGTTAGTAAATACTACTAGGGGCCCAGTGCACGAATCCCTGAAAGGAATTGTGGGCCGCGAGGCTGCAGCGGGCACAGGGGAGGGTCTTGGCCCATCCTCTGCAGCCCCATCTGGCCCCTCGCACCACAGCCACAGGTCCCCTATCTGCCAACAGCCCCGCTCCCACCACTACCGCTCCCACGTGCTGATGGTGCTGGCCCCGCTCTTACCCACTGACAGCGGTGAGCGATTGGGGCCTGTGCCAGCAGTGTGTGTGAGCTGCAGCTGCTGCTCCAATCGCCCCTCAGGAGCAAGGGGAGGTGGAGAAGCCCTTAGGGGTGACCAGGGCCGGCAGCTGCCACTCGCACCTGCTGAAGGCACTGAGTGATCAGGATTGGGGCTGGGTGCCAGCAGCAGGTGGGAGCGGTGGCTCCGGCACTGGCTGTGGGTGCAAGTGGGGCCAGCACCAGCAGTGGGTATGAGCAGCGGCTCTGGCACTGGTAGCGGATGCGAGTGGGGCCATCACAGGCAATGGATGTGAGTGGCGGCTGCCGGCCCCAATCACCCCTCAGGAGCAGGGGGAAGTGGAGAAGTCCTGAGGGGGTGATCAGGGCTGGCACCAGCAGCAGGTGTGAGTGCTGGGGTGGGACCACAGCGCGGGAGCAAAGAATTTTCAGTAACCACCAGAGGCTCGCCCTGATGATAGTAACTGGCGCCCTGCCTTGGTCTGGCACCCTCGCTCACTTGCTGCACCATCTCGCCACAGCCCATGCCCACCATGTTCCACACTCTGCAGCCTGTTCCGACACCCGCCATGTTCCATGTGCGCCCCCTGGTGGTCAGCACACGTCATAGCGACCAGTTGTTCAGTTGTTCCGTCATTTGATCTATTTGCATATTAGGGTTTTATATATATAGATTCTAAACATATTTCATGGTTAGTATAACAATTTTAATCCTTTTTACAGAAGTATAATTTTTCCCCATTTTTTTGAGAATGGAATTTCTTTTTTTAAATTTTTATTTCTTTACCAATATATTGAGGTGATGTTGATTAATAAGACTATATAGGCTTCAAGTGTACTTTTTATTAAACATTACTTGCATATTGCATCTGGTGCCCACCAACCAAAGTCAAATAATCTTTTGTTACCATGCATTGACTTCCTTTACTACCCCCCATTCCCTTTCACTCAGGTTACCATTATACTGTTGTCTGTCTATAAGTTATATATCCCACATATGAGTTAAATCATATGGTTCTTAGCTTTTTCTGACTGATTTATTTTGCATAGCATATTATTATCAAGGTCCACCCATGTTGTCACAAATGGCAGTATTTCATATTTTCTCATGGCTAAGTAGTATTCCATTGTATATACAAACCACATCTTCTTTATTCAATCATCTAATTAGGTTCACTAATGGAATTTCTTTAACTGTGAAAATGTAAGGATAGAGGTATGTAGGCAAAACAAAACAAAACAAAAAAACATCATGAATTAATTTAAAGTTGTATAGAAAAACTTTTCTGTTAAACTTATTTTTATATGACATTCAAATATGTAGCTCTAGTGTCATAAAATAGCTCATATGACAGAGAATAACATAAATTGTCATTTTCATTTCACATTGAGGGGTGTTATTCTAAAGACATAAAAATTAGAATGATGTCTAGTCTCTTTTACTTATATTATTAATGGCACCTAATTTTTCAATCCATATGATGTATCCTTAAGATATGTATTTTAATTTAAGAAAATATGATATTTATGACATTAAATTCAGAAAAAGATAAAACTGTTCTAACCATAGATCACCGTATGATCGATAATATGCAGCAATTTTTATTTATAGATAGATATATTTTTGAACTACTAAGCAAGGTAAAAAAATTTAAATTGACTTATGTGTTTTCATCTGAAATTCAAGTCTTCTATACCTGTGTCATTAGATAAAAATGGTATCAGAGAGTAGCCCAGTTTATGTACTGCTGAAAACAATGAACAAATCAGAGACGTCAGTCTCTCCAGCCTAAGTCTGAAGTAGAGTTCTGTTGGTTTGTAAAAGAGGCAGATGACAGACCTCAAGCAGGACTGGAAACCTGTACAATAGCAAACCGAAAAACAAAACAAAAAACAAACTTCAGTTTGTGCCTACAGTATGGGAGAAATAACTCTATGCATTTGAAGTCAAATCATGTAAACAAATCATGCACATCATGATCTACTTCACTACACAAAAATGCTTTGTGAAACAGATCAAAGGATGTCAAAACACATTATCAAATTATTTTGTGAAAGCTACTAATTAGAAACTATGTAAATTAAAAGAAGGAACATCCTAATGATCAAGCAATATTTTGCATGTGTATATGCAAATCTACATATGACATGAACTAGAAAAATGGAATATATTTTTACTCCATAAGATTTCATATTTTAATGTAGTACATTGAATGATCATTTCAGTAGTATTGTCCATATGTCAAAATTATCTCTGTTTCTGTAAATAAATTTATTTTCCTAGTAATTGCTTTCTTATCATATTCACTTTTTTTTACAATTTTATATGTTTATCTGATAACAGTCAATTCACTAAATATTGCATAGTTGCCTGTGACAAGATGAGATAAATGATGAGCAAAGCTACTCAGGTACTTGCAGAAGTCATTCTGAATATCTGCTTAGAGAACTAGCATATTCTCAGGTAAAAGATTTACTAGAGCCATAACAAAATAGTGGGCTACTATAGTAAGTCAATGTACAGTTGAATGGGGAAGTAAATAATTGAGAAATTTATAAAAATGCAGGCGAGTAATAAAAAATTAGCTGGGTAACTGTATTCATTCATAGTGTCAAAAGGGATTTGGTGTATTTTTTGACGCACTCAGGTAATGTAATTCTTTTTAATCTGATAAGCACCACACCTCCTGTGGTATGAAATAATCAGTTTACTCACAAATGTACGTTTTCATTTGGAAATCTAGATGTCTAATCCTGATTCTGAGGGAGGATTGTGACAAGGGAGAAGACAGATTATAAGGTTACAATTAATCTATCTGACTATCTGCTCAGTGGTTCAAGATAACAGGAATTAGTGTGCACAGCATTAACAATGAAGACCTGAACTTCAGACTTGTTAAAATTCAGGTAATATGGATACATAGAAATAAAGTTGTGATATGTTATTCATGACACCCATGCCAAATACATAAGAATTATGGTATCAGTTTAATATTTTTTAAACATACATTTTTATTGATTTCAGAGAGGAAGAGAGAAGAAGAGAGAGATAGAAAAAGCAATGATGAAGAGAGAATCATTGATTTTCTGCCTCCTGCACGCCCCCACTGGGAACTGAATTGAATCGGACATATGCCCTGAACAGGAATCAAGCATGACCTCCAGTTCTGTGGTCAGCAAACTGCGGCTTGCGAGCCACATGCGGCTCTTTGGCCCCTTGAGTGTGGCTCTTCCACAAAATACCATGGCCTGGGTGAGTCTATTTTGAAGAAGTGGCGTTAGAAAAAGTTTAAGTTTAAAAAATTTGGCTCTCAAAAGAAATTTCAATCACTGTACTGTTGATATTTGTCTCTGGTGACTAATGAGTTTGCCGATCACTGTCCCAGTTCATAGGTCAATGCTCAACCACTGAGCTACATTGGCTGGGCGTGGTATCAGTTTAAATGTAACACATTGTCCCTCACTAGCTGATGTAGCCTGAAAACTTCTGTTTACACATGTATTTCAGAAAAATTATTTCTGGAATTATGCTTCTTAGAGTGAAGAATTTGTCATCTGAAAAGACTGTGGTTGAGCTGAATATATGATACAATGCACATACATGGAAACCTATTATAATTTCTTGACTACAGACATCAAATAGAGTATTGAGAGTTCAAGAAATAGAAATCTCTGGTCAAGCACTACATGATGCAAATATATGAATAGATAGAATTGCTCTATACCTGTGTTGTGCATTATTATGGTCTCTAGCCACATGGTGCTACTGAGAAACTGGAATGTGGCTAGTTTGATGAAACTGAGTTTTTAGTGGAATTTAAGTTAAAATATTATTTTTTTAAATTTAGAGATAGCAGAAGGGGGAGAGAAGGGGTGGGAGGAAAAATATCAATTTGTTGTTCCACTATGCATGCATTCATCAGTTGATTCTTGTATATGCCTTGACCAGAGATTGGATTCATCGCAGGGCATCGGACTTTGGAGTATTGGGAGGTCACTCTAACCAACCCAGCTACTTGGCCAGGATCAAGTTAGTTTACATTTTAAATAGACATATATGACTACTGACTACCTTTCTGTAAAGAATAGCTCTAGACCATAAGTTGAAACAACTATAAATGAACCACTTATCAGATAAAGGAGGTAAAAGGCAACAGTTTTGGGACTTATACATAATATACATATACATACACATTTACATATACATATGCATATATGAAATTTGACCAGAAGCCTAAAGTTAGGCATTTTGGTGTTATTTAAAAGTTCATAATTTTGTTCAGAAGCCTAAGTACTCAGCTTTTGGTTCTATCATCTTAGGGTATCCAAATGTGGCTCATAAAGCATGCATGATGTTTTCAGAAACTCCCAGTTTCAGATCCTCATTCAAAACATCTAAAGAAAAAAAGAACAAATGAGATTCTTCCATATCTTGGTTTTTAAATTAGAAAAGAAAATCTTTCCTAGAAGATATTCCATAAACTTCATTTTCATTTTATTTGTTTTATCAGTGCTCATGGGCAGAACTAGCTGTAGAGGTTAAAGGGAATGGGACTGAGTAACACTTTCAGAATGAATTATGATAGACTCATGCAACAAGGGAAAAGAAGAAGTGTTGAGTAGGGAAGCAACAGTGTCTTTAAGGAATACTATGAATCCTGGAGAGAATCTCAGCTGGGTATAGGAAATGAAAAAAAGAAAAAAGAAGAATATGATATAATATGTACCTATTTCAATAGAAATATAAAATGTACCAGGGCTTCCAGAGTTAGGCAATGGTGAAAAGATGGTTTTTCAGTACTTGAAAAAAAGGTGCAAAAGCATGGAGTATGGCTCATTTAGACTGAGGCATATGGTATGTGGTGAGGTATAGAAAGATATGATCCAGAGGGCTTGCTAAGTGTTAGATCACCTGAATCATGTATGTGCCAATAAAAACATGCACATCACATAAAAAATTATGGTAAAGTGCTAAACCAGTCGTCACCAACCTTTCGGACCTCACGGACCACCAGTGGTCCATGGACCACCAGTTGGCGACCACTGTAAACAGTTTTTACTGGAAGGTGATATTGGATTACTTATTGATTATTATAATATTAACATAAAACAAAGGGTAGAGTGTTGCAGAGACTTCTCATGTTCCCAAATACCACTGACCACAACCTGGCACCCCATCCTCCTTCTCAACTTTATTTTACTGTATAGTAATTATCAACTTATCTATATATCTACACTATATAGATGCAAATTAACCACCACTCTGCTATGCCCACCAGCCAATCAGAAGGGAATATGCAAATTAGAAGGAGAAAGATGGCGGCCACCCAGCTGCTCCAAGCACAGAGTGGCCTGGCAGGGCAGGATGCCTGCTATGAGAGGGAGGGCGGCGGGGAGGGGGGTTGAAGGGATCTATAGGAGCAGCACTCTGGCCACAGCAAAGACGAAGACTGCAGACTCCAGAGTCTGCAGCGAAGACGAAAACGGCAGACTCCAGCCAGAGTCTGCAGCAAAGACAAAGATGGCAGACTCTGGACGGAGTCTGCAGTGAAGCAGCAAAGACAAAGATGGCAGACTCCGCCTGAATCTGCAGCGAAGATGGCAGACTCCAGCCGGAGTCTGCAGTGAAGACGAAGGTGCCAGACTCTAGCCGGAGCCTGCAGCAAAGATGAAGAAGGCAGACTCTGGCCGGAGCAAAGGCCTGGGTCCTAGGTGCCGGAAGCCAAGGGAAGGAAGGCCTATTGCACGAATCTCTTCATGCAATGGGCCTCTAGTATATAAATATATATAAGCCCAGTGACCAGAACAGCAGAACAACCAGAATGACCAGAACGACTGGTGACTATGACACACACTGTGGCAGCCTACCGGCCTGATCTGGGCCCCAATCACCCCCCTTACACTGGCTGGCCCTGCCCTCAATCACCCCACCCCACCCTGATCTGGGGCGGGATTGGCCAGTCAACTGCCTGCGGCTCCTTCCCCTGGTGGCCTGGCCCAATGGGCCTCCATCGGGGAGAGCCAGCCAGACCCCACCTGTGCACGAATTCATGCACCGGGCCTCTAGTAACATATATGGAGCCATATGCAGAATGCTTATGCCTCTCCTGTCAAAACCTCCCTGAGTCTTTATTTCACTACTAGAGTCCTGGTGCACAAATTTGTGCATGGGTAAGGTCCTTAGGCCTGGCCAGCGATCAGGGCCAATTGGGGCCTTCCAGCTGCCAGCCGGGGCCTTTCTTTGTTTCGTGCCACCCCCTGGTGGTCAGCGCATGTCATAGCAAGCAATTGAACTCCCAGTCTCCTGGTCGAACTCACAAGGGGTCAATTTATATATTAGGCTTTTATATATATAGGTTCTCTTCTTCAACTTACTCTGTTCAAGCCACACTTCTCTCCTTTCTTTTCTTTTCTTTTAAGTTTTCATAACGATTTATATAATTAGTAGATTTGAATAATGTGTAGGTGACTGCACAACTGCAGCACTGGTAACTGGATAGATGACCAGTTCAATTGAAGGTGCTCTCATATCTTTTTTTTTTTTTTTTTTAAATATATTTTATTGATTTTTTACAGAGAGGAAAAGAGAGGGATAGAGAGTTAGAAACATCGATCAGCTGCCTCTTGCACACCCCCCACTGGGGATGTGCCCGCAACCAAGGTACATGCCCCTGACCGGAATCGAACCTGGGACCTTTCAGTCCGCAGGCCGATGCTCTATCCACTGAGCCAAACCGGTTTCGGCGAAGGTGCTCTCATTTCTGATGGATGCATATGCCAGCCCTCTTCCTCCTTGCAGCATTTCCAATTGTTGTCTATTCTACTTAATATACTCTTTCCCTAATATTGCATGACTTAATTTTTGCAAGTATTTATTAAGTTAAACCTCTAAAAAAAATATTTAATATTACAACCACCACCCTCCATAATCTAGCAAATCTATTTTCTTGGAATGCTTTCACTGCTCTTCATTAACTATAATGTTTTAATCCTTGAAGTTCATGCTGCTTACCTGTAATCTGCTCTCTGCTCTTATGTCACTTGCACATACAAAGTCTAGTATTTGACACTCATAATATGGTTGAGTACTAGTCCTTATTGTCTTCTAAGAAATAAAGTAAAATGTCTTAAAAATATCAGAATGAATATTGAAAGTAGAAGCTTGTATATTTAATTAAAAATAACAAGTGCATTGTCAGTCTTTCAAGTTCAAGTCTTGATTTCATGTCACTTGTAGAATGCCTCTGGAATGTTACTTTTTATAATGCCTTTATAAATAATCCAATTTTTATTCATTTATGGCTCTAAGCAGACAAATTTCTAAAACAACAAACTTCTCAGATGCCTATAAATATGCAATAAATTTTATTTTCTTCTCTTTTATTTTAAGGATAAGTAATTTAAAGAATTAAAGATGTATCCTTACGTTATTTTTAATATGTTTTTTATTGATTTTTAGAGAGAGAAAATAAAAAAAGAGAGAGAAACATCAATGTGAGAGAGAAATATTGATTGTTGTCTCCTGTCCACACCCAGACTGGAACTGGAGCCACAGCCTGGGCATGTGCCATGACCGGGAATCAAACCAGAGACCTTTTGGTGCATAGGATGATGCTCTACCAATTGAGCCACACTGGCCAGGGCTCCTTACTTTATTTTTGAACAAACACGAAAATGAATAGTAGTCATTTTACAATATAAATAATATTCCTATACTTATTTTCAAATTTTTATTTTTGAGTTTCAATTTTTTACGTATAAGGTTCATTAATCAATAAATAATTTGGAGAAACCCATGCATCTACAAGTCCTATATGCAAAATAAAATTGAATTCTGACAATTGGTAAATTGTTACTGTAAAAAATAGTATATTTATATTTCAAAATAGCCTCTTCTAGCAAGAGCTAAAAATTCAATATTGTCCAAAAATAATTACTTTCTTTAAGCCCCTTCTCCAAAGTGTCATGTAAAAATTTTGTTTGATCAACATGAGAGAAAAATATTTCAAAGAATATATGTGGTCTCATACAATAGACATTTTATCTACTATCATAGGAGCCCCTTCCTTTTATTTTCTTCCAAACTTTGGAAGAAATAATCTTTTTTTTTTTTAATCTTTTAATATAATTGCAAGTAACAATCTTTTACATAGGTCTACCTTGTATAAAATAGCTTTGGTTTGACAGTCTTTTGTCATCCTCCTCTTTTTTACAAATTAGGTTTTATACTGAGTTCTACAGAATATTCTCCATTTACAACAGTTTACAGAGCTGCATTCTTAACAAAGTACAACAATTAACACATAAACATACAACATATTTTTCCCTTTTATTTTGTTCCCAAGATTCCTATCGACATGATTTCACTCATTTCATTTCATTTCTAGTTTTATCACGCCCTGATATTCTTTTATGATCTTTGATATACGTATATAAGTTTAAATCTACTTATTTCCTATCCTAGACTGATACGTGCTTCCTTTTGATTTATTCAATTTTAAACTGGCTCTATCCCTCTGAACATCTTAACTCAACGAAAAACATATTGCTCAACCATCAACCAAAAAGCACTCTCTCAATTTTGCAAACTCAACATGTCCATTCTTATTTTTTAAGATCAGGTTCTGAAATGGGATTTTTGGACTGGAATGCGTAGTGTTCCCTGGGCAGGATGGCTTTTCCTGGGCTCTTTGTCCCTCCGAGTGGAAGAATGAAACCACGGATGGAAGATGGCATAGTAATGGTGGAAATTTATTAAAGAATGAGTACAGATTCCCATGTGGGGAGGGGAAAAGAATCTCACAGCATAGAATTCCACTTGGGGATAGGGAAAAATTCCCACTGAGTTCCTTTTCCCTACGGTTTATAAAGGCTGCAGGTCTTTGTCACTTGGTATCCCCTCTGATTGGTCACTATCCCCTTCTGATTTGGTCACTATAGCAACTCCTGAGCTCAAAGGTCAAACCCCACATGGGACACCTGAGGCTCCCCTTCCCCTTCTTCCTTATCGTTTCCCTATTCCCTCTGGACTTTCTTCCTCCTTCCCTTTATTCTATAAATGTTACCTTTTGCTACTCCCAGATCCCTTGTTTTATGGAAATGTACCCTTTTGCAACTCTGTAGCCCTGTGTGTTTTTCCATGGACCCCTTAATTTTTAAAATGTCCTAAACCTTCCTATTTCACCCCTAAAAACTCCTTTCATTTCTAAGTATTTTTTATATTGTTTATCAAGTTTACATGAAAAAACATTTTAACATGAGCAACTGTGAAGGATATGTAATTTTCCCTACTAACAATCTAACAAGTTAGTATTTTAGTATTAGACTAATAAATATAAGTCAATTTTTTAGCCTAAACATGTATTTGTGAAATTTGTTAATATGAAGCTGGTATCACAAATCTGATAAAGAACTTGTCTACAATGTATAGAGATTCCTTAAAAATAATCAACAAGAAAACATGAACAAAATATCTGAACAGACCTTTTACCAAAGAAGATATATTATTGGCAAATAAATACATAGAAAGAAACTCAAGCCCTGGCCTGTGTGTTTCAGTAGGTAGGAGTGTCGTCTAGTACACCAAAAGGTGGCGGGTTCGATTCCTGGTCAGGGCACATAACTAGGAAAGGTTTTGATCCCTGTCCCTGGGCAGGGCGTGTGTGGAAAGCAACTGATTGAGGTGATATTTTTCTCTCACTTTGATGTTTCTCTCTCTTTCACTCTCTTTCCCCTCACCTCTCTTTAAACATTCATAAAATGTCCTCAGGTGAGGATTTAAAAAATAAAAGACACTTAACGTAATTTATCAGTATGTAAATGCAAATTAAACCACAATGTGACACCACTATTCATCTATTTGAATGACCAAAATGCAAAACACTGACAATAACAAATGTTAATGAATATGCAAAGCAACTAAATTCTCATTAATGACTATGGGAATGCAAAAGAGTACATGTTCTTTGGAATACAGTTTGGCAGAATTAAGTGAAAACATAGACATCAGATGACCCATTAATTGAACTTTTATGCAACAGAATTGAGTTGGAAATGATGTTCACAGAAGATTCTGTAAATGACTATTTATAGGAACTTTTTTTATAATCATAACAAACTAGAAGCAATCAAGATATTTTCAACAGATACATTTATTAAAAATACATATGTACAGAAAAATACAATTATTGAGATATTAATTCACAGAACCATTGGAATGATTTTAAAGGCAATTTGCTAAGGAAAAGAAGCCAGATACAAAAGGTTGTATATTGTGTGATTTCATTCACATAATATTCTAGATAAGACAAAACTATAGAAAGGGATTTAAAAAAAAATGAGAAGTTCCCAGGGACTGGGAGAAAAGTTAGTTTTCTATAAAGGCAATGCACAGGATAATTTTCAGAGTGATGAAAACATAATTTGATTGATGTGATGCATTTGTAAGAACTATATAACTGTCCATCATAGAGACTGTACTTTAAAATATGAAAATCGCACACACAGGATAATGTAGATCACACGATGAAATATATACTGTGAAAGAGTAATCTGTCTCATATACTGTACTCTAGTTGCTAAATGTTTTCTCACATGAGTAGAGTTTAACAATTCTGAAAGCAGTTTATGTGACTATTAGTGCTGAAGAAAAGAAATAGATGGAACAAACTCGGAGCCAGATTTCTCACTGTCAGAAAAAGACAACCTAATATAATAAAAGCCTAATATGCAAATTGTCCCCTCTATTGGGAGCTCAACCCAGAGTTTGACCTCTACTATGAAGTGTGTTGACCACCAGAGGGCGGTACGGAACATGACGGGCATCAGCAACACGGCTCTGGCAGCAGGTGGCAGTGGAGGCACTGCAGGCCCTGATGGGCCCTGACGAGAGCGGGACCACCGCGGGATGGTGGAGCAGGTGAGCAGGTGGTGCCTGGCCAAGGCAGGTGCAAGTGGGGCCTGATCGCCCCACAGACAGCAATCAGTGGCAGCGGCAGGGGGCGGGGCTGCTGCCCAGCTCCCAAGATCTGAGGGAGCTGGGCGGGGGCTCAATGACTCAGGTGGAGGGGGGTGTGCAGGGGCCTGGGGGCCCAGGTGCTGCCCAGGGCCCAGAGGTCAGCTGGGACCTGCCCTTCCATGCCAGATGCTCATGCTTCGATCACCAGCCAAGCCTAGGGACCGCACCCGTGCACAAATTTCATGCACCAGGCCTCTAGTAAGAAATAAGCAAGAGAGGAAGACTAGAATAAAGTCTGTCATAGTGAATGAAAGTCTGAGACATAATTATGTATCCATGTTTAGTTTAATATATGCAATGCACACCCAAATACATGATACAGTAATAATTATAAATGTGTGTATATATGGGTTTTTACATTTAGATATATTTTCTACTTTTGTCTCTTAAGAAGGCCTAAAAGCATTAACACACCAGCAGTAACAACAATAACCAACACTAAATTCTAAACTCAATTCTACGATAAGCAGAAAATGTTCTTAGAAAATGGCTTATTCTAGGGCTGGTCAAGGAAAATGCAATATGAACCTAGGTCATCTTGTTGCGCCAGAGGTAAGGTTTCTCAAGAAGCAAGGAGACAACCAGTCAGGAACCAACCTGAAAGAACACCCAACTTGTGCAATAAAATAAATGATCTAGTATTGGATTATAACGCTCCCTTATGTTAATAATATGGCTGTGAAAACTTTGAGATTTGGAGGCTTACAGCACAAATATCTTAGAATTCTATAAGTCAGAAGTCCAACAAGGGGTCACTGGAAGAAAATCAAAATTTCAGGAGGGTTGTATACTTTTTAGAGACTGTGGGGGAGAATCTGTTCCCTTGCCATTTCTAACTCCTAAAGGCTACTCACTTACCTTGAATAGTTTCCCCTCTTCTCCATTTTTAAAGCCAGCCTTGTTGCATTCCTCTGTCTATTCTAAGTCTTATCTTCCTCTGACTTCAGTCAGTAAAAAAACTCGCTGCTTTTAATGACTTGTATGAGAAGAATGAACTCTCCAAGATAATCCAGGATAATCACTCCAATTCCAGGTTCTTAACCGTAATCACATCTGCCAAGCCCTTATCAGCATGTGAAGTAACATTTACACATTCTAGGAATTAGGATGTGAACATATTTGGGGAGTCATTATCCTACCTACCATAAACATAAAATATAAAACACATATGCAGGATTTCATACCCACATAAATAAATGTTTGAATATGTAAATAGGGGGGGAAGGACACACCTTTCTTATAGAAGAATTTCAAATAATATACGTATATACTTCCTTCTCTCTTGGGTAAAGCCTTGTAGTGAGCTGTACTTAATGACTTATTTCTAAAGAATAAAGTATACATAGGGGAATATAATAACTTTGGAGAGAAGAGACCTGTCAAACAATACCTTAACCAAGTGATCCAAGTTAACATCACCATTTATAAGTCATATTTATACCATGTGCCCCTGATATGATATGTTAAAAAGGCATTTCACCTCAGTGGTATTCCTTCCCACTACTTATAACTCTAGTCTAATCATGACAGAAAAATGTGAAAAACCCAGTTTGAGAGAATTTTAAAGACTCTGACCTGTACTCATCAAAGCATTTGTGTTCATGAATAATAAGGAAAGACTGATAAATTGTCAGAGACTATAGGAGATCTGGAAGATATGCTAACTATATGCAATGGATTGGTATCTTGGAATGGATTGTGGTTTCTATTCATCTACAACCTGTCTGCTAAAACAATAACAATAGCTAATATTAATCATGTGCCTCTCGTTGCTGAAGCACCCTTGCATGTTCTAGTTCGTTTGCTTTTCACAACAATCTAATTATCGCCACATTAAAAATGAAGAAACTTGATTAAGTTTATGATACTAATAAATAGCAGGGTTGGGGTTTTAACCAGGGCTGTTTGACTTGAGAGGAGGTGCTCTTCATCATTTGGCTACATTGCCTCACTCAGAAATAAAGGGACTTTGTCCAGCTGCTTTGGAAGTGTAGCTCTCTCCAAAATACATTTCTCTTTTCTCTTTCTCTGATAAAGACATTTTCAGACACAGCCTCTAACCTGTAATAATAATTATTTTTACAACAGTTTTACCATTTTAAATTTATACAATGAAGTAACTCTTAGGATAGTAACAGAGTTGTACAAACACCAGCACTATTTAATTTAAGAAAAACTTAATCATCCTTGAAAGAAACTCCACTGTATTCAGTCATTCACTCTACCCTTTCCTCTCTAGCTTCTGGCAATGACTAATCTGTTTCTATCTCAGTAGATTCTCCTATACTGGGCATTTTAAAAAATAAAATCCTAAAAAAATAGGTCTTTGGTGACTGGCTCTTTTACTTAGCATATTTTTTTTTTTAAAGATTTATACATATTGTATTATTAGTACTTTATTCAATTTTTATTGCTAAGTAATATTCCATTCAGTGGCTATACAATTGAATATTATTAATCTAGCAGTTGATGGGCAATTGAATTGTACCCAGGTTTTGTGTTTTATAAGGCTGAATGAATATTTGTGTACAAATTTTTATGTAAATATGTTTTCATTTGTCGTGCTATATCAGTAGAAATTAAGTCACTGGGTCATATGATAACTCTACATTCAACAATTAAATGGACTGTCAAACTGTTTTTGCCAATATGGCTGTACCATTTTACCAGTGATAGAATTCCAATTTAGCCACATCCTCAACAACTATTATTATACTAGAGGCCCGATGCACAAAGATTTATGCAAGAATGGGCCTTCCTTCCCCTGGCTGCCAGCACTGCCTTTGCTCTGGCCGGAGCCGCCTTTCCACTCCAGCCTGGAGCCGCCTTTCCGCCTTCCCACACTGCCCAGAGGCCTGGAGCTGCTGGGGTGGTGTGGAATGCCTGCGTTCTGCCCCACCCCTGGCCGCTCGGCTCCTGTCTATGCAAATTAACCCTCCATCTTTGTTGGGTTAATTTGCATACTCACTCCTGATTGGCTGGTGGGTGTTGCAAAGGTATGGTCAATTAACATGTTACTCTTTTATTAGTGTAGATTTTTCATTATAACCATCTAGTGGATACAAAGCAATATCTCATTTAAGTTTTGGTTTTCATTTCTCAACGATTAGTGATGTTAATCATCTTTTAATATGTTTATTGTTTATTTGTATACATTCTTTGGCTACATGACTACTCATCTTTTTGTTGTTCATTTTTAATAGGGATTTTGTAATTTTATTTTTGAGCTGTATGAGTTCTTTATATATTCTAGATGCATGTCCATTATCAAGTAGACGGTTTGCAAATATTTTCTCACATATTGTAGATTTCATTTTCAATCATTTTATAGTGTTTTTTAAAGCAGAACTATGTTTAATTTGTATGAAGAAAATTTTATTTATTTTTAAAATTTGTCCCTTGTTATTTTTATGTCATAGTTAAGAAATCATCGTCTAACAAAAGGTCACCAGTACTTACTCAGATTTTCTTCTAAGATTTTTATAGTTTTAGTTCTCATACTTAGGTCAATGATTCATTTTAAGTTAATTTTTACATGTGGTATAAAGAGGGGATTGATTTCATTACATTGTAAGTGGAAATCACATTATCCCTTCATTATTTGTTGAAAAAATTATTCCTTCTCCATCGAATTGTCTTATATTCCTTGTCAAAAATCACTTGACTATACAGGTATTTATTTACTCTCTCAATTCTGTTACATTAAGCCATATGTTTATTTTTACCAACTCACCACACTGACTTAATTATTATATGTAGCTTTCTAGTAACTTTTAAAATTTGGAAGTTTGAATAGTCCAACTTCTTTTTCCTTTACAAGATTGTTCCAGTTATTCTACTTCCATCTAGATTTTATGATGCGTATTTAGAAAATATAGGTATGAATAAGTAACAATATATACTCAGGAGAAACCAGTCTAAGCCAGTTGAATAGTCTACAAATGGCTTGTGAAATTCCTTTTACTTGGAGTTCAGAGGCTTTATATTCTTATATTAGCTCATACATGGCTTTTGACATTCACATTAAATTTTAGTAAACTTCTTACACATTTGTATGGCAGTATTTCCTTTCTCTTGCATGCTGCCACAGGTCAAATAGTCCACATGCTGTGCATCTCAAAGAGATGCTTGACCTCTTATTACCAGTCCAAAGTCCCTGTACTTGATGGTTCAAAAAACACTCAAAACATCAGAGTTTGAAATATGGAAAGTTTTATTATCAAGAAGGCAACAATGAGAAGAGAAGATGGGATCTCTAGTGAGAACCCAAATCCATCTTAAGAAAGTATAGTTCAGGCTTCTTTTTTGTCAAGGGAAATGGGAGGGACTGTTTTTTGGAAACTCCAGCCACAATTCCTCTAATGATTAGCATGTGTATATGCAATAATCAGCGGAAGCTATTAGCCTGAAGGCCATGGGAACAATGAAGGCTTGAACAAGATGGAATCAGAGAGACCGTGTATTTCACTCTGTTACTCTCTCCATTCTAGGGATTTTGATTATTTGGTTGTCCTAAAACTTCATCTTGCTGATGGTTTTAGGAGAAATTATGCTTTTGTAGTTGTCTTCTTTTTCTTGTTAAATGGGAGGGATACTCTTTCTGATTGTCTGCATGTTAGGAATAAGTGAAATATGGTGATTCTTCAGGCAATTAAAGGTGAGAACCACTGCTGTAAGCAGTAGAAATGTAGCCTTAGAATTGTGAGAACTTACAATGTACTTCGAAGATTATAGCAGGACATCTTATATAATAAAAGCCTAATATGCAAATTGTCCCCTCAGGAGTTCGACCGACCAGGAGTTCACCTGCTCGCTATGATGTGCACTGACCATCAGAGGGCAGCACGGACTGAAAGAAGGCCCTGATCGGCAGCCAGAAGGCCCTGATTGGCCCTGATGGCTGGCCAGGCCTAGTGACTCTACCCGTGCACGAATTCTGTGCACTGGGCCTCTATCTATTTATAAGGTATAGTCAAGTATTTATGAAAATTTTCAAGAGTTGCCAGAATATAGAATAACAGATTTGCTATTAAAGACTCTTTTAGCTTGGTGTCTTTTCCTACTCAAACTTTTCAAAGATATCCTCTGAAATTTAGGATAATCTCCACACTACATGAAACATGGTCAGATGTACTCATTGTGTGGTTTTAATTTCTCTTCAATCATTTGTGACTTTTTCATTCTGATTAAGATATGTTTTCAACTTATTCTTCAATTATGCCTCAAGACAATTATAGCATTTGCTTCTTTTCCTGGAACTCTCATTTGCCCATGCTCTGAGTCCTGTGATTCAGAGCTATCTATCTAATCTACTTTCCCAAAATAAATTAAATTAAATCAAGTTATCAAAAAAGAAAGAAATGTTTTTTAATCTTTATATTCTTTGAGTATTAACCAGCCTTATTTTTTTTTTCATGGTTCCTGTTCCTAAAACAATATTATCTGTTATTTCTGACCTCTGAATTGCCCCAGCATAGAACATTGCTAGTTGTATAGTATTCACTTACCACTTATTTGTTAAATATATAAATATGAATATGTTAATGAAGAATAAATTAAAGATTAAAGGTACTATTAAAATTTGCAATAAATGAAAACTTTATATTGTTGTCCTATGGTAATAAATATCCTCTCTAATAAAATGGTAATATGCAAATTAACCATCACTCCGCTACATAAGCCACGCCCACCAGCCAAGCCACGCCCACCAGCCAAAAAGGGCGAGTATGCAGATTAACCCCAATCCAAGATGGCTACAGCCACAGAGAGAAAGGTTTCCCAGGTAACAGAGGAAACCAAGCTTTCCATAGCCATTGCAGGCCTAAGCCTCCACTCAAGCTACAAAGTTTCAATTATAGAAGGTAAACAAATTCAAACAAATGGCGGCAGAATGGAGCTTGAGAGAGCAGGCCAGCGTTGCTGGCGGCAACAGGGGAAGCAAAGCTTTCCGCACACCCTGGCTGGGCTCACCCGCTTAAGGCTACAAAGTTTCAATTGTAGAAGGTGAATTAACTGCCACAGAAATGGCTGCCGCCCCAGAAATGGCTGCCGCCCCAGGCTACAAAGTTTCAATTGTAGAAGGAAAATAAATTCCAGATACCAGGGCCTCCCCTTGGGTTGCCAGGAGGCGTGGCCAGCCTGCAAACCACCACAGGCCCCTCGCTCAGGCCGCCCCACGCCCCAAGAGAACCCCCACCCTGATCTGGGACACCCTTCAGGGCAAACCAGCTGGCCCCCACCCGTGCACCAGGCCTCTATCTTATCTAATAAAAGAGTAATATACAGATTGATCATCACTGCAACACACAATATAGCTGCCCCCATGTGGTCAAAGATCCTGCCCCCATGTGGACCCAAGATGGCCACTACAAGATGGCCAGCAGGAGAGGGCAGTTGGGAGGCACCTGGCCTGCAAGGGAGGGCAGTTGGAGGTGATCAACCCTGCAGGAGAGGGCAGTTAAGGGTTACCAGGCCGGCAGAGGAGGGAAGTTGGGGGCAAACAGGCTAGCAGCAGAGTGGTTAGGGGGTGATCAGGCTGGCAGGCAGAAGTGGTTAGGGGCAATCAGGAAGGCAGGCAGGCAAGCAGTTGGGAGCCAGCAGTCCTGGATTGTGAGAGGGATGTCCGACTGCCCGTTTAGGCCCGATCCCACCGGGCCTAAACGGGCAGTCGGACATCCCTCCAGGAGTCCCAGTTTGGAGAGGGTACAGGCTGGGCTGAGGGACAACCCTCCCTCCCGTGCACGAATTTCGTGCACTGGGCTTCTAGTCACTTATGATGTATTAATTTTTTGGTGAAATTTTCCCAAGGTAAATCTCTTTTATATTATCAGGTAATGATTTTTCATTTTATTTTGCACAAAATGGAAGAAACTAATGAATATAAATATGACATTTCAGCAAAGTACACCAAGATATATATGTTTTTCTTAAAAATTTTTTGTCATAGCAATGATAACTATGTTGTATATAAAGGTCTTTTTTTTTTATCCTCACCTGAGGATATTTTTCCATGGATTTTTAGAAAGAGTGAAAGAGAGAAGGAAAGACAGAGAGAAATATCAATGTGAGAGAAGCACATCAATTGATTGCCTCCTGAATAAGCCCTGATCAGGGCCTGGGCCAGGGAGGAGCCTGCAACTGAGGTACATGCCCTTGACCGGAATTGACCTTAGGACCCTTTGGCTCACAGGCCGATGCTCTATCCACTGAGCCAAACGGCTAGGACTTTTTATTTTTTAAACAAAGTCCTGTTTGCTTGTGATTGATTATTCATCTACCCTTCAATTTATTCATCCAATTACTCATTTCTCTGTCCATCTTCTCAGCTACCCATGGTCTATTGACTAAGCTGATCTTAATATTCCCATCAGCTTAACTAAATTTTATACAGGTTTCTTTCTGATTATGGCCCCCTGACCTTTTATTTCTGGGAGCATGAACTTTATTTGAAATTGGTAATTTGCCATTTTAAATTCTTTCTATGTCCCTTTGAGATGTAAATCTTTTCCCAGTCCCTTGAAAGTTTTACAACTAAGGAAAGTCTTTCTCCAGGACCTGTAGTCATCCCCTTGAAATGCAATCATCAATAAAAATAATGCCTCTGTTTCCAGTCTCTGTGGGCGGACAGAAGCCAGACTTAGATGAATGCCAATGAGCAAGCACCAATGACTTAATCATACTGCCCACCCTCTCCACATCTCCCAGCACATTTTCCCTAGCTCATTCCAACACATTAAAAACTCCCCTGCCTTTTGTTTCAGGGAAGTTGAGTTCAGTCTGTCTCCCCTGTTGTAATGGTGTTAAATCAAGTCTTTCTTGTCTGTTTAACTAGTCCGGTGCAATTCTTCTTTGATACTATCCATCCAGCTCTTGACCAACACTGCCTGAGTTTGAATTCAGATGCCACCATTAAATGACTACATGACTTTGAGAATTTTTAATCTCTCTATAATAAATTCACTCACCTTTAATATGAAGAAATAATGCATTTACTTCAAAAATGTGTTAAAAGAAGATAATGTAATACCATAAGCACTTATATAAAATATATGGTGACATAAATCTTAACTATTATCTGAAACTGAGGGAGAGCAGATCAAGCAAAATATGTAATCCTAAAATAATGCTACTTATATTGCTTGTAAAAATGGGTTTGGATGGAGTTGCAAGAAATGACTTTCAAAGGGCACAGGTTGGGGAGAAGTTTAAGCATAAGGGCAAAATTTATTGGGGTGAAAGGAAGCGATACGCCCTTGGGGATGTAGAGGGCAGGCAGAGTCTAGCAGCAACTGTCTCAAGATACTGATAATCCTCCATATGTTTTCTTGGTTTTCAGGAACTAGTAAACTGTCATTAAAACGATCCAACCTACTTCCTGGGCTTTTCCTGGGCTTGTGCTGGGCCTTCTCCTGAACCCATCTTTTAGACAGACATGAGCGGAGCAAGGACAGTGGGCCAGGTACCAATAATCACCAGGGCAGAAAGCCCCAGATGCCTGGCAAGGGGCAAAACTTAGAAAACAAGAACCTTGCCTCCAGGGTAACCTGTCCTCCCTAGCATATCACTGACCATACAGTTGGACCCCTGATCTTTTATATTGTTGGTCAGGTGGTTTTGACTTCCTGACCTTTTCCTCCCTAAAGATAGCATCTAGGCCTCAGTTGTATTTCAGCCCCAGGTCCAGAAAGGCGGCAAAACTAGCCAAGTGATGCCTTGGCTACCTCAAAACCAGCTACACTGACTAATGACCCCCTGCTGGCCCTGATCAATTGGTGGAGACAAGGACCCTGAAAAAGCACACTTGGAAAGCTGATAACTATTCTATTGAGACTCTCCCCTGAGATCTCCTCTAAGAGTTCCACCTGCAAGAGAGAGATAAATATGCTCAGGACAAAGGACCCTGTGCATGCTCTACCTCCAAGGAGCATGCCCGTGCCATTCCCTTCCCCCACTTCTTTCCCCACAGGCACGTATCCCCTAACTTCTAAGGGGACCCCATGAGACTTGCAGCCAGGTCAGCAATGGGCAGCAGCAGCTCATCCCGGGCTAACCCCCTGAACCTGTCTCCAAGGCCCGCCTTTCCCTAACTTCCCAGTGAGCCAGAGCCGCCCAGCCTAGGCTCTCCTGTTGCTTCTTCTATGCCCTTCCTTGTTTCACTGTCCTAAGTATATTTTTGCTGTGCTCATGGACCCAATGTTCTTTGGCTCTGCTTTGTAGACCTTCCCTTTGAGTAACCCCATCTCCCATCTCTTTTCCTTAAATAAATTCAAGTTTTCTGTGTTCGCCTTCTAAAATGGCTATTAGCCTGCCTGTGCACCGTGGGCTTTAACCTTTCACAATCCTTTCCCTGGACTTTCGGGGGTTCCACATCCTTATTTAACCCGATTCTTTTCCCAGGCTAGGTTCTTTCCCTTTATGTTATCATTTTGGCTCCTACAGTACATGCCCCAGAGTTCTGGTTTCTAATGCCATGTGTTTACCTCCCCCTGTGCTTTCTTGGTTTCTATTACATATGTGATAAGCAAAGGAATTGCCCTCCTGCTCCCCCAAGAATCAGGTCAGTGTTCACTGGGGAGATTCTTCCTGCCCACAGGGGGACCGCTCAGGGATTAAGTTCTGAGAGTGGAGGATGCAGAGGTCTTCTGGGGAGCCTATAAATGCTGTGGCTTCCTTGTGAATGAGGCTTAACATTTGGTTCAGCTCCCTAGTTTATTGGGCTTAATGTCTCATTCAATTTGCTCCCTTCCTTTATTAGAAACTAGCTAACTATCTACACTAACACTTTGGCTTGTGGATTATGTTGAGCTGAAGGCAATCAAAGCCTAACTCATGAAGAGTTTTGTGTGTGTGTGTGTGTGTGTGTGTGTGTGTGTGTGTGTGTGTGTGTTTTATTTAACTCTTTCTTAACTGCCTAAGATAATTTAGATGGGGTCCTGTACCAGAGAGCAGAGATAACTTTACACCAGAAAGACTTATCTGACTGCCGTGCCAAAAACTCCTTAATCAAACATTTGCAGTCCCATTCTCCTGTGAATTGTCTCTTCCATCCATTCTGAGTATCAGAACCTTACCTCTTAGCTCAAGATTGCACATGAGCTTCAATTACTTGACTATTGATAAACATCATATCTTTGGGGTCCTCATTCACACAGAATTATTTTTTCCTGATAATCAGTCTTATGTCAATTTAATTATTAGACTAGACAGAGAACTTAGAAGGGAAAGAGAAGAAAAACAAAACATCTTTCTCCCTGATAAAAGATTCCATTTAAATCTCAGTAAAGTTTTATTCAAATGTTACCATGGGCTCACCGCTACCCCCTACCCCTTTTAAATAATGACCGAAGTAGGAATACTTCCTGAGTCTGCATTGTTATTCTCACTCCCTAACTCCCTAAGTTATTTTGTCATAATTGCAGAGACTCAGACAAAAGACTCAAGCAATCCAAGCTCATTTCCACTGTCATTACATGTAATCAGGGTCCCCAGAAAGCAAGATTTTAGAAATAATAGGACCTAATTCAGTGCAGATTATATCTAATATATCTAGGAAGAGAAAATGTAATTTTAACCATATCTAGACTCTTTTTTTCCTTTGTGTTTATAATGAAACCAACCTTGGTTTAGGGATTCTGTTTTAAAAACTTCAAACTCATGTCTTTCTCAAAATCTGGGTCTGTAGACAAATACTCAGAGAACACAATGAAAGATAATTAAAGGATAGAGAATACCTGTTGCTTGCTTGAAAACAGAAAATGTTTTTGGTTCAACATATGGCACAAGGAGATCAAAATGGGGTCTGTTTCTGAAGTCAAGTCATTATATAATTTCAAAATATATAGCAGCAATACATTTCCTTTCTGTTGATAATACCTGTAGGATTGGATTTCTCTTATATTTCAGGACCATGATACTGATGTCAATAGAGAGATGGGACTTTATTAATATTATTTCCTCACATTTTTCTTCTTAATAAAAATGATGGAATTTGCTTAAGAGTCTAGATTTATTTATGATTTATTTATTTATTTTTGCCTAAGCATTTTGGTTCAACATTTTCTGTTGATTTAAGTTATAGTGTCCAATTCTTTTCCAGAAAGCCCAACTTTGATAATTATTCATATTTATCTAGACATTTACACAATATATGGATTTCAGGAAAGAAAACAGCAAGTATATTAAAAATTCTTGCATCGAATTGGCTATGTACATAACCTACCAAATAACTTTAATCACTTGTGAGAGCCGACAATTTATAAATATCCATTTACCCTCTAATGACAAGCAATGATATATATTTCCTCAAACTTCATCAGGTGTTTGACCAATGCAGAAATTTGACTTAGAAAGTTGATTTCATGATGAGAATGGAAAACTGACAATATCTGTTATGCATGTATAATATAAAGGGTACAAAGAGAGTCCCTAATCCGCATATAAAGCTTTACAACCTTTGTAGAACAGCTATTTTTAAAGTGTGCATATGGAATTAGGCAAGGGACATTGACATTTTCAGGTCTTGGTTTTCCCATTTTCAAGGACATGCAATAGCTTGCCAGGCATTTGGTTAGTCAAGTGTTATTGCTGGCCTCTGTTTCAGAGTTTCACTGGGGGATTTTTGTTCTAATCAAAATAAATAGGCTGCTTTACACCAAGAATGATCTTATTGACAGATCTTAAAAATGTTAAATGAGCAACCTATCCTAGAAATGTTATGTTCTAATTTAAAATCATCACGGCACTAGAGCCTTGACATGAAGTTATCCTATATAATAAAAGCCTACTATGCAAATTGTCTCCTTGACTGGGAGTTCGACCGCTCACTATGACGTGCACTGATCACAAGGAGGTGGCACAGAACATGGTGGGAATCAGCAACACAGCACTGGCAGGGGGTGGCAGTGGAGTTGCTGCAGGCCCCAATGGGCCCCAACAAGAGCAGGACCGAGGCGAGATGATAGAGCAGGTAAGCAGGCGGCACCAGGCCAAGGCAGGTGCAAGCAAGGTCTGATAGACCTGCTGATAGTCCTGCAGATGGCAACCAGAGGTGGCGGTGGGGGGCAGAGCTGTCGCCCAGCTCCCAGGCACTGAGGGAGCCTGGCGGGGTCCCGATGACTCAGGTGGAGGGGGGTGTGTGGGGACCCGTGGACCCAGGTTCTACCCAGAGCCCAGAAGTCAGCTGGGACCTGCCCTTCCATGCCAGATGCTCTTGCTTCAACCGCTGGCCAGGCCTAGGGAGTGCACCTGTGTATGAATTTCATGCATGCGGCCTCTATTTTGTTATAATTTCTTATTTGATTACTGTAAACTACTCCAGGTATTTCTTCTTTGATTTTGCCTTAATTAAAATTGTTAGTACAATACTTACATTTATATTTACAACTTTCCTCTGAAAAATATATGGCACAAATAAAAACTGTTTCTTTATTATTTGATTTCACAATTACTAAATTGGTACTTAGGCATACTAGTATATAACAGTTATGAGTTTTCCAATAATGCCTATAGTTTGTCACATTAATTATACATTAACTAGAGGCCCAGTGCATGAATTAGTGCATGGATGGGGTCCGGCCGGCCCACCCTGGTCGGGACCGATTGGGCCAGGCCGGCCAGGAGGAGGGGCCACAGGCAGTTGACCAACCATCCCCGCCCCCGATAGGGGTGGGGAAGGCCGATCAGGGGCAGGGGCAGCCAGGGGGAGGGGCTGCGGGTGGTTGGCCAGCTGGCCACACCCCCAAACTGAGTGGGGGGTCTGATTGGGGGTGGGGCCGGCCAGAGGAGGGCTGGCCAGTGGGTGGTTGGTGGGCCTGCCCCACCCCCGATCAGGTTGCGGTGGCCAATCAGGGTCAGGGCCAGCTGGGGGAGGGTCCATGGGAATCTGGGGTGAAGGGCTGTGGGCAGTTGGCCAGCCGGCCCCACCCCTTGTTCAAACTCACAGTTGAACTCACAGTTGAACTCCCGGTCAAGGGGACAATTTGCATATTAGCCTTTTATTATATAAGACTAGAGGCCTGGCGCACGAATTCGTGCATGGGTGGGTCCAGCCAGCCTGCCTCAATGGGGGCCCATCCGGCGGGGCCGGCGGGGGGAGAGGGGCCGTGGCAGTTGGCTGGCAGGCTCCGGCCCCTATTGGGGTGTTGGGGGCAAATCAGGGGCTGGGCTGGCCAGGGGCGGAGGGACTGAGCAGGCCCAGATCAGGATGGTTGGCTGCTGCAGTGTGCATCATAGCCACTGGTCTATCTGGTCATTCTGCCATTCCAGTCACTGGGCTTTTATATATATAGACTAGTGGCCCAGTGCACAAAATTCGTGCATGGCAGGGGGTTCCCTCAGCCCAGCCTGCACCCTCTCCAATTGGGGACCCCTTGGGGGATGTCCGACTGCCGGTTTAGGCCTGATCCCCGGGCCTAAACCAGCAGTCGGACATCCCTCTCACAATCTTGGACCTCTGGCTCCTAACCATTCACCTGCCTGCCTGCCTGATTGCCCCTAACTGCCTCTGCCTGCCTGCCCGATTGCCCCTAACCCCTCTGCCTGCCTGCCTGATCACCTAAATGCCCTTCTCTGCTGGCCTAATCTCGCCCCCAACTGCCCTCCCCTGCCAGCCTGGTTGCCCCCAACTGCCCTCCTCTGCCAGCCTGGTTGCCCCCAACTACCCTCCCCTGCCGGCCTGATCTCACCCAGTCTCTGTCTCTCTTTGTTTTTCTCAGCAGTCCTCCAGGCCTCCATGCCTCCCTGTGTCCCTCTTCCTCTTTCCCGCTGGGAGGGGGCAGGTACAGTGGGGGCCTCTCCACCCTCTGCTGGCTCTCCCTTCCATCTAGGCCTCTTCAGGCCCAGTCAGTTTTTTCCCTCATTCTGAGAAAGGCTCCGAGAGCGAGCTGGGAGGGAGGGAAAGAAAGGGAGAAAAGGCTGTGAGCTGGTGGGCGTTGTGTGTGTCTGTGCGTGTGTGCGGTTGTGAGTGCGTGTGAGTGCTGGCCTCCCCTCCCCCGTCCCCGTCTCTGCTGCCACAAGTCCCCACCCACCAGAGCCTGCTGTGCAGGCAGCCTGGGCGTTAGGTCGAATCTCCGGTTGTTGCAGATATGACGGACCCAGGGTTTTTATATATTAGGATGGTTCCTAATCATGTAATGACAGTGATGATTGGTTTCTTTTGTAATTCTAACTCACCCCCTTCACACACACATACCAAACAAGTATCAGCAAAATAGACTTTGTTATTAAGAAAAGACTTTTGGCCTGGCTGGCATGGCTCAGTGGTTGAGCATCTACCTAAGAACCAGGAAATCATTGTTCAATTCCCAGTCAGGGCACATGCCCAGATTGCAGGCTCATCTCCCCAATGTTGGGTGTGTAGGAGGCAGCCAATCAATGATTCTCTTTCATCACTGATATTTCTATATCTCTCTTCCTCTCCCTTCCTCTCTGAAAATAATAATAAAAATATATTAAAAAAGAAAAGACTTTTAAATATTTTGTATTTTAACTGTTTAAGATTTTACTATAAATATTCCTATTTTAATTATTCAGAAGATCATTAGAGAGCAATCATATCTAATAGTTTGTATAATATCTAAAATATAAGCTATATGTCTCCTGTAGGAAATGTGAACTATTTTTTTCTATTATTGGAAGTTTCTTCATTTGGGAAGATAATATAGTGACTAATAATACAGAACCCAAAAACAAACCATGTGGGTTTGAATCCCAGCATTCTCTCTAACTGTGTTCTTTGACAGTTTATAAAACCAATAATAAAAACTACTTCACAGGGTTGAGATATAAGAATTAAATAAATTAGTTTATGTAGATATTCTTAGAATAGTGCCTACCATATATAAAACACTATGTTAATATGACATTATTATCTCATTTTTACTTGACATACCTTTGTTCAGTTGACATTTTTGAAGACTTTTGTCATGGTATTTGTTTCCTTCTTCAAAATGAATAAAGAAAAGTATTAAAAAATGAAAGAAAGAGAAAAATAGAAGAAAAAAAGAAAAGAAAGAAGGGAGGGAGGGACAAGGGAAGGAAGGAAATAGGAAAGAAGAAAAAATGTGGAGGAACTGGTTTAAAATGATATAGACTTATGAAGCCAGAACAAAATAAATTATAATTTACACAGTGCTAGAAAATCTTATAAAACCTCATAAAAACTATTATTATATAAGGAACTACTGTGTTCTTAATAACAGTAATATTTTATAAATATTTTGGTCATGTTGATACTCTTGATTGTGGATATTCTGATTTTGGTTATTCAGAGTTCTTTAAAACTCTCAAATTCAAATGTATTCATAAACTGGATATTTCAAATAAATGAAAAATAAAACAAAAAAATAATTAAGTGTGAAAGAGATTGACCCAGTTAAAATTACTTCAAGTCATTTCCCTTGAATTGTTATAATGACTGAGATATATATTGAAACTGGATATTAAAGATAAAACTTCAGATTACACATTCTCTAATTAAGCATTCCATTTATTTCAAATCTAATTTTAAAGTCTTTATAGATAAGATTTTTGACACTTGTCTAGTGTCTTAGGATTTTAGTATCTAAGTACAGACTCCATTGTGTTATCAAGACTATGAATCTATTGCTACATTGAAGCTAGAGGCTGGTGCTAGAAAGTCCTGTCCTGGACCTGAGTTCTAATCAAAGAGGTAGGCTGGGACTATTCCCTATCAAGCACCACTCTAGCAAGCACTTTCCTTATCTGTGAAATGGAGCTAAAAATAAATTCTATGCCTTTTCTTAGGTGTTTGTTCAGAAGAATAACATATAATGAATGAAAACATGTTATTCAATTTGAACTACTACCCAGTTATTTATGATTTTTAATATTTATGAATTATAATGGACCAATTAAATTTATGCTTATCATAGATATTCAATAAATATTTAAATCAGTATTTTACCACTTTTTAAATTAATAAATTATATTTTTATAGCAGCTTGAGGCACAATAAAATTGAGCAGAAATTTCCCATGAATATTCTCTCTCTCCACCCTCTGTTTCCTCTGTTACTAACATCTTGTGTTGCTATGTACATTTGTTACAACTGATAAAACAATATTGATATCTAGTCATTATGTAAATTCCACAGTTTGAATTAGGATTTACTCTTTATTTCATACAGGTTTATGGATTTTACCAACAGCATAATGTCATATGTCATATATCTACTATTAGAGTATTATATAAAACTAGTGGCCTGGCGCACGAAATTCATGCATGGGGGTGGGGGGGGTTCCTCAGTCCAGCCTGCACCCTCCAATCTGGGACCTCTCGAAGGATGTCCTATTGCCGGTTTACAGGGATTGGACCTAAACCGACAGTCGAACATCCCTCTCACAATCTGGGACTGCTGGCCCCAGCTGCTCACCTGCCTGCCTGCCTGCCTGATTGCCCGTAACCACTCTGCCTGCTGGCCTGCTTGCCCCCAACTGCTCCCCGTCACCAGCCTGCTTGCCCCCAAATGCCCCCCTGCCAGTCAGATCACCCCCAACTGCCTCCCATGCCAGTGTACTTGCCCCCAACTGCCCCCCTTGCTGGCCTGCTTGCTCCCACCTTCTCTCCCCACTGGCCTGCTCACCCCCAACTGCCCCCCCTGCTGGTCTGCTTACCCCCAACAGCCCCTGCAGTCCTATCCTGGCCTGATCAACCCCCGGCAACCCAAGGTCCCAGCCCCTCCATTTTTTCTTTCTTTCTTTTTTTTTTTTTTTTTGTTGTCAGCGCCTCATTGAGCAGAGGCCAGGGCTGGCTGGAAGCAAGTATCTAGGATTTATTTATATTCTATAATTGAAACTTTGTAGCCTTGAGCGGAGGCCAGGGCCGGCCAGGGCAGGAAGCTTGGCTTCCTCCATTGCCAAGGCAACCTAAGCCTCCTGCTTGCTCCAGCTCCGTGGCCGGCCACCATCTTGGTTGGGTTTATTTGCATACTCGCTCCTGATTGGCTGGTAGGCATGGCTTGTGGATGTAGCAGAGTGATGGTTAATTTGCATGTTTCTCTTTATTAGTGTAGATGGATTCACTACCCTCAAAATTTATTTTGTTCCACCTATTCATAGTCCCTCCATCCCCACCAAAAATGACTCTTGGCAAACATGTATCTTTTTTCTATAGTTTTACCTTTTTGTTAATTTCATATACTAGTATATATACTTACATAAACATATAACATATAATATACATAATATGTTATAATATAAATACTTACAAACCACAACCACATTACAAATTACTTCTCAATATGCAGAGCTGGTTTAACATTCAGATATTAATATTTGTAATACATCATATCAAGAGACTAAAGAAGAAAAATCATATAATCACATCAATAGTCGCAGAAAAATCATTTGACCAAAATTAGATTTGATTTACTAACATTGTTTTTTCATCTATGTTTTTGAGAAATTGATGTATAGTTTTTCTTCCTTATAATATTTAGTTTTGGTATTAAAATAATGCTGTCTCATACAATGAGTTGGAAAGTGTCCCCTATGTTCCCATTTTCTGGAACAGATTTTAGAAAAATGGTATCATTTATTCTTTTCATGTAGGTAGAATTCACCAGTGAAACCATTTGGCCTGGTGCTTTCTTATTTAGAAAGTTTTTATTTACTGATTCAATTTGTTTAATAGACACAGATCTATTCAGATGATCTATTTGTCCTGTGTGAGGTTTGGTAAATTGTGTATTTTAATGAATTGGTACATTGCATCTAAGTTATTAAATTAGTGGTCACAGAGTTGGTCATAATATTACTACCCTTATTGCCCATTTAATGCCCATGGGATCAACAGTGATGGCCCCTCTTTAATTCTAATATTTAAAAAGTTGTGTTCTTCTCTGCCTGGTGTAGCTCTGTTAGTTTAGTGTTATCCTCTGCAACACAAAGTTCACTGGTTTGACTCCCAGTCAAGACACCTGCTTGGGGTTGCAGACTGGATCTCCAGTAGGGGGTGTGCAAGAGGCAGCTGATCAATGTTTCTATCTCCCTTCCTCTCTCTCTCAAGTCAATGAAAGCATATATTTTCTTCTGACTTTTGTGCAATTCAATGTATTTTTATACCAGCAGCTGTCAGTTCAAAGAAGGACAACAAAGTAGCCATCTGTGCTTAATTTTATCAATCCACTGCCGATGGTCATGTGAGCAGGGCTTTTGGACTGGAGGCAGGGAACGTGGCGAGGTCCCAGTCCCGCCTACCAGCAAGGGCCCTCCGTCCAGGTGGGGGGTCTCATGGCTCCCTGCGGGGAGCCTTGGGCCACAGCACCTGGGCACTGGAGCTGAACTTGTTGCCATTGCAGTCAAGACACAGTAGCCCCCGGCTTTTCATCTTTGCTTGTTAGCCCTTAATATTTCATGGACTCCGCATGTTGCGGTGAGAGGGCATTTCAGCCCTGAACAGGTGGGGAAACTGAGTCTCAGAGGGGTCTCTCGTCCAGAGTTACACGGCCTGTAAACAGATACAAACCCTGGTTTGTTTCAGCACAGAACCCAACATTATCACTATGCCCAAGGGGCTTCCTGAGCTTGAAGTTACTGCAAAACTTCCGCAGGCCGCAGGGCCGGGAGAGCTCTCCTGGTCACAGACCTGCAGGACAGACGTGTGATAACAGTGACCTCTCCTGGGTTCGTCCATTTCCAGGCCCCAGAGATGGCCGTGTCCATTCCTCAGGGCTCAGTGAGGGAAAACATATTTTTTACAAATTGTCTTCTCTCTTTTTTGCTTGGTTTAACTGGTTAGGGGGTTATAAAATTTATTTTCAAAGAACCATATCAAGAATTTAGCTGAGTTACTCCATGGCATTGCTACCTCAGCATCCACTGTGATTGGCCATGTGGCCTGCATTGATTTTAAACTGATACTTCCCCTTCATGCAAGCACATGCCCTAGAAAATTGCCCAAAGGTTTACAACTAAATATAAGCTCCCAACAGCTCTTGTGAGCAAGGTCTCCCTTGTCTCCCAGTACCTTCCTCTTATGTACCCACCTCCCTCCGCCAAAAATAAAACACAAAAACCCACACACACACTCATGGGGATTATGAACCTCAGTCTGTTGGTTTGAATTGACCAGTTGGTCTTAGCCTGGGACTTTAAAACACTCCTACCACAGACCCTATTAAAAGCATGGCACCCAGTTCTGTCTCTATGTGCCTTCTGCCCTGACTTCCTTATGTCGATTCTCAAGGCATTCCTGGTACTTCCTCCCAGACCTGTGAGTAATAAACTTCTCTTTTTCAATTTCTCTTGTGGTCTGTTGTTGAATGGAAGCTCACCATCTGGCTCCCTGTGCTCCACCCAACAAGTATTAATTTGACAAATTCATAACAAATTAGCTTTGGGTTTTGTCCATTTTTTGTATTATTTTCCTGTTTTAATTTTATGTATTTCTGCCTCAATTTTTATATTTTATTTTGTTCTGCTTACTTTGGATTGAATTCTCTCTTTGCTTTTTGTTTCATAATGTGAAGCTAGATGATTGGGTTTGTCATATATGGTCTATATTATGTTGAGGTATGTTCCCTCTATTCCCACATTGCTGAGTTTTTATCATAAATTTGGTGCTGGATTCTATCAAATGCTTTTTCTGCATCTATTGATGTGATCATTTGGTTCTTATTTCTTCACTTATGTGTATGTAGTGGATGATGTTAATTGATTTGCAGATATTGCACAAACTCTGCATCTATGGAATAAATTGCACTTGATAATGGAGGGTGATCTTTTTAATGTATTGCTGGATCAGGTTTGCTAATATTTTGTAGAGGGTTCTAGCATCTATGTTCATCAGTGATATTGGCCTATTTTTTGTGTTTTTATCTGTTTTGGAAGTAGAATAATGTTGGCCTCTTTAAAATGAGCCTGGAGATTTTTCTTCCCCTTGAATTTATTGGCATAGTTTGAGAAGGATAGGTGTTAGTTCTTCTTTGAATGTTTGACAAAATTTACCTGTGAAGCTATCCATTCCAGGACTTTTGCTTATTGCCAGTTTCTTTTTTTTTTTATTACTGCTTCAATTTCACTAATTAAATCCATCTGATCTAGTGTGTCACTTAAGGACACCATTTCCTTGTTGATTTTCTGTCTGGAAAATCTATCCATTGATGTCAATGGGGTATTATAATCCCATACTATGATTATATTACTGTTGATCTCTCTCGTTATGTCAATCAAAATTTGCTGTATATATTCCTATTTTGGATGCATAAAAGTTTACAAGGGTTATATCCACTTGTTTTATTATGTGGTGTCCTTCTTTGTTTCTTACTTCAGCCTTCATTTCAAAGTTCATTTAGTAAGCTATAAGTATTGCTACCCCAATTTTTTCCCCATTTCTAGTTGCATAAAATATCTTTATCCATCCTATTACTTTCAATCTGTGTGTATCTCTTGTTCTGAGGTAGGTATCTTGTAGATAGCATGTATATGGATCTTGTTTTTTTATCCATTCAGCTACCTATGTGTTTTGATAAGGGACTTGAGCATATGTGTATTATAGTATCCTGAGGGTGTCCTGGAACCAGTCCCCCAAATACTGAGGAACGACTTACATTTTTGGAAAATGAAAAGTTATATGCAGATTTTCAACTGTACAGGGGGTTGACTCCCTTAGTCCCTCCCTTATTCAAGGGTCAACTGTATACCACTTTAGGAGGAATGAGTAACTTACAGAATTTTCAATTCTTTCTTTTCATCCACTTGTAACATTGCTGCTATTCATGTCTCTCTTCCATATGGTATAATCAACAAATACATTGACTCTATTACAACTTTGAACACTTCTATCTGTTATATCAATTAAAGTTAGAAAAATAAAAAATATTATTATATTTTCATTTATTTATTTTTTTACAGTTTTCTGATATAATTTTCTGGACTCTTTCCCCAATATTAAATGTGAATAAATAATATTATCTATAAGAAGCAGCTTTGTTTATGTATAATAACATATAAATTTGTCAAAGCTTGTCAGAAATTTTGAAGTTCTTTAACACACTCATTTTATAGATCAGAAAATGTAAGCATAGGTCCAACACTAGGTTTGTGGCAAAACTTAACTTAAAAACATTGTTATCCTAAGTTCTAACTCAGGAGTCTTCTCTCCAAATATTAAAAAAATAATAATAAATAATAAATAAATAAATAAATAAATAAATAAATAAATAAATAAAAGAGACAGGGGAAAGCATAGGGATGCCTGAAACCTGTGCACCTGTTATAGCTGTGCTCTCTGAGTGAGAACATGTTAGAGGGAAAGCAGACTGGATTTAGTGGAACTATCAAGGAGAAGTTGAATTAATTGGTTGCAATCAGTGAATTCGCAAAATGGTTGGATGCACGGATTTTCACTGGGATCAATTTATTCTCATTGTCTTTATACAGTATGGACAGAAAGAGAAAAATATGTGATAAATCTCAGGAACTCAGCATATTTATATATCAAATAATGAACTGACTGGTATTTGACTGAAGAATCTGAAAAATTCATGGGGTAGGATTAACCTGACTAATAGAAAAGAAGTATTGCTCTGGCAAAAGGTAACAATAGCTTATTAAAGTTAAGAAAAGATAGAAAATGTGCAATCTGTGTTTGAATAACCTGGTTCCTGACATTCTTAAGAGGAAAGGTTGTTTCATCTGGCTTTACATTTTTATTATGCATTTTATCTTAGGGAATATAGCACATCTAATTAATGTACCATGATAAATGGAGTTTCTGTATCATTAGAACCCACTTATAAAGAATGAAAAAGATCTCCATGTGCAAACACAGAAAACTTAATCCCTAGCTATCAAAGGTTCATCTCCTGCAAAGTCATTTCACTTTGCTCAGACATTTAATAGGAACCATTTATATAATATTCAGGCAATGGGAGAGAAACTGAAAGGAAAAAAAATGTTTTAATTGAGTTATTCAGCCATCAAGTTCAGTCTTGTCAGATTGTAAGAAGAGAAATTGAGATAAAAATCCTGAGAGATCCTGAGAGAGGATGTCCTACTTAAAAGATAGAGAAAGGAGGGGTTGGGGGGAGAGAGAGAGAGAGAGAGAAACAGGCCTGGAGAAAACCTCAATGGATCTTGTCATTTTCTGAGATGGGGAGGACACTTGCCAATTATTACAATTTTCAAAACAGTGAAATTTTCAGTGGCATTCTATTATACTTAGCTTTCTGGGAGCTAGCTTCTTCACCCTCTAGTCTATGCAACACATATAATATGCTTACTTTAACAATTACTTTTTTAAAAAATATAGGGTGTGGGCAACTTATGATGTATATTTGCAAATTTTACCTTAAAGGTATTATTAAAATATATATTTTATTGATTTCAGAGAAGAAGAGATAGGGAGAGAGAGATAGAAACATCAATGATGAGAAAGAATCATTGATTGGCTGCCTCCTGCACACCCCACAATGGGAATCAAGCCCACAATCTGGGAATGTGCGCTGACTGGGAATCTAATCATAATATTCTGGTTCATAGGTTGACGTTCAACCACTGAGCCACACTGGCCAGGCACCTTAGAAATATTCTTTATTAGGCAAGATATGAAAGATATTTTTAAGAATTCATGATAGGTAAACTTAGAGATATTTTATATTTATCAAAGCAAAGGTTATTTTTAATTCATTTAAGACCCATATATATGCTGTTCACAAGAGACCCACCTCAGAAAGAAAGAAGAAAGAAAGAAAGAAAGAAAGAAAGAAAGAAAGAAAGAAAGAAAGAAAGAAAGAAAGAAAGAAAGAAAGAAAGAAAGAAAGAAAGTCACATGAGACAAACTATATTTCTTGGTAAACCTTGAAGGAAACCTAATTTTCTGCCCCAACATTTCCCTGCTTCTTACTTCTTAAAGAGTACAGGTACTGGAATCTGAGATTAAATCAGAAGAAAGTAGTGCCTTAAAAGACAACCAAATTTTGCATATAATGATCGAGCCCACAGCCCGGGCATGTGCCCAGACTGGGAATCAAACTGTGACCTTCTAGTTCATAGGTCAATGCTCAACCACTAAGCCATGCCAGCTAGACTGAAATTTTTGGGAGAAAAGGCCACACCTTATTTTTCTAGCGTCAGGCATGAATTATCCTGGATACGATGAATGCTTTGTAAAAAAAGTGAGTAAATGAGAGAATGAATGAATGAAACTGGCATAGCATTCTAAGTATGATGAGAAAACTAATCATAAAGATAAAATTTAGTCAGATACATAAAATAGTTACATTTAAACTTAGTTTTTTATTAATTTTTTTAATCCCCACCAGCAGATATTTCTTTCACTAATTTCTAGAGAGAGTGGAAGGGAGGGAGGAGTGAGGAAGAGAGATAGAGAGAAACATCGATGTGAGAGAGACACATCAATTGGTTGTCTCCCTCATGTGCCCCTACCAGGGTTGTGGAACCTGCAACTGAGGTATGTAACCTTGATCAGAAATCCAAACCACAATCCTCTGGTCTTCAGGTGATGTTCTAACCACTGAAAAAAACAGGCCAGGGCTAAACTTAAACTTTTCATAATAAACACTACAATGTCTTATACCCTCTGAAAATCTTGGATAAGATATTAAACCAGACATTCACCAAAGATATTCACTGAAATATAAGTTTCATGAGACATGATCATTCTTCTTTTAGCCTCTATTGTAAGTCCTATCCTTTAGAAATACATGGAGCAAATAGGAGAATAATAAATATTTGTTGAGGAAGTAATAAATATTTGAACAATCTATATATATAAAAGCCCAACAACCAGAATGGCAGAATGACCCGAACAACCAGCTATGGTGCGCACTGCAACAGCCAACTGGCCTGATCCGGGCCCGATCTGCCCACCCTTTGCAGGCCCAGCCCCTGATAAGCTCCCAATACCCTGATCGGGGGAGGGGCAGGCCGGCCAATTGCCCATGGCCCCTCCCCCCTGATGGCCTGGCCCAATGGGCCCCCATTGGGGGGGGGGGGGGCGGCCGGACCTCACCTGTGCAAGAATCCGTGCACCGGGCCTCTAGTCCTATATAATAAAAGGCAGCAACCTTAATGGCATAACGACCAGAACAACCAATCAACCAGTTGCTATGAGGTTCATTGACCACCTCTGGGTCCCTCCCCACAACCCACAGGCTCTGATCACTGGGTGGCCAGTGGGAAACCGAGGGGAACCAGGGTGGGTGGTGGCGGGGCGGGACTGGGTACTGGCGGGTGGGTGGAATGCTGACCTCTTGGTCCCTCCCCCACCCCACAGGCTCAGATCAATCACCCAGCTAATGGGAAACCTGGGTGGATGGAGGTTGTGGGGTGGGACTGGGGCCTGGCAAGTGGGCAGAAGGTAGACCTATTGGTCCCTCCCCCCGGCCAGCAGGCTCAGATCGATCACCTGGCCAACGAGGAACCAGGATGGGTGGAGGCAGCGGGGTGGGATTGGGGACTGGAGAGCGGGCGGAAGATGGCCCTGGTCACAGGCTAGGCCTAGGGACCCTACCTGCACACAATTTTGTGCGCTGGAACTCTAGTATGATATAATAAGCATTAATTGTCCTTCTAACCTTACTTAAGGGAATCAATAGTTCTCAATAAATTTATAAAAAATTCTGTAACCACTTACACTGAAGGGTTTTGTCTGCAATTACTTTTATAAAGAGAAGCTGCTTGTAACCCAGGATACTTAACTTTGTAATATGCAATTTGGAGTACATATTTAATTCTTGCTTAATTTTTACATAGATGCTATGATGTATATGCATATATTTCATAACTGGTAGTTAAAATATATTTTTTTTTGATTTTTTACAGAGAGGAATGGAGAAGGATAGAAAGTTAGAAACATTGATGGGAGAGAAACATCGATCAGCTTCCTCCTGCACATCCCCTACTGGGTATGTGCCCGCAACCAAGGTACATGCCCTTGACCAGAATCGAACCTGGGACCTTTCAGTCCGCAGGCCGACGCTCCATCCATGGAGCCAAATGGGTCAGGGCCATAACTGGTAGTTATATTTTGCTTGTATTCTACTTGCAGTTCTTCAAGTGTGCAATTGAAAATATAATTAAAAGAATCCTGAAATCATTCTATAATAGCTTGTATATTTAATAAAATTGAAGCTATCTAGAGTCTATTTTCTCTGTTACTTACACCAGTGTCCATTGCTATGTGTCCATTGAGATAATAAGCCTGTTTGTTTACAAAATTATGCTTTGTGATGCATTTAGGACTGAAACGAATAAATACTTGAAAAGAGAGAAAACTGGAAAATCAACATAAATTACTGTAAAATAATTAGTATTATACTTTGAAATCTGAATAGCTTTTTATATGAATTTCTTGAAGTAAATTTATTGGTATTTTATTTTGAATTATTATGAACCTTACCATATATATCACCACTATTCCAAATATCTTCTCAACTTTTTATTCATACATCCTATTGGTGTTTCAAGGCATGAATCTAGTAAAAGAGGTAGTTATTTATTCCTTAGACTCCTTAATAAATAAATAAATATATTTTACAAAATACATGAAACATGAAAACACATATTACCATCCAACAGGTTTCCATGCATCAGGATGTAATTTTCTGGTGAAAGTTAAAGATTACTATGTATTTTTGAAGTTTTTAAGTAGATTTTATTTTAAAAGATATCAGTACAGATAGTTGCCATATATATCATATGTTTCCCCTATTATCTTAAACTAGTCTAGTATATTTGTTACAATCATTAAACCAACCTTAATACATTATTATCATTAACAATTAAAGTATGTATTTATTCAGATTTTTAAAAATTATTCTCAATGATGTTTTTCTGTTTTACTATGTCTACAATATGACATTACACTTTGTTGTCATGTCTCCATGGGTATCTTTTGATTTTGACCTTTTTTCAGACTTTCCTTGTTTTTGAACACCGTGATAATTTTGAGAATTATCAAAATAATAGAATTATTCTAAAGTTTTATAGAATGCTTGTATATTAGAATCTGTTTAATAAAATTGGCAGGGATGTTGATGTGAATGTAAAATGATGAAAGCTTGAAAACAATTTGAGACAATAAAGCAAGTTGATACAGTCAAGGTTAAAAACATTTTGACACTTCCTTAAAAATTTAAACATATACCTACCATATTATCCATCTATTACATTTTTAGTCATTTACTCAACTAAAGATAACATATATGTCCATAAATTTATAGGTAAATGTTCATAGCAGTTTTATTTGTAACTAGGGGCCCGGTGCATGAAATTCGTGCACTGGGGTTGGGGGTCCCTCAGCCCAACCTGCCCCCTTTCACATACTGGGTGCCCTCAGGGGATGTCCTACTGATGGCTTAGGCCCACTCCCCACGCTCCTTTGTGGGAGGCAACTGGGCTGATCAGGGGAAGGCACCAGCCCCATCACCCAGCTGCTGCAGCCACTGCCAGTCACCACAGCCACCAAGGTGTTTTCATCAACAGGGACTCCAGTCCCTTCACCAATAAAAAATGACAACTTTCTTTAGGCATTTTCAAGATGTGTCTTTCATAGGATATGCATTTTTTTTTAATCCTCACCTGAGGGTATGTTCCCATTGATTTTTAGAGAGTGTGGAAGAGAGAGGGAGAGACAGAGAGAAACATCAAAGTGAGAGGAACACTTTGATTGGTTGCCTCCTGTATGAGCCCTGACCATGGGTGCCAGGCTGGGGGGCATGCAGGAACCCCTGGGCCACATGCAGCGGTGGCCGCCGGGGTCTCCCCACACCCCAGAGGCCAGCAGCCAGCACCCCATCACGTGCGCCAGGCTGGGGGGCGTGGACCCAAACTGCCTCTTGATGCTGGAGCATTCCCAAGCGGCTGGGGGCACTATGGTGACAGGGGATGTTTCCGCCCCGCCCCCAGCCCCTTGGCTCCTGCACCTATAGGCTCAAAGTGGCCAGGGGGCGTTCTGGGACCCCTGCTGCTCAGGACCTAAACAAGGGGCCTACAGGCTCGGACTGTCCTGGGTCCTGAGGATGTTTGCGGGACCCAGCCCCTTGGCGCCTGCACCCTTAGGCTCCAAGTGGCCAGGGGGCATTCTTGGACCCTGCATTGCTATGGTGACGTGGGAATGTTCCCGCCCCGCCAAGGCTCCCAGTGGCCAGGGAGCGTTCTGGGCCCCTGCTGCTCAGGACCTAAGCATGGGCCTACAGGCTTGGGTCCGGAGGATATTTTCCCGGTCCCAGACCCCAGACTGCTGCAAGTGTTTGGGGGCGGGAACATTCCCGCCCCGCCAAGGCTCCCAGTGGCCAGGGGGCGTTCTGGGACCCTGCTGCTCAGGACCTAAGCGCGGGCCTACGGGCTCTGAGCGGCTTGGGTCTGGAGGATGTTTACGGGACCCAGGCCGCTCAGCGTCCACATATGCAAATTAACCGCCATCTTGTTTGCTCTGATTGGCTGTGGGCATAGCGGAGGTGCGGTCAATTTGCATGTTTGTCTATTATTAGGTTAGATAGGACAAAACTGACAGCTACCAATATCACTATCAATAAGTTTATTGATAAACAAATTATGTTCTATCTATACAATGGAAAATGACAATAAAAAAGAATGAACAATTGAAGTATGCTAAATATTAATTAATTTCAAAATAATTATGCTGAATAAGGAAGGCAGACAATAAAGAATGCATGCTATTATAAAATAGTCTATAACATGCAAATTAGCCTATAATAAAAGAAAACATACCAATCATTCCCTGGATGGTGATTGTGGAATGGCAGAAGAGTCGAAATAAAAAGAGGCATGAGGATACTTTTTAACATGACTAACATATTCATTATTTATTATATGGTGATAATTTCATGAAGATGTACATATATCAACACTTACCAAATTTGTGCACTTTAAATATCTATAGTTTATTATATCTAAATATCTATATATGTAAGAAGATAGTATGCTAAGTGTCCCTCCGCCCATCTGACTGGTCACTCGGATGCCCACTGACCACCAGGGGCAGATGCTCAATACAGGAGCTGCCGAGCTGCAGTGACTTAGCAGCAGCAGTTTTCAGGTGATGCACCTTGAAACCAGAGAGGATGGAGCCCTATTCCTTGCAGGAACACATGATTCCACCTTTGGCTGTGGGTAATGTTATTGCTGGGGCACTGTTGGCCCCGAATCTGGTTTATTGCACACTTGTGTTTGTGTTCCACACCCTGTAAGACAGCAACTTTGCAGAGTGCCCTCTCGCAATCCAGGACCCCTCGGGGATGTCAGAGAGCCAGTTTCTGCCCGATCCCCACAGGCCAGACTGAAGGACCCCACCTTCTGGAGGGACCCCACTCACTCTTCAGACCCTGGGGAGGGACTGCAGGAGGTTGGCTCCATGGTGTGTCTGGCCCGTCTTGCCCAGTCCCAGCCCACCAGCCACCTTCTAATTGATTTTCTTTCAATGTTCACGAATCTGTGCACCGGGTCACTAGTATTTCAATCATAAAATAAAAACTGAAAATAATAAAAGCTATTAAAATAAATAATTGAATATGGAGAAGGGATAAAGCAAAAAATAAGTTGAAGGTTGTTTATTTTAGAGCAATATCAACTTAAACATATGATAAAAAGGGATCAGCATTGCCATATCATTATTTAATTTTTTTCTGAATAATTGAATTTATATAAATATAAAACTACAGGCTTGATTACAGGATTAAACCTGAGAGAACAAAGCTCATGCTGAAAAGGTAGTTTAGAATTAGCTAGTCTTAAATTAATTTCAGAATCAATGCTATCACCAATATCACTGAGAAAGGGAAGCCCAGTAGTCAATGTTCATAGGTAAATTCAAGAAAAATTTGAAGTTAACAAGGGTAAACCTTGGTAACCAGGAAATCAACTCAGAATCTTTTATACATTCCAAGATTAATTCTGAAGATTGGATGTTGATAATTTGAAAAGCAAATTTTGAACTGGAGGCTTAATAATAGGTTTCAAAATAATTCTAGACACATAATAGTATATTTACTGATATTTTATCAAACATATTATATTTAATATTTTAAAATGTCTTATTCACCAACACTAATTGAAATAAATATATTTTCACACCATAAATACATTTTAAAGTGTTTAATGCATGATGTTATTTAATAAAAATTTAAATCAAACAGTAGTTACCATAGAATTCCTATATTCACTGTTAAATAGTTTCTAATGGAATCTACTTCCATAATCTCAGATAGTTATATGTACCACATACATTTACCTTTCCCTCTGGTAATCACAATTCTGTAGTCTGTGTCTGTGAGGTCTTTTTTATTTTTTTCAATCCCTTCACCTTTTTCACACATCCCCAAAACCCTCCTCCCCTCTGACAGCTGTCAGCCTGTTCACTCTACATGACTGTCTAATTTTTTTGTTAGTTTATTTTGTTAATTAGGTTACACATGTAAGTTAAATCACACCTTACTTGTCTTTCTCTAACAGGTGTATTTCACTCTGCATAATACTCTTCAGGTCCATCCATGCTGTGCAAAGAATAAGATTTTCTTCTTTTTACGGCTAAGTAGTATCTCCTGTGTAAATATACCACAGCTTTTTATCCAATCAAATACTGATGGACACTTGGGCTGCTTCTAAATCTTGGCAAGTGTAAATAATGTTACAATGAACATAGGAGTGCATATATTATTTTGAACTAGTGTTTCTAGTTACTTTGGATATAGTCCCAGAGTGGAATCTCTGGGTCATAAGACAGTTCCATTTTTATATTTTTCAGGTAACTCCATACTGCTTTCAGCAGTGGCTTCAACCATGTACATTCCCACCAACAGTGCAGGAGAGTTTCCTTTTCTCCATATCCTCGCCAGCATTTGTTGTTGTGAATTTATTGAGGATAGTCATTCTGACAAGTGTGATGTGATATTTCACTGTGGCTTTAATGTGCATTTCTCTGATGATTAGTGACATTCAGCATCTTTTCATATGTCTGTAGCCACTTGTATGTCCCCTTTGGAGAAGTATCTATTCAGGTCATTTGCCCACTTTTTCATTGAATTGTTTGTATTTTGGGTGTTGAGTTTTCTAAATTCTTTATAAATGTTGGCTATTAACCTCTTGTCAGATATATCATTGGTGAATATATTCTCTCATTCAGTGGGTTGTCTTTTTATTTTGTTAATGATTTCCTTTGCTGTGCAAAAACTTTTTAGTTTGACTTAGTTCCATTTGTTCATTTTCTTTTATTTTATTTTCCTTTCCCAAGGACATACATCAGAAAAATATTGCTGCAAGAAATGTCTGAGCCCAGCTGGCATGACTCAGTGGTTGAGCATCGACCCTTGAACCAGGAGGTCATGGTTTGATTCCTGGTAGAGCACATGCCTGGCTTGTGGGGTTAATCCCCAGTAGGGGGCATGCAGGAAGCAGCCAATCCATGTTTCTTTCTCATCATTGATGTTTCGATCTCTTTCTCTGTCTCCCTTCTCTCTGAAATCAATAAAAACAGATTTAAAAAAGAAGAAGAAATGACTGTCTATGTTTTCTTCTAGTAGTTTAATGGTTTTAAATCTAACATATGTCTTTAATTCATTTAGATTTTATGTGTGTGCATGGTGTAAGAAGGTGGTCTGGCTTCACTTTTGTACTTTATCTGACCAGTTCTCCCAACACCATTTATTTAATAGAATATATTTAGTGTAGTGTATGTTTTTGCCTTCCTTGTCAAATAAAGGCATGGCTATAAAGGCATGGGTTTACTTCTGGGCTCTCTCTTTTGTTCCATTAATTTATATGTTTGTTTTTATACCAGTTGCATGTTCTTTTGAGTACTCTGGCCTTGTAGTATACTTTGATATCAGGTAGTGTGATTCCTCCAACTTTTTTCTTCTTTCTCCATGTTAGTATGGCTATTCAAGGTCTTTTGTGGTTCCATTTTTGTAATATTTCTTCTAGTTCTATACAATATGCCATTGGTATCTTGATAGGAACTGTGTTGAATCTATAGATTGTTTTGGATAGTATGGACATTTTAATGATGTTAATTCTTCCAATCCATGAATATGGTATATGCTTCCACTTATTTGCATTGTCTTCACTTTATTTCTTCTGTGTCTTCTGCTTTGTTTGTTCTTTTTCAAGTTTCTTCAAGTTTAAAGTTAGATCATTTAGTTCATATTTTTCTTTTTTCTTGAAGTTGTCAAGAAATGCTATATATTTCCTTATTTTTATCTCTTTCGAATTATATTTTGAATTATTTCTTAATTTCATTGTTAACCCATTGGATGTTTAGTAACATGTTATTTACCTCTCTGTCTGTGTGTATATTTCAGGTGTGTTTTTTGTTGTGGTTGTTGTTTTTTGGTGTGTGTGTGATTTATTTCTAATTTCATAGCGTTATGGTTAGAGAAGATACTTAATATGGTTGAAATTTTGTTAAATTGTTTGAGACTTGTTTTGTGTCCTAATATTTGGTTTACTCTAGAAAATGTTCCATGTGCTCTTCAAAGGAATGCTGCTTGGGTTGAAATGCTCTGAAAATATCAGTTAAATACATCTAATCTATTGCACGATTTAAGCCCACTCTCTCCTTGCTGATTTTCTGTCTGTAAGATCTATCCATTTATATAAGTGGGGTGTTGAATTCTATGATTTTATTACTGGCAATTCTCCCCCTTTATGTCCATAAAGATTTTTGTTACATATTTAGGTGCTCCTATGTTGGGTACATAAGTGTTATATCTTCTTGTTGGATTGCTCCCATTATCCTTATGTTGTGTCCTTTTTTGTCTTTTACTATAACCTTTTGTTTTACAGTCTATTTTGTTAGATATGAGCATTGCAACTCCCACTTTTTTTTTCCATTTTTAAATTTCCATTTGCATGAAATATTTTTCTCCATCATCTCTACTTTAAGTTGGGGTGTATCTTTCTTTCTAATGTGGGTCCCTTTAAACAGCTAATATAGAAAATATTATGTTAAGTGAAATAAGCCAAACTGAGAAAGACAAATATCACATGATCTCACTTATTTATGGAATCTAATGAACAAAATGTATTGATCAACAAAATAAGACCCAAAGCAAAGAGGCATAGAACAGACTGCTATACTTCGAAGTGTGATTGGAGGGATGAGAAGAGATAAACCAAAGAACTTATATACTTATATGAAAAGCCCATGGACATAGGCAATCGGGTAGTGAAGACCTGGGGGGAGGGCAAGGAGGCAAAAAAGGGGGAAATGAAAGAGATCTGTAATACTATCAACAATAAAAAAATATAGTTAAAGAAACAGCATATATATGTTTTTGTGTTTTTTGGGTTTTTTTTTTACCCTATGTCTTTTGATTGGAGCATGTAAGCCATTCAAGCCATTAACTTGAATGGCTTACATGCTCCAATCATTTAACCAGTTAACTACCACAAGTCCAAAATGGAAACCATCCCCACATGCCACAATATTTTGAATTTAATTAAAAAATCAATTTGCAATGAATATTAGAAAAATAAATATATTACTCACAATTTGGGTATTCTTGAATATTTTCAGTTGAAAATTCTCCTGAAAAGTGATTTTAAAGTTGGTCAGGGCTGCCACTTAGTGAAAACATTCTGTATTTTATAGACACCTCTTGCATCTGCAGATGCTTATGGCGTACAATGGCTTAAAGTGATTATCAATATGCACACATTTATTCCTTAAACTATGTTTCCGTGTGTTTTTGTTTGGCTTGGTTTTCTTTTGTTTGTTTGTTTGTTTGTTTTTATTCTTCTTCTCAAAGCAGGCCATTTAACATGCAATGCTGTTACATGTTTGGTATTAACAAACTCTGTTACCTTTTATTTTCTGGGAACTGCTTTATTTCTCCTTCAATTTTTGATGATTGCCTTGCTAGATAAAATAGTCTTGGTGGTAGGTCCTTGATTTTCATCACCTCGAATATTTTGTGCCAATATCTTCTGGTCTGAAAATTTTTTGTTGAGAAGTCAGCTGGCAGTCTTATGGAGTCTCCTTATAGATAACTTTTTTTTCTCTTTGTCTTTAGCCTTTTCCATTTTAATTATGATGTGTTTTGTCATCTTTGGATTAATCTCTTGTGGGAATCTGAACTATCTGAATTGTGTGTCTTTTTCCTTCACCAGGTTAAAGAAGTTTTGGTATTATTTTATCAAAGAGGTTCTTGATCCCTTCCTCCTTCTCTTTTCTGGTACCCCTATGATGTGGCTGCCGTAATGCTTGATGTTGTTGCAGAGTTTCCTATACTTTCCTCATTTAAAAAAAAAAATTCTCTTTTCTTTTAGATGTTCTGATTGGGTATTTTTAGTACCTTTTCTTCTAAATCATTGATTCAATCACCTGCTTTATCCAAACTTGGACTTATTTTCCAGTGTATTCTTCATTTCAGATATTGCAGTCTTCAGTTTTGACTTATCCTTATTTTGTGTGTATTAGATGTTCTTTTTCATGCCGTTGAGCCTTCTTTTAACCATTACTTGAACTTTATCTATTAAATTGTGTATCTCCATTTCATTTAGCTTTTTATTTTGGGATGTCTCCTGTTATTTCCTTTGGGGCCTGCCACTTTGTTTCTGTATTTGGCTATCTACTTTGTTTGCTTCTATATATTAGGTAGATCTGCTATGACTCCCAGTGTTTGTGGGGACACCTTATGTTGTAGGTGTCCTGTGGGATCCAGTGGTACAGTCTCCTTGATCACCTTAGGCATGTCTCCTGTGTGAGTTATGTGGGCCCTGCTATTGTAATTGAGTTCTGATTGTTATTGTCCAATTAATGTGTGGGATTAACCCTCTAGCTGGTTGATGGTGAGGCTCAACCCTGACCATTGCATACAAGCTACTGTGTAAGTGCTGACCACACAAAGCAGAATTCACCTCAGCAGGGTTTTGCACCTGCTGAGATCTCCCTTTAGATATGTCACTTGGGAAGCTTACTGGATCCTGCTATGATATTGTCTGAAGCTGGCTATTGGGTGAAATTATTCTGGGCTTCTTGGAAGAGGCTCTGGTACAAGCCATTTTCAGATGCCGCTTGCGACTGGCCCTGGGCAACCTGTTTAGTGCTTCAAGTGATACACAGTTTGTGGCTGCCTCTGCTAGGCCTGAGTGCATGCCAGAAGGACTAAGCTATGCTCCAAGCCTGGCTTTTACTAGCACTTGTAGCTCAGGGGCAGGTCACCAAAAGTCCCAAGGTACCTCAATATTGTTTTGTCTGCCTCCACTTGCTAGCTTCCTGTTAGGCTCAATCACTGAATGAGCCTTTGGTGGTACTCAAGCTGCATGAGGTAGGTTCACAATGAGTCACCAGGTAGGGGTCAGTGGTGTTCACTGGATTGATACAGGTTCAAACTTGGTAACAGTGCTAGGTCTGAGGCCACTCAGCAAATGCTCCTGGCTATACCACATAAACTGCCACCTGCTGAGTGCTAGGACACCTTTCTGTTGGGGTTGTCTCTCAAGGAGTCAACAGAGTGAGGCCAGCAGAGTCTATCAGGCCAAAACAGGCAAAATTTGGTCTCATGAAAGGCCAAATTGGTCTGGCATGTGAGGGAAAAACATGCCTGTCCTAGAGCCATGCAACACTGTCTGTCCTAGATTCTGCTGGCAGGAGACAGAGCTCAGCTGGGTGGAGCTGCCCAGAGTTGGAAGCATATGGCTAGTGCATCTCCTGTGAGGGAGAGTTCCCCGCCAGGCTTCAGGGAACTTGGGGTGTGTGGCTCATGCCCCAGAGCCACAAAACTCTGTCCCAGATTTTGCCCTGACCTTGTCAGGGATGAGTTAGTAGAGGTCAGGTCAGTGGCACCTCCAGCACCCAGAGGGTGAATCTGCTGGGAGCCCAAAGGTTGGTTCTAGTGAATCTTCCCTGCCGGAAGCCAGTTCCAGCATGTCATAATTGCACGAGTTTCATCGAAAGGTTGATGGAACTTGGGGACTCAACAAGGGCTGAGTCACATATGTTATCGTCTGTTGGGAATGGCTAAAGGCATTTCCCCAAACCTGAAAAAGATGATTGCTTGCTGCCAGACAGCTCAAGGCATCTTAATCTACATGTTATTACCTCCTCCTGGCCAAACACCTGAACAGCTGGAGGTAATTCCCCAATCTGACAATGGATTCTGTACCTTACCCTACCCTTTGATATGTATATCTCCACCTTGCCTTAGGACAATTTGTGTTAATAAAAAGCAAGGGGTCCTGAGATGAGGAGAACTTGGTTTCTTTAGCCAAGATCCTCTGTCCCCCTACCCCCTAAATGCCTTTCAAAATTGTTTTGTCTCTGGAATCTTATTTAATTTACGCACAACCCCTTCTCTAGATTGCTGAACCCTTGTAGATGCCGGATCAAGACCCCCAGTGTTACTCCCCCATGAGGGGGAAGCACAAATAAGGTTCACAAAAAGTGGAGCAATGGTCCATGCCCCAAAGCAACACAACTCAGTCACTGATACCCCCTGAGTTTGCCCAGACCTGTACTCTTGTTCAAAGAAGCTGACTCCTTGGTAAGGCATAAGTTCTGCAGGGTAGGACTAGAGGGAGTCTAGAGGATAATGCTATTACTTACCCCTCCCAAAAGTGGCATCTACAGTATGGGAGAATTACTCAGCACAGGGATCCTGGCCACTTTCCCTCTGCTCTCTCCCCAGAGCCACAAACCCCAACTCTCCTCAGGCAACTCTAATCTGCTTCACTCTCCCTCTAGGAGACACCAGGGTGAATGGCTGCAAACAAAATTTTGCACATTGTCCCTTTAAAAGGGTGCCTGTGTCTCTAGCAGACTCCTGTTTTTCTCCCTGATGGACAGAAACCCTGCTGCTATTCACAACCAGATATTATGTGGGTACCTCTTCCTGGTCCTGGTACTCTGGGCTGGGGAGCCGGAGTTGAGGTTTAAGCCCTGCACTTCTCAGGGGGAAGCTCCTGCAGATATCCCCCTGGAACCTCAACCACTGCCTGTGAGGCCAGCTTTTTTTTTTTTTTTTTTAAATCCTGAATCGTGGATAGGCTAATTGATTTTAGAAAAGGGGGGAGGGAGAGAGAAAGAGAAAGGCAAGAACCAGAGAGAGAGCAGAGAGAGAGAGAGAGAGAGAGAGAGAGAGAGAGAGAGAGAGAGGAAGAGAGAGAAAGAGAGAGAGAGAGAGAGAGAGAGAGAGAGAGAGAGAGAGAGAAAAGAGAGAGAGAGAAATGTATGAGAGAACATTGGTTGACTTCCGTATTTCCCCTGACTGAAAGTCAAACCTGCCAACTTTCAGTATATGGGACAACACTCCAACCAACTGAGCCACACTGGCCAGAGTAGGACCAGTTCTTTTTGAATGTCCACCCTTCTACCTGTCTTGATGTGTCTTCTCCTGTAAATCTTAGGTAATAAGTCTTCTCTTCAGCTAGTCTTCAGTTGGTTTTCAGGATGATTGTTCTATAATTTACCTGTACTTCCAGTTAGGTCCTAGGAGGACGTAAGTAGCTTTTACCTACTCTGCCTCCATCTTGTTTTCTTGAAAAAAAATTTTAAGCCTATGGGACACAATTTGAAATATGGTGATAGACAATTTAATTTTATGTCTATTATTAAGATACTCTAAAATAAAATCTGATATAATTTTATTCTTTAGAATTTGCAATTATGATAATAGATTATGCCCTTTAGAACGATTTTATTTTAAAGTATGCCTCCAAAAGGAAATACAATTTCTTGAAATACATGTAAGGCAATCATTCAGTATATTAAAATAATAAAATATAGTGTTTACATTTTTTAAAATATTAAAAAATCATTTACTTTTTTCAGTTCAAGTATATATAGGGTGTCCCCAAAGGCAGTGTTATCAGCTGTGTGTATACATTTTTTTGGTACAGCCTGTATAAGCTTCATATAGAAGAATATATATTGCTAATTGTATTGTAGGGAATCTTGGTTAATAAAATCTACAGAAAAAAATGGCTAAGAGCCAGTAAAATATTAAACCAATTCTCAGTGATCAGAATCCAGGAAAAGATAATAAATGGCACCCAATATATTTTTTCTAAACCATATTATTATATGTAGGCTTTAAAATGCATTGTTCTTCATTTTTCTTCATTTCTCCACACCACCTAAAGGTTTTCTAGTTATATATAGCGGCCAAACAAATGTCCCCAAAACTCAGTGTTTAAAATAGTAATCTTGAAAACACTTTGAAATGTCAGGACCTAAGAAAATAGGCTCCTTCACAAAAACAATGAGAATACTAGTCAAAACTGTGAAAATGAAATTTTCAGCACTCTGGAAATTAACCAAAGATTAATTTTAAAAGGTGGTTATTCAAGAAAGACACTTGAATCACAGTAAAAATAGGCTTCATGGTATTTTAATTTGCCTTATCCCATCTCCCCAACACAGCTCCACTGTAGCCTTGATTCCACAGCCTTGTAGCAATGATAGTCATCAGGAGAAGGGGAAGTGGGGAGGGAGAAGTAGGATTGTATGGTAGATTGATAAATGAAGCAAATGTGACATCATGTTAACAATTATTTAATTCAACCTGGATGTTCATCTCATTAGTTTTTTCTACTTTCCTGAATTTTTGAACTTTTTCATTAAAAGTAGTTGAAAAAATGAAACAAACCAACAACAACAAAAAAAAAGCAGCCTGTCAGCCTTTAGAAATGACAATATGTCTTTGGAACTTCTCAAACAACCCCATCTTCAGAGATCTTCACTCTTTGACCTCTCTTGGCAGTTTCCTGGGAAAAAAAAAATCACACTCACAATTTTTCTGTGTTGACAACAGCTCTTTCTTACTATTCAGTGGCAAATGTTTAACATCACAGCAGCTTGAGGTGGAAATTCTAGTTGGGACAAATAAGAAGCTTACTAAAAAAAAAAAAAAAAAAAACCTTAGAAAATTTGGAAAATGAAGCATTGAAAAATGCAACATATTCTGAGGATCTAGAGGCCCACCTTACCTTTGTCCACTATAATAAGGACCGTCCCTACCACCACCACTAGTGTCCGTAGAGATTTAGTGGGTAATCTGGATGTCTCTAACCATATGGCAGTAACAAGGCAATGCTCACTCTTACAAGAATGGTGTCAGAAAAGATCAGTTAAAACAGACATTTAAGTAAGATCCAGACTTTAATAATAATGGACAAATGTCCAGGGTTCAATTCAAAAATAGCTTATTACACAAAGAATCTGGGATTTCTCAAATTGAAAACACAGATGACAGAGATATTAGAAATAGCTAACAAAGATTTTAAAACAACTAAAAATATCTTTGTCAAAACCCTTCAATGAACAATTATGAACACAATAAAAGAAATAAAAATACAGAAAGACTCTTCAAAGATATTGAATATATAAAGAATTAAATGTTACAACTGAAAAGTAAAATAACAAAATTAGTAGGATAAGCTCAGTTGCAAAATGGAGGTAATGTAGTGAGAGAGCAAAAACAATGATGAAAACCAGTGAACTGGAAGACAGAACAATAGAAATTATACAATCTAAATGACATAAAGAAATAGACTGAAAAAGAAAGTGAACAAAGCTTTTAGAGCCTTTGGGACAATAACAACAAATTTAATATTCATATAATTACTGTTTTGATGGTAGAAGAGGTAAAAAAAGAGGCTGTATAAATACTTGAAGAAATAATGGCTGAAAACCCTACAATTTTTTTCAAGAGATTTAAGAAATATAAAGACAAATAAATCCACACCAGAATACATCATAATTATTTTCTGAAAACTAAAGACAAAAGATATCTCAAAATCAGCCAGAAAAAAAATGAGTCTATCTATAGAAGAAAAAAGATTTCCATAACATATATTCTGCATCAGAAACCATGGATGTCAGAAATAATAGGTAAATAATATTTATTTCCTGTGACACACAAAAAAGCAGTCCACTCAGATTACACCCACTGGAAAAAACCCTTCAGGAATGAAGGGGAAATCAAGATTCTCACATGAAAAAAAATAAAGAATTTATTGCCAGCATACCTACCATAAAAGAAGGAATGAAACAAATTCTCCAAACAGAATGGAAATGCAAAAAGAAGAAATCTTGAACTATCAGGAATGAAAAAAGAACATAATTAAAATGGGCAAATCAATTGACATTAATGCTCCTCTTGTGTTTTATAAATTATGTTTGGTTAAGCACAAATTATAGCGATGTCTAATGTGGTATTCTTCCATACTAGCACACTGCAATTGTTTGTTTTTATCATATCGTTTTTGTTTAAAGAACTTTCTTCTTTAATGGGATTATCTTTCAGTCTTTAAGGGTATATCTTCTAGTGACAAATGTCTTTATTTTTCCTTTGTGTCTTTATTTCTTTATTCTTGAAGGATAGTTTTGCCAAGTATAGGATACACTATAGACAGAAATGTGCTTTGAAAATGTTGTGCTACTTTCTACTTACCACTATAGTTTCAGATGAGAAATCTGCTGTTATTTGAACTGGTATTCTCTTTAGGGGTAATATGTCATTTCTCTCTGGTTCCTTTCAAGATAATTTCCCTTTCATTTTCAAATATTTAATTAGTATGTGTCTTGGTGTGGATTTATTTGCATTTATTCTGTTAGATATCCACTCCAAAAATATGTAAGATTAGGTCTTCTGTCAAATTTGAAGATTTTTCAGCCATATTACTTATTAGTGTCCCAGTGCATGAATTTGTGCACATTGAAGGGAAATTAATTAGAAGAAATATTTTAATATTGCTATTGGCATCTTGCTAATGAAAAGAAAATAGGATTCTACCAAGTATCCTATCTACCTACTCTAGGACTTCTGTGAGGATCAAATGAGATGAGGCACAAGAAAACACTTTACAAACGTTTGGTTAAACTGTAAAATGTTTGCATCTGGCTATAAAGCAAGTCCGGTTCCTGGGCTGAAAAAACTCTAAGGATGCTAGTCGCTAGGGAGAGGAAGAGGGCATTGCTACATGATGTCATTACTCGGTGCCCACAGCCACAATTTCTGGGCTGGGCTGTGGACCTCATTTTGTGCCATGGTGTCTTGGCAGTGTTGGCTGCAATTTGGTGGGGTGTCACTCAGGGGTGGTAGCAGGGCCAGTGCCCCACTTGGGGGAAGCTGAGTGTTTGTTTGTTGTGCTGTTTAGTTTTAAATGGCCAGTACATGTCATGGCAGCTCCTGTGTTAAGCATATGCCCCCTGGTGGTCAGAGCACCGGTCAGACAGACACTTAGCCGTTTACATATCCTATATAATAAAGAGGTAATATGCAAATTGACCATCACTCCAAAACACAAGGTGGCCACCAATATGTGGTCAAAGATGGCCGCCCCCATGTGGACACAAGATGGCCACCACAAGATGGCCGGCAGGGGAGGGCAGTTGTGGGCGATCAGGCCAACAGGGGAAAGCAGTTGGGAGGGACCAGGCCTGCAAGGGAGGGCAGTTGGGGACAGTCAGGCCTGCAGGGGAGGACAGTTGGGAGGGACAAAGCCTGCAGGGGAGGGCAGTTGGGGGGGACCAGGCTTGCAGGGGAGGGCAATTAGGGGTGACCAGGCTGTCAGGGGAGGGCAGTTAGGGGAATTGAGCCAGCAGGGGAGCAATTAGGCGTTGAACAGGCTGGCAGGGGAGTGGTTAGGGGGTGATCAGGCTGGCAGGCAGAAGCAATTAGGGGCAATCAGGCAGGTAGGCAGGCAAGCGGTTGGGAGCCAGCAATCCTGGATTGTGAGAGGGATGTCCGACTGCCTGTTTAGGCCCAATCCCACTGGGCCTAAACGAGCAGTTGGACATCCCTCAAGGGGTCCCAGATTGGAGAGGGTGCAGGCTGGGCTGAGGGAAACACACACACACACACACACACACACACACACACACACACACACACACATGATTTCGTGCACCGGGCCTCTAGTATAGAAGATAAAAGATAATACTCTTTTAGTCCCACCATCTTTCATCACTCCTTGGACTAAAATGATATAATATTGGATCTTTTATTATTGCCAAAGCCCTCTGGCATTCTGTTCATCTTTTTTTCAGTCTATTTTTCTCTATGCAATTCAAATTGGGTAAATTCTGTTGACCTCAGATTTACCAGTTCTGTCCTCTGTTATCTCCTTTATGATATTGATTGTATTCAGTAAAATTATTTTTGGATATTATATTTTTCAGTTCTATGTTTTCATAATTTCACTTTTCTTTGCTCAGATTTTCCTTTTTCTCATTTGTTGTAGTATAATTTGTAATTTATTGTTGAAGCAGTTTTATATTTTCTGTAAAATCCTTGTCAGATAATGTTAACATCTCATTCATCTTGTTTGTATCAATATACTATCTTTTTCATTCAGATTTTAATTTCCTTGGTTCTTGGTATAATGGGTGATTTTTTTTTTATTGTATCCTATTTTGTCTATTAGGGGACTCTGGATCTTATTTAAATAGTTATTTTGGGCTGAAACCGGTTTGGCTCAGTGGATAGAGCATTGGCCTGCGGACTGAAGGGTCCCAGGTTCGATTCCGGTCAAGGGCATGTACCTTGGTTGCGGGCACATCCCCAGTAGGGGGTGTGCAGGAGGCAGCTGATCGATGTTTCTATCTCTCTACCCCTCGCCCTTCCTCTCTGTAAAAAATCAATAAAATATATATATTTTTTTAAAAAAATAGTTATTTTGTTTAAAAATCACACTATTTATGTTTAGTCTGTTTGTTTGGCCTACTATTGTGGCCTGTAATACTTCATTGTTGTGGCAGGGCATGAAGACCAAAATATTAACAGGGCCAGTCAAAATTTCAAGTTTAGTAGTAATGTTGTTCACATACAGAGTATTGGTTCTTTATGAACTAAGGCCCCAAAGAAGGGAAGTCCAAGTTTTTGGATCATATTGTGAAAGTATAATTGTGTCTTGGTGAAAGGAGACATTCCTATTTTATTCATAGATTCAATTACTTAAATTTACTGAGAAAGTACACTACATCCTGCTGTATAACTGTCCTATTACATAAGATGTTGAATTCTAGCTGGTGCCATAACTGAGTATTCAGTAGGTTATTTCACTCTTTTATGAGGCCAGCTGTTTCTTGTAAACAAGTCAGTAATTTGAAATTCCCTAAGAATCCAATAAAACCATTAGCAATAGTTCAAATTTATATGTCTAATCACTTTCTTTTTTTCTAGGCAAAGAGGAACTCTATCCACTCTGAGAATTTACTAGTACTGGCCCCTTAGGACCACCCATTAAAATGATTTTTAAGATATATTTTTCATAAACTAATCTAAGCTAAATTCATTTTTGATGAAACTTCTAAGAAGATATTTTTATAATGACAAGATAATGTTGAATTATGATTAGGACAATAAGAAAAAATACTCATGTATAGTATAAGGTAAACAAAATGATAATAACACTAATCAATGAAATGATGCTTAATTACACTGATTAAAAGAGAAATGTTTTTTAAAAATACAATTAGATATAATTTTTTATGTATCAGAAAAAAAGTTCTTATAGATTGTTGCTTGGAGTATAAATTGGTGATCTGCAATAAAAAAAACTGAAACTTGAAATTATCTTAATATATGTGATAATATTAGCACATGTGAAAATGTAATGTGTACATAAAATATTTATTGCTGGTTTGTTTACAATAGCAAATTATTCAGAAAGCCAAATTGACTATCAAGGGGATCAGAGTTGAACAACGAGGGCCTGCCTATTTTTGTACATAACATTCTATTGGAACACAGCCACATCCATTTATTTACATATTCTATAAGACTGTTTTTATGCTCCAACAACATTATTGAAAAGTTGTAAAAAAGACCATTTAATCCACAGTCTAAAATATTTACTAGCTGATCCTTTGTATAAAAGTTTGTGACCAGTAATGCAGATTCATGTCATAGACTACTATGAAGGACTTAAAGGGAATAAATGACTTCCAAATATTGTTAAAAGGATAAATATCCAACGTGTTATGAGAAAAGAAGAAGATAAAGAAAAATGAACATAGTATGATATACAGGGTGGACAAAAGTTTACAGTTGTGAGTATATGAAACACAGTTTATTCTTATATTTTTATTTATTGTTTAATGTATTATTTTCCATATGAATAGCAGTTAACCTACTTTTGCCCCACTTTGTGTATATTTACATGTGTGTTGTATATTTTTGTGTATATAATACATATAAATGTATACATTTGTTTACTTGAAATTTTATACATATGCATCTCTTATCTGTAGTTTTAAAAAGCATTATGAGCCCTGACGATTTGGCTCAGTGGATAGAGTGTCGGCCTACAGACTGAAGGGTCCCAGGTTTGATTCTAGTCAAGGGCATGTACCAAGGTTGCGGGCACATCCTCAGTGGGGGGTGTGCAGGAGGCAGCTGATCGATGTTTCTCATCGATGTTTCTGACTCTCTATCCCTCTCCCTTCCTCTCTGTAAAAAATCAATAAAATATATTTAAAAATAAATAAATAAAAATCATTATGAGAGTCTAACACCAACTAAATATGCTTTATTCATAACAAAATGAATAATTAACATATAATTGTTTATATCGGGATATGTCATGTACTGCATTGTATATTGTTTTTTCTATTTTATCTAATTCTGTTAAATCTAAATCCTGGACACATTCAATCTATTCATCTGTTGTGTGATCAATAAGATCCCCATAGACCATAGTTATAAAAGATTTTTATACATCATACTGCTTACTAAAGTTACAGGAGAATTTTTGAGAAGTATGATTCTCAGTTGTTTGTAAAATTGTTATAAATATATATATCTGGCAGGGCAAAAAAGTAAGTTTTGTTTGTATAATATGGATAGTTTTGTATTCATTATAAAGATATGCTGCACAAGATATATTATTTAATATTGAATATAAAATTGATTTTCAAAATTTAACATTTTACCAAAAAGAGAATATCTTATTTATTTGGGTATAAATGAAAACTACTGCTTAAAATAAACTTATTATTTTTTTCTCCCTTTCCTTTTCTCATATATCTGACTTTTCATTATTTTTTTTACAATGGTTCCCAGCTCATGTCTTTCTATTTATTTTCACACACAAAAAGAGAATAGCAGTTGAATATATGTATGTGTGTGGTGTGTGTATCTACATATAACTTATTTTTTGACGTTTTTATAACATTAGAAAGTAGATTTATAATGAATTAAAATATAAAATTATGAATACATGTTATCATAACATTAAAAATAATATATAGATAGCTGAATCTGTTCCATTTATACCAACCTCAGAAAAAGCATTTAAATTCAGCCTATCAGAAGACATATTGGTAATCCTGGTCTTTATATTTTAAATTATTTTTCTGCATGTTTTACATTCTATTTTAATTGATGAATTGATGTCATTGTTTCCAATATTGTAAATTAGTTTTCATTTTAGCCCTGGCCAGTGTGACTAAGTTGGTTGAGCATCCTCCCACCCACATGAGGTTGCCAGTTCGAGTCCAGGTCAGGGCACATGCCCTGAATGTGGACTAAATCCCCATTACAGGCATCTAGGAGGCAGCCACTCTCCCATGGATGTTTCTTTCTCTCTCTCTCCCATCTCCCTTCCTCTCTCTCTCTCTCAAATCAACAAAAACTTTTTTTTAAAACAGGGTTTTCTTTTTAAAATCTAGTTATGAATAATTTGTTTATATCAAAGTCCTGAATATAATATCTGGATGTCTTAGTCTATTTGGACTGTTATAACAACAACAAATCATAGAGTGGGTGGCGTAGGCAACAAACATCAAATTCTCAAAATTCTAGAAGCTGGAAAGCCCAAGATCAAGAAGTTGGCAGATTCAGTGTCTGGTGAAAGCTAGCTTCCTGGTTCATAGATGGCCATCCATTATTATTTTTACCTTTCCCAGAGCCAGGTTACTATGAAGCTGATTTAGATTCGGACAGGACTTACCTAATTGAAGCTCAGAGGCAAAAATCACAAATTCCCTCTTAGGGAAATCTTTATTTTTCTAAAACAAAACCAAATCACCTCCTGCCTCAAACCCTACCAAATAATTCATATTTTATTTAACACTGTTCATATAATATGTCATACCACACATACATAAATGTAAAAGCAATGCCAATATTAAGAATTGGTGCTTATGTAGGTCAAAGTTTAATACAAGGAAAAACTTTTTGGTGTTTTTAGCTATGGAGGATTATGTGCGGTGACTATACAATCTTTTGAAAAGGATGGATCAGAAGTAAGGGGGCAGGCACCGGACATTTGTTTTCCACATCCCATCTCTGGGCTTGTTATCCAGAGGTCAGGGGGCCACTGTTAATGCTCCTACCACAGCCAGTGCTAACACTGCCCCACATCTATAGTGCATGTGAATGGACTGTGCGCGGCTGCACTCAGTTATCTGGGGATTTGTGTGTCAGCTGCCATGAACAAGGAGGTGTGGGCTTTTCTTGTACAGCCACCTCTAATTGGCATAACTCCATTCAGCTACAGAGATTCTGAGAAAATTAGTGTTAGGTTTCTCCTGGTAGAGGGGATGAGAGAGCTAATCAAATCATCAACCTCAGTAGTTAAAGGGATTCAACCCAACATTTTATCTTTTGTTATAAATGTTCAAGAGTGAAAGGCAACCCTGCCCAATTTCTTATAAGTCCACATATGCAAAAGCTTCAGAAATTGAGTCTATTCAAGATGTCTTAAATCTACTTCTAAAGTGTTTCTGAGAAGTTTTTGACAATGAGAACTAAAATCTTAAAATATATTAAAGTATCGGAAAGATTTCTGACTCTTTTCCACTTTTTAAATGTTATAATGGGTCGATAGTTAACAAAATAAAAAGAAGAACCCAAGGTATATAGCCATTCTCTTCACATAATTCTAAACAATAGATCATGCTTTGTGATTGGCTAAAGAGGATGCATGCTTTCTTTGGTTTAGCTTTTAGCAGAAATAGAGTTGAATAATGAACAATATTTTAACTTCTAAACATTTAATTTTACAAAAAATAGTTTTATCTCCCAAGGTCTTTTCAGTCTGAGTATAACAGAAAAACTGTGATAAACACTAAAATATGTTTCACTTTAACCTCATTTCATGCACTATGGAAAAAAAAAACATGTTAATACCTAAATATCACCTTTTTGATAATCACAAGTTCAAAGCCAGTGCACACTATTCTGTCAATTTAAGTGGCTTTTATGGGAATAATTTATTCTTCTTCTGTCTTTGTATTATACCATGATTCAGAAATTACTATAAGTCTATTCTTCATGTATTTTTACCTTCATATCAATAAAATCATAGTTATATGGCCAAACTGTCCAAATAAAATAAAACATTTTATATTTAAATTTAAACTTTAAACATAAATTGATTAAAATATCCTTTATATTTGGTCTCTAACAATGGATGTGATTTTTTATAACTCGCCAAAACTATTTATAGAATTAGATATAGCTAGTTCAAGGCACATAATGGAAAGTCTTGTAAGAACTCGGAAAAGTGGTGTCCTACTTATCTGTCATTTAGATTGTACAAAAATTAACATTCCCACATTCTATTCCTTATTTCTACTAAGCACAGTGAAGCAATGAAAATAAACTAGTTAGTATCAGAAGTGCTTATAATAATAAAAATAAATATCGAACTAGTCCATAATATTTCAATGAGCATGGTTTCATTATTCACCTCAATAATCAATTCGCCAGAAAATAGACCATGTATGAGACAAATGCAATTATAAATTATATTCTATACATCCACAATAAAAAGTTAAACTTTCATTATGCGTTTTCCAAATATAGATATACTTGATTTAATTATTTCCTGAGTTGTTATCTCAATCCTAATTTGTTTTTAATTCTATCTCTCTTATTACTTGATGCACTTTATCATTTTATTAACATCTTCACTCATTTACAATAGAAGCTAATAATTTTAAATCTATTCTGTGAGCAGATATATTTTTAACAAAAAATAGAACAGAATTACTTTGCTATAGGAGTCCTATAGCAAAGTAATTCTGTTCTATTTTTTGTTATAAACACTTTTTATGGGCTTTGACCTCAGTACTTTCAAGTTGTTAATTTTTTTGTGTGAAGTTAGATTTCTTGGTTGTTTAAAATGAAGCATTTTCAGGAAAGCTATTCTGATTTCACAGAGTACCCTCTTCAGTCATTTGTTACTTTAATGTGCCAAAATATAGTGGTTTGGCTTTTCAGAGTTCCTGGCTCTATTATCATCCTCCACTATTCTTTCTAATGTTTCTCTTGCAGTTTTTTTCTTTCTTTCTTTCTTTCTTGGCCTATAACACTCAATTTTGTTTACTGCCCACCACTTCCCCCTTAGTCTAGGTTCCTGTGCTGGAACAAAGTTCTGATAACTCAGTTTCACAAGATTATAGGCGCTAGACTGCTTTAACTCCCTTAGTCCCCATTACACTTGACTCTCGGATGCTATTAGAAATGGAAAATCACCCCCAATTCACCAGTTTGGGTCTCCAGTTATCTGGTCTGTCAGGCCCTCTCTTACCTGCAAATGCTAGCAATAAATTCAACATCATAGTCCAGTCCAGCCTTTTATTTTAGTATCCCAAACAAACTTTTGTTTTTTGCTGTGATCGTCATGGTGATGAGTGGGTCATGCTTTTGTCTCATATAGGCCCTTCTCAAAATTTTGTTCATCTCATTGCCTTCAATGAAACAGATTACTTACCAGTTTCCATCACTTTGTTTTTGTTTTTCAAGATTGTAGGTATGATAGAATGCTGACTGGTGAGCAATAACAATCACTGATTTTCCATCTCTGTAGTCCTTAATCACTTTCAATTTTGTTTCCATGTCATCTACTCCATGTGGCCTCCTGATGACAATATGAACAGTGGCTTTTTTGCACTTAGAGAACCTATGAAGCAAACAACGTGAGATTAAATAAGAACAAGGGAACATGATGCAATCAAGATAAGCAATAAACAGGGGATGTATGAGGCTGCCACAGGCAAAACACCAAAACATACTGTTTTACAGCAATCATTTTGTTTATAAGTAGAAGGAGTACACTGTAAAACAAAAATAAAAGTATAGTATAGTAAATACATAAACCAATAAGTAGCCATTTATTATCAGTATTCAGTATTATGCGATGTACATAATTGAATGTGCAATTCTTTATATGACTGGCAGCACAGTAGATTTTTTTTACAGCAGTATTAACGAAAACACATGAGTCACGAATTGAGTTATGATGTTAAGATGATTACAACATCACTAGAATAAAAGAATTTTTCAGTTTTATTATAATCTATGGGACCATCTTGTATATGTGGTCCACTGTGCACTGAAAGAAACGTAACTCTGTGGCACATGAATGTGACTTTATATTTTTTAATGTGAAATTCAAAAAAATATCAAAGTCAGTTAATAAGCATTAAAAAGCAATTATTTATGCAAAATTGTGAGATATTTTGGCAAGAAATTTACAATGTCGTATTAGCATGAAATACTGCTCAGAAATGAGGAACACTGATAGTGGACAAAAATATTTCATATTCTTTAAATGCTGTATTTATAAGATGCCAAATGAATAGTTGACTTCATTTTCGCTTTTCAGTTGCCTCTATGAAGTAATGAACACATAGTAAATTAACTATTATTCTCCTGTGAATTGACACTGCTCATCTTAAATGCTGCTTTTAAAAAATCCATCACGGCTTGCACAAATTAAAGAGTCACACAGTTTGAAGATATAAAATTAAAACTCAGGAATTTCTCACATTTAATTTTAAACTCAATGTTCCCAGATGCACATCTTCAGAACAGTCCATTAATCAGAAAAGCTAGAAACTATTCATCATAGTTCAGTGTAACAATTCTTTCAGATGTCCCTATCTTTGTTGGGCTATACATTTTGAAAATTGCTTACTCTTGGGCATTTTCTCCATTTGAAGATAAAATATCATGCCATCAACCTAAAATCTTATCTATAATGATCTGAAATGTGCTGTTCATTTTTTAAGACATTCTGGAAAGCTGACAAGATCAGTCAGCATTTGATTCATAACCATCTTGAAAGGTTTTATTATTAAAAATGTCTTCATTATTATAAATTTTATTCAGATACATATAAAAGAAAACACACTAAAATTTCCATAATTAAAGAATAAAAAAACAATATGGTAAAGATTGCAGGTGCTAGCTCTAATTGTCCTGACTAGCCTTTTAGGTTCAAAGGCAGCATGAGAAAGGCAGAAACTATAATGCAGTAAGAAAGAGAGAAACTGATCTTCCTGACTATATAACTTCCATCTAACTAAGGGAGAAATTTTCATTGTGCAATATCTTCAAATCTTCAATCATGGTATCATGTTCATTTCTTCCCTCCCCTTGACATCCCAGAGCCCACTAATAAGTGAGACAAATGGTAAAAGCTCTTCTTACATATCTTGCAAAACTTTTGTGAATAAAAATAGGATTTCCTTCTTCTCCAGTGACAGATGGTCCATGTTGCCCCATAGACATTCCTGACAGGGAACCCAGTACAATGCAACTACAGGACTTGATTCTGGAAAATGTTATATCACAGGTGCTTCCATCTCTCTCACAGGTGCATCTGATTACCCAAGCCTTAATTCATGCCCAAACCATAGCTACAAGAGAAAATTGGTAACCTGTAATACAGATTCAGAATGTAGAGCGGAATGCTTTATTTGCTTCTATCACTGATAATTTTGAACATGAGTTTTGTTTTGTGTTATTCCTTCTAAATGTTGTATTTATATACAATTTTACTTACTTATTACCCTTCCATAGATAAATATATAGTGTTCAATTCTCTGCTACCACCATTTTTTTGCAATAAGCATCATTGTTTATATCTCATTATGGATTTGTGTGAGAATTTTTTTGAAATATATATATATATATATAAATGAGATTTGGAAGGTATATAAACCGAAGGACTTGTATGCATGCATATAAGCCTAACCAATGGACACAGACAACAGGGGGGTGAGGGCATGAGTGGGGGAGGTGAGGGGAGTAATGGGGGGATAAGGACACATTTAACACCTTAATCAATAAAGAAATTTAAAAAAATACATTGATATTTTAAAAAATCATTGGTATTATAAATCTATCAAATTGGGAAACATATTTTATTTAAAATGATCATTTTTAAAAAACTAATGAAATAAATTTTATTACTGTTTTTCTCTTTCAAGCTTATGATATAATGACATTGATGAGTTTTCTAACATTGAACCATCTTCACATTCTCTAGTGGACAGAATTATATGATGATGCCCTAGATTACCACCCCCTAGTGTAGATCCTCTTTATAATACACTCAAAACTTCAGTGTGGGAAGGTTTTGATAGGTTTTACTTCTGTGACTAGATTACATTATATGACAAAAGAGAAGGGATTTTGATATAATCTAATTCCCTAATCAGTTAAATTTCTTTAGATGATTATACTAGGACTAGAGACCCAGTGCTCAGATTCATGCATGGTGGGGTCCTTTGGCCTGGCCTGTGCCTTCTTGAAATCTGGGACCCCCTCAGGGCATGTCAGAGAGCCAATTTCGGCCTGATTCCCACAAGCCAGGCCGAGGGACCCCACTGGTGCACGATCCCATGCACAGACACTCTAGTATGTATATAAGATCTTTGGTTAATCTCTTCCCTCCCTCCCCGCTTCCCCTTCCCTCTAAGATTCATCAGTCTGTTCCATGTTTCCATGCCTGTGTTGAGAATCTGCCCCCTGGTGGTCATTGTGCATCATAGCTACTGGATGAAGCGTTTGCCCTTGGTGGTCATTGTGTGTAATAGCTACTGGTAGAATGGTCGGATGGTCACTTAGGCTTTTATATATATAGACTAGGGGCCCAGTGCATGAATTCATGCACCTTGAAAGGAACTGTGGGCCACGAGGCTGCTGTAGGCACAAGGGCGGGTCTCAGCCCATCCTCTGTGCCCCCACCCCAACCCTCCTGCTGCAGCGCCTGGTCCCTTGTCTGCCAGAAGCCCCGCTCCTGCTGCTGCCACTCCCACACACTGTTGGCACGGGCCCAACTCGCACCCGCTGATGGTGCAGTGATTAGGGCTGGTGCCGTCAGTGGGTGCAAGCAGCAGTTGCTGCCCTTGTTACCTCTCAGGAGTGGAGGGAGGTGGGGAAGCCCTCAGGGGAGATCAGGGCCAGAAGCCACCACTCACACCCGTTAACAGCGCCGAGTGATCCAGACCAGATCCAGGCACCAGCCATGGGTGCGAGCAGTGGCTCCAGCACCGGCTGCGGGTGGGAGCAGGGCCATCGCTGGCAACGGGTGCGAGAGGCATCTGCTGGCTCCGATCGCCCCTCAGGAGCAGGGGGAGGTGGAGAAGCCCTGAGGGGCAACCGGGGCCGGCACTGGGCACCAGCAGCGGGTGCAAGCGGGGCCGGCGCAGGCAGCAGGTGTGGGTGCCCAGCAGGACCGCAGCATGCAGGAGCAAAGAGTTTTCAGTAACCACCAGAGACTCACCCCAATGACAGCGACCAGCACCCCACCTTGGTCTGGCGCCCCCCCTCACCTGCTCCACCATCCCGCAGCAGCAGATGCCCACCATGTTTTGCACACGCACCCTGGTGGTCAGCACATGTCATAGTGACCGGTTGTTCAGTTGTTCGGTTGTTTGGTTGTTCTGCCGTTTGGTCTATTTGTATATTAGGGCTTTATATATATAAACTAGCGTTCCCGTTGCAGGAAAAATCCTGCAATAGGGTTTCCTGTTGCACTCTACCCCGCCCCGCCTCCACTCCTCCCTTGTCCCCCGGCCCGCCTTCTCCCCCGGCCCCGCCTCTGCTCCTCCCTTCTCCTCCCCCTGGCTTGCTTGCTTCTCCACAGCTTTGCTCCCTTCAGCATCTCTTGGCTTCTTTCTAAGCTGTCTTGATATGCAAATTAGCCACCATCTTTGTTGGGGTGATTTGCATACTCGTCCTGATTGATTGGTGGGTGTGGTTTGGCTGGTGGGCGTGGCTTGGGCGTAGCAAAGGTGCAGTCAATTTGCATATTTGTCTATTATTAGGTAGGATTGTTTAATTTATCAGTAAGGAGGGAGATTATCTTTGACAGATCTGACCAAATCATCTGGAAGTGTTTAAAAAAGGGCTTAGGCTCTCCCTGGAAAGAGAATAACTTTGCACTATAGATAGTAGCCTCTTCCTGTGACTGTGTGGTTCCAGACTGCTTATTATCTTCCTTTTCTGATTACCTGAACTATGCACTTTGAACTTGCTTAGCCACAGGCCACTCAATGGGGTAGGCCATTTCCTTGTACTAGATAATTTACAAATAAGTATTAAATAAGTAAAATATATACTATATATTAACTGATTTTGCAAGTAGGAGTATGATTCTCCAAATTTTCCCCAAGTTAACAGGAAATATAGGAAATTATTAAATATATATTTGTTTACAAGGACATTGATATCAGTGATCCACTGATATAGTACTTTCTTAAACGAGGGCTTTGGTTCCTGTTTAATATTTTGCATTCAAAGTTTGTACTACATGAATCTGTAAGCATCTTAAGCAAGTGGTTCCTCCTTTACAAGTATAGTTTTATTCATAATCTCAAAATAGTATGTATCAAATTCATTCAAAACTAAATTAATTAGCTCATTGTATTATTTTAAGTAAAATTAAACAATTCACTTGAAACTTCTTTCAAAGTTTCAAAAATCCTTCTTACAGTGTCTTCCTAAGACATTTTGACCCTAGGTAAGACAGATTCACATGGAATATGACCAGGACCTGAAAAATCTAATTGATTTAAATACTTGCAAACTAATATATTGTTCATCAGTTAAATGACATGGGATTATATCAAGAGGACAATTGAAGATAGTCAATCGGCACTAGGTTGAAGTGCTCTCTTCAACATTGCTATCAAGTTTTTTTCAATTAGTATTCTATATCATTCTTTCCTCTTCTCTAATCAACATTGCACTCCAATCAATTGTTGGGTTTCAAACAAGAAACACATGCATATATATACAAGAATGGAGGTAGTGGCTAACATTTCTACGTTTTTATATTTAAAAGATTATCCTATCTAATAATAGAGTAATATGTAAATTACCATCACTCCGATACGCCCACGAGTGGGCCAGCAGAGGCGCAGGGGGCGGGACTCAGGGTGGCCGGGGTGGCTGATTGGCGACGCTGGGGTGCAACGGATGGCAGGCAACTGGCAGTCGGTTCCTGCGACAACCAGAGGCTGACCAACTGGAAGTCAGTGCTGGCCCTGCCCCCAAGCAAGCGGTTAGGGGCAATCAGGCAGGCAGAGGGGTTAGGGGTGATCAAGTAGGCAGAGCAGTGGTTAGGGATGATCAGATAGGCAGGCAAGTGGTTAGGGGAGATCAGGTAGGCAGACCAGTGGTAGGGGCAATCAGGTAGGCAGACAGACCCTCACTGGGCTGGCCCCGCCCCCAAGCAAGCTGTTAGGGGCAATCAGGCAGGCAGGCAGAGTTGATAGGGGTGATCAGGTAGGCAGACCAGTGGTTAGGGGTGATCAGGCAGGTAGGCTAGTGCTTAGGGGCAATCAGGTAGGCAGACAGCCCCTTGCATGGCTGGCCCCACCCCCCAGCAAAGAAAGAGGGAGGCCCAGGCCAGCCAAGCCATTGCACCCCAGCCTGTCGCCTGCAGAGGGAGGCCACTGGTGGCAGGGGAGGGGAGGCAGTGCTGCACAGATGGCAAGCAGTGGCAGCGGTGGGGGTGGGGCCAGCTTCCTGCAGACCTGGGAAGGAAAGTTCCAATAGGCCCTGATCTCAGGCCAGGCCTAGGGACCCTACCCGAGGGGTCCCAGATTGTGAGAGGGTGGTTGGACTGAGGGACGCCCCCCAGTGCATGAATCTTCATGCACTGGGCCTCTAGTGTATTATAAAATGATTAAATTACTCTCTCTTGCTCACATTCTCTACTTATATTCTATATATGATACATAATGCATTATAAACATTTGTATATAAATAAACCCAGAGGAGTCTTTTTTAACAAATCATTATAAAGTAATATCATGTTTGATTATTCAACTAAAATAGTATAATTAATTAGCTTTTTTTTTTTTTTTTAGTCATTAAAATTAATTGATACTTCCTAGGCTTAAGAGTATACACTTTGGTGGTATGGTGTCTGGATTTTATTTATAACTACCACTTACTTGAAGATGCCTCAAGCAAATTACCTATAAATAAAATATTATTGCCAATTGCATGAGGCTAATTAAATAATATATTTTAATGGATAAAAAGTACTTAGCATATTGACCAATTTACAGTATGCTCTCTAAAACTATCATATATAATAAATAGGTAATATGTAAATTGACCATCACTCCAACACACAAGATGGCCGCCCCCATGTGGTCAAAGATGGCCACCACAAGAGGGCCAGCAGGGGAGGGCAGTTGGAAGAGACCAAGCCTGCAAGGGAGGACAGTTGGGGGCGATCAGGCCTGCAGGGGAGGGCAGTTAGGAATGACCAGGCCTGCAGGGGAGGGCAGTTGGGGGGATGCAAGCCTGAAGGGGAGGGCAGTTAGGGATGACCAGGCCAGCAGAAGAGGGCAGTTAGGGGCAATCAGGCTGGCAGGGGAGCAGTTAGGTGTCAATCAGGCTGGCAGAGGAGTGGTTAGGGGATGATGAGGCTGGCAGGCAGTAGTGCTTAGGGGCAATCAGGCAGGCATGCAGGCGAGCGGTTGGGAGCCAGCAGTCCTGGATTGTGAGAGGGATGTCCGACTGCCCATTTAGGCCCGATCCCAAACAGGCTGTTGGGCATCCCTCGAGGGGTCCCATATTGGAGAGGGTGCAGACTGGGGTGAGAGACACCCCCCACCCCCATGCACAAATTTTGTGCACAGGGCCTCTGGTATCCTATCTAATAAAAGAGAAACATGCAAATTGACCATGCCTCTGCTATGCCCACAAGCCACGCCCAGCAGCCAATCAGGAGCGAGTATGCAAATTAACCCAACAAATATGTTGGCGGCCACAGAGCAAGAGGCAGCAGGATGCTTGGGTTGCCCCCGGCGATGGAGGAAGCCAAGCTTCCCACTCACCCTGGCCAGCCCTGGCCTCCGCTCAAGGCTACAAAGTTTCAATTATAGAAGATAAATAAATCCCAGATACCAGGGCCTCCGCTTGGGTCGCTGGAGGTCATGGCTGGCCTGAAAACCACCACAGGCCCCTTGCCCAGGCTGCCCCATGCCCCAAGGGAACCCCTACCCTGATCCAGGACACCCTTCAGGGCAAACCAGCCAGCCCCCACCCATGCACCAGGTCTCTATCCTATCTAATAAAAGAGTAATATGCAAATTGACCATCACTCCAACACACAAGATGGCTGCCCCAATGTGGTCAAAGATGGCTGACCCCATGTGGACACAAGATGGCCGCCACAAGATGGCCAGCAGGGGAGGGCAGTTGGGAGGGACTAGGCCTGCAAAGGAGGGCAGTTGGGGGAGATCAAGCCTGCAATGGAGGGCAGTTAGGGGTGACCAGGCCTGTAGGGAAGGCAGTTGAGGGGGACCCAGGCCTGCAGAGAAGGGCAGTTGGGGGGGACCCAAGCCTGTAGGGGAGGGCAGTAGGGGGGGCCAGGCCTGCAGGGGAGGGTAGTTAAGGTTGACCAGGCCTGCAGGGGAGGGCACTTAGGGGCAATCAGGCTGGCAGGGGAGCAGTTAGGCATCAATCAAGCTGGCAGTGGAGTGGTTAGGGGGTGATCAGGCTGGCAGGCAAAAGCGGTTAGGGGCGATCAGGAAGTCAGGCAGGCGAGCAGTTGGGAACCAGCAGTTCTGCATTGTGAGAGGGATGTCCGACTGCCCATTTAGGCCCGATCTTACCGGGATCAGACATCCCTCGAGGGGTACCAGATTGGAGAGGGTGCAGGCTGGGCTGAGGGACACACACCCCCGTGCACGGATTTCATGTACCGGGCCTCTAGTATTATATAGTTTTAGTAGTTTAATGGTGGAAATACTTTATTTTTAAGTAGTAATAATACCTTCTGTGTCTTCAAAATGTGTTGCCTCATTGATTGGTACACTTGTAAAAGAAAATAGCCGAGTTTTATTTTACTTTTTAGAGATTTTTTTTTTCATTCTACTTCTAGTTCAGTATTATTTGCAAGGTTCCTTAAAAAAAAGAGGTATGAGATAAAACTGCATTGTTATTTGCAATAAACTTTTGCACATTTGTGAGAGAATGATAAGAAAATACATGTGTTCATTTTATTAAGCATTTCTGGTTCTTTTATTCTACATCTTTGGAGAAAGTGTGTTGGGAAATATTTTAGTGAATCATAGTAGTGTTTCATAATAAAATTATTGAAATGTATGCAGTAGTATATTTCTTTTCCAGATTTGTCTTCACTACCTCCCTTTAAATTTGTTTATTTATTTTTAACAATTTTTTTCTCTAAGAAAGTATAAAATTATTAGTTTTCTGCATTCAGAAGCTTACTTAGTGTGCTATTCATTCCCATATAACTTTTCCTTAGGCCAGTGGTCAGCAAACTGCGGCTCGCAAGCCACATGCTGCTCTTTGGCCCCTTGAGTGTTCTAATGCCACTTCTTCAAAATAGACTCGCCTAGGCCGAAAACCGACTTCTGCGCATGGGCCACGAAGTTTCAATCGCACTATACGTGCACGCCCGCACGTGGTATTTTGTGGAAGAGCCACACTCAAGGGGCCAAAGAGCCGCATGTGGCTCGCGAGCCACGGTTTGCCGACCACTGCCTTAGGCTATTTATTATAGCATCAGCAGATGAATTTTAGATACCAGCTAGTTAATGATGCAAGATAGGTCACAATGATGATATTTATTGGGAAATGGGTTAGCCTAAGAAAATGAAAATCTAAATCTATGCACCTTATATTGAATTTTTAAATGACTTCTTAAACTTTGTGCAAATGTTAAAGACTGTAGAAACTGCAAATTGTAATGAATACTTCATATGAGCCACCATCATATGCTCTCACATGTTTGTATTTTTGCCTCAGTTTGCTTATATTTCCTATTCCTACCAATTTTCAAGTTTTGAAGATAATTTTTTCTAGGAATCACTCTGATGTATAATTTTAATACAGAAACTACAAGTTCTCTTATAATCATGAATGAATAACCAGAAGCTGGTTTAAGCTTGGCCAATAAAGTCTGTCATGAGTTAGCCTACTAAATCTCTGAAATCAAATCACCCCATGGGTCACAGCTAATTCTGTTTGAGAGGTCAATGTCAATGTCATATTAAGGTTAAGGGTCTTAGTACCTTAGCTTTGTTGTATGTGAATATTAAGTATGTTAATCAAAATGTACTTTAAAAATAACTACACTTTATGAAAAGAAAATGATGCACCAATATTTGATAGCCTCTTATGTACAATGCAAAACATGTTATATAAAGTAAGGTAAACTGCCGAAACCGGTTTGGCTCAGTGGATAGAGTGTCGGTCTGCGGACTGGAAGGTCCCAGGTGCGATTCCGGTCAAGGGCATGTACATTGGTTGCGGGCACATCCCCCGGTGGGGGGTGTGCAGGAGGCAGCTGGTCGATATCTCTCTCTCATCGATGTTTCTAGCTCTCTATCCCTCTCCCTTCCTCTCTGTGAAAAATCAATAAAATATATTAAAAAATAAATAAATAAAGTAAGGTAGACTATGCAAACTGTTCAGAATATTATGTCAGACATTACATATATTTTAGTACAATAATTTTAATAAATATCACTTTAGGCTAAACAACGTGGCTATATGCTTTGGATAGTAGTTTATCAATAGTCGTGACCAAACATTTTCACTACTTGTAAAATTCTCTTAGAGAACACTTAGTAAAAAAATATCTGAATAACATCTTTAGGAATCCATGAATTGCATATGACATGATAAGTACTATATTTCCATTTTAATAAAAGCAGAAATAGAAAAATATTATATTAAGAATATGTCATATTATGCGATTATAATTATCTTCCCTATATTTTATCTAACATATTTTCATGTGTAACAAAATCTCCTCTAATTCCTGATGTAAAGGTCTTTTAAGATACTTTCCCATATTCACATAAAACAAATTAGCAACAAGTTTGCATCACATAGTGATATTGTTTTCCCACCAAACTGTTTACCCTTCTTTCAGTCCACAAAACTTCAGTGCCTTTTCCCAGGAGAAAGCCTTCAGCAAAATAAGGACATTTCAGAGCACAGAATAGAAGAATTATAAAACTGTCATAGGTGTCAGGATATATTGTAATCAGCAGCAGAGTAGCATTGCCTGGAAAGCAGCCATTTCATCTAAGGCATTCTTTATGGTCTGGTAAATTGCATTACGTTTAAACAAAATAGAAATGACATTGTTACACAAAATAGTTTAATCACTCAGTACATGGTTAATTTTTCTGACATATCTTATTTCTTCATTTTATGAAATGTTTGTGTGTTTTTTTATTTACTTTGAAGTCAAGAGAGAAAATAGAAATAAACTTATTTTACTAAAGTAAATGTGAACATAGCTGGGGAAAAAAAAGAAAGCCTCTTCCTCCATGAAGAAACAACACAGACTTTTACAAAGAGACTCTGGAATATAATTTCAAATATTAAATCTAAATAATGATAATTATGTGTGCCTGTGAGAGAGAGAGAGAGAGAGAGAGAGAGAGAGAGAGAGAGAGAGAGAAGAGAAGAGAAAGAAACTGGGTAAAAGGGAAAGATACATATAAAGAGAACATAGAGAGTGGGCAATACTAAAATGGCAACATTAAGTAAAGCTGTAAATCAAAACTTGCCTTGTTAATATTAGTCTTGTTATCATGAATAAAGACATTTTGAATAAAGACCCAGTATATTGAATATATGGTTTGGGTTAGCAAAAATTTCCCCTTTCATTTACATCACTTTATTCTTCTTTGTTCTTTTGTAAATTTGTGCTCACATTTCAAGGCATTGGACTCATTTGATGATGCCAGTAAGAAGTGCTGGATCCAGTATTTTATTATTTGATTATTGAGTGTTTTGCATGCTTTGAAGCAAATTAGTATTCCATCTTTGGTGCTCATTGCTAGACACTGAATGCAGATAGAACACATTATGCATTAGACTAGTTAAGAGGTTTTAAATTAGATTTGTGACTTGAAAGTTTGAATAAGAAAGCTAAGAGAACACAAAATGAAGCAGGGGGGAAATTAGATTAATTATCTACATCATTCAGTGTGAACGGTTGCTGATGTACTATGCTGTAGAGTAATATTTTGGTACTAAAATATGCCTTAATTTTACCTACATTAAGTTGCTCTAATTTTTTGTGAAAACACATATCCATATTTACAAATCATAATATCCTTGAGTCTTTTTTAAAATAAAAATATATTTAAATAAGCCATTCATATTCTCTCTCCCTCTCCAATTATGAATATTTACATTTGTGATTAATCTAAATATTTATCTTGCATAATATCCTCCATTAAAATAACTGCTCTAACTTGTTAGTTCAAAATTCTATATACTAAATGCAGACAAATATATATTTTTAGTCAATTTTATCTTCTAACCCTCACCTCTCAAAAAATGATATGATCTCTCATTCATCCAGAGAAAATGCCAAAGAATAATGGCATTTGCAGGAATTGCACATTTCGGTGTAACAACAAAGGTCAGACTGTCTTGGTCTATTCTAAGGCTCCTTCCGCTGATTTTAGGTAATCCGGACAAATTGAACCCATCCTCCTGCAAATCTGGTTCAATTCAGATACCTTAAGTTTCTATGTCATGTATGTGTGTGCACGTGTGTGTGTGTGTGCCTTTTACTCTTGTTTTAGTCTTCTCTAATGGCAATGACATTGATATTTAACTAAAATAATTCCTGCTGGTACATCAAACATGCCTGAATAAACATCCACCTGTTCCTCATAAATGGCATCAGGTGCTCAATCTGTGTGACAAGCTATATTTTAATTTTAAAAATTCATTTTTCATACACTGAACCTCAGTAGGGTGAGATTGGCATAGTGCCCTCTGGATGGTAAAATAGTGGGGAACTAAGGAAGAAGGTTTGCAATTTCTACTTGGTAATGAATGAAGCATGACAATTATTATTAAAGTAATTAAAATATAAACACAAGACAGTTCCTAGTTAAGACTTTACTTTAAATTTTATGGATTCATTATAGAAATTTAGAGTTAAGAACAACCTGCTTATCTCTCCAGAGAACAACCAAGTGAATTGTAAATGATCTAAGTGTTATCAGTAACTATATTCTTTTCAGTTTAAATTTTAAGTAATTGAAATAAAATAATTAAAACTGGTTCTTTAGAGAAAGGTAGAAAGATATGGATTACATAGATTTCTTAAGCAAAAATGCAGCATTTATGGACAAAATACAACAAAGTATCAGAACATCAAATCCAACTTTTGCAAACCAAGAATTCTACCTGTATCAAGCTTTACTATTAATTGTAAGTGATGACTAAAAACAGTATTGAGGAAAAGCAGGGTGAGATCTAGGAATGCCTTTACACCTCTTCAGGTCATATCTTGCCTCATCTGAATGCAATCAGGCCAAGTTAATATATGAAAACCTACGTTTTATATTCATCACCATGACTTAAAGGAGCGATGTTCAACGCTGAAACATCCCCTTATACTCAGACTAGAAGCCCGGTGCACGAAATTCGTGCATGGCAGGGGGTTGTCCCTCAGCCCAGCCTGTACCCTCTACAATCTGGGACTCCTGGAGGGATGTCCGACTGCCCGTTTAGGCCCGATCCCACTGGGATCGGGCCTAAACGGGCAGTCGGACATCCCTCTCACAATCCAGGACTGCTGGCTCCCAACTGCTTGCCTGCCTGCCTTCCTGATTGCCCCTAAAAGCTTCTGCCTGCCAGCCTGATCACCCCCTAACCACTCTGCTGCCAGCCTGGTTGATGCTTAACTGCTCCTCTGCCAGCCTGTTTGCCCCCAACTTACCTCCTCTGCTGGCCTGGTCACCCCTAACTGCCCTCTCCTGCAGGGTTGATCACCTCCAACTGCCCTCCCTTGCAAGCCTGGTCCCTCTCAACTGCCCTCCCTTGCAGGCCGGGTGCCTCCCAACTGCCCTCTCCTGCTGGCCATCTTGTGGTGACCATCTTGTGTCCACCTGGGGGCAGGATCTTTGACCACATGGGGGCAGCTATATTGTGAGTTGCAGTGATGATCAATCTGTATATTACTCTTTTATTAGATAGGATAGAGGTCTGGTGCACGGGTGGGGGCCAGCTGGTTTGCCCTGAAGGGTGTCCTGGATCAGGGTGAGGTTCCCTTGGGGCGTGGAGCGGCCTGAGCGAGGGGCCTGTGGTGGTTTGCAGGCCGGCCACGCACCCTGGCAACCCAAGGGGAGGACCTGGTATCTGGAATTTATTTTCCTTCTACAATTGAAACTTTGTAGCCTGGGGCGGCAGCCATTTCTGTGGCAGTTAATTCACCTTCTACAATTGAAACTTTGTAACCTTAAGCGGGTGAGCCCGGCCAGGGTGTGGGGAAAGCTTTGCTTCCCCTGTTGCCGCCGGCAACCCTGGCCTGCTCTCTCAAGCTCCATTCTGCCACTATTTGTTTGAATTTGTTTACCTTCTATAATTGAAACTTTGTAGCTTGAGTGGAGGCTTAGGCCTGCAACGGCTATGGAAAGCTTGGCTTACTCTGTTACCTGGAAAACCATGCTCACTGTGGCTGTAGCCATCTTGGATTGGGGTTAATTTGCATGCTCGCCCTGATTGGCTGGTGGGCGTGGCTTGGCTGGTGGGTGTGGCTTATGTAGTGGAGTGATGGTTAATTTGCGTATTACCACTTTATTAGAGAGGATAGTTGCACAGCTTATGCAATGTTTTCTATGAAGCATGCCTCAAAATATGTTTTGTTTAAAACTATTTTATACTGACTAAGTATAGCAAATTTTGGTGAAATCTTTCCATACACAGTACTCTCCAGCTAGCAAAAAAACCATTTGTGTGATTTCTAGTTGTCATTGGCATGTGTATGTGAAGATTTCATGGGATTATGCATTTTATTTCATATTTTCATCATCATTTATCCCCCCTTTGCCCTCTTCCACCTCCACCAATATCCTCTAACCCTCTTCCCCACCCCACAATCACCACACTGTTGTCCATGAGTTCTTCCACTTTTTTGCTCAATCCTTCCACCCTCCAAATTCCTCCTACTAACCAGAGCTATCTGCCTGTTCTCCATGAGTCTGTCTCTATTTTGCTTGCTAGTTCAGTTTGTTCATTAGAGTCCACATATAAGTAAAATCATATGATACTTGTCTTTTTCCTGACAGGTTTATTTTACTTAGTATAAGTCCAGGTCCATCCATGATGTCAAAAGGGTAAATTTTTCTTAATTTTTACAGCTGAGTAGTATTCTGTTGTGTAAACATGCCATAACTGTTTTATTCACTCATTAACTGATGGACACTTAGGCCAATTCCAAATCTTGGCTATTGTAAAAATAATGCTGCAGTGAACATAGAGGTACTTATATACTTTCATATTAGTGTTTCAGGTTTCTTCTGATGAATTCCAAGAAGTGGAATTGTTGGCTCACACTGCAGTTCCATTTTTAATTCTTTGAGGCAACTCCATACTGCTTTCCACAGTGTCTACACTAATCTGCATTCCCACCAATAGTTCACAAGGGTTCCCTTTATCCACATCCTTGTCAAAACTTGTTCTTTGTTAATTTATTAATGATAACCATTCTGACAGGTGTGAGGTGATATCTCATGTGGTTTTAATTTGCATTACTCTGATGGTGAGTGATGCTGAGCATCTTTTGATATGTCTATTGGCCATCTCTATGTCCTCTTTGGAGAAGTGTCTCTATAGGACCATAGCCCATTTTTCAATTGGGTTGTTTGTTTATTTTGGTGTTGAGTTTTATAAATTTTTTATAAATTTTGGATATTAACTCCTTATCAGATGTATCAGCAAATACATCCTCCCATTTGTTAATGGTTTCCTTTGCTAATCAAAAGCTCTTAATTTGATGTAGTCCCATTTGTTTATTTTTTTTTGTTTCCCTTGCTCAATAAGATATATCAGAAAAAGTATTGCTACAAGAAATGTCTGAGATTTTACTGCCTATATTTTCTCCTAAGATTTTTTGTTTGTTTCAAGTCTAACATTTAAGTCTTTAATCCATTTTGAGTTTATTCTTGTGTGTGGTGTAAGAAGGTGGTCTAATTTCATATTTTTTGCATCTATCTGTCCAATTTTCCCAGCATTATTTATTGAATAGACTATGTTTAGTCCATTGTATGTTTTTGCCTCTTTTGTCAAATATTATTTGACGATAAAGGTGTGGGCTTACTTCTGCGTTCTCTATTCTGTTCCCTTGATTTATATGTCTGTTTTTATGCCAGTACCACACTGTTTTTATTACTATGGTCTAGAAGTATAGTTTGAAATCAGGTAGTCTGATTCTTCTAACTTTGATCTTATTTCTCAAGATTATTGTTGCTATTCTCTGTGGTTCCATATAAATTTTTGGAATATTTGTTCTAGTAATGTGAAATATGCCATTGGTATCTTGATAGGAATTGTGTTGAATTTGTAGATTACTTTGGGTAGTATGGACATTTTATTGATGTTAATTATTCCTGTCTATGAACATGGTATATGCTTCTGCTTATTTGTATTTTCTTCAATTTCTTTCTTCAGAGTCTTTATAATAATACTAGAGGCCCAGTGCACGAAACTCGTGCATTGTGGTGGTGGTGGGGTCCCCTCAGCCCAGCCTCTCCAATCTAGGACACCTCGGGGGATGTCCAACTGCCAGTTTAGGCCCGATCCCTCTCATAATCCTGTACCGCTGGCTCCTAATCGCTCACCTGCCTGCCTGCCTGCCTGCCTGGTCACCCCTTACTAACCCCCCTGCCGGCCTGGTTGCCCCCAACTGCCCTCCTTTGCCAGCCTGGTCGCCCCTCACTGCCCCCTGCGCCGGCCTGGTCACCCCTCACTGCCCCCCCTCTGCCAGCCTAATCGCCCCCAACTGCCCCCCTCTGCCGACCTGGTCACCCACAACTGCCCCCCCAACTGGCCCCCGCCAGCCTGTTTGCCCTCAACTGCCCCCCCCCCACTGGCTTGGTCGCCCCCAACTGCCCCCCCTGCCAGCCTGGTCGCCCCATGCAGGCTGCTGTTCAGTCGTTTGGTCGTCTCTCACTAATCCCTCTGCTGGCCTGGTCGCCCCACGCAGCCTGCTTGTTCAGTCATTTGGTTGTCCCTCACTAACCCCCCTGCCAGCCTGGTCATAGGCAGCCATCTTGTGAGGGCGTGAGGGTTAACCTTTTGCACTCGGATGTCGAGTGTGACTTGACACGGTTAGCATCGGTAGCAGCTCGTATGTCGAATTGCATTGAATGTATCAATGATTTGAAATATAAAAAAATCCAAATAAATAAGTTTGTATGAAAAGAAACTCCAGTTTTTTATTCTACTGCCGTGCTTTGTAAAATCTGGGGTATTTAAAAAATTAAATCCCGAGTAGAATAAAGGAATCGAGAAAAAAGCAAGCGAGTGCAAAGGGTTAATATGCATATTACATCTTTATTATATAGGATTTTGAGTACAAGTCTTTTTTTTGGAGATTTGGGGGAACAACATAATCTTTTTTATTTAATTTATTGGGAAGACATTGGTTAATAAAATTATAGAGGTTTCAGGTATACAATTCCACAATACATCTTCTGTATATTGTATTGTGTGTTCACTACCCCAAGTCAAGTCTCTTTTTATCATGATTTTCTCCCCATCACCTTCTTCTACCTTCCCCTTACATCCTCCTTCCCTCTGGCAATCACCATATTGTTGTCTGTGTCCATGAGTCTTTTTTCTTTCTTTTCTTTTCTATTTTATTTTCTATTGAGTATAGGTCTTTTACATTCTTGATTAACTTCATTCCTATGTATTTTATTCTTTTTAATGCAATTGTGAATGGGATTATTTTTATTTTAGTTTCCCTTTCTGATAGTTCATTATTGTTCTATAAAACTGAACTGATCTCTGGATATTTGTTTTGTGCACTGTTTAGTTACTGAATTCATTTATCAGTTCTAGTAGTTTTTTTGTGTGGAATCTTTATGGTTTTCTATATATAGAATCATATCATCTACAAACAATGACAGTTTTACTTCTTGCTTTCCAATTCAGATGCCTTTTACCTCTTCTTGTAGGATTGCTGTGGCTAGGACTTTTAATACTATGTTGAATAAGATTGGTGAAAGCAAACATACCTGTCTTATTCCCTATCTTAAGGGGAATGTTTTTAGTTTTTGCCCATTGAGTATGATGTAGGCTATGTGTTTGTCATATATGGTCTTTAATATGTTGAGTTTTGTTCCCTCTATTCCTGTGTGTGTGTGTGTGTGTGTGTGTGTGTGTGTGTGTGTGTGTGATTTTTATCATAAACCGGTGCTGGATTTTATCAAATGCTTTTCCTACATCTTTTGATATGGTCAGTTAGACTTTTTGTTTATTTGTTTGTTTGTTTGTTTGTTTGTTTTAATCCTCACTGGAGAATATTTTTCCATTGATTTTTACAGAGAGTGGAAGGGAGGGATGGAGAGAGAGAGAGAGAGAGAGAGAGAGAGATCAATTTTTTTGGCTCCCTCACCAGATCAACCAGGCTGGAGACCATACCTGCAACCCAGTTACATGCCCTTGACCAGAAATTGAACCCACAACCCTTCGGTGTGCTGACTGACCTCTAACCACTGAACAACATTGGCAAAGTCATGATCATGAGATTTTAGCCTTCATTTTGTTTATGTGGTATATCACATTTATTGCTTGTGGATATATTACCAACCTTGCACCCACAAAATAAATCCCAGTAGATCATGGTGTATGATCTTTTTAATGTATTGCTGGATTCAATTTGCTAATATTTTATTGAGGATTGTAGATTCTTTGTCCATTGGGTATATTGGCCTATAATTTTTTTTCCTATGTTGTGTCTTTATCTGGTTTTAGAATTAGGATAATGCTGGTCTCAAAGAATGAGCTTGGTAGTTTTTTTCTCCTCTTGAATTCTTTGGAATAATTTGAGAAGCAAGGTGCTAGTTTTTCTTTGAATATTTCATAAAATTCACCTCTAAAACCATCTGGTCCATGTTTTTTGTTGTTGGGAGTCTTTTGATTACTGCTTCAATTTTTCAATTTTACTGCTTGTAATCTCTCTATTCAGATTCTGATTCTTCCTGATTTAGTTTTGGAAGATTTTATGTTTCTAGTAATTTATCCATTTCTTCCAGATTGTTCAATTTGTTGGCATGTTGGCATTATTTTCTTATAATCATTTGTATTTCTTTGGTGTCAGTCATTACTTCTCCTCTTTTAGTCCTGATTTTATTTATTTGGGTTCTCTCTCTCTCTCTCTCTCTCTCTCTCTCTCTCTCTTTCTCTCTCTCTTTTTCCCCCTTGATGAGCTTGATGAGTCTGGTTAAATGTTTGTCTATTTTGTTTAATTTTTCAAAAAACATCTCTTGGTTTAATTGATCTTTTGTATTTTTAGACTGTATTTTATTTATTTCTGCTGTGATCTTTATTATGACCTTCCTTCTACTCACTCTGGGCTTTGTTGTTCTTTTTCAAGTTTTTTTTTTAAGTGTAGAGTTACATTGTTTGAGCTTTTTCTTGAGATAGGTCTTTAATCTTTTAAAAATTTTATTTCTAGGGGACATTCTCCTTATTTTTCACAACATTTGTATGTGGCATGATTTTGTTCTTAAAAAAAAGATCTATTTTAAGGAAACTATTATTCTTATTTTTACTTACTGCTTAAATATGTGATTTAATCTGTTTAGACCTAACAAGCTATGGGCTATCAATACAATGGAGGGAAAACTATCTTACTATTAGTTCAAATAACAAATATTTAATGAGAAGAAAAAAAAGTATAAGTATTTGTACAAATAACACTTAGAAACAGTCTCAGGAAGATAAGATGGAGTCTAATACCAATCCAACATTGGATTAACATGATGATTTTGGAACCATAGTATATGAGAGAGGAAACATAAAGGTAATATGTGGCATCATGATGAAAAACAATAGATAGCAGATTAGAAAAACAACATAGTTGGGATTACTCACATTGATAACTGATTGTTCAGAAAATTAGTAAAATAATTGGATAATTATGGGAGCAGCAGTATAATGGGATTTGTACAGCATGGACCAAAGAGGTTGAGAAGAACATTTATATAAGTTGAATTCTTACAAAAGGAACAGTAACATTAAACTTAATAGTTCTGAATTTATTTTATTTTTATATCAGAAAACAATTAATAAGCACAATAAAACATTAGCCAATAAATATGATAGTCTCCTTGAGTAATTTATTTAATTTTGTAAACTAGTAACTTCTAGAAAAACACAGCTTTAGTAAATAGAATTTTTCTAGAGTGCTTAGAATACTTAAATGCTCTAGACTGTTTAGTGACTAGCAATAAAATCTGGTTACCAATAGTATTTTAGGTATGTGTGGGGACGAAAAAAAAATTTTAATCAATATTTTAAATTATAGTTTTCATTACTAACTGTGTTATAATCCCATCTTCTGTATCTGAAACTGAGGTTTAGGTAAAAAATATTCCACAAAGTGGTAAGATTGGGTTTTGATGTAGGGTGCAGAGAGCAAATATTTTACTTTAAAAAAAAATACTTATTAACATAAAGGGTGATACTTAATCTATTTTGAGAAGCACTTAAAGACTGGATATATTACTGATGGGAGAGAAAAAAAAAAAGACAGGCCAAACACAAATAGAGTGGAGCAGGGGTTAAAATATTTCATGGTGACCAATCTTTTGTTTAAACAAAAGTGAAACAGAAATCACATATTTAAAATGCTCTGAAGGAAAATAATTGTAAAATAGAGGTATTCAGTGTTTGAAAAGCCCATTATAATAACATTTATTGTGAAGGTTAATGCATTATATATTACTTATTCAATTACATTTAGTCATTGTCAAAGATTTTGAAATTGAGCTAGGTATAGCATACACAAGAGAATACGTTACTTTGAAATACCCACACACTTCAGAAAAGATAAGGGTAAAATTCAAGGTAAGATCCTTTCTATATTATTTGTTCTTTTGTGTTAGAGCATGAGAAGTTTTGTGTATTCGTATAATCGTGTACATGAATATTAAAAAAGAATTTTTCACTGACATTTTATCAGATTACTGCCAGCAAAGTCAAAAAGTAAAATTTGAAAATGGTTAATATTTAGCTTCTATGTTGATCATTACAAAGAAGGCTATTATTACCTGACATTGAACCAAGATATGCCTTTTTAACATTCTGCACCTTTGTCATAGAAGTTAAAAAGCACAAAAGAACAGAATTATAAGGATACATGATAAAAGAAAATAAGTGCAGAAAAAGATAAAAGGATTGTTTCTTCTGTTGAGTTTTTATTTCTGTGACATCTACTCCTTTTACCAAAAGCAATTATCATAAAGTACATTCAGGGAGAACTCAGTAGTAGCACATGAAGTGCTCTTTCCTGACTGCTGTATAAAGTGCAGAATTCATATTGAAACAGCCTTTCGGCCACAGAATGTGTTAAAAATTCAGTGGCCTGGATCCCCTTAAGGTCGTTTCTTCTTACAAAATTATTGAAACCACACTGAGAGAATTAAAGCTTATATAGATCTCATAAAATCAGAAAAACAATTCGTTTTGGCAAAGCACTATGATCCACTTCCTATTTGAAATGATGTGTTGCATTATCACTCAAAATGCTGACATATTGAAGCTAAGAAGGTGAAATTTGTCTTAGATAGTACTGATAAAGCAGCAGAAAGTGACATCACCTTAAACTTGCTTCACTGATTCCCATCAAAAGAGTCTTAAGGGGACTTAAGGTCATTCTCAATCTTCCCGTCCTTTCTAGAAGAAAATATGTCAGAACTCTGTCAGACTTAGATACATGTTCTCATTCCTGAGGAAAGTTCCCTCACTGCCCAGTAGTGCAAGTCCCAAGTGGAGTCATCAATCTTATTTGGAGGGTGAAGGTGTAGTCTGAAGAAAGTAGGAGATAAGGAATTTGTGCTCCCTTGGCTGGAGTATTGTATAATCATGCATTTATTTTTGTATTATGGGAGTTGTTGACACAAATGTGATTGAATATGTGCAATATTTTCCCCCAAAGAACAATTTTTTAAAAATATTAGGACTCTCCATATATTTGAAGAAATGATTGAAAATTATTGTAAAAAATATTTTAGTTACCTAATGCAATTGACAGTTCAAAGCAAATCTTGTTACAACCAAGAGACATGAAGGGAAAACTGTTCTGTTAGAGTAGGCCAGACTTCGAGCTCATCTGAAGAGCACTGGATCTTGAAGTGTTACTCGGATAAATTTTGGATGATTTTAGCTGTTATTAAATGATCAAGGCTTCTTGGACTGAAGAATTTCTTTGGAGGAGTTGGCCTTGGTAGCCCCATAGTTATTGTGTTTTGCATGACATATACAGTATGCACACATAACAATTAACACAGAATCCCAATCCTAAATCCATCTATAAGTTTTCTGCACACTGAGGAAGGTCAGGAATGTGTTTGTTGGGAGAGAGGAATATCAATGGTTAACTTATTTGGGCAGATTGAAAAAATTATTTATGATATTCCAAATTCTGTTGTTAATGTGCAAACAAACAACAACAACAAAAAACTGATTCTTTGGTTCTGCTGAGGCTCTATATACCTCACTAGTCCAGGTTTGTGAAGGTCTAGCCAATTTGGGTTTGCTGGCAGGAATTGGCTGAAGTGGATATTGGCACTATGTTGTGTTCAGTTAGTGATATTGGCACAAGTTAATTGCCCTGCTGAATTGCTGGTTTCCAAAAGTTCACAGTTTTTCTGCCTAAGAATACAATTTAAGAAACACCAGACAAATATACGCCTATGCAGCACAGCACAATGAGCTTATAGACACAATTCAGAATTTAATGATCTATTCCTGACAATGCTTGTGTTCTCTGACTACTGCTGTGATGTTTACCTTTTATCCCTGTTTCTTTCCAGCTTCTGTGACTGACTTTTGTCTAGCTTTTATTTTTCTTACGCATTGCAGTATTCTCTCTCAGAGAGATTTGGTATCTTTAACAAAAATGGTTTTAAAAAATGTCATTTCATTTTTAAGATTTATTTCCAGCTTTCTTGTTAGATGAAAATATTGATGAAAAACATTGTTGGAAGTGTTATAGTTTCATTCATATAGCATATTTACCCAATTATGAAATCAGTAGCTTTATGTGTAAAAACTTGTACATCTGTGATTTACGTAGAAACATAAAAATCTGGAAAAAGATTATGTTTTGAATACTTTGAATTTAACTAATTGTAAAACAAACAAAACCAGTAGCAAACATGAACCCTCCCCCTTTTTATATGTTATTTAACGTGGGGTTTTGTTATTATAAGCAATAAGTTATCTTCAAAATAGGCTTCAAATCAAAAGTTAATAAATAAACCTTCATCAAAGTAAGAGACAGTTCAAATATGTTAAAATGGTTTGTAATAGTTTCATATTTTTGTCAGCATGTCCCATATTAAATTATTTAAAAGTGAGCATTAAAATATACTATGTAGTGATGTAGATACGGATAACTTTTGAGAGAAAAACATAAAAGTTAATATGAAATATCAGTACAACAAACTGGCATCCATAAATTTTCATAAAAGGATTGTAAGAAAACAAATCATCTGTATCAAATGAAAGCAATTACATATTTGAACCCTTATCAAATCTCTTACACAGAGTTACTTATCAGTATCTTGTATATAAGTGTTTTAAATTAATCTATTTTTACCCACATTTTCTTAAATTCTAATGTAAAGGTAGCATTTCCTTCCATTGCCTCTATATGCAGACATTGTTATATTCTCCCAATGCAGTTTCTTTATTTAATTAAATTTATTGGGTGATATTGGTTAATAAGATTATATGGGTTTCAAGAACTCTATGATGCATGATCTGTATATTGCATTGAGTGCCCACAACCCAGTCTAATCTTTTTCCATCGCCTGTCTAGTCTTCCTCCAACCCAGTCTAATCTTCCTCCATTGACCTTCTACACCCTTTACTATCCTTCCACTTCCCTCCCTCTAGTAATCGCCATACTGTTTTCCATAAGTTTAATTTGTTTGTCTTGTTTGTTCTTTTGTTGTTTTCAGTTTTATATACCACAAATGAGTGAAATCATATGGCTCTTAGACTTTATCTCTATGACTTATTTTGCATAGCATGTTATTCCCAAGATCCATCCATGTTGTTACAAATTGCAGTACTTCATCTTTTCTTATGGCTGAGTAGTATTTCATTATATATATGTACCATGTCTTCTTTATTCAATCATCTGTCAAAGGTTACTTCAGTTGTTTTCGTGTGTGCAATAAAAATAGGTATCATATAGCTTGCAAATAAATGTTTTTAATTTTGGTGGTTAAATACCCAATAGAGGGTTGCTTGGTCATACGGTAGCTCTATTCTTAATTTTCTGAGGAACATCCATACTGTTTTCCATAGTGGCTGTACCAGGTTATCTTCCCACCATCAGTGAAAGAGGGTTCCTTTTTCTCCAGAACCTCCCCAACACTCGTTATTATTTGTCTTGTTGATAATAGCAATTCTAACAGGTGTGAGGTGGCATCTCATTAGAGTTTTGACTTGCATTTCCTTAGTAGCGAGTGAAGTAGGGCATATTTTTATGTTTCTTGGCCATTTGTATACCTTCTTGGGAGAAGTGCCTGTTCAGGTCTTCTGTCCGACCCCCTTCCCCCCCCCCTTCCTCGCTTTTTTTTAATCCTCACAGGAGGATTTTTTCCCCATTGATTTTTAGAGAGAATAGAAGGGAGGGAGGGTGTGTGTGTGTGTGTGTGTGTGTGTGTGTGTGTGTGTGTGTGTGAGAGAGAGAGAGAGAGAGAGAGAGAGAGAGAGAGAGAGAGAATGTGCCCTGACTGAAAATCAAACTCGCAACATTTTTGATGGACAGTACAACAGTCCTACCAACTGAGCCACTTAGCCAGAGCACCTGCTCATTTTGTAATTGGATTGTTGATTTGTTTGGTGTTGAGTTGTATGAGTTCTTAATATATTTTTTATATTAACCCCTTGTCAGAGCTGTTTACAAATATCCCATTTAGCTGGTTACCTTTTGCTGTGCAGAAGCTTTTTAATTTGATATAGTCACATTCATTGATTTTTGTTTTTATTTCTCTTGCCTTTGAGATCAAATTTATAAAATTATCTCTAAAACCAAGGTCCATAAATTTAATACCTATATTTTCTTCTATGTAATTTATTGTTTCAGATCTTATATTTAGACCTTTGTGCCATTTTGCGTTAATTTTTTTATATGTTGGACAAACAGTGGACTAGTTTCACTTTTTTGCATGTGGCTTTCCAATTTTCTCAGCACCATATATTGAAGACATTTTATTGTCTGCATTGTTGTTTTGGTTCCTTTGTTGAAAATTATTTGGCCATATACATGGGCATTTATTTCTGTGCTCTCAATTCTGTTCCATTGAGCTGTATGTCTGGTTTTCTGCCAATACCATGCTATTTTGATTCTTGTCACTTTGTAGTAAAATTTGAAGTCAGGAAGCATACTTCCGGCTTTATTCTTTTTTCCCCCCTAAGATCTAGAACAAGACATGGAAGTCCACTCTCACCATTCTTATTAAAAATAGCCCTAACTGGTTTGGCTCAGTGGATAAAGCATCAGCCTGCAGACTGAAGGGTCCCAGGTTCGATTCTGGTCAAGGGCATGTACCTTGGTTGTGGGCACATCCCCAGTAGGGGGTATACAGGAGGCAGCTGACTGATGTTCCTCTCTCATCTATGTTTCTAACTCTCTATTCCTCTCCCTTCCTCTCTGTAAAAAAAACAATAAAATATATATTTTTTTAAATAGTAGTGGAAGACATAGCCAGAACAATAAGACAAGAGAAAGAAATAAAAGGCATGCTAATTGGGAAAAGAAGTAAAATTGTCACTTGTTGTGTATGCCATGATTCTTTAAATGGAAAACCCTAAAGACTCCACTTTTGGAATCTTAGAAACAATAAATAAAGTTATAGTATACAAAATCAATGTACAAAAATTCATTGCATTCATATAAACCAATAATGAAATTTCAGAAAAATAAATGGTGAAGATAATTCCTTTTGGAATTGCACAAAAGAAATAATAAAATAAATGCCTAGGAAGAAATTTAACAAAGGATGTGAAGGAGTTACACACTGAATACTACATAGCAATATTAAAAGATATTTAAAAAGACATAAAGAAATGAAAACATATTCTGTATTCCTGGATTGGAAGAATCAACATAGTTAAAATTTATATTACCCAAAGCAATTTATAGATTTAATGTAATCACCCTTAAAATTTTAATCACATATTTTAAAGAAACAGAACTAAAATCAACAGATTTTTATGTAGCCACAAAACACTCCAAATAGCTAAAGAAATCCTCAGAAAAAAAGAACCAATGTTGTTTTTATAAATTCATCTCCCCATAGGAAATAATACCTCCTAATTCATCAGAATTTGAGATGGTATTTCCCTCACTGCATTCTTTCATTTTAAGATGTTGTTTTACATGTATTTCAGAGAAGGTATGTTCATGTTTTTGCCTTAGTCTACCTTTTGGGGAGTCAGTACCTGCAAATACCTACATATTTTCCAGTAAATTATATTCACATATATCATAACTCCTAAAATACATTTAAGCCTATGATCATGGCTTATCCTATCCTTGGATTGAAAGCAATAACATGCTCCTATTATGGTATTTCACTTTAAAGCGTTCTATCAACATAGAAATCAACACATGCCAACTGTAATTGAAAGCTAAGAGCTGTTTTGATAAGTAAAACACTACAAAGGAGGAAACAGCTTAAAGCAATAAAGAAGTCTCGATATGCCTTTTAGCCTTTTGATAACTGTTAGCCATTCGCAGGCTACCAGGTCAATCACAGTGGTAGTAATTCTGTGAGTATTCTGGGCCCAAAGCTGCTGTATTGTGCCATGAGGAACAAGGATGTGTAATTATTACTGATTATTTATAATTTTTCTCATATGGTTTTACATTCAACAAATAGTCCTTTGAACTTCCCATTTGATTTTTTTTCTAAATAAATACTTTGCTTTATCACAATAGAATGATGTTTTTGTTTGAGAATTCCAGAACCATAATTTAAGATGGAGATTTATATGTAAGTTATTTATTGATACAGTGCTCTGGTGAAATGTGTAAGGAAAGAGCAGGAGAACAAGTCAAGCAAATTGATGTTTTTACCTAAAATGTAGACTCAGACTGATTTCCCAGGGAGCTCAGGAGTATTGATTGCATCACAGGGTTGTCTCTCCTTGAGATATTTTGCAACCTATCAATCACCCATGGATAGCAGGGTGATCAGAGACATGCAACCTTCTAGGCATTTTTGTCTTTCCAGGAAATTCTCCAGGGAAGGGTGCAGCTGGGAGGCTTCACCAGCCAACACTCACAGAACCCGAGGCATGGTAAAAAGGTCTGGTTAACGTCATCCAGTGTATCACCTGTGAGTGCTCAACACGTGGATTCCAGCATTGCATTTCATGTTGTTTTAAAATATGAGTATCTTTATTCCTGAAACTGGCAGCTGTCAGTATAATGAAGGTTCAGAATTCAACAATAAACGCCATTACTGATGCTGTTAAGCCAGCGTAGCCACGGCAGGGATCCAGCAAGAATACAATATAAGATTTTGGTCTTTGTGAAAACAACATGTGCTCATGTGTATCAGGACCACAGCAGGAGATTTATTCCAGGGACCCAGAGCAGATGGTGCAGTTGCCAACTGACCTTTATGGACCATTGTTCACTGCTTGACTTTACTGCAATAAAGAAGCAGGGAAAAGAAGTCAGCTTTCCCATTGCTAAATATCTATTTAGTCCACCTAAGTATTTGTTTTGTAATCATATAAACATTGAAACAACTCATATTTTCCCAAAAATGATTTTTCATGAGAATGAAATATGGGGTAGATTATATTAGGGTTGCCAAATATAGTAGTCCCAGTTAATTTTTAATTCCAGTTAAAAAGGAAATATTTTCATAGAATAAATTTTCCATGCAAAATCTGGGACATATTATTACTAAATCTTATTAATTATTTATCTAAAATTCAAACTTAACTGTGAGTTTTCTATTTTTATCTGCTAAACTGGCAACCCTAAACCATAGCCAGAGTACTTGAAAATTCATATATTTATAATGCAGTGGTTTCTTACAATTTTAAACAAAAGAATATTTTTATCATTTGTTCTGCATATATTTATAAGTTGTTTTTGCAAAGAAGTGGGGAAAAAAATCGAACTATCACATATTCAAGTGCTTGAATTGTTGCTCTTGTCAACTCAGAAACATCAAATGTTAAACATACACTTACACACACAGGTATACACGTGAACATACACACAATTTTTCATCCTCATTAAGTTTTAAAGGCTACTGCTTGGTAGAGTTACAGTATCAATTTATAAGTGATATATAAAAAGAAAAATCTCAGCTGCCCTGCAGTGCAGTTGAAAATACATCGCATTGCCTCCACTGCTGAGCAGAGCGGTGCTGAGCTACTTGCTGTAATATCGCTTGGAATTGGAGACATCCATCACACTGAGGAACCCCACCAGTTGTAAGGAAGGGACATTTCTTTATGTGTGTTCTTCCTCTAGGAAGGGGGAAAAAGGAGTCAGGTCTTTCTTGTCCACCCTTTCTTTTGCTTTCTATATTTGTATTATTGTTCAAGAATATGTATCACAGCTGCTGGGCTCTTATCTACTTGTACATGCCATTAACAAGCTAGAGTGTTTACATGTGTTTCCCAAATGCAACACCAGTTTGTTTGTTTTTAATAAAAATCCCCCCCCGGGGGGGGGGGAGGAGGAGAAAAACCAGATAAAAATAATCTTTAAAATTTTAAAATTAGCCTGGCCATTGTGACTCAATATTTGAGTGTCGACCTATGAACCAGGAGGTCATGGTTCGATTCCTGGTCAGGGCACATGCCCAGGTTGGGGGCCCATGCAGGAGGTAGCCAAGCAATGATTCTCTCTCATCATTGATGTTTCTATCTCTCTCTCCCTTCCTCTCTTAAATCAATAAAGATATATTTTTTTTAAAAAATTCAAATGAATAATAACAGAACTTCTAAGCCAGCTAAATCAAGTCTGCTTTCATCTTGAGAGAACACTTTTGATTTTTAAACAGACTTCCATGGCAGAGCTCTACTAGCTCATCCAGTTCTAATTTAAATTAAAATAAATCTGAATCAATCTAATGTTTAGGAATCTTGGGGGCTTTGGTCAATAAAAGTAAATATCAAAGATTCAACTACACCAGGCATTAACAAGGCTTTTACTAAAGTGTTTGGTTTCATCTTTTTGTTTTTTGTTTGCTTCATTGCTATTTTTTTTTTTTTTAGATTTGGCCTTCTAGACTTTAGTTATACAAAGAGTTGAAGAAAAGTAACAAAAATAATTCAAGTAGTGAATATACTATATGATAGTGATGGGAATGATATAATACTGAAACTGAAACAATCACATTGCATATGCTGTCTCCACTGTGGGGCAGTTTATCTGAATTTCTAAGAGATAGTGATAGTAATGTGCCACTTCACGGTGAATGTGGGAACCTGTAACAGCTTTTGCCTTTATAGAGTCATTTGTAAAGCTCCCTCCCAACCTTTCCAAAAAGTAGCACTTAGAAAATAAAAGTTGTTGAATCAGTGGCAGAGACATAATTTTAAATAGAGTGGGATGGTGAATTTGAGGCTATGAAAGCAAGGTCCAGGTGAGTCCTGATATTAACATCAATGGCTCTTGACCCCAAGGTATAGCTGTTTCCTTGTTTCTCTCTCTCTCCTTAAACTCAGCAAGGGATGGGCAGACTAGAAACGGGGATGTCATATTTTAGCCAAATAACACTGAGTCCAAAAAGCTTATGCTCTCAATGTCAAAAATGAGAAGAAACAGTAAAATATTAAGAAGAACACATTTTTTATAAAATGAAACAAAGCATAAAATACAAACATGACAAAGCACAAGGAGAAACAGAATTAAGTGGCTTAGACAGAAAAATCATTTTGATGAACATAATAACATTAAGGAGAAGAGAGCACACTGAGAATATGAGGCTGGAATGAGCAGTTGTTATGAAGAAAGAAACAGCTGAAAATACAGGGTGTAATACTTATATTATGGTAGATAAATAAAAACTACTACCACAATGACAAAAATCACCAATATGTATCCAGTAGCAAACTGGACTCTACTAAAGTGTAAATCACTAATCTGGAAGGAATTAAACCAGATATTTTCAGAGACGTAAAGAGAAATGGGAATTAAGAAAAAAAAAGCTAGAATATTTGAAATGTAGATGCAAAAATGCCACAAACTAATATAATATCAGAGTCAGAGGAAAGAATAAAAAAAAATTTCAGAAGGCAGATATTGCATGATTCCACTTATATTATGTATCTAAATAATCAAACTCATAGAAACAGAGAGTAGAATCATGTTTGCTAAGGATTGGGAGGAAGGGGAAAAGGGAGTTGATGTTTAACAGGTGTCGATTCAGTTAGGCAAGATGAATAAGGCTGGAGATCTGCTCTACACTTGGTGCCTATAGTTCACAGTGCTGTACTCCACACTTAGAATTTGGTCTAGGGTAGATATAATGTGAGATGTTCTTACCACAATTAAAACGAAAGAACTGCAGAATAATTTGAAGGCGATGCCTTAGGATTGTCTAAGTACGTAAAAAAATGTGATCTATCAGATTAAAAGAATAAGGTAACCAAAAGGATACAAGAGAAAAGAAAAATAAATCTAAACACAGTGCAGAGAAATCGCATTGCCTCAGAATAAAATAATGTTATAGTTTCCATAGAGATACTCTATCTACAGAGCAACAAAGAAATATACTGGCATCAAATTGGTTAACAGCAACATTCAAAGGTTAAGAAAATGGGTTAATATTTCCAGAATATTGAAGAAAAGCTGCTTAGAACAAGATTTTCTATCCAGTGAAATGCTAATGAATATGCAGTAGAAAAATAACCTTAAACATTTAAGTCTTCAGAATACTCAGCACACAAAAGCCATCTTAAAGACTATGCTTGAATCAAATCCTGACTCTTCTGTCTCGGTGCCACACTTGGACTTTTATAGCCGGCTCTAGATTGCTGGGGTTAGTAGTTAGAAGCTACATTTTCCAGATTTCCTTGCCAGACTCCGGGTTTGTAACTGTGCGTGCAGCTTGGTTACAGACACGCTGACAGTCCCGAGTGCTTCGGCAGCTTCCGCAGCATAGACATTTAGGGAACTCAGTGATACAATTTTCCTAAAGTAGTCTCTGCTTCCTGCAATTACTGCAGAGACTTGCTTGATTATTTCCCGCCTGCACTTTGATCACATTTGTACCTAATTTCCAGTTTAAAATTCTTCTGTTTAAAGCACGATAATAGGTTCCTGCTTTTCTGATTAAACACTGACAGAAACAATGCTTTAGCAGATGTATGGAAAGCAAAGAGGAATGATAACAATTTGTCTAGAAAAGCAGTAACAAAATCATCTACATTTTTATATCCTGAGAATCAATATTTTACTAACGTGGAGGAGAAAGGAGAGGGAAACAGCAGGGGTAATAAAAACATTTTAATTTGTCTTTCTGGAAGTAATATAAAAATGTAATAGAGATATTTAAGAAAAAGATAAATACAAATATAGGTAGTAAGCCCTAACTGGGTTGCTCAGTGGTTAGAGTGTCAGCCTGTGGACTGAAGGACCGGGGATTCAATTCAAGTCAAGGGCATGTACCTCATTGCAGGCTCCATCCTTGGCCCTGATCGCCTGTAAAAAGGCAACCAATCAATGTGTCTCTCTCACATGAATGTTTTCTCTCTGTCTCTCCCCCTCCCTTCCAATCTCTAAAAATAAAAATAAAAATAAAAATAAAAAAGGAAAAATATCCTACACTAAAGATTAACAACAATAACAAGAACAACAACAAATATATATATGTATGTGTATATATATATATATATATATATATATATATATATATATATAGTAATATGATAGGAATAGCAAGCTGTAGAATAAAATATGTAATATGTGAATCAGCATAAAATTTGATTTAAAAAAGAGGAGAATAATAATAGAAAAAACTAATATATAAAATTTGATTAGTAGAAAATATGCTAGAAGAGAGCATAAATGAGTTCTGATATAACAATTATTTTCAGAAATGTAACTGAATAAGATTGTTAAAATTTTGTTACAATATTTAAAACAATTCAGATCTGGGAAAAATAAGATATGGGGAAATAAACAACCCCCGCCCCCGCGCACACACACACACACACACACACACACACACACACAGACACAATTCAACTAGACTAAAAAAAGAAAGGGGAAAAAAGGTGTCAGTTATCCCAAAGAAATAAATTAACTATAAGGATTTCATTAAAAGTTTAAAATATTAAGATAGAAAAATACATTTCAGGCATATATGAACTAATAAAAAGAAAATTTATCTATCAAATACACAAAATATGCCCTGATATAAAGCATTTGAATGCTAATGAACAACTTAAACTTTTTTTATGATTGAAATGTGGAAAGAAAACTTGAAGTATTATCCTTTGCACTTAAAAATACAATGCTTTTGGATATATAATTTTTTAAACATGAAGAACATGTTTTAAAACAATGTCCACGTTGATTTGTTAATCAGAAAACAATTTTAAAATGTAGTTAAGAATTTAAAAGGACAATATAAAGACATAACTAGTCTTCATTTTATGGTATGAATTAGCATGGTAAAATGCCAGGTCTTCTCAAAGCAATCTAGAAGTTTAAATCCATTTTAATTAAATATCTAATGGATTTTTAATTAGATAAATTTACAAACAGATTTTTAGGAAAAAGTTCACAAATATTTATAGACATATTGAAATTAAAAGAATAAAATAGGAAAATTTGTTCTACATATGTAAAAACATGTTACCAACTCATCTCATTATAAATTAATAAAAGAGGAAATGAATGAATGAACAATAAATATAGGCAGACAGGTGATCCTATGTGAAAAAAATAGACCCCATAGCACAACTAAGTGTCCAGCAAAGGACATATCTATATATATGAGAACAAAATATGTGATCAAAAAAGCATTACAAATCAATGTGGACATTGTTTTAAAACTGGCCCACAGCATGAACCAAAATATAGGAGTTTTTATACCATATACAAACTTATCCTCTAGATGGATAAAAGAGGTAAGTGGAAAAGACAAATTTAAAATGGAATAGAGAAAAATTTAAGAAATTATCTTAGTCTCTTTAAGAGGAGTGATTCTAAAAAAAAAAAGTAAATTCTATAGATCTGAATTGATTAAAAGTACTTATATGTGCTTAATGTGAAATATTAAATTCTGAAGAAGATATATATATATATATATATATATACATATATATATTTATAAAAAATATATATATATATAAAATAAAAGCATAATATGCTAATTAGACCGGACAACCTTCTGGACAATGCTGGGGCTGCAAGGGAAGACTGTTTAGAGGGAAACCTAGGTCCTGGGTGCCAGAGGAAAGCTGGTGCCAGCAGCTGGGGGAAGGAAGGCCTACTATGCATGAATTTTGTTCATCAGCCCTCTAATCCTATATAATAAAAGCCCAGCAACCAAAATGGCAGATTGACCAGAACGACCAGAGACCAGAATGACTGCCACCCCTAGCCCCAGCCAGCCCTGTCCCCCTGTGGGGACCCCCTCCTCAATCGGGGGTGTGGCTGGCATGCAAATCCCTGGCCCTGGCCATCCCTGCCCTCCAACAGGGCCCCCCACCTTGATCCGAGGCCTCCATCAGGGCAGGCCGGCCGACCCCCACCCATGCACCAAGCCTCTATCCTAGATAATACTATATAATAAAAGGGTAATATGCAAATTGACCCTAACAGCAGAACGACCATAACGACCGCTCGAACAGTCACTATGAGGCACACTGACCACCTCTCGGTCCTTTTCCCCAGCTGGCAGGCTCCGATCGCCCAATGGCAAACGGGGAACTTGGAGTGGGTAGCGGGGGATGCAGGTGGCGCCAGGCCCAGGCCCCCACCCACCATTCACCCCACACACAGAGGGCTACCCATGGTGGGAGCAGGGCCGGCAAGTGGGCGGAACAGCCAATCTTTTGGTTCCTCCCCCTGGCCAGCAGGCTTCAATCACCCAATGACGAATGGGCAACTGGGGGTGGGTGGTGGCAGGGTGTGGGGCTGGTTGCGGGTAGCTGAGGAAGATGGCCCTAATCGCAGGCCAGGCCTAGGGACCGTATCCACGCACGAATTTCATGCACCAGGCCTCTAGTATATATATAAAACCTTAAACCAACAAGGCACTGTAAGTACTTCTATACATTAACAAGAAAAGTACAGCCTCTATAGAAAACAGTTTGGTGTTTCCTCAAAATTAAAAATGGAACTTCCATTTGACCCAGTGGTTCCACTTCTAGGAATGTATTCAAAGAATTCAGAAACACCCGTCAGGAAGAATATATGCACCCTTATGTTCATAGCAGCGCAATTTGCAATAGTTAAGATTTGGAAACAGCCTAAGTGCCCATCAGCAGATGAGTGGATTAAAAAGCTGTGGTACATCTATATAATGGAATACTACCCAGATGTAAAAAAGAACTGTTACCATTTGCAATAGCATAGATGGAACTAGAGAGCATTATGCTAAGCAAAGTAAGTCAGTCAGAGAAAGATAAATATCACGTTATCACTCATATGTGGAATCTAAATAACAACATAAATTAATGAACAAAAATTGACCCAGAAACATAGAAACATTGATCAGACTGTCAAACCTCAGAGGGAATGCAGGGGAAGTGGAGGCAGGGAGAGGTCAATCAATGGACTCATATCCATGTATGCATACTCCATGGACACAGACAATAAAGTGGTGAAGGCTTGTGGGGAGGGCTTTAGAGGACAATGGGGGGAAAAAGTGACATATGTAATACTTTCAACAATAAAGGTTTATTTTAAAAAAGAAAAGTATAGAAATTCAACACACAAAAAATAATATTTTGCTTTTTAAAAATATTTTTCTTCATCAGTGCACTTATTTACATAAATCTATACACATATACAGCATATGCTCATACATATATACACACAAATATTAATTTATCTGTTCAATTTTATTAGCATTCAGGAAAATGTAATTTTGAACAACCATAAAATCCAGTAAATGTATATATTAGATTACGTAAATGCAAAAGTAAGTTTACATCAAAGTCTGCAGGGATATGGAGTACCTCATGCATTATTTAAACTCACATAGCAATCTGGTGACCAAGCTATCAGTACTTAGTGCATTAAAAAATGCTCATTGCTATGAGATAGCAATTCTTTGGTATTTACTATGGCAAAGATCTCACACAAATTTCTAAACATGTATATTTGGATCTTTATTGAGTCTTATTTATGGTAGCAGTGAAATAGTGGAAACTCAGATTTCCATCATCAAGGAAATGAATAAGATTAATATGTTGGTTCAATAGTCTGTTCATGCTTCTATGTCTCTGGGTCTATTTTTGATCATCAGTTTATTTGGTTCATTAGATTCCACATATGAGTGAGATAATGTGATACTTAAGCTTTCTCTGACTGGTTTATTTCACTCAGCATAATACTCTCCAAATCCATCCATGCTAATGCAAATGCTTAGAGTTCTTTCTTTTTCATTGCGGTGTAGTATTCCGTTGTGTAAATGTACCATAGTTTTTTAATCCACTCATCTGCTGATGGGCATTTAGGCTGTTTCCAAATCTTAGCTATTGTAAATTGTGTTGCTATGAACATAGGGGTGCATATATCCTTTCTGATGAGTGTTTCGGGTTTCTTAGGATATATTCCTAGAAGTGGGATCACTGGGTCAAATGGGAGTTCCATTTTTAATTTTTTGAGGAAACTCCATACTATTCTCCACAGTGGCTGCACCAGTCTGCATTCCTACCAACAATGTACGAGGGTTCCTTTTTCTCCACAGACTCACCAACACTGTCGTTTGTTGATTTGTTGATCATAGCCATTCTAACAGTTGTGAGATGATAGCTCATTGCCATTTTGATCTGCATCTCTCCTAGGATTAGTGACTTTGAGCATTTTTTCATATGTTCTTGGCTTTCTGTATGTTCACTTTGGAGAAGTGTCTATTTAGGTCCTTTGCCCATTTTTTTAATTGGATTGTTTGTCTCCTTTGTGTTAAGTTGTATGAGTTCCCTATATATTTTTGAGATTAACCTCTTATCAGATGTATTGTTGGCAAATATGTTCTCCAATGTCGTAGGCTCCCTTTTCATTTTGTTGATTTTTTTATTTTTATTTTTTGCTGTGCAGAATCTTTTTATTTTCATGTAGTCCCATTTGTGTATTTTCTCCTTAGTTTCTATTGTCCTAGGAGATGTGTCAGTAAACATATTGCTACGAAAGATGTCTGAGATTTTGGTGCCTGTGGTTTCATATCTTACATTTAGGTCTTTTATCCATTTTGAATTTATTCTTGCATATGGTGTAAGTTCGTGGTCTAGTTTTATTTCTTTCTTTTGACTGGGGAACAGGTGTGGGCTGCAAGAGGTTAATAGGCAAAAAGGAGGACCTATGTAATACTTTCAACAATAAACATTAAAAAAAAAAGAGTCTAGGAAAAGTTACCTGGAGAAACTTAACCCTTTGCACTCGCTTGCTTTTTTCTTGATTCCTTTATTCTAATGCTAACCGTGTCGAGTCACACTCGACACCCGACATCCGAGTGCAAAAGGTTAGGGCATCTCTGGCTCATCAGTACCTGCTGGCTGCTACAAGGTGAGTGGGAGATCTGTTGGAAGAAAAGACCAGAGGAGGGCCAGGCATTGCATGCTCTCTTAGAAACCCTTCAATTTGGAATCCAAGATCACCCACTGACTCTCACTCTTGGATTTTGGCTGGAGGGACACATACACTGTTTAAGGGCACCCCAAAGGAGGGAGGGGTTGACTCCTGGGTTGCTTGAGAAGGCTTCTTAGAGAGGATATATCTGAGTTGGGGCTTGAAAGATTGATAGAAGACTTTCCAGTGAAGGAATAATTCATTTAAAGATAACCGAAGCTGAAATTTTGTCATTTTTTTCTTTATTTCCAAGGGGTGGGGTGGAAAAGACCCACATTAAATATGTATTTTCCTGGGTATGTATTCTATGAATAATAAAAAAAGTAATATGTTGGGTGTCTGTGACAGTATAGTATGAAATAGCTACAAGTTCTGAATTAGACTATTGGTATATGCATAGATCTTGAAAGCAGTATGGAATAAAATAGTTATTAAATTAAATGCAATTACTCTCACAATAGCATTAATACAAATTAAAACACTAATACATACAAAACACACTGCTTATATGAATAATAACCAATGCCAATAAACACATTTGAGTGGGCATCTATGGGAAACTTCTCCAATGGGAGAGATAACAGGAGGGAGCAAAAAATAAAGAGTAAATTAAACGTTAAGTGTGTTGCCTTTCACAAATGAAAAGGTGTTTTGAATGAGGTGTATGATGAATTTAGTACTGATTTAAAAATATTAGCACACAGTTTCATTTAAAATGTGTGTATAAACTTTATACCAAGATATAAAATAATTAATAATTAATGTATCTAATATACTTAGTATTCTTTATTGTTTGAACATAAATATATCTCAATAAAATCATAAACATTTAAAAATAAAGTACATTTACCAGTCTTCTGTAATTTTTTTGAAGCAGACTCACACATGTTTTAAGTATAATATATAGTACTTTGTAAGGTTTTCAAATATGGAATAATTCTGATAATAGCATTTGCATAAGAAGTGATTTAATTATTAAACTATTAAACCTAATTTTAGGGTAAAAGCTATCATCAAATGTTTTTAAAAGTAATTAAAATATACACTGAGTGGCCAGATTATTATGATCTCTGAACGCATAATAATCTGGCCACTCAGTGTATATCCTATATAATGAAAGGCTAATATGCAAATTGTTCCCTCAACCAAGAGTTCAGCAAGCAGGCAGGCCGGCCAACCGCCCATGTTCCCTCCCCCTGGCCAGGCTGGCCAGTCCCCACCCATGCACGAATTCATGCACCGGTCCTCTAATATATATATATATATATATATATATATATATATATATATATATATATATATATATATATAATGAGTGGCCAGATTATTATGTGTTCAGAGATCATAATAATCTACCACTCAATGCATATGCTAACCTCCCCCATTTAGTACAAATCCTCCAAAGAACAATGATTAATCCATACAATATAAACTACTGGTTAGACCACATTGCCTAGAAATGAGCATGAGCCAACAGATAATATAAAAAGTGCTCAACATCACTAACATCACCTAATATTTTAATTTCATGTGTTAATGAATATATTATAAATTAACATGGCAAGTACATTCAATAAATATAAAGAACCCTACAATTTGTAAACCCAAGTTAATTTAATTAAGGGTCTAGCTCACAGGTTGATTTTCAAAAAGACATACAACTGTGTATACAGAGGATCATCTTCCAGTTAAGATAACTCTATCTGTGAACAAAAAATTATTTTTAATTATGTTATCTTTCAAAAATGATTTCAATACCATTTGTGCTTCTATGAAATACTTGGAAAAGTATCATTGAAGAAATAACAAGTGATGTTGTATGTTAGTCACAACAATGCATATAAATAATATAAAAATATACTGATTTGACCTGGACATTTTAAAAATATGTGTTTATTGATTTTAGAGAGAGGAAGAGAGAGAAACATCGATGTGAAAAACATTGATCAGTTCTCTCCAATGCACACCCTGATTGTGTTACCAGGAATGGAACCTGCAACCTGGATATGCAAGGGACGACACTCAACCAACTGAGCCACACCAGCCAGGGCTACTTGGACATTTTCAACAAAATTGTATTTTCTTCTGTGTGTTATAAAAATTCATGGTAAAATATAAGTTTTCTGGTAATTCTGAGCCATCTGTTTTGTTCAGATCTTATAGTTGTTTTGCTCTACACAACAATAATTAAATATGTTGGCAGTAAGAGAATTAACAGTTAGATTTCTTTAGAAGATTAACAGTATGAACAGTACAGCTAAGAAGGAAATTTTTTCCACAGGTTCCAAAAATATTTCACCTTTACAACTCTATTGCAGAGAAACCTGGAGAGCCACCCACGCTCTCCTACCTACCACCAAATGGCCACAAAACCTTCAATGCATGCAGCATGTTCAGAGCAGCCTCCTTTTTTCTTCTAAAATAAGACTGCTTATTAGTATAATATTGTCTCTGTTTCACAGCTGTAATTTTTCTCTGTATTTTCCTCATTTTGATTTTCTATTTTATATCAAAATTTGTGTGTTTTTTCTAATTTTCTTCAATGCTGACATCTCTTTTTAGTATGTCTATTAAAATAATTTAAAATTTTGACACTGAAAACAACAATGAAAATAGACAAATGGAATAATATCAAACCACAAAGGAAATCTACCAGCAAAACAAAAGGGCAAACTATGGAGCGGGAGAAAATATTTATAAATTATATATCTGGTGGGGTTAATATCTAAAATATAAGATAAACTCATAGCATAAAACACACACACACACACACCAATTTAAAAATGAACACAGGGACTAAATAAATATTGGTAAAAAAAATACATAGAAATGGCCAACAGGTATATAAAAAGTACTCAACATCACTAACATCAGGAAAATGCAAATCAAAACCACAATGAGATATCACCTCATACTGCTTAGGATAGCCATTATCACCTAATAATGATAATCCTATCTAATAAAGAGGGAATATGCTAATTGAATGCCCCGCTCTCAAAGATGGCAGTGTCCACAGCCACAAGATGGCAGCGCCCAGTCCCCTCAGCCCCATCAGGGCAGCAGGCGCGTGGCACACCCAGTCCCCTCAGCCCCACCTGGGTGGCAGGCAAGTGGCAAGGCCGGCCTGCCCCCAGGTGGGCCCAGCCGCTCCACATGCCTGCTCCAGAGTCCCTCAATCCCCTCAGACCCCAGCCACCAGGGCCTGCCCAAGGCTCAGGCAAACCTCAGATGGCAGCTGCCCAGCCACCCAGGGCCACCTGAGGCTCAGGTAACCAGGGCCAGCAGAGGCTTGTGTTGCCAGCAGTGGCAGCAGCAGAGGTGTGATGGGGCATCGCCTTCCTCTGATCACTGGGTTGCCTCCCTCCCCTGAGTGCTCCTGGACTGTGAGAAGGGGCAGGCCGGGCTGAGGGACCCCCCTCCAGTGCATGAATTTTCATGCACCGGGCCGCTAGTAATAATAATAAAAGTGTTGGCAAGGATGCAGAGAAAAAGTAAATCTTATATACTGTTTTCAGGGGAGGTCAATTGGTGTAGCAGCTATTGAAAGCCGTATGAAGGTTCTTCAAAAAATTAAAAATAGAACTACCAAATTATCAAGCAATCTCACTTCTGGCTAAGTAGTCAAAATAATTAAATGAGGAGCTTGAACAATTGCCTGCATTGCCATTTTCATTACACATCATTTACAGTAGCCAAAACATGGGAGCAACTTAAATGGCTACTGATCGATATATGAATAAAGAATATGCAGTATATACACACATGGGGTTATTATTCAGCCTTTAAAAATATATTCTGCCATTTGTGACTATATAGATGAGTCTGGAGAACATTATGCTAAGTGAAATAAGCCAGACACAGAAGGAAAACATTTCCTGATACCACTTATATGAAGCATCAAAAATAATGAAGCTCATTGAAGCAGAGTAGAATGGTGGTTATCAGAGCCTAGGGACAGGGGGAAACAAGGAGATAATCAAACAGTATCAAGTTATAGTTGTTCAAGATTAGTGAGTCACAGTACAGCACAGTGCCTTTAGTCAACAATACTGTATTTTATACTTAAAATTTTTCAAAGAGGGTTGATCTTATGTTAAATGTTATCACCAAAAACTTAAATAATCTATAATAATAAAAGTGTAATATGCAAATTAGACCAGACATCCTTCCGGATGTCTTTCTGGAGGAAGCCAGGGCTGTGAGGAAAGTCCAGGTCCTGGGTGTCTACCAGTGGCTGGAAGGAAGCCAGTGCCAGCAGCCAGAGGAAGGAAGGCCTACTCTTGCACGAATTTTGTGTGTCGGGCCTCTAATAATAAATAAAGAGGATGCGAGGATACTTCTGAGGTGATGGATATGTTTATGGCATAGATTGTGGTGATGGTTTCACAGGTGTACAATTATATACAAAATTATCATGTTGTACTTGTAATATATGTACTTTTGTATATCAATCATACCTCAATAAAGTGGTTTGAAAAAATTTGACATTTGTCTTGCAATTTTATCTCAAATATATACTTCTGTTTGTAGAAATATGTATTTCCTTCATTGTTATCTAATTATATGACTAATTTGTCATCAGTCTTAAACATTTAGATTATCATCTTGGATTTGATTAGAGAAACAGTGATATTTAGGCAGAATTTTTGTCTGTATGCCCCAGGAATTCCTCTAATCACATAAAATTATATAAAAATCCACTTTAAATGCTTTAATTTAATTATAAATTATTGAGAACTACATATTTCTTAATTTTCTCATTACATCAGTATCATGTTCAGATTTCTTCAACTTTATTAAATCCAAACTTTGAGATATCCTATATAATGAAGTGGTAATATGCAAATTGACCCTCACACCCTTGCATCACAAGATGGTTGCCCCCATGTTGTCACAAGATGGCTGCCCCCACATTGTCACAAGATGGCTGGCAGGGGAGGGCAGTTGGGGGAGATCAGGCCTGCAGGGGAGGGCAGTTGGGGGTGATCAGGCCTGCAGGGGAGCATTTAGGTGTCAATCAGGCCGACAGGGGAGCAGATAGGGGGCTATCAGGCTGGCAAGCAAGGGGCTAGGTGCCAGCAGTCCTGGATTGTGAGAAGGATGTCTGACTGCCGGTTTAGGCCTACTCTGCAGGATTGGGCCTAAACCAGCAGTTGGACATCCCCCAAGGGGTCCCAGATTGGAGAGAGTACAGGCTGGGCTGAGGGACACCCCTCCCCTTCCAGTGCACGAATTTTGTGCACTGGTCCTCTAATATATATATTTGTAAATATATTAGGTTTTAATACAGTTAGGTTATAACAAAGTCATTCTAAGTTACTGGATGAAGGTAAAAAATTTAATTCAAAACCTGATTTGCCATGTTTAATATAAATATCAATATTTTCAGTTGATTTTATAAGTAATTATTTGTTCTTGGTTTTATTAAAAAAATCACAGTGTTTATGCCACTTTGGTGCATCTGCATACTTAATTTGTATATGTGTGTGTTTATGTACATATCCCCAGAGTTCTGCAAAGGACAAACCATATTCAGGTCATGTTGCTTTCTTGTTTACTCTAACCTTCAGCATTATACTCTATTGTAAAATATATTGCAGTAAAATATCGAACTGAAAAGTTGTTCTTTAGGTATCTCTTAAAGTATTTTATGCATTATAGTCGTGTGTTTTTTTCTTACTAAATACTTTTGGGTTTTCTATCTTAAAATTGACTTTGTGGTATTGAATGACCAATTCAAATTGGAGACTAAATAGAAAATTTTCTTTTCTACACTAGAGTCCTGGTGCACAAAATTCGTGCACAGGGTGGGCAGTCCCCTCAGCCCAGCCTTCATCCTCTCACAATCCAGGATCAGTGGCTCCTAACTGCTCACCTGCCTGCCTGCCTGGTCGCCCCTAACTGCCCCTCCCCTCCGGACTGGTCACTACCTACTGCGCCCCGCCCCCCTGCAGCCTGATCATCCCCAACTTCCTTCCCCTGCCAGTCCGGTAGCCCCCAACTGCTCTCCCCTGCTGGCCCAATCACCCCCAACTTCCCTCCCCTGCTGGCCTGTTCACCCACAACTGCCCTCCCCTGCCGATCTAATCGCCCACAACTGCCCTCCCCTGCCCGCCATCTTGTGGTGGCCATCTTGTGACGATGTGGGGGCGGCCATCTTGTGATGACATGAGGGTATCACGCAAAGGTGTGAGGGCCACCTATGCTTTTATTAGTATAGATATAGATGATATAGATGTAGAAAGGTAGATAGGTAGATATAGATAAAGATATAGGCATAGATAGATGATATAGATATAGATATAGATATAGATATAGATATAGATATAGATATAGATATAGATATAGATAGATATAGATGCTGCACTATGAAATATGAAGTATGTGTTTCTGTGTATGACAAAGTAGAGTAGTATAGTCTTGACAGTCAGATTCCTTAATTTATATTCTGGTTCACCCACTGTCATAGATGACTGGATGACTACTAGAAATTTATTTCCCTTCAGTATTTTTTTCTTTTTTTGGATTTAAGTATTCCTTTTATTTTCAATTACAGTTGACAAAAATATTATATTAGTTTCAGGTGTACAACCCAGTGGTTATATAACTTGCTAACTTATCACCCTGATAAGTCCAGTACCATCTAACATCACACATAGTTATTAGAATATCATTGATTATATTCCAGAGTTGTACTTTACTTCCCCATGAGTATTCTGTAACTATTAATTTGTACTCTTAGGTGAAGATAACCTTTAAAAAATGTGCCTACAACAGACCTACTCCTAAGCACTGACTAACCCAAAGCCTTGGGAACAAGAATCACATTCTTTCGTTTGATCTGGGATAAGAGTCTCTACTCCCAGCCTCCTTTTCTCTTTGGATTCTTTAGCTCCATCTCCTCCTCCCACAGCCTGCATGTCACATTCCCCATAGCCAATCTGTATAATACTTAACACACCAAAAGCAACTAGCTTTTGTTTAATACTGTTTTCAGGCAAATCATACTGAAGAATAAACCTAAACAGGTTAAAATAACAAATAGACAAATCAGTCAAAACTTTCTTAAAACCAAGTATAACGGGATGGTAATTTGAGTAGTCTTTATAATACTTTTGTTCATGAATTAATCTGCTTGAGACTTGGATGTGGTCATCATTTATGATGTATTTTAGATATTCAAATTTTTGAAGGAATAATTATATTACTATTGATCATATGGTTTTCATATGGTTTTAGTCTCTGTTTAACATGTCTTTAAGCTTATGGTTAACTCAAAAGTTCCTATATATTTTTATGCTTTCTAAAATTATATGTTTTAATAAAGCATTTCAGACACATACAAATATTTTATATAGTTTGTATATATAAAGTATGTATACAGTATATTAAACACATAGTGGAATGAACAAAGAAAAGTTACTGTATTCTAGTATGTCAGTTCAAAAATATTCTGTTACCAAAACAACAAAGATAAAAGCAAATGTTCAGAGCAGCTCTTTTTCCTACATATTTGGAAATGCTCATGCACCAGCAAATCCTACTCCATGCCTTGTGATGTATTACATTATAAGTTCCACAATGTGAATAATAACAACTTCAAAACATGTTTTCTTTTCTCATCCCACTTACCACAACAACTGGAGCATGACCTATTTTAATAACATGAATATATTTCAATTCTGTTTAAATATCAGCCCTGCATCTGTATTCTGGTAACCTTCTGCCTTTGTGAACTCATTCAAAATAATACATATTACCCATTAAATATATTTATATATGCATTTTTTCTTTATAAGTATATTGAAATATCATATTTAGTGTCTATGAGTTGTCTTCAACATTCAGGGTGTGTTAGCAAAAAAAATTGTTTTTTTATTTTCATGGATTTAAGTTATGATACTTTCAGTTTAAGATTTAGTCTCTGTATCCTTAAAGATCCTCTAAATCAGAAATTCATAGCCAATATATCTGAACTTGAATGAATTTGAACTTGAATGTATATATTCATTTTCAAGTAATCTCTAACTGAAAATAATATTTCAGTCAAATATGTGTGCATATGTGCAGGCAAAACAACCCAGCAATATTTAAGGTTTTATTATCATTAAATATCACAGGTAGTTTCATATCACATTTTAGCTACTGTAAATTTAGATGACACTGAACATTATCAAATTATGATAGATATTAGACCTGCAACTCAATATTTTTTATTCAATGCATGAGTGAAGAATCATATTTATTCTTATATCAAAAATGCTACTTAAAATACTTTTATAACTGCTTTTCAATGCAATTACTTTCTGTTATATTCCTATATATTTTATTTCATGAATTTAAATCATTATTGTAAGAAATCCATTGTGTTTACTAGCCTGCCAAAGACATTTATGGAGCAAACATATGAGTAACACCTACTCCTAGAAGATAGTAAAAGTATTTTTAAACATAAATTCAAAACCAACACAAATAGGATAAAAGAAAGAAGATCAAAACACAATGCCCAAAGGTAGAAAGCCGGTGGACAAGGGGTAGCCTAGAAGAGGCAATCAGTCTGAATGCTGAACCAACAAAATGAGAAACCAAGAAATAAGCCAACTGAGGTATTGAATTCCCCCAGCGATCCAGGGACTGGCAATGTTATCTGCTCCCAAAGATGAAGTGAATGTGGAGCTAAAAGAAGAGGTTAAGCAATCTACGTAGAGATTGAACCTCCATATCTCTTCTCTCACTTTGTGGAACTGGTGACACTTCATAGCAAACTGGCCTGATGATGTACTTCCTGAAAAAGGCAAAAGAGAGAGACACTGGAATAGTGTAAAAAGGGGCCAAGTTTAAGGCAGGAGTGAGGCATTATCATACTGTGATTGAGAGGATTAGATGAAAGTTTACATCCAGCAATGTTCACACTGCTTTGACAGCAGGGTTCCAGGGTTTGAAATGACAGTCAAGCTCACAGGGCTACAAAGGCATTGCCAAAGTACTTACTTAGCGATGAGACAGATACAAGATATGCAGCAACACAGCATGCACTTGCCACAGCATGGAAGAATTCTTGTCCTCCCAGACATGTAATCGAATGTCTCAATCACACTGCACTAGGCCCCACATGAGAGACACAGCAGACTGCATGTTTTTTTTAGTGAAGTAGCATTAGTGAAGTAGTCCCTTGTGTTTCACATCCTACTGGTCAAATAGTACTTCCTTAAAGGTACATGACAAGCTCCCATTCCTAGGTGGAGCTTCTTTTCACCAATTATATGTTACTTATCAGTCATAAATGATTTATCAATTACATGGTCCTCAATGTAATTTATATCTGTGACGCTATCTGTAACCAAACAACAGGTGCTTGAATTGCTATATAACAACTGCGTAGAACCCTCCTTCACCTTGTGTTTAGTGTACCATATCATCCTTGAGTTAATGTTGCAGGAGGGTTCAACTAAAAGCCAGATCCTCGTGCATCCCTGAGACTAGAGGAAAGCTAAGCCAGCTGTGAAACCTTTACTTCAATACTAAACATTGAAACCTCTAGCCTTCATTGACATTCGTCTAAGGGATTTTCAGAAGACAGACCCACACTCTCCATGCTCAGTGCCTGAAGAGCCTTCTGGAGATATCTGAAGAACACAGGGACAACATGTGAAAATACCAACATTCATCTTTTTAAAGAAAGGATGACAACCAGATCAACCTCAAGAGAAGACAAGTTCTATCTCAATGCATAAGGCTATCGGTTTTTTAGTGATCAGTTATCAAATATAAGAAAAAGCCAAGAATTAATAGGAACTTCAAATAAAGTTTCTAATATATAACCAGAAATTAAATCATACAGATGTAAAATGGTATAAAAAATTGAAAAATTTTCTAAAAATATATATTTTTACTAAGTTAATGCATTTCTAACATAATAATAGACTGTCATTATAAAATAACATTTAGAAAATGTAAAGTGTTCTTGAAAATGAATCTATCCTATATAATAAAATCCTAATATGCTAAGTATCCAGTCATCCGCTCAACCAATAAAAGTGTAATATGCTAATGATATGCTAAGCCTGCTCAACCGCTCACTATGATGTGCACTAACCAACAGGGGGCAGACAGTCAACCAGTCAACCAGTTGCTATGACGTGCACTGAGAACAAGAGGGCAGATGCTCCAACCAGTAGCTTAGCTTGCTGCTGGGGTCCTGCCAATCGGGACTGAGCAAGATGGACTGGACATGCCCTGGAGCCCTTCTGCAGTCCCTCCCTGGCTGGCCAACCTCCAGCATCCCTCCCCAGCCCCAATTGTGCACCAGTGGGGTCCCTTGGCATGGCCTGTGCTCTCTTGCAATCCGGGACCCCTCGGGGGATGTCGGAGAGCTGGTTTCTACCCAATCCTGCAGGCTAGGCCGAGGGACCCCACTGGTGCACGAATTCTTGCACCAGGCCTCTAGTATATATATAAAAGCCTAAGTGACTAGCCGACTGGCCATCCGGCCAACTGGCCCATAGCAGTGATGCACACTGGTGCACTGACCACCGGCGGGGGCAGACTCTCAAAGCAGGAGCAGAAACCACAGGCATGGAAACATGGAACAGACTAATGAATCTCAGAGAGAAGGAGGGAGGAGGGAGGGGTGGAAGAGATTAACCAAAGATCTTATATGCATAGTAGAGGCCCGGTGCATGGATTCATACACAATTGGGGTCCCTCAGCCTGGCCTGCGGGGATCAGGCCGAAGCCAGCCCAGTGCACAAATTCATGCACCAGTGGGGTCTATTGGCCTGGCCTACATGGATCAAGCCAAAACTGTCTTTCCAACATCCCCTGAGGGGTCCCAAATTTCAAGAGGGTGTAGGCCAGGCGAAGAGACCCCACCGGTGCATGAATCCATACACTGAGCCTCTAGTCCTATATAATAAAACCCTAATATGCAAATTGACCGAATAGCAGAACAACTGGCAGATCAACAGATTGCTATGATGTACACTGACCACCAGGGGCAGATGCTCAACACAGGAGCTGTCCCTGACTGGGGGCAACTCTGTGTTGAGCGTCTGCCCCCCAAAAGGGAGGCAACTGGCAGAGGGGATTGGGGGGCAGGACCGGCCAGCAAGCAGCACCAGGCTACCAGCCAAGTCGGGTGCCAGCAGGGTCCCCCGGTTGCCCCACCCACCAGTCGCCCCATAGAGCGAGGTGACCAGTGACGGCAGCAGTGGGTGGGGCTGGCCAGCGGACGGTGCCAGGCCACCAACCAAGGTGGGTGCCAATGGGGAAACCCCGATTGCTCCGCCCCCAGCCACACCACAGATGGCCCTGATCACCGGCCAGGCCTAGGGACCCTACACTATATATTGGGAACAGTCTCTTAGATTTAAAAATTAAAACCTGGCAAGGCTACTCTAACACTGAAAAAAACAGGATGATGCAGCAATGACATGCATGGACCCTGGCTTACACATTTTGTGGTCAGCCCTGATTCTGACACTTATAATTGTGTGACAAAGCCAATCACTTAACTTCTCTCTGCTTCAGTTTTTCCACCCATAAGATGGGAAAATGGTACTACTGCCTCAGAAGGATCATGTTATGTACTACTTTTTATAATCAGGGCAAAAAAATGTAGCTGCCCATATAACAGCAAGATGCCTTTCACCTGTATGAAAAGTATGGTCACTGGTGCATGCAGCGTCCCAGATTGTGAGAGGGATGTCCGACTGGTGGTTTAGGCCAGACATGCCCCGAAAGGTCCCGGATTGGGAACAGACACAGGCCGGGCTGAGGGACCCCTAACCCCCTGCCATGCATGATTTCGTGCACTGGGCCCCTATATATAATAAATGTTCATTAAGATCCTTAATACTGTTTTACTCTTTTTTTTTTAATCTTTATTGTTCAGATTATCACAGATGTTCCTCTTTTTTTTCCCCCCATAACATTCCTCCACCCGGTTCCCACCCAACCCCATGCCCTCACCCACCCCACACTGTCCTTGTCCATAGGTGTAAGATTTTTGTCCAATCTCTTCCAGCACCCCCACACTCTCTTCTCCCTGAGAATTGTCAGTCCTCTCCCTTTCCATGCCCCTGATTCTATTATATTCACCAGTTTATTTTGTTCATCAGATTTTTCATTCTTTTGATTTTTAGATTCACTTATTTATAGATATGTATTTGTTGTCACTTTGTTGTTCATAATTTTTTATCTTTACCTTTTTCTTCTTCTTCTCCTTCTTAAAGAATACCCTTCAGCATTTCATATAATACTGGTTTGGTGGTGATGAACTCCTTTAGCTTTTTCTTATCTGTGAAGCTCTTTATCTGACCTTCAATTCTAAGTGACAGCTTTTCTGGGTAATCTTGGTTGTAGGTTCTTGCTATTCATCACTTTGAATATTTCTTGCCACTCCCGTCTGGACTGCATAGTTTCTGTTGAGAAATCAGCTGACAGTCATATGGGTACTCCCTTGTAGATAAATAACTGTTTTTCTCTTGCTGCTTTTAAGATTCTCTCTTTGTCTTTTGCCCTTGTCATTTTAATTATGATGTGTCTTGGTGTGGTCCTCTTTGGATTCCTCTAATTTGGAGTTCTCTGAGCTTCCTGGATTTGTAAGTCTATTTCTTTCACCAGGTATGGGAAGTTTCCTGTCATTATTTCTTCAAATAGGTTTTCAATATCTTGCTCTCTCTCTTCTTCTGGCACCCCCATAATTCAGATGTTGGTACACTTGAAGTTGTCCCAGGGGATCCTTACAATATCTTCATATTTTTGGATTCTTTTTTCATTTTGCTCTTCCAGTTAGGTGTTTTTTGCTTCTTCGTATTTCAAATCTTTGATCTGATTCTAGGGATCCTCTAGTCTGCTGTTGAATCTCTGTACATTATTCTTTATTTCAGTCAGTGTATGCTTAATTTCTAACTGGTCCTTTTCCATTTTTTTGGCATTCTCACTAAGATCCTTGAAGGTCTCACTAAGTTTCTCAAAGGTCTCACTAAGTTCCTCGGAAGTTTTTAGAAGATTCTTGAGTAACGTTATAACTGTGGTTTCGGACTCTATATCCAGTAGTTTGCTTTCCTCCATTTCTTTCATTCGTGACATGTTTCTTTGTCTCTGCATTTTGACTCCTTCCCAGTGTTGATAGAGTGGCCTTGTGTGGTAGGTGTCCTATAGGGCACTGTGGCTCAGCCTCCCCAATCACCTGAGATGGACACTCTTGGTGCACCCCTTTTGGGCTGTGTGCATAGTCTTGTTGTAGGTAAGCCTTGATTGCTGTTGGTGTCACTGGGAGGAAATGACCTCCAGGCCAATTGGCTGTGAGGACCAGCTGTGTCTACAATGGAAGGACTGCTGTGCAGGAGACACCCTTATGGGGGCAGGGCTTGCTTCAGTGGGGCTTTGGTGCTCACTGAGTCTGCCCTTGAGTGTGTCGCTTATAGATGTGAAGAGTTGTAATCTGGTATGGTCTCACACTGCCCACTAGGTACACTGGCTCTTGGATCTCCAAGGAGGTGCAAAGTCAGCCACTGCCTGAGGCCACCCAGCAGGAGCTACAGAGAGATCTGTAGATTCCTCCTCTTTGTATGGGGTTTGGAAGTGCCCAGATGAGGCCCAGCTGTGGAGCAAGGCAGGCTGCTGCTGCCGGGACTTGGGCCTTCTTTGGGAAGCTTTGAGGCTCTCTGACCCAGTTGCAGTTTGACAGGTTTTATGCTGAGAAAGGACAGGCCATTCATATGCAAAAGCCTCTGCACAGAGCTTGGGTGGGGTTGTAAATTGGGTGGTGCAGGGTCTCAGGGAATCACCAGGGTGGAGCAAACAACAATGGTTGCCAGTCAGCCCTGCACCAGAGAGGTCCCCATGTCTTCGTGTCTGGCACCTCCTCGCAGGAACAATGATCACTGTGAGCACCTCTGAGAGAAAGCCACCCTAGCATTCTGGCCTGATGCCAGACAGTCCAGTTTCTCCCCGTATGAGTCTGGGTCCTAGAGTCTCACCCAGAACTAGAATTCAGAGCAATCAAGAGCTTGTATATCCCTCCTGATTGAAAAGAAAACAAAGAGCACACCCGGTTGCCAGCTTGTTCAGTGTGCGCCTCCAAACCTCCGCACCTCCGCACCTCCTACCCATCTCAATGTGCTTTTTTCTTTCCTTCTAGTTGTAGAACTTCCACTCAGCCAGCTTTCCCATGGTTCTGAATGATAGTTGTTCTGTCTTTTAGTTGTAATTTTGATGTGGTTGTGTGCGGCAGCAAGTACAGGTGTTTACCTTTGCCACCATCTTGGTTCTCTCCCCCTATTTTACTCTTAATAGACTATTTTACACTGTTATACTATTTTACTCTACTTAGCCATCTTGCTAATAGAAACTCTCTATGATTTATAAGTAAGAGCTAGTAATTTAAATAACTATTTCTTATATTCTAGTGAAGTCTGCATATGTGTGGTTTCCACATATTTGACTCTGCCCTTAATTTCACTTTGTAGAACAACAACAAAAATAGGGACTCTTGCCTGCAAGATCTTTAAATGCAGGAGGTGTTTAACTACTAGTACATTACCCCAAATGGTGTCTTCAAAATAAGCAGTTTTAGTGCCATTAAATTTTTAATTTTAAAGAGAACTTTTAACTTAACATTTTACTGTTTATTATTAAGTTATATTTTTTTACAATTTCATTTGTCTAGTACAGAACAAACACATTTCTAAAGATAGTCTTATCTTGAGGTGAACAAACTTTTCTGTATGTATGGAGTTATACAGTAAATATTTTAGGTTTTACTGGCTACATATGGTCTTGGTAATATATTTTTGTGTTATATGTTTAAATAAACAATTAAAATATTTTGTATGGCTTAAAGGCTATACAGAAATAAGGTTCAAGCTGAATTTGGCCCTGACACAATAGTTTGCCATTCCCTGAGCTAATCCACCAAAGGAGGCTTTCCTGATTAAGAAAGTTCATCAAAGTAATTGTATTTAAATCTTGAGTGAGGACCCATAAACCTTAGGTCACATTGATTTTATGGATAATTAAAATCACAGAATCTTCTCACATTAAATATCTAACTCATCTTAAACCCACATACATGTCAAAATGGGGATAGCTAAAATTCTTTATTTACTTTATACTTTGTCTTTTTCTAGTTGAGAAGAGATGTTGGAAATTTTTTTTATGTTTCTATAATAGTAGTAGGAAAGCAGCCATAGGCTGTACATAAATGAATGAATGTGATTATAATGCAATAAACTTTATATATAAAAACCCTGTTTTCCAACAGTTGTTACAGGCTGAAAAGATAATTTTACTTAGTGATTCTGTCACTAATGGATTAAGTCTTTCTCCCAGTTTTGGTACCTTAAAAAATACCTTAAAAATATTTATTTGTCAAAGTAAAAACAATATGACAAGAGAAGTGGGTGGTTCTCCTTAAATTTAATGACATTAAAAAAATGTATCACTCTTTTAAACCATAATTTAAATATATAGAAAGGACACAATTGTCATGTGTTTTCCAATTATATTTATACCACTAGTGACCCGGTGCATGAAATTCATGCACATTAAAAGGGAATTAATTAGAGGAAATATTTTAATATTGCTATTTGCCCTTTATCTATAATAGAAATGTAAGAGATGAACGAAAATTAGTAAAATGTATATGAAAATCTTCCTCCTGTCAGAGTGTTGGGCGAGCCATGGGAGCCAGAGTCAAGTCCCCTCCCACCCACATGAGGCTTGAAATCGCATGAGACCCAGACCTGGCCGGCCCACCCACTTTGGGCTAGATCCAAACCTGGCCGGCCCCACCCTAGTCAAGCCCCGCCGGGTGGGGGACGCGGCCTCAGGTCACTTGTCCCAACGCCGGGGCAGGGGGTGCGGTCTGAGGTTCCCCGGCCCGGGCCGGGGGGCACACCTTGACATCCCCTGGCCCAGTCCCAGGGCACTGCCTGAGGTCCCCCATCAAGCCCCGCCAGGCAGGGGGTGCAGTCTCAGGTCTTCCAACCTGGCACCAGGGTGGGGTGCGCGGCCTGAGGTCCCCCGGCCTAGGCTAGGGCAGGGGTCACACCTTGAGGTCCCTGTCAAGCCCTGTCAGGTGGGGGGTGTGCCCTGAGGTCCCCTGTCAAGCCCTGCTCAGTGGGGGACATGGCCTGAGGTCCCCCGGCCTAGGCTAGGGCAGGGGTCACACCTTGAGGTCCCTGTCAAGCCCTGTCAGGTGGGGGGTGTGCCCTGAGGTCCCCTGTCAAGCCCTGCTCAGTGGGGGACATGGCCTGAGGTCCCCTGCCCCAGCCCAGTGTCACACAGCCTCAGGTCACTGCTGATTGCTCGTTAAGGCTCGTTACAGGAACTCAGCCTCTGCTGTGGGCACAGCCATCTTGTGTTATGGAATCCCTGCCTCCGCTGTGGGCACAGCCATTTTTGTTATGGTGTGACAGTAAATTTACATATTCTCTCTTTATTAGATAGGATTGTAATTAACCCAGTTATTAATTAATTAACAGGAAAGAAGCAAAGGGAAGGCCAGATAATACAGGTATGCCATTTGTGCCAGAAAGCTGCAGTTTAACACTTGTCAAGTCTTTTCCATGCAGATCCTGGGGGAAAGAGCTTGGACAAAGAAAGAATAGAGGCATGCCCAGTAAGGTCATTGGCCAGAATAGGTGTGGCCACTGAAAGGGCAGGAAATCTGAGACAAACTCCTGAACAAAAGAGCCCCCTCCCTTCTCTCTTGCTGCTCATGCCTGACTCCTACCTGGATTGCAGGGCTCTCGAGCTCTGCACTTGGCCACATGGCCCACTGCCCTGTGGACCCCACACAATGGACTGATGGACTAGCCAGATGCTGTGCTGGACCTGGATTTACCATGGAACAGAAACACTGGACACTGGCTTTGCTTTTAGTTCTGCTGTACCTTTTCTAGCACTGGTTTAAGGGAAATAGGACTTTTGAACCCAAGGTATATAATGCCACGCAAATAAAACTTTTTACCACATTTCACCCTCCATGGGAGCCTCTGGAAATTCTTATTCTAGTGCTGCCCCAAGAACCCCACTCCCACTCCCACTAGCAATGGAGAAATTCCACCTGCACAATTCACCAATAACAATATCTGAGATTTTAGTCTCCTCAGAGTTAAGAAACACTGGAATAGTTCTGATTTTGCCTCTTTAAAATGTTTTAGTCTTTAAAATGTTTTAATCTTAGTTATCATTTGATTTCTGCAAAATTAAAACCATTTCTCCAGCCCATATTACTTAAAAATGATATTAAATGTTACACAGTGTCAATGAGGCTTATGAAATCAATGTTCTATATAAAATTATATTTCTTTGTATAGTTTATAAATAAATATATATATATAATATATACATATATATTTCAACAAAAATACAATTAAGTTTGCAGTGTTAATGGTTTTTGAGATTGTATTTTTAAAATAATACATAATCCTGTGCTACCTAACAATGGGGGTACATTCTGAGAAATGCTTCATTAATGATGAATTTTGTTGTCACACAAACCTAGATGATATAACCTACTACATACCTATTGCTTCTAGGTTATAAGCCTGTATAGCATGTTATTGTACAAAACAACATGAGATTAAATCAAGCACAGAAAAAAATTATGCAATTTAGGAATGTGGTAGACACGAATTATGTAAGGTTGCTGCTGGTGTAACATGGCAAAGTGTTTGGCAGTAAACTTTTGTTTTCATAAATAGAAAAAGTACAGCCTATAAAAAGTATAGTATAACAAATAAACAACTAACGTAGTCATTTATTAAAATTATCAAATATGTGTACTGTATATAATTGTATATGCTATACATTATATGTAATGCTAAGTTATGAAATATAAAATATATAATAGAAATTTACATAAGGAAAGATCACTTTTGAATAAGTAAATAAGTATGATAACATTTCATGAGGTAGCCATCATTTGAGCATGACTTTAAAAGTCTTGAAATAACAGAAGAATTTCATTTAGTAATGATGGATAATATTAGGAAAAAATGTAAACCAAATTGGGGAATATTAAATATAATTTTTGGACTAGAACCCAAATTCTTTGTCCACCGGAATTGAAGAATGAATCCACGGACATAAAGTGGTATGGCAAAGGTGGAGATTTATTGAAGAACAAGTACAGACTCCCACATGCAGAGAGGGAAAGAGTCCCACAGAACAGACTCCCACGTGGGGAGGGGGAATGAGTCCCACAGAGTTCCTTTTCCCCATGGCTTATAAAGGCTGCAGACCCTGGTGCCTTGATATCCCCTCTGATTGGTCACTATTCCCTTAGACTGGTTACCATAGTAACTCCTGGGCTCAAACATTGAGTCTCACATGGGACTGTGAAGTTCTCCCCCGCCCCACTCCTTCCTTATTGTTTTCCTATTCCTTTTGGGCTTTCTTCTCCTTCTGGATGAAGGGCTTCCTTCCCTTTATTTTGTAAATATAGACCTTTTGCTGTCCCCAGCTCCCTCATTCTATGAAAATGTACCTGTTGCAGTTTTTCAGCTTCCCTATTCTATGGAAATATACCTTCTGCTGCTCTGTGGCCCTGTGCTTTCTCCATGGTCCCCTTAATTTCCAAAATTTCTAAAATGTCCTAAACCTGTCTTATTTTACCCCTAAAATTCCTGTTTCAATATGATCATAATGTCTACTAAAAATAATTAGCCAGAAACTTGAGTACAGAAACTTAAGGGGATAACTGAGAAAATAAGAATGGCTTTTTTTTTTCACCCCATTGACTAGGAAAAATAATCATACAAAGATGAGGAGTGCCAAAGCAAATATTATACCAGACAAACTTACACAGAGAGGAAGATTTTATTCAAGACATTGCAATAGGGAAGAGAGATTGAACTCAAGTCAACTGAAACAAAAGGAAAGGGAGGTGGTTAAGCATTAGAATGAAATAGTGGAAAAATACTGGAGAACTTTAGTGGGAAGGTAAGTCAATGGGATATGTAAAGAAAATTGAGTTATTCCTGAGTCTTCAATTGTTCTTCTCTATGATTTGGTCATCTGTCTGCTAATTTACTGTGCACATGAAAGTTAGAATTCTACCCTTCCACTGGGACCATTGGTAGTGTTATTATCTCTTTAGAAGTTTACATTTCAAAAAGAGAGTTTCAAAGTCCCTGAGCAAGATATCCCCTGGGTTGTAAAATTGACAAGAGACTGGGGAAAGATTCACATATATTTCAAAGGGGCAGAGAAAGAATTTACAATTGCAAATTTTCTAAAGTAAATGTTCTAAGAAATTTGAGGCAAGGTGCCTACAGTCAGGAAGAAACCTTTCTAAAGTTTAACCAAGATGAATGGAAACATTAAGGCCAACTTGGTAAGTGGGTAACACAATTTGGAATAGCCTGAATCTTCTAAAGAGTATGGGATGTAGAAAATTGGAGCACAATTGTTCCCAATGTACTCCCAATGTTAAAGTCTTAAAAGTTTCCTTGGAAAACATTCCCTCAAAGGAACATCATATAAACTCAAATGGAAATGAGTAAAATATTTTAGTGTTAGGTGAAAAATTCTTGGATGTCATCTTATCCAATTTTTTTATTCTTCACATGGATAAACTACATTTTTAAGCTTAAATAAACTACTCAAAGTCACAATTATAGAAATAGTTGAGTTGGAGAAATGGAATTTTTGAACTGCAACTCGGATTCTTTGTCCACCAGAACCGAAGAATGAATCCACGGACAGAAAGTGGTATAGCGAAGGTGGAGATTTACTGAAGAACAAGTACAGACTCCCACATGGGGAGAGGAAAAGGTCCCACAGAATGGACTCCCACGTGGGGAGGAGGGAAGGGTCCCACTGAGTTCCTTTTCTCTATGGCTTATAAAAGCTGCAGATCCTGGTGCCTTAATATCCCCGCTGATTGGTCACTATTCCCTTGACTGGTTACTATAGTAACTCCTGGACTCCCTCCCCCCTCCCTCCTCCCCCCTCCATCCTTATTGTTTTCCTATTCCCTTTGGGCTTTCCTCTTCTCCTTCTGAATGAAGGGCTTCCTTCTCTTTATTTTGTAAATATAAACCTTTTGCTGTTCCCAGCTCCCTCATTCTATGGAAATGTACCTGTTGCAGCTTTTCAGCTTCCCCATTCTATGGAAATATATCCTCTGCTGCTCTGCAGCCCTGTGCTTCCTCCATGGTCCCCTTAATTTCCAAAATTTATAAAATTTCCTAAAACCTGTCTTTTTCATTCCCCCAAAATTCCTGTTTCATTGGAATTAGACTTTTAAGTGTCCTGTAATTAACTGGAAGGGACAAAAGAACCAAAAGAGATTAGTTTGAAAATGCAGTTACCATCATCATGTTTGTATTTGAGGAATAATAAAAGAAATAAGTAATGAGTTACACCATGTAATTCAAATAGGGGTGGAGAAACAGAGAGAGATTTAGATTCTAGTTCACATTAAAACCAAAATGTAGGGTTTTTGAGTCTGAACCTGTTGTCTCACAAAACCGCAGAATGTATTTGTGTACAAAAACAGTTAGGGGAAGCAAAGTTTACTGAGAAGCCAGTCTTAGAAGAGATGCAGTTGGAGTTCCAAAAGCAGGCCAGTGTTCAGAACTTCCATTTCATGTTGTATAGCTGGGTATAGTTCAGCATCCAAGCTAATCAAAGTCCATTATGATAGATCCTCCCTTCCCCCAACTGATGGACGAGTATGACGTAAACTCCACCTGCAGCCGGACATTCCTGAACACCTTATATGGACTGTACATTGAGCCACCAATCAGCACCTGCCAAACACCCTAAACCCTCCCTCCCCCATTCCTAAATCCCTAGGCCCCTAACCACGTACCTTACATGAAACCACCAATCGGCGTGTGCTGAGTGCCCTAAGCCCCATCCCCTCCTTCCTCCCCTTAAAAAAAGGCACTCTCACCCCGGCAAGCTCTCTTTGGAAGGCGGCCAGCAGGGTGATCTCCAATAAAGCCTGTGTCCTGGTATCCCATGGTCTTCGGCCCTCTGTTTCATCTTTCATCATGGTGCTGAACCTGGGTGAGCATGGACTATCCTCGAACCTAGCCCGGAGCTTCTGACTCCTGATCTGGCTCTGCTCGGTGGCATGGTTCTGAGTTGATTGGCCTGCTCATAACACTTCTCAAACCCTGCCGTACCAGGACACGTGGGAATCTCGTCACTTCCTTCTAACCGGTAGGCTTCAGGGATTTTCCCAACACCCCCGCCCCCCCTGGTTCCCTTGACCTGGAAGGGCCTCAGAGTTTCCCGACTACATGCTACATGTTCTATGTTCTACGTTCTACGTTCTACGTTCTACTTTCTACGAAAGCCCGAGACCACAAATCCCCTCATTGTTATTATTATCATGTTAATTAACTGTTAACTACCCTATATTGGCCTATGTAAAAGAAGTGTGTCTATCATTTCACTTTTTATATAATCCCAAAAGTTACCCTACTTTCCTTTCTCCCTTTTCCCTAATCTATCACCAATGGATTTCATGTAACCCCCTTACATCTTCCCCATTGATTCTGATACATAATATAAGAAGTAAAACTGTCATTTTCTGGAGTATTTTCTCAATTCGTTGAGATATTGCTTCCTGGCAACTGTTGTCAGTTAGTCTGAAATAAACTCATAAAAAATTCTTACGGGTTTGGATATTTCTTACATTGACAAAGCTCAAAGGCTCATCATTTTATTATTTTTAATTTGTTCTTCTAGCAAAACATAACAGAAAATCCCCATGGTTCTCCTGCATAAGCAATATTTAGACTATTAATTTTTGTGTTAGAGTTTGTTGTTGGTGGTAGTGGTGGTCTTTTTTATTTGTCTTTTTATTATTGAAAGAGTACAGCATTTATAGACTTCCTCTTCTACATTTTCTTTCAAATAGACATGAAAATTATAAATCATATACAATGGGATTTCAACCACTGGTCTTAACTGGTAAGTACTGTGTTTCAAAGAAGTCTAGACTTCAGGCTTCAGCAGCAGTGACAAAAAAGTAATAAAAAAAAATTTTCTTTGTACATGCTCCAGATGGCTCCTCCTGCCTCTCAGGGTTCTTTTTTGTTTGGACTGTGACTTGATCAGTTAGTTTTAATCCTTATCCCTAACAGCAACACACAATAAAAAGCTGGCAAAACACCATCTGGGTCAGATGAAAAGCATTGCTGGGCTGAGTGTCTTCAGCATACTGATGGACTAATGCTGCCAAGTGTCACCCTCTTTATTGCAAGACAAAATATCACATTGATTAATCTGTTTTACTTTAGCTTTTCAAACCTTATGAAGCCTTCTAATAAGTAAAAGTTTAACAGACCAGAGGCCCGGTGCATGAAATTCGTGCAAGGGGGGGGTGGCCCTCAGCACAGCCTGCACCCTCTCCAATCTGGGACCCATCGAGGGATGTCTGACTGCCCGTTTAGCCCCGATCCTACTGGGGATTGGGCATAAATGGGCAGTCAGACATTACTCTCACAATCCAGGACTGCTGGATCCCAACTGCTCACCTGCCTGCCTTCCTGTTTGCTCCTAACTGCTTCTGCCTGCCATCCTGATAAACCTCTAACCACTCCCCTGCTGGCCTGATCACCCATAACTGCCCTCCCCTTCAGGCCTGGTCCCCCCCAACTGCTCTCCTGTGAAGGCCTGGTCCCACCCCAAATGCCCTTCCCTGCAGGACCAGTTGCCCCCAACTGCCTCCCTTACAGGCCTAGTCAGCCCTAACTGCCTTCCCCTGCTGGCTTGATCACCCCCAACTGCCCTCCCTTGCAGGCCTGGTCCCTCCCAACTTTCCTCCCCTGATGGCCATCTTGTGGTGGACATCTTGTGGGGGCCATCTTGTGTCCATATGGGGGCAGCCATCTTAAACCACATAGGGGCAGCCATCTTGTGTGTTGGAGTGATGGTCAACTTGAATATTACTCTTTTATTAGATAGGATAGAGGCCTGGTGCAAGGGTGGGGGCCAGCTGGTTTGCCCTGAATGGTGTCCTGGATCAGGGTGGGGTTTCCCTTGGGGCATGGGGCAGCCTGGGCGAGGGGCCTGTGGTGGTTTGCAGTCCGGCCACACACCCCAGCGACCCAAGCAGAGGCCCTGGAATCTGGGATTTATTTATCTTCTATAATTGAAACTTTGTAGCCTTGAGCAGAGGCCAGGGCAGGCCTGGGTGTATGGGAAGCTTGGCTTCCTCCATTGCCGGAGAAACCCAAGCCTCCTGCTCTCTCCGTGGCCACAGCCATCTTGGTTGGGTTAATTTGCATACTCGCTCCTGATTGGCTGGTGGGCATGGCTTGTGGGCGTAGCAGAGGTACCATCAATTTGCATATTACTCTTTTATTAGATAGGATGTTTAGCAAGTGAATGCCTTCAACTACAACAGGTGAGTACCTTAAACACTGAAATATAGACTTTGTTTTCTTTCTTTTCAATGGGTTAATTTTTGGTTTAAGATAAATGATTTATTTTCTTTTTTGAGAAGCTCTAAAAACATATATATGATACCATTGTAATTAACTCAGTTAATAATGAACTGGAAGGGAACCAAGGGAAGGCCAAATATTATAGGCATGCCCAGTAAAGTCTGGGTGACATAGGAAAGGGTGCTTACCTGTCACTCATACCTGGAAACAAGGCATTCGCCAAAATAGGCATGAAGGCATGGCCACTGCAAGTGAAGAAATATTTTATATTTAAGCTCCTTAACAAAGAGGTTCTCTCTTTGGCCTTCTCTCTTGCTGCTCAAGCCTGACTCCTGCCTTGTGGGGCTCTCACTCTTTGCTCTTGCCCATATGGTTCCACAACCATGTTGACCCCACACACAATGGACTGATGGCTTAAAATTAACCTGATTCTATGCTGACTCAACTCCACCAGGGAACAGAAACTTGGACACTGAATTTGCTTCTAACTCTACTGAAGCCACAGCTGTTCCTTTTCTAGCAGTGGTTTAAGGGATATAGGTTTTTGGAACCAAGTGATACAATTTCATGCAAATAAAGCTTTCTACCACATCTCATTCTCCCATGGGGCCTCTGGAAATTCTGATTCCAGTGGTGCCCCAAGAACCCCACTTCCACTAGCAATGGAGAAATTCCACCCACGCAATTCTCCGATCATGTATATACTAGAGTAAGGTGACCAGATTTTAACATTGGTAAAGTGGGACACCATTGACCGGGGGTGGGGGCAGGGGTGGGGGGGGTTCTTGATTAAAAATTTGGTCTATATTGTAATCACTTTTTTTTAATAAAAGGAAATTCACTTAGATCATCGTTGAATTTGCATCCTCTTTTCTTTTATATACATATTGCTTAAAAACACAGTAAGTAGATACATAATTACATGAACATATTTTATTGTTAGTTTATAAATTAAATTAATTTGATTGTTATAAAGTAACTATATTTTAAAAATTATTTTAATTTTAATCCTATATTTCTTTCTAAATAATAACAATACTAACTTGTATTATTTTTCCTCTGAACTTGCCGTAACGTAAGTCATAAGTGTCACTTTCAAGGCCGGCGCTAGACTTTTTGCCGCCACTATAAAATATAAATAATACAAGTACTGTCTGCTAAATTCAAGAAAATTTATGTATTTATGAAATAAATAAATAAATTACTTACCTAAATTATCTGAATAGCTGATTTGTAATGACATCACTTGTTTAACTAGCTTACTAGCACGCAGTACGATGTGTATCATCTGAGAGACAGTTCCAAAATGTTTTCGTCGTTGCCAATCCCAAAAAATGCCATTGTTCATTAAGTCCAAACAATGGTGGTCAAATTCTAACAACTGATCAACAATGCGAACTTTGATAAGCAGTTCTTGATAATCAGTTCTCAACAATTCTTTGTTATTATTAAAGTTTAACATTATAAAATCAACAAAAGTAATATAAAACTCATATCCTGGCTAAACAGCCACATGGCCGCCGAAAACCGTATATTCCCTTCCCGTTCTCCCGCCGTTCCCTAGCTTGTTGTGCATTCTTTCCAAAAATCGGGACTTTTTTAAAACGCCGCGGGATGCGGGACAAATTGTTAAAAATCGGGACTGTCCTGCCAAAAGTGGGACGTCTGGTCACCTTATACTAGAGGCCCAATGCACGAAATTCATGCGCAGGTATGGTCCCTAGGCCTGGCCTGCAATCAGGGCCATCTTCCCTGGGTGCCCACAGCTGGCCACTCCCCCAGCTACCCCCCATCCCTGGATCCCCATTTATCATCGGTGATCGGTGCCTGATGGCCGGCAGAAGGGACTGAGAGGTCGGCTGCTCCTGCCTGCTCCCCAGCCCCACCCCTGCTGAAAGTCACCCTCTGTGTGTGGGGTAACCATTGGGGTGGGGACATTGGCCTGGCGCCATCTGTGTCTCCTACCACCCACCCCCAGTTCCCCATTTGCCATCAGGTGATTGGAGCCTGCTGGATGGGAAAAGGAACCAACTGCCCTCCCCTGCTTGCCTGGTCACCCCAACTGCCCTCCCCTGCTAGCCTGTTCACCTCCAACTACCCTCCCCTGCTGGCCTGATCACTTACAACTGCCCTCTTCTGCTGGCCATCTTGTGGCGGCCATCTTGTGGTGGTTATCTTGTGGCAGCCATCTTGTGACGACATGGGACGGCCATCTTGTGATGATGTGAGGGCGTGAGGGCACAAGGGCCACCTAGGCTTTTATTAGTATAGATATGAGTGAAAGCATATGGTTCTTAACTTTTTCTGTCTGACATAGTTTGCTTAACATGATATTCTCAAGATTTATTTTTTTAAATACTGCATAGCTAGTTTTAACAATCTCAGCCCTTTAATTAGGATGTTTGATATAACTTCATTTAATGTGTTTATTGAAGCATTTGAGTTTAAGTCTATCACCTTGTGTTTGTTTTATATTTTTTCCATTTGCTTTGTTTATTTTTTCAACTTATTTTTTTCCGATGAGTCAAACACTCGTTTCATTACCACTTTTTCCTCTATTGATTTAGTTATGCCTAATTGTGTTGCTTTTAGTACTTTCACAATATCACAATATGCATCTTAAACTTAACACAGCTATCTTCAATAATATCTTAGTGTTTCACACATAATATAAGTATTTATAAAAGAATGATCCAATTTTTCCTGACTCTTGTCAACTATGTACATTGCATCATTAATATTATTCCATAAAATTTAATGTATTTTACAAAGATTAACATTTCAATATTAAAAAGCCATTTATATTTACATTGTTTGTGATCCTTGTCCCTACAATTTTCTCTTTGTTATTTCCCTTCAGTCCAAAATAATCTTTGAAAACGTCTAAGTCCCATGCTGGTTATCTGGCAATGAATCTTTCAGCATTTAATCTGCCGGAAATGTCTTTATGCCACATTTATTGTGAGATGATGATTTTACTTGTAGAGAATTTGAGGTTAACAATTGATAGTTGATCTGCGAAACCAGAAGAAAATTTTATCTCCATTCTCATTCCCTGCCCTCAGCCTTTGCAACCTGGCATACCTGTATCTTGGGGTGTGGGTCTTGGAATTTCTCCATCTCACACATTGGCAGTCAGCTTTTGCCTTACATTCAGTGTAAATCTCCCAGTGCCTGGATGGTATCCTCAGCTTCCTGGCCCCATGCTTTTTCCTGTGCTTTGGGGCATTTCTCAGTCATAGCCTAAAGTAGACCTGGGTGCCTGGATACTCTATTGACCTATCCTCAGATTTCTTTAGGCCCATGTGACAGCTATCTCTCTGCTCTTTTTTTTTTTTTTTAAATATATTTTATTGATTTTTTACAGAGAGGAAGAGAGAGGGATAGAGAGTTAGAAACATCGATGAGAGAGAAACATCGATCAGCTGCCTCTTGCACACCCCCTACTGGGGATGTGCCCACAACCAAGGTACATGCCCTTGACCGGAATCGAACCTGGGACCCTTGAGTCTGCAGGCCGACGCTCTATTCACTGAGCCAAACTGGTCTCGGCTATCTCTCTGCTCTTACCATGTACCTAAACTTTCTTCCAAATACACACATAGAAATATTGGTGAGACAGTAGAGGCTCTCCTTACATCTGGGGTTTCTAGTGATTCTAAGCCAGCACACTGGCATATGCTCAAATTATAAACATTTATTAGAATTTCAGCTGCTCCCTTCTTACCTTATAATCATTGTAGCTTCTATTTCTGCTGCCCCAGCAAGAATCAGTGTTGGCATGCGTCTCTTTGGTGTTAAGAAGGTTTGTTGCTTCTCCATCTATTCATACATGTATTTCTTTGAGACCTCAGTTCTATAATAAGTTCTAAAACATACCATCTTAAGGTAATTTAGTTTGTAATTATTTTCACATGATTTTCTAAAGTCCAAACGCTCCCTCTCTCTCTCTCTCTCCCCCCTCTCTCTCTTGTTCAATTGGTATGAAATAATTTAAATAATTTAGCCAGTCATTGCCAAAAACTGAAATGTTATGATATACTTTACTAAAAGAATTTGTATCTCTTTTGGATGTTGTTGTTCTATTTTGGAGTGGTAAATTTATTTTGTAAAATTAAATATAGAGCTAAAATCATTCCAACTGAAGTAAATATTTAGACTTACCAGTTTTCTTTTAAAAGTACATTTGGAAATTGATTTCCCCCTTAAAAATATTTATGCCAGAGTACTATTTGGATTGTCTTCCAAGAGTTCTCCTCCACCTCCTACCCTGGGGATACAAGTGCCCCAGTTTCAAGATGACAGTTAAATCAGAAGGAAATCTATAGTTATTTATTGATAAATCCTAAGGCAGGAGCCCCAGGTTTTGTTTATCAAGATAATAAGATTCTCCAAAGAGCCATGCTTCAACAACTCTTCCACTCCGAAGCCTGCACTGGATTAAAGCTGAGTCTATGCTCAAGGTCACAGATTCTTGCTAGTAACACATCCTTACAAAAACAAGTCACATGATGTAGGGAAGCATGGGAGACTTGGTTGGAAATTTTGTAAGGAGGACATTCCAAAAAGGGAAGTGTGCTGAAGGCAGCCCACCCTGTTTATGGGAATTCCAACTTAGGTGAGTGCCAAAGGCGGCACCCCTAATTATTCCTTGACCTTTCCAAACAAGTCCGTGCACAAGCAGACCCTTGGGTATTTACTGGAATCCTTATGCTTAATCTTTAGGTGTCCTTCTTTAAAGGACACTGTAGACATATGTGTCCCCCAAAATTACTTACCCTACTGATTGTATCTAAAAGATAAACTTTATCTCAAACTGCTGTTACACTAAAAGCCTCATGAAGCAGGCAATTGAGGCTGCCTGGTTCCTTTAGCCAGGCATTCCCTTAGCCCTCTCTTTCACAGCAATCCTGTGTCAGAGTAATCATTCATCCGTCACTTAGGGTCTGCTGGTCAGCCCTAGCAACATGAGATAGAAGTTAGTGGTTACTCCTCAAAAAGAGAGTACTCATTGTATGTCTGTTTCTTTTCAGAAAAGAAAAAGGGTTGCAGACCCTCTCTTACGGCTGGCTTCTCAGAGCACTGGATGAAGACTAACATGCTTATACTTAGGTAAATAATGTGCAAAGAGAAATGTCATGGTCACAATTAGTTACATAAATCAAGATTCATCTCATGGGTCTGTGCAGATTGTTCCCTGAACTAAACTGAGGTTATATTACAAGGATCAGGAGAGAAGAGCGGCTGACCAAGAAACTGCTGCAAAGGAAATTTCTCTCTGACCTCTGTTTCAGAAGCAAAACAAAACTTGCTTCAAAAGTGAAAGTCCTCACCCAGAACCAGTAACTCTCTTTATTCTGTTAGCTTTATTTTATTCTCAATTGATTCTCTATTGCCAGATTTCTTTGTAACTTTTTCTCTTTGTGAAACAAATGATTTTCATGCCTATTATCATGCTAGTGAAAATATAAGTATACTATTGGCCCAGTGCATGAAATCCATGCATGGGAGGGGGCGTTCCCTCAGCCCAGCTTGCACCCTCTTCAATCAGGGACCCACAGGGATCGGGCCTAAAGTGGCAGTCGGACATTCCTCTTGCAATCTGGGACCGCTGGCTCCTAAATGCTCACCCTCATCTGCCTGCCTGCCTGATTGCCCCTAACCCTTCTGCATGCCTGCCTGATCACCCCCAACTGCTCTCCCCTGCCAGCCTGTCTCACCCCCAACTGCCCTCCCATGCTGGCTTGATCTCGCCCCCAACTGGTCTCCCCTGCCGGCCTGATCACCCTTAACTGCCTAGGCCTGCCTGATTGCCCCTAACTGCCATCCCCTACAGGCCTGATCTCACTCCCAACTGCCATCCCCTGCTGGCCTGATCTCTCCCCCAACTTCCCTCCCCTGCCGGCCTGATCTCCCCTAACTGCCTCTGCCTCGGCCCCCACCACCATGGCTTTGTCCAGAAGGAAGTCAGACATCTGGAAGATGGCTGGTTGATTTGGTCTAATTATCATATTACCCTTTTATTAGTATAGATCCCTTCTGGCAATGATTAAAACAATACAGAAAAACACTAATTTTCAACTTTTTGCATATAATAATTGAGTGTCTTTAAAAAAACTTTTGCTGAATCCACCCAGCTTCTTTGTGAAACTGACTTTTAGAAACTGTTTCAGCTAATATGTTTAAAAATGTTTGCACTGAAGAAAAAATTTCACAGTATTTTCCAGTCTATTACAGCCAGGTTTCTCATCTCAGGACAAAATTAAGACAAAGCAATGTTTTCATGGGAATACCACAATTAGCACTTTTAGATTCCTAATGACCAGTAAAATTTAGTTATATTATAGACACAATAGTTATTGAAGCAAATATATATAAAGTATTTTAAGCAAAATTAAATTTAATTGTAACAAAAATTAAAAAGATAACTCCCATGAATTCAATGGTATCTTTGAATTCTGATCATAGCTAGATTTAATAACAAGCTTATTAACAATTAATTTTTAAAAACATAGAAAAAAATCACATTTACTAAAATTCTTATTCATAGACTATACCCATTATACATATAAATTTAGAAAAAAAGATAGACAAAGAGACAGCAAAAGCCTCTATCCTGTCAAAGACAATATGGAAAGTCTACATAGAAAAGGAAGATTACCTTTATTTCCTGCTAATCCTAACTATATGAAAAAAACAAACATGAATAAAAATGGCTAACAAATAAAAAATGATGATGATCCCAATGGTATCTAACATTTCTTAGGTATTTATTCTGTAAAATATTTTAAGAATTAATTTGCCTTCAGACTTAAATGTAAGATCTGAAACCAAGAAACTCCTAGAAGAAAATATAGGGGCAAACTTCCTTGACATGTGTTGGCAATTATTTTTTGGATATAACGTTTAAAGCATAGGCAACAAAAAAAAGTAAACAAGTAAGACTACATCAAACTAAAAAGTTTCTGCAAAGCAAAAGAAATCATCAACAAAATAAAAAGGGAAGCTATAGAATGGAAGAAAATATTTGCAAACCATATATCTGATAAATAATTAATCTCCAAATAATATAAGGGACTCATATAATTCAATAGCAAAAAATCAATAATCCAACTAAAAATGGGTAGAGGGCCCAGCTAGAGTGTCTCAGTTGGTTGAGCATCATCCTGTGAACCAAAAGGTTGCCAATTTTATTCCAGGACAAGGCACATACCAGGGTTGCAGTTTCAATTCCCAGTGACAACCAATAGGTGTTTTTTTCTCACATTAATGTTTCTCTCTCATATCAATGTTTCTCTCTCTCATTCTCTCCTTTCCTCTTTCCAAGTATGTCCCCATGTGAGGATTTAAAAAAATTGTTACATATAAATAAAATCATATTTTAAAAATATAAATAAAAATGGGCAGAGGAAGGTACAAAAAATACATATGGCCATTAGGTATAAGAAAACATGGTCAACTTCACTAATCATCAGCAAAATGCAAATTGAAACCACAAAGAGCTAACACCTCACACCTGTAGGTTGGGTATTATAAAACAAACAAACAAACAAAAAACACACAAATAAAAACAAGAGATAAGTGTTGCTAAGGATGTGAAAAGAGGGAATCCTTGTGTCCTGTTTTGTAAATTGGTGCAATCACTATAGAAAATAGTGTAGACCTTCCACTAAAAATTAAAAAGAGGTATTTTTATGATTCTGCAATTCCACTTCTGGATTTATATCCAAGGGAAATTATATCACTATCTCAAAGAGTATCTATTCTCACATGTTTGTTGCAACATTATTCTCTTAGTAATATCTATTGACAGGTAAATTGATAGAGTAAACATGAGATATATATGTATTAATGTAGACTATTATTCAGCAATGAGAAATAAAGAAATCTGTCATTTGTGACAACACGAATCTTGAGGATATTGTGCTAAGTGAAATGAGTCAGATAGAGAAAGACAAATACTGTATAATATCACTTATACTGTATGTTGAATCTAAAAAATGTCAAAATCAGAATAAGTAGAAAAGTGATTAACAGAAACTAGATGGTAGGGAAGGTGTTGGTCAAAGGATATAAACTTCTGCTTCTCAGATAAATAAGTTTTGAGGATCTAATGTACAGCCTGGTGACTATAGTTAACAGGAATGTATTATATACTTGAAAGTAGCTAAGAGCGTAGGTCTTACATGTTAGCATGCACACACACACACACATACACACACATTATAATTTTGTGAAGTGATGAATGTGTTAACTAACATGATTTATATAACCATTTTACAATATACCTATGGGGCCCTAGCTAGTTTATCTCAGTGGATAGAGCGCTGGCCCTTAGACTGAAAGGTCACGGTTCAATTCCTATCAAGGGCATGTACCTTGGTTGCAGGCTTGATCCTCAGCCCCAGTGCCCCAGCCGGGGGTGCATGTGGGATGCAACCAATCAATGTGTCTTTTTCACATTGATGTTTCTCTCCCTCTATCTCTCCCTCTCCCCTCCACTCTCTCTGAAAATCAATGGAAAAAATATCCTTCACTATATGTTAACAACAATAACAACTATCTTATATAATAAAAGAGAAACATGTAAATTGACCTTACTTCCGAGACGTCCACCAGCCAATCAGGAGTGAGTATGCAAATTAACCCAACAAAGGTGGTGCGTTAATTTGTATACACAAGCACTGGGTGGGGAGCAGAGCAGGAGAGTTGGCAGAGAGTGGAGCAGTTTGGGGAACTTGGCTTCCCAAGCCGCCAGATGGAGAGCAGAGAGAGAGAGTTGGCGTCTTGGAGGACTTGGCAGAGTGGGAGGCCATGGGATGGAGACAGAGCAAGAAGGGAAAACCCAGAGCGTGGTGAGCACCAGGAATTCTGGAAATAGTAGTTCTGGTGGCAGCCCCAGGACCTTAAGTGGAAACCCAGAGTGCGGGGAGCACCAGGAATGCTGGGAATCGTAATTCTGGTGGCAGACGGATCTCCTATCCTAGACACTAGAACAAAGTGAGCCTGTAGCAAGTTACTGTTGTGGTGGGGGATGGAGGGAAAGCAAAGGTGAAAGACATAAGTAAAATCAGAGTGTCTAGGAAAAATTAAAGGGAAGATATCCTAAAACTTCCACCAATGAAGCAAAGAAAAAAAAAAAAAGCCTCCATTATTCTGTGAACAACAAACCAAACTGGGTTGGTGTCTCAGTCAATTCGCTCATATGGTTGCAAAAACAGACAGAAACTCCCGGATTGGAGCGGGCTCCCCTGAGGGCCCCCAGATTGGAGAGGGTGCAGGTCAGGCTCAGGGACCCACTCCCCGTGCACGAATCTTTGTGCACCAGGCCCCTAGTGTGTGTGTGTGTGTGCATATATATATATATATATATATATATATATATATATATGTATATATATGATCATCACATTGTACACCCTAAATTTACACTTTATATGTCAATTGTATCTCAAAGCTGGAGAAAAATAATTTATCATCAAAGCATCTTTAAAAATGCATGCATTATTATACCCTTAAGAGTAGGATAAGTAAATGGAGATACAAGAATTTGGATAATTTGTTCCAGGTTATCTGAAACCAACCAATGAAATAAATAAACAAACATATATATTTTGAAGTTTGAGGCACAAGCGACCCTCTAAATAAATAACGTATTTTATAGTGGTGGTCTGAGAATTTTTATTTCTTCAAATTTAGAATTTCCCCCCTCTTTTTAATACACAATGCAGCACAGCCTTGTAGTTAAGAATTTCTTTACAGTAGCCCAGTAGTTGAAAACAAAATGCTGTTGGACAAAATCTCTATGCTTTAGTCCTGTTATTTTAAGAAGAAATAAAAGCAGTGCTAACTCATTAGATTACTATAAAAATTCCATAATCATATGCATATCTCTTAAAATATTACCTGGTATGTAATAAGCTCTAAATAATATGACATGTAATAATAGAAGACTAATAAAGTTTACCCTTTTCTCAGTTGTTATAAACAGATATGATTCAAATACTATTAGCTCATATACTACTGTACATACATACTCAAATGTATTTGAAATCTTTAGAAATATGCAATTCTTTGTTAAAAATATGAATCAACCATAAACTTTTTATAAAAAGTTTTTTTAGGTAATATTGAAACACAATACCTTTAAAATATTACATTTATCAAACATGAAAATGACTAAGTAATAAATAATGCTGATGATATAACTACCATTACTATTAATAAAATATCTAAAACATCTTGATGTTTGCTTGGTAAAAATACATTTCCACATGTTAAAATAGCTGTGGTAAGTCATTACACCATATACTGATATATTGTATTTACATATTATTAGAAGGAAGGCATTTGTGTAAATTAGGAATATTGCTTTAAAAGAAGAATGTATTATTTTCTTTTGTTTTTTTATTCTCTAAAATGTAGACTATTGCTTTTGGGAATTCATAATGTTTTATGTATAATTTGATATACATCAATTATTTTTAGAAGAAAATGCATTTTATGCTAAGCTGATTGCAAAGTATTACTTAACTTACCAGAACATTTTTTAAAAACCCTCAGAAGAAGCTTTCATGAAAAAAAAAAAAAAAAAATTGTACCTAGAAGTGTTGAAAATCATTCAAGGTATGGTAATCATTTCAACATATTAAGCAAAAGTTAAATATCATTAAAAAATAAATTCAGTACTGAAAATTCTGATTCATGAATACAGAATCATTTACATATGGAAAGCTACTCATCAGAAAGAATAACAAATGACTAAATCAGAAGCAAAATTTCATTAAAGAAAAATCCTAAAGCCATGCATATTTATTCATTTTTTTCCAGTTTGGAAATCAATTCTGTCCTTATTTCAAAATAAGTAGTATATTTTTTATTATAAACTAATGAGGTTCAGAAACAATAGATTGCAAATAATAATTGCTTATTTCAATGCATCTACTAGAGATAAAATACTGTGTTTTCTATGTTAAATACAATCTCACCAAGTTAAAAAAAAATATATATATATCCAAAAGAAAGGAAGGAAGAAGGAAGGAAAGAAGGAAGGAAGGAAAAAAGGAAGGAAGGTTACAAAATACTAACTTGTTCTTCCAATGTTCATGACTAAATACAGAACCTACTCTAATATATTATTTTATGTAGTCTTAACATTGTGAATAGCTTTCAATTTTTTTATCATTTCAGATAAAATCTATTTTATAGTCATATCTTAATGAATGTTGGCTTTTTTAATAAAATCCCTTTTTTTAAATATGAAAAACTAAAGCTATTCAAAATACACTTTTGTGCATTAACAATTATTTTAAAAATTATCACTTTGTTCTAATTTATTAATATGCAGTGAAGATAATTTCAACATTTCTAACTTATGAATATTATAAAATATTAAAGCCATCATTCCACACAATACAAAAAGGATAAATTTTTAAAGTATATTCTATGTAAAATATATATGATATCACCATATTTTTAGTACAGTCAAGAACCTGACTATAATTTACAATTTACCTACAGATGATTTTCTTAGGATTTATTTTACATATTCAGGTATATAAACACACACACAGCTACTTAAATGTCTCCTTTGGTTAAGTTAGGATTCTGGGTACTTTCCCCTTTTTCATTAACTTTTAATGCTTTTCATTTAATATTATACAATATTATTATTAGGAAAAAAACAATACTTTTGAAATATCAATAAAAAACATAATATTGGAAACTTTCAGAATTGTCAAAGAAAATGGTATCCTATATACATTGCATTGTCTTTTAATCTTCAAACAATTTCCCTCTAGGCTGAAGTTCAATTACAAAGCATCTATAATTCAATAAAAATAACAAGTTTAATATTTTACAAACTTTAGAAATGAACAGATACATACGGCAAAGCCATGCATAGTCTCACAATCCAGTGTAGTATGTGAAAATATAAACACAACAACGAAATGGTGAACTGCATTACATCATGGCCATTCAGGAGGGAAGAATAATCATCATGACTTAGAAAACTCTTTTTTAAAAATAAAGAGCATGTCTTGTTGATTGTCTTGCAATAACAAGTGTTCGAGAGGTTGTATAGAAAAGGGAACCCTCATTCACTGTTGGTGGGAATGTAGACTGGTACAACTACTATGGAAACCAGTTTGGCGATTCCTCAAAAAATTAAGAATAAAGCTACCATACAAGTCAGCAATCTCTCTTCTGGGTATATACCCAAAAAACTTGAAAACATGTATTTGCCAAGATATATGCACCCCTATGTTCATTGCAGCATCATTAACGGTGACCAAGACATGGAAACAACCCAAGTGTCCTATGTTAGAGCACTGGATTGGTACACTGGCATAATGGGATACTACAATAAATATGTAGCCATATATTTTATTCCTCCTTAATTGTCTATTAAATATCTGGGTTTTCAGGGATTTGCTACACATAGCTAACTAACATGGTGAATGAAAATAGTAAGCATTAGTTTTACTGATAATTCAGTGAACACAAGAAGGCCCCATAATTTGTGACAGAATATTTTTTGTTAATAAGGTTAATATCAATACTAAGACTCATTTATTCATATTTTGTAATCTCTAACTATGGTTGATTCTAATTCATGTTAAAGGTTACATAATTGAAAAAACTAATTAGAATCACATAAGACTGGCTAATAGTGGCAGGATAAAAGTAGAAACAAATTATCTACTTTGTTATATATAACATATACTTCCTATATGTAGTCACATAATTAGCTATTTATAGAAAAAAATCCAAGTAGTAAAACTTTAACATTTCACAAAGGTCATCTGAGAAATTAACAATGGATGAAGCAGAACAAATAAAACCATTTTGGTCATGGGTATTTCATAAAGTTCAAAATTGTAATAGAAATCATTTTTAATCTTCAGTATGTCAATCCTCATTGTAAAATTTGTGAACCTCAGACAGAAATTAATTTTAGTAGTTATTTAAAATACACACTTATAAAGCACATTATATATATATCATGTATATATATATCTCACATAAAAACAAAAAGTATAGAAGAAAGAATTGGCATTTTTTTCTGAGAATGTAAGTTCCATCAGTATAACCAATTAACAAGGAAAGGGAAATTAAAGCCTGGGGTTGTACAGGGAAATGTTAGCACAACTGAAATCATTTGAAATAAGTAAAGCAGGTATTAAAGCTTTTTAAAGAAATAACCTTAATATGAACATACTTTAAAGTATTATTTTAATGTATTCTATAAAGCTTTTAATTTATTGGTGCTATTTCTCAATGTTCATGAAACCCAACAAAAACTATTAAGAGATAGTCACCATTAATCATAGATACAGGTATTAAATGACTTCAGACTATAACTAAAAGATCTACATTATTGTGACTTTTTACACATGGATTTAAATAATCACATTTTTAAAATAATTAAACTAAATTAAGTATATTTTATATAATATGCTTAAATTATTTTATGCTCATCAATCTGGTCAAATATATTTGATGTTATATGATTAAAAGCCTTCAACTTAGTTAAGTTCAGTATATAAATAATAGAATTTTATTTTTTGTTTAGGCTACCATGCCATAAAATACTTTTCCTTCTAATCATAGAACTTTTTTACTGCAAATATCCTTGTATTTTGAAATTTGTATCAGAAAATCTTGAATGCAAATATCATCCTAATGTGATAAACATTAGTAGTATTTACCTATATCAACTTATTCTTCCCTTCTAGTCAGAGAACACTAATTTTTTCAGCCCTGTATCATTCAGGCAGTGTATATAAACCTAATTTGTTCCAAAGGCATTAGTAGAAGTGATTTGTGTCAGTTCAAGGCCACATCAATTTTGTGTATAAGACTTTTCAGTTGCTTCTTGCTTCTTACCAAAGTGGATGTAGAGGAAATCTTGTTGTGAAGATGGCACTCCCAAAAAGATCAATAGATGCCTGAATAGATGAAGAGAACCACTTATGAGAACCTTTGGTACAAATAGAACAAATAGAAGCAAAAGATAAGCACCTTTTGTACCCTAAAATTGTAAATATTTTGGAAAGTACTGCAAAGACCAGAAATGTATTGATGAAAAAAAATAGTAAAAACAGTTAACTTACAAAACGAACTAGAGGCCCAGTGCACAAATTCATGCACAGGTGGGGTCGCTCGGCCTGGCTGGCAATCGAGACCTATTGGGGGGCTGGCTGATGGGGGTGGGACCCTAGGAGGTTGGCCAGCAGGGGGGGAGGGGCCATGGGAGGTTGGCCAGCCAGGGGAAGGGGCTGAGGGAGGTTGGCTATGGGAGTGCACTAAACACTAGGGGCAGCTCCTGCATTGAGCATCTGCCTCCTGGTGATCAGTGCGTGTCATAGAGACTGGTTGACTGGTTGTTCTGGTTGTGCCAGTCATTGGGTCGTAATGGTCGCTTAGGCTTTTAAATATTGATGATGTAGTGTTGGATGTAATTTTGGGAATAATCAATTAGAATTGGGATGATGCAATTACAAATTTCAAAAACAACAACGAAGTTCACCTAAAACACTCAGACTCCTTAATAGTATGTGATATTTAACCCTCTGAATCCCTCCTAATGCACCAAACTCAATTGAGAACTGTGACATGCTAACTATAAGGCAGCTCCAACACTCTCTGCGGATGGGAAGACTTTGTTGAGCTGAAGGAACATATCACAACTAGATGATATATTCTAGTGAATGTTGGCTATGCAGGGAGCAAGATACTTCTACACTCTTTCCTCTCTTGTTTGATCACAGTTGCCACTTTGCTTGCTGAGAGAAATAAATAATTGATAGCTGTTAAATTGAGTGTGTTGTATTTTGAACCCAGGTCCTTGTTTAATTTTTTAAAATATATTTTTATTGATTTAAGAGAGTAAGGGAGAGGAAGAGAGAGATGGAAACACCAATGATGAGAGAGAATCATAGATTGGCTGTCTCCTGCACTCCCCCCACTGGTGATCAAGCTTGCAACCCAGACATGTACCCTGACCAGGAATTGAACCATGACCTCCTGGTTCATAGGTCAACCCTTAACCACTGAGCTATGCCAGCCCAGCTCCAGTCCTTGTTTTAACCTTGAGGTATAATGCCTCAGAATAAAACACTTATACTTGCAAAATATGGTACATTTGAAAAATATAAGTAATTGTATCCATTTTAGTTTATAATTTAACATTCCATTAATATAATTAAAACTAGCAAATCAATGAAGCACCAATGTGTAAGTCAAACAAAATTCTGGAATTTGAAAGACAAATTACAAAATTATTTATACTATTATTTATAAATGAGAAAAAATAAGGAGAAATATCAAAGTTTTGCTTTTAGAAAAGATGGATAGAAGAAAAGATAATGTTGAGAATTTTGGGTAACACACCAGTACCCCTTCCCCCTTTTCTATTACATATATATGCATTAAACAATGTAAACTAATCAATTACACTGCACATAGACATCTTTCTCAGTAAGCCAGCTAAGAAAAAAATGTTACTTCATTCAATATTTGAAAATAATTCTATAATTAAAGTTCCAATATATGTTCAAATGAGCCTGTCTCAACTTTATTTTAACCTATGATCCATTTTGGTAAATATTAAACTCTTATGTTCTCCATTAATGTCATTTGAGTTTCAAAGTAAATTAGGCATTGTCACCAAAAGGATGTCAAATCAATGCTAATATTAGCAAAAAAAAAAAAAAAAATACATAATTTGAAAGATTAAGATCATTGTGTGCTTAAGGTCTTCTTGTTTGTTGTCACAAAGTTCACTGTCCTTGGAAGTGAAGAAGTTTAAAAACAATATAGGTCATTATCAATGTCAAGTCTGTTTTATTCTTTAGTTTCCAAGCTAAATTTTTATTGCAAAATTTGACTTTTTTATTATTATTGATTTCAGAGAGGAAGAGAGAGATAGAAACATCAATGTTGAGAGAGAATCATTGATCAGCTGCCTCCTGCATGTCCCCAACTGGGGATCAAGCCCACAACCCAGGCATGTGTCCTGACCAGGAATTGAACCATGACCTCCTGGTTCATAGGCCAATGCTCAACCTCTGAGCCACACTGGCGGGGTATAATTTGTTTGACTTATTATTTCTAGACTGATTGACAAAAGATACTCTTATCAATGAAAGTGTTCTTGGAGGTAATGCAGGAAAGAGAATTTCCCGAGGCACCCACAGGATGAAATGTTCATGGAAAGCTTTATTGATGATGTAAAGTTAAGAGGGTTTTCCTCCCAGGTCTCATCTGTCGCTATCTCATCATGGAAGTCCAGTCTTCACTTCAGCAGAGTGAGATTTAAAGCCACTGCTCAGAATATCTGCTCCATATTAAAGTCCAGTCTAGTCCAGCATCTGGCTAGCTTAGCTTGTGTTCCCAGCTACAAGCTGCATGGCCATGGGCCCTGTGGCTGCTTAAGACCAGATGGCATGCTAGGGAACTAGTGAGTGCAGGCTGCGCAGCAAGAGAGCACAAGAGTGAACAAGAAGCAGGAGAGAGGGAACGCTAGTCATTACTATTTCACTGTGCCTGTGCCCGTGCCCATCTCCCCTCTGTGCCATTCCTTCTCCCAGTGAATTGCAGGGACTGAACAGGTGGTTTCCTAGGGAATGTGAAGCTGTAGCTTCCTGGTGAAGCTGCCCAGATAACTATGCTTATAATGTCTGGCCTCCCCTTTATTCTCTTCTCATTATTAATATTAATAAACTAGCTAATTATGATGATAATAATACTAGTTCTTGATAGTTAAGTAGAAAAAAAGTTTCACTGTTGACATTTTGTCCTTGCAAGTCCCTATTTTCTCATATGTCAATAATAAAGTCAAACTACTCAGAAATGGTTCCCTCAATTATTTTGAGAAATATCAGCACTCTGTCATCTATAATAGTAAAAGTTTAATTAATATACTAGTTAGACCAGACTGCTGAACAACCTTCCGGACATCATTCTGGACGTCCTTCTGGACAAAGCCACAGCAGTGGTTAGGGGCAATCAGGAAAGCAGGGGTATGCAGAGGGGTTAGGGGCGATCAGGCAGGCAGGCAGTAGAGTGGTTAGGAGCCAGCAGTCCCGGATTGTGAGAGGGATGTCTGACTGCCAGTTTAGGTCCAACAATCTGGGAAGTGGGCTTAAGCTGTCAGTCGGACATCCACCGAGGGCTCCCAGGTTGCCAGAGGGATGTCTGACTGCCAGCTTAGGCCTGATCCCCCAGGGAGCGGGTCTAAGCTGGTAGGTGGACATCCCCTGAGGAATCCCAGACTTTGAGAGGGCACAGGCTAAGCTGAGGGGGAACCCCCTCTCCCCACAAGTGCACAATTTTTCGTGCACCAGGCCTCTAGTGTTTCATAATGTCTTACACTGATATACTGCCTTGGTGTTGATACACCAATAATACATCACAATCTTAAACAGATTAAATAGTAATTCTATTTAATTATAGGACAGAAGATATATTAAGACAAAGCATACTCAGAAGGTATACTCAGGCAAAATAGTAGTGTGTCTAGAAATAATATATTTTGCATGATATGCCAAGTAAGCAGAAGTAGCTGACAAGACTTAACTTTGTAGAGGCATTATACAAATAACAAACAAATAAGCAAAAACAGAACAAAAAAAAAGAAGGAGGCTCATCTTTTCATAATAACAATGAACTTCTTAGAGTTCTTAAAATTTAATGTCATGTTGTTTCCTAGCTTTACATTGTTTTAGAAAATATGCAGATTTAAGATATTATTGAATGCTGATACAGAGAGTCATATTTATGGAACAAGAAACTTCTTAAAACCATGAGTTTCTCCTTCAATAACTTGCCTGGGATAAATAGAAAGAATAAACAGAAATAGAAATGAGTATATCCTGAACAAAATGATAAATCTCTTTTTTGATTTAAAGTTACTGTTTATTTACCAAATTGTTATGAAGCACCCATGTGCATACAAAGTTTAATGGCAACACTTATAACAGGTATATATTCATGTAAAAACTTCAGACTCCCTAAAATATCAATCTATCAATCAATGACAAATGTTTTAGCAGTTTTCTGGTATGTTGCTGTTATTTTGCTAAACAAGATAAATTAGCAAAATAACTTGAGTGGAAATTAATTTACAGTAAATACACACCACCATAAGTACTATGTTATATTGCTTAAATGTCACTTCGTGTGAACTTTATTGTATTGGATAATTTAATTTCTTAAATTAACTTTTCTACAAACACTATCTTATTACTTTGTTATTTCCCAAAGCACCAAACATGAGAAAGAAAATCTATTCCTTAAATTTGTAAATACAGAATTAAAACATATTTAATGAGTTGATAAACACACTTAACATGGATTTCTTATATAATGAAACTCCTATAAAGGTTTACAACTGTCTTTTGATGTTTAGGTTTTCAGTTTTATTTTGCACAATTTAAATGTACATTATATCCCTTTTCAGAACAATTTGAATTGTGCTCTTGACATTTTTAAATTCAAACTTTATATTAAAGTAAAAGGCAAGAAAGAAAATATGTCTGTTAGATATACATGCTCTGTCAGTACCTTTAAAAAGTTATTTTCACACTAATCTTGAATAATTTTTAGAATAGTGAAGTGCACATTTATGTATGAATGGTGATCTAATTTCTATAGCTATTAGCAAAAAGAATTGTAAGCAAACTAAACAGGAATGAAGATGTGACAGATGTCACCAAGATGCCACATAGGAGGCTCCTGCATTTTTCTCCTGCCATGTATTATATACATCCTATATAATAAAAGGCTAATATGCAAATAGACCGAACGGCGGAACAACCAAACAACTGGTTGCTATGACGTGTGCTGACCACCAGGGGGTGCACACAGAACATGGCGGGCGTGGGTAGCAGGTGGCAGAACATGGAACATGGTGGGCATCGGCCCCAGCAGGATGGTGGAGCCGGTAAACCAGTGCCCCACCACACCAAGGTGGGGCGCTGGTCACTCTCATTGGGCGAGCCTCTGGTGGTTACTGAAAATTCTTTGCTCCCTCGTGCCACAGTTCCGCCCAGTGCTTGCACCTGCTGCTGGCACCAGAGCTGCTGCTCGCACCCGCTGCCGGTGCCCAGTGCCTTCAGCAGGTGCGAGCAGCGTCTGCCAGCCCAGATCGCCCCTCAGGGCTTCTCCCCCTCTCCCTGCTCCTGAGGGGCGATCATGGCAGCAGCCACCACTTGCACCCACTGACGGCACCAGCCCTGCTGTCAGCGGTTGCCAACGGGGCTGCCACTGTCAACGCATGGGAGTGGCGGCAGCGGGAGCAGAGCTGCTGGAAGACAGGGGACCAGGGGCCACTGCGGGAGGGGCTGGGCAGGGGCTCAGAGGATGGGCTGGGACCCACCTCTGTGCCCACCGCAGTCTTGCGGCCCACAGTTCCTTTCAAGGTGCATGAATTCATGCACTGGGCTCCTAGTACTAATATATAGATACACGTGGATTAATACCCTCTGAGAGAAATCTAGAAACTAGTTGGATAGCCCCTACACATTGGTAAACTGAGATAATACTAACATAAACGTGGTTATACAAGTCTGAGAGACGCTCTGGCTATCAGCCCAACACCCTACAATTGGGAGGGAACCCTCAATGCCCAGCTTTCCCATGAAGAGGGAAGGTTTAAGGTCAAACCAGCACCCTACCTTTTAAGGCTGCCACAGAAGGGAAAGACCCTCAAATCATCCAGCTCCAATAGCCAATGGAGTTTGTGTTCATAATCCCACAGGGCTGCAGCCAACAAAGAAGCAGTTGCTAAGCAGGTGTTTGAGCACTCACCCACATGGCTATGGCTCACGCTCAGGTCAGGGGAACAGCCATAAATGACCATCTCCCCCTTTTTCCCTGGAAGGGATTTGACTGCAGACTTTCCCAGCTGCTTCCCTCGTTTCTGGCTTCTAATCAGCTGGCATGTGGGATCGGATTGGAATCCTCATGGGAGCCTTATAGGACTGATGAGCTTGTCCCTGGCTGTTTCCCTCCAGCTGGCTCCAAAAGTGAAATCAAGTCTCCAGCTTCTCCCTGGAAGAAGTTGTCCACCCATCTGACATCCCAATTATGGCTACGACCTCAGACCTCAGGGGAGTGGCTTCCAAATCACCTAGGTCTGGAAGCTGATAGGGCTCACCATTGATGAGTCGCCCAGGACCACACCAAAATAGTTACTTCTATTCAGATGCAAAACACTTCTAGCTGCTCTTCCCTCTGGCTCAGCACAGAGTGGGTGTGCAAAAACACTCAGCCTCTGGATTCCCTCTCACAGGGGTAGCTGCATATCAATGTCCTCACTTTCCAGGCTGAAGGTGGAGCTTCCAATTTTCCTGCATGAAGGAGCTGAAGGGGCTGGACCCTGACAGGCCTGTGGACATTTTCCACGCATTTGGATGCCGTAGATATCTGTAAGTATGATAGCAACTTATGTATGCTTTTCTATTGAAGTCAGTGAGGAATACTGTAATTCACATTTGACTCTTGTTTTTATGGATTTGCATTAATGCCAGGAATAGAGGTAAATTTTGCTTCAATTTCCCTGTTGTAACTACATTTCTCTCTCTCACTGAAGTGAGCATAGGTGAAGTCAAGTGAGTGAGACTGATTTTATAAGAGGGACGCTTCCATTCCCCTGATTTATTTTTATAAATTAGTTTTCACATACATTCCTATTTTAACTTGTTTCAGTAAGAGATTTGATAAAGCTTAAGTCATCACTGATTGAGACATATTAATGAGTCATGCCATCACTGTCAAGTTGCCTTGATACACAGTGTTATGCAATACATCTGATATAGGAGACCATAGAAATTTTGGGCATTAATGTACCAGGGATCTGTTATTGTAAAAACATTCAAAACTGTAAAGAATTTTGGTGAGTTTATTTGAGCCATACTATCCACAATTGCCGGAAAGCAGAATCTCAAAGGATTGGGATAATGTTCCTGAAATAGAAATTTTAGGGAAATATAGGCAGGCTTAGGGAATTTTTAGAATTGGGGTCCATGGAAAAACACAGGGCTACAGACTGGGAGAAGGTACATCTCCATAACACAAGGAAGCCAGGGAGCAGCAACAATTGCATTTACATAAGACAAGGAAGCTGGAAGTAGCCAAAAAGTTCTATATTTACTAGAACCAAATAAAGAAGAAGGAAGAAAGCCCAGAAAGAAAAGAACAATGAGGGAGGAGGGCATCACATGTCCCATGTGGTATTTGACCTTTGAGCCCAGGAGTTACTATAGTAACCAGTCCAAGGGAATAGTGACCAATCAGAGGGGATATCAGGCACCAGGATCTGCAGCCTTTATAAGCCATAGGGAAAAGGAACTCAGTGGGACCCTTTCTCCCTCCCCACATGGGAGTCCGTTCTGTGGAACTCTTTCCCTCTTCCCACATGGGAGTCTGTACTTGTTCTTCAACAAATATCCACCTTTGCTATACTCCTTTCTGTCCGTGGATTCATTCTTTGATACCGGTGGTGGACAAAGAATCCGAGTTCCAGTCCAAAAATTCTGTTTCACTCCAGAGAATGGCATTTTTTCACCTATTTTTATATATTACATCAAAGAAGGAAGCGTAGGTGGGTTATATGAAATCCATTGATAGTAGATTAGAGAGGCAAGAGAAAACAAAGCAAGGAAACCTCTGTGATTGTGTTGCAGAAGACCAAGAAGACCAAGGACGCTTCTGAGGAAGTAGGGGGGACACTGTTTAATAACGCCAGCGGACTCAGGGAACAGCCTTCCAAATCTGAGTGAAGGAACACGCATGGGGCCCTCCCTTATATCTCCCTCCCTGTGCTCTTTGTCCCACAAGCGTGGATCATGCTTCCGGTCCTTTTCTCGGGCCTTGTAAGAAGGCCCCCAGGTGTTGGGGGTCTCCAGGCCATATCTGGTGGTCTGGCCTGGCGTCAGAGTTAGGAGCCTTCCCTCTGGCCAGTGCACTGTCCACAGTCCAATGGCCTCTGTAACCGGTTCTGCAAGACCAGTGTCTGGGAAGGAGGTAGTGACTTAATCATAGGTCATCAGGAATGTACACCGAGCTTACTGGCCTGGACTCACATCACTAGCCCCAAATATCAGGGCTACATTGGAATTAGCCCTTTTTGCCTCCTCAGTTGGATAAAAAGTAAAATGATAGACACATACTTCTTTTAACTTAGATGGGTACAGGATAGTTAACAGTCAACAATTAACATGATAACAATAACAATGAAGGAATTTGTGGTATCTGTCCTGGCACCCAGAGCATTCAGTTGTGCCCTGAGGGGTCTGGAAAAAAGGGACCTTACAAGTTAACCTAATATTTCAAGGATATGTTATCATAGATGCAAAAAGACAATAAGCTCAGTTAAGGTAAAGGTTGACCTTGTCAGGGAAGATACAGGCCTAGGAGGTGACTACACACCATAACTGATTTTAAAGTTTAATTTCAGACCATCCTTTGTGGTTACTTTAAGTCAGGGGTCTTCAAACTTTTTAAACAGGGGGCCAGTTTACTGTCCCTCATACCGTTGGAGGGCCGGACTATAGTTTAAAAAAAACTATGACAAATTCCTATGCACACTGCACATATCTTATTTTGAAGTAAAAAAACAAAACGGCAAAAACACCTGCATGTGGCACGCGGGCTGTAGTTTGAGGACTCCTGCTTTAAGTATTTGAGTTTGAAAGACTGCCATGCAGGCCTCCCCTGAGCTTGTCAGGTCAGCATGTGTCCCCTTTCATCCACAGATACTCTCACCTATTTCTCTCATATGATGCAAGAATGCAGTCTTAAAATCCTGAGAGATTTTAACTAGCACATTCGTGTCCAACCTGAGATTATTATAATTACTAGAGGCCTGGTGCACGAAATTTGTGCACGGAGGGGGATTGTCCCTCAGCCCAGCCTGTACCCTCTCTAATATGGGACCCCTCAAGGCATGTCCGACTGCCCGTTTGGGCCCGATCCCACCGGGATCGGGCTTAAACGGGCAGTCGGACATCCCTCTCACAATCCAGGACTGCTGGCTCCCAACTGTTTGCCTGCCTGCCTTCCTGAAGCCCCTAACTGCTTCTGCCTGCCAGCCTGATCACCCCCTAACCACTCTGCTGCCAGCCTGTTTGCCCCCAACTTCCCTCCTCTGCCGGCCTGGTCACCCCTAACTGCCCTCTCCTGCAGGGTTGATCACCTCCAACTGCTCTCCCTTGCAGGCCTGGTCCTTCTCAACTGCCCTCCCTTGCAGGCTGGGTGCCTCCCAACTGCCCTCTCCTGCTGGCCATCTTGTGGTGGCCATCTTGTGTCCACATGGGGGCAGGATCTTTGACCACATGGGGGCAGCTATATTGTGTGTTGCAGTGATGGTCAATCTGTATATTACTCTTTTATTAGATAGAATAGAGGCCTGGTACAGGGGTGGGGGCCAGCTGGTTTGCCCTGAAGGGTGTCCCGGATCAGGTGGGGGTTCCCTTGGGGCATGGGGCGGCCTGAGCAAGGGGCCTGTGGTGGTTTGCAGGCTGGCCACGCCCCCTGGCAACCCAAGCGGAGGCCCTGGTATCTGGAATTTATTTTCCTTCTACGATTGAAACTTTGTAGCCTGGAGTGGAGCCAAGCCTGGGGCTCCCTTCGAGGCCGGCAGCCATTTCTGTTGGGGTTATAATTGAAACTTTGTTGCCTTAGCGGGTGGGCCCGGCCAGGGTGTGCGGAAAGCTTTGCTTCCCCTGTTGCCAGCGGCAACCCTGGCCTGCTCTCTCAAGCTCCATTCTGCCGCCATTTGTTTGAATTTGTTTACCTTCTATAATTGAAACTTTGTAGCTTGAGTGGAGGCTTAGGCCTGGCAAGGGCAGGTGGAAAGCTTGGCTTCCTCTGTTACCTAGGAAACCTTGCTCTCTGTGGCTGTAGCCATCTTGGTTTGGGTTAATTTGCATGCTTGCTCTGATTGGATGGTGGGCGTGGCTTGTGGATGTGTCGGAGGTATGGTCAATTTGCATATTTGTCTATTAGGTCGCATTATCAATATTAATATTATGATATATAGTACATTAAAGATTAGCATTTATTGTTTATGATCTCTCTCTCTCTTTCTTTTTCTCTCTCTCTCTCTCTCTTTCTCTTATATATTTGTGGAGGTTCAGAGCTAGTCACCCTAACATGTGCTTTTGTGGTATGTGGAATGTTTTGAGCTGAGGATAACTTTAGCTCTAGGATTAGAAGAAATGTCTGCCTCTCTCTCAACTATAAGGAAGAACTGGGATTAAAGACCTTGTCCATAATGGGAGATTATCAGAGATAACCTCTGGAGGGCAGGACAAACTTTTATTTACCAAATAAAAGTTTAAAAGCACTTTACCAAATAAAAGCTTGAAGCCCCCAGGCCCCTTACCTCATCCCCAGCTCAGGATGTCTGGCATACCCATTCTGTCTCTGAACCTCTCCTGCATGTGTGGTCTCTGACTCTTTCATGTGTGCAGGGTTCCCATACATATGTGTGCATTATTTTCTCTTGCTAACTCGTCTCATGTTTATTTGATAATTAGACCAGCTGAAAGAACCTGGAGAATAGAGAAAAGTTTGGTTGTAGACAGCAGTTTCTGCTTCAGATATTAGACCAGTGGGGTCTGACCAGATCTGAGTTCAGCAAACTTGGTACTTGAGTTGTGGCTAGGAAAGAATTCAGAGCCAAGACCCAAACTATAAGAGAAGATTTCTTTGGTAAATCACAGAGGTTAGAAAAAATACTTCTTAGAAGAAAGGGGCTTAGTAAACAAGTTACAGAGGTAAAGGAAGGGTCCTTGAAGCTTGGGAGTGAGGAAGTTAATGATAATGTGCCTGATGGGTGGGGATGAAGGAAGTGGAAGGGAAGACCAAGGTCATGCTCTCTGGAGGGAGAGCACACTGGGCCCTCCCTCCTAAGGGTTTTAAGGGTAGAGACCTTAGTAAACAAGTTACAGAGGTAAAGGAAGGGGAGGTCCCAGGGGAAGATCTTAATAGAATATTTAGCAGTTTCCCGGGTGTGTCCTTTCAAGGGGTCATTATTCAATGCAGCTGGTCCTGAGGCAGCCACAGCATCACTTGTCTGGTTTTGTGTCCTTCCTGGGCTAGGAGCTGAAATACAACTGAGGCCTAGATGTTATCTATAGGGAGGAAAGCTCAGGGGGTCCAAACTACTTGGTCAGCGATATGCTAGGGAGGAAAGGTCACCTTGGGAACATAGTCCCACCCTACAATCGTCCTTTGCTAGGCAGTGAGGGCTTTCCGTCCTGGTGACCTTCTGTACCTGGCCCATACTCCTTGCTCTGCTTATGTCTGTCTAACTGCCTACAACAATGATGCATAGTTACACATATCTTTTTCTTGTGCTGAAAATTTGTAAGATCTGTTGTCCTAGTCACTTTCAAATATCTGATACAATATTATTGACTTCTAGAGGCCCGGTGCACAAATTTTGTGCATGGGGGTGTGTGTGTCCCTCAGCCCAGCCTGCACCCTCTCCAATCTGGGATCCCTCTCACAATCCAGGACTGCTGGCTCACAACCGCTCACCTGCCTGACTGCCTGATTGCCCCTAACCGCTTCTGCCTGCCATCCTGATAACCTTCTAACTACTCCCCTGCAAGGCTGGTTGATGCCTAACTGCTCCCCTGCCAGCCCTATTGCCCCTAACTGCCCTCCCCTGCCAGCCTGGTCACCCTGAACTGCCCTCCCCTGCCGGCCCGGTAACCCCAAACTGCCCTCCCCTGCCAGCCTGGTCACCCCTAACTGCCCTCCCTTGCCAGCCTGGTTGCCCTAACTGCCCGCCCCCACTAGCCCAGTCGCTGCCAACTGCCCTCCCCTGCAGGCCTGGCTGCCCCTAACTTACCTCTCCTGCAGGCCTGGCTGCCCCTAACTTCTCTCCCCTGCAGGCCTGGCTGCCCATAACTGCCCTCCCCTGAAGGCCTGGTCCCCCCAACTGCCCTCCCCTGCTGGCCTGATCACCCACAACTGCCCTCCCCTGCTGGCCATCTTGTGGAGGCCATCTTGTGTCCACATGGGGGTGGCCATCTTGTGTGTTGCAGTGATGGTCAATTTGCATATTACCTCTTTATTATATAGGATAGTCACCATGGTGTACATTATATCCCTATTACTTAGTCATTTTATAACTGAGACTTAAAATAAAAAACATATGTTCTTATGCATTGTTAGTATGATGTATAACCAAGAGAGGTGTCATGGCACAGTGACACATTTAAAGTTAATAACAATGTAAGGCAATAATAGAGAAATTGTTATAAGGAAACAAGACTAAAATTGTATGTGAGATAAGCAACAAATATTTATTTCAAATTAATGTTAATGAATTGATAGGCGATGCAGATTATTATCTGTATTTTATTGATTGCACTCATCAATATAAGTAAGAGTACTAAGGTAATGGGGAATTGTATAGTTTGGTAGAATCAATGAGCAAATGAAGAAAATATTACTGGGTAATACAGCACTAGCAGCTGGCTACTTTTCCTTTCTTTAACATATCTTCACCTTTCAATGAAAGACATACTATTGGTCCTAGTCAAACAGTTCCTCAAATAGGACTTTTATGACATATTGTTGCAGAGAAGCTGCCAGGCGGCATGTGAGAATTAATCAGCCGGGCACTCAGAGGATAGTCAGAAAAGTAGCCTTTATTTGCAGATGCACTAGTGCCGTGACTCAAGGGAGTCAGTCTCCAAAGCCTGAGCAATGAATATGGATGAAGTTTTCCCTTTATACCCTTAGTTCCTTTGTCCCCCAAATATGGGTCAGGCTTCCGGACTTTTTGCCAGCTTTGCAGCCCCCTGTGAGTTGGGATGGGGGAAGTGAGATTACCCTCAGAAGCCTGTCTGGCGCCAGCACGGCCAAACCCCTCAGGGGGTTGTATATGGTTCATGTAAAATGTGAGTGTTCCGGGAAACAGGTTCTGCAAGGCAGCACAGGCATCACAGTTAAGAATGGAGTTTATCGGCAAGCAAGAGTGTGCATCAGAATGCAGGTTACTGGCTCAGAATCAGATGGCTAGCCCCCCAAATGTCTTACTTTCCCTTTCAATGTTTTACTATAAATAAATGTGGCTCTCAGTATATCTCATAAGTATGAAATTAAATATATTTAAAAACAGATCACAAGTAATTTACACTAGTTCTACCTATGTAAATTTGTCATGTCATGTCATAATCAATTTCATAGTTCACAATATGTGGTCATTAACTATCATCATATGAGAAAATTATAACTTTTCCTAAAATAATATTCTGAGAAATTATTCCCAATCTATACCTTTTTATAGAATATAATTTTATTAAGTAACTTTTAATATATATACATGTTTCATATATATGTTTTATATATATACTAGTAGCCCGTTTGCACGAAGATTCGTGCAATAGACCTTCATTCACCTGGCTGCCTGCACCAGTTTTCTGCCGGCACCGGGGACCCAGGCCTTGGCTGTGGCCACCGCCTTCTGCCTTCTTTCAGGGTCGGGGCTTGGCCCCGGGCGGTGGCCTTGGGCTCGGCCGCACCCAACATCCCTGCTAAGGATCGCAGGAGCCGACCCCCAGTGGTTTCCTGCGATCCGTGCAGGCTCCCCGCTGGTGCCCAAGGCCAGGAAAGCCTCTGCCCGAGGCTTTCCCGGCCTTGGGCTCTGCCACACCCCAACGTCCCTGCAACGGTTTCTTGGTGGGCGTGGTTGGTGGGCGTGGCTTGGTTGGTGGGCGTGGCTTGAGCATAGCGAAGGTGCGGTCAATTTGCATATTTGTCTATTATAAGGTAAGATATATATATCTTTTAAAAAGAACTAAAGATAAGAATTAAGAGATGGACTTTGCTTCTTCAAGAGATCTGTACTGTTTAATATCTTTCTTACCTTATTTTTTCTTTAAATAGAAAAAAAGTGTTTAAATTTCAATGAAAATTAAGTTTCTATTTGCATGATGGTTTCTTTCTATTTAAAGATGCTAGTCGTTTTCACCCAGAGCTTTCATGCCATTTTCATGCTATCTCATCAGCTAGTCAATAAAGAATTATGTTCAGAGCTGTAATTCCTTTCTTTTTCTAAATTGAGCAATGACTCACGCTTTTGTACTGTAGGCCTTAATTTGTCAAAGACAAATCCAGATGTTTAGTATTTTTTCATATAGGTTTTTTAGTATTGCATCTATTTTACACTTTGAATCAATAGTATAGCACCCATGGACATGTAGATAAGTCATATCTGCAGTGAAGATTTTATAATTTCTCATATTAAATGAAAAAGCACTTTCATTTCATATTTGCTTATATGAGATATGAAAAACTTTAATAATTTCATAACATACTTTTGTAGTGGCTATGTTAATTATAATTTGTAGAAGTTTTGTTAAGTAGCATATGTTCTTTTTATAAATTAATAATCCATTAATGAACTGGAAAATTGGACTAATCAACTCACAGTGTTTTTAATTACTGTGGTTTTGAATATGTGTACACTATGCTTCCTTTTAAAAGCTCTAAAAAGAACATTAGCCAAAAAAAGAATATAAAGAAAAAAATGAAGATAAAAGAAGAAATTAATGAAATAGAAGATAAAATACAAATGAGAGCAATGACAATGCTAACAGATTAATCAAATTGATAAAATTATTTTAAAACCTGATAGAAAAAAGAACCAAAATTATAATCTCTAAAGATCCTATACATGAACATAATTAAAGTATTTATCTTGTTTTGCTAATGAATTTGACTATATTAGACAAATTTCTCAAAAATCCTAAAACTCACACAAAAAATAGAAAATTTGAATTATTATATATAGTATAAAAGTAAATTTATTATTTTCTTAAAAATTAAAGATAAAAATATCATGTCCAGATGGCTTCCAACAGATTTATTCCATATTTCATAGAGAGAAGTAGCTTTAATGTTGTGTTTTTTAAATTTTAGGTAAAATGAATTTTATGTGGCCAACATAACCTTCATACCAAAAGCTTAAAAGAATTTTACAAAACCCAGAAAGAACAAACTGATCAATATAGCTTATGAATATGGATGCAGAATCTTTAACAACATATTAACAAATCAAAGGAAATAACATGTAACAAGAATAACATATGATTATAAAAAAGCGTGTTCTATAGGCCCTGGCTGGGCGCTCAGTTGGTTCAAGTGTCGTCCTGTATACCAATAGGTTGCAGGCTGGATTGCGATATACCTGGTTTTTGGCTCCATCTCCTGTCAGGGCGCATTTGGAAGGCAATCAATAGAACTCGCTCTCTCTCTCTCTCTCTCTCTCTCTCTCTCTCCCGTCTTCCTCTCTCTCTCCCTTCCCCTATCTCTAAAAGTCAATAAAAATATATTCTCAGGTGAAGATTTAAAAAATCTGGTTTTTATAAGTAAAAAAAAATTAATTTATTATTATTTATCATTTAAAAATACGTTGTGTAATTTATTACATTAACAGGTAAATGAAGAAATGTCATATGATCACCAAGGCATAAAAGCCTGACAAGTAGGCCAGCACCCATTATTGATGGGAGAAAGAACTTAGCCATACTTTTGCTGCTTGATAAAGTGTATGGAACAGCTTTCTCTCTGAGAGCAAGGAGAGTCACTATCAACACTTCTATAGTATGATAACAGAAGTTCTAGAGAGTGTAAAAAAAGCAGGAAACTAAGAAGTAAAGACATAGGAAAGCAAAGATATAAAACTCTTTTGTCTTCAGTTTTTCTAGAAATATTTGTTTAGTATTTGAGATCCTGCATAGAAATTCATCTGCCCTTCTCCAAAGTGCTTCTTTGTTTTGGGAGCAAATGTGTAATATTTATTTCATCATGATATTCACAGATATTAATAGTTTTTTAAACTCATTTTATTTGTTAAACATGTCTAAAAGTCAGAGAAACCTTTACTGAACTACTTGAATAGTTATTTTGTTAGTGAGCATTTTTAATAAAACTGTAGAAATTCTCAGAGTTAATTTGTAGAGGCTCTCAGGAACAGGGTAATAACTTCAAATGTGTACTTCTGCTTGCAGATATAAAAATGCTTGAACATTCTCAGAATATGTTTATAGACTTTTTTTTTTTACTTGACAATACTACAGGCAGGCTTAAAAGTGATTCATGAGACGTGAGAATAATTTATTTATTTTATGTAGGTTTGTTTTGCAGAGAGGGTTTAGGGTAATACAAATTCATGTTTTATGTAAATACCTTTTTAAATATTTCATTGAAAGCATCCTGTGTATTTTTGTGATGGAAAGATATAAGGGACATCTTCAACATAGTTGTCTTCATACTTCTATATCAGCAAAATTATTTGGAATGAGTGAGAATGTTTTAGTGTTAGAGATGAGTAAGATGATCCCTGAATTTACAACCTGTAAGAACATAGATAATATTTTTAATTTTGTGAAGTTAGTTTCACCAAAACTTGAGATTTTTATAATCATGTCTAGGTATACTCAGGTTAATGCTAATTAAATATAACATTTACAATGAGTAAATGTAACAATAAAAATGTTTGGAGTAAATAATTCAATTCTTTCCAATTTTAAGGTATCTTTATTCTGGAACTGAGTAAACTATTCTGTGATTCATCTAGCTTTCTTTACAACAGTAATGGCTCCCACCCAAGCAACTGAATCCCTGCAAGGTCTCATGCAACTGAACAATAATACATCAATCATGTCCTGGCCAGTGATATCTGCTGCTCAAATGATCAGACAGGTCTGCCAATAAACCAAGGTGCGTGTGTGTGTGTGTGTGTGTGTGTGTGTGTGTGTAATGAGTATTTCTATAGTCATAAAAATTTTTATTTTGGTGTTGAATATATAATGCAGTATACATATGATGCATTATAGAAATGTACACTTGAAACCTATATAATCTTATTAACAGTCACCCAAACAAATTTAATAATATTAAAACATACTTTATATACAATACATTGGAAAAATTTATGTTGACATTTAGACATAGCCACTACAGATGGGATGTGACTTCAAATGATATTACCTAGTATCATTAAGACACAATGTTTAAAATTAAGACTAACATTTTTCAAGAATGGCTGACCTTTGGGAAAAATTAAAGTGTATATGCTTAGATTTCATCAGTCTGTCATTATCATGTATTATTTCTAATATGTACCCAATACAGAAAAAAATCACTATTTTACCTGTTTATGTTGTTCTAATAAAATGCATGGTACCTGCATTCAAATAGATCCCTCATGTGTATGTGAAATTTTAATAATTATTAGTTTCTATTAAAAGCAAATTAGGAGCAAACACAGTGTGCTCAAACAAGAATGAGCTTGTCCTCCAGTAGATATTGGCAATGTTTGGAAACATTTTTAGATTTCAACAAAATGTGAGGAAGTGCTCTACTGGACACCAGCGGGTAGAGTCCAGAGATGCTGCTAAGCACCTCTCCATGAACAGGAGCATTCTGCACAGTGAAGAAAAATCCTGCCCCAATGGAGCAATCTGAGGTTGAGCTTCAACATTTGAATTTTGGAGAAATAAAATTAAGTCCATAAGAGCTATATATGATTTTCCTGTTTTCCATGAGTGTGGCGATACAAATAAAAACTCAATTTATTTGTTAAAAATATAATAATTCTATTGGTTATCAGATACTGTGCCAGTCTGTCAGAGAAAGTAGAGGGAAAATCAGAAAATTTATGGATATCTTGCAACTAATGGTCTGGTAGGAGACATTTTTGAACAAGTTAAATAATATCATGATATGTGTGTTTATTCCTATATGATTAGATTTCAAGATAAGGATGTTCTTACATACTGGCTTTTATTTTCATTCTAAAATACAAGGTATGGTTTTGAGAATGACGAGGGGCAGATTTAGTGGTAGATAAGGGCTTGGAGGACAATAGAGATAACGGAAAAATTAGTTAGTTTCTTTGAGAAGGCAAGGATAAAAAATGAAAACAAATTAACTGCGAATCATTGTTGAAAATCTAGTTAAAGTTGGTGACTATAATTTAAAATTATAATAAACTTAAGCTCTGCCTCTATTTTATCACACACATGGACAGAGAAATTTAATGACAACAATAATGATTCCTGAAGCTATTAATACTAACTTTGTAAACACTGTGATAAATACACTTACTGGCTTATTTCATGATTTTAATAGCTATTCTATGAAATATCTACAATTATTATCATATGGTGTTTGTGAAAACCGAGGCTTATAAATATTTGACTACTTCTCCAGATAATGATTAATCAAGATAGGAATGCAGGGAGTCTGAGTATAAGAGGCCATGAATTAAAAGCTTAGGTAAATTTCTTTCAATCCAGCTGAAATTTCTTTCATATACAATGGATATATATATTGCAGAGAATGGAACAGGCTTTCCTCTTGATTCTTAATACTTGATCCTGATGTAATTTTTCATGATCTTTCTGTCTCCACACCAGTTTTATTGGTTAAATTGTAGTGGCTGTCTCAACAGTACTCTGCAGATTATAGTTATAATAGTTAAGCATTGCTATTATATATAAAGTGCCCTGAAAAGAGAGACCATCATTTGATTTCTTTCTATCCATCATCACACCTTAAAAAGAATGTTGAAACAAGCAGACATTTAATAAATGTTTTGCATGATAGGGAACTTCTGATAACAGTGGACTCAAGCATGGGTAAAATCATTGAAATAGAAAACAGGTGCAGGGCCACACTAAATAAAATTACAGAGATTATTTCATCTGATTATAATCATGATGGCTAATGCTTGGTTATGTCCATATAATTTCAGTAAATGGGATTGGTCACCATATGGCAGAATTTGACTTACTGACTATGAAAAGAAGATTGCACGCAGACACACACACACACACACACACACACACACACACACACACACACATTCCTGTGATCATGATGCCTTTGCTTAACATACAGATGTGTCCTTCTAAAAGATGTATGTTTATATTTATAGCTATGTAAATATAGCTCATATACATGAGAATTTGAAATTACAAACTAGTTTTAAGTGATTACTCCTACAGAATTTAAAATCCTACCTTCACACATTACAAAATCATTTAGCATTGAGTATATCTAAGTAGAAGAATACACTATTACATTTAATTGTTTTGTGGATCATTAACTGCTTGTCCAATGGGAGTAGGGTTAATAGTCATTAGCATCCAGGATCAAAGTGAAGAAAGATAAAACTTATATATACATATTTGTTTCACCTACAGAGATTTTATTTGTAAAAATTTTACTTACAAGAATTTCATATCAGATACATATTTTTAACAACCTAAACTATGTGTGGTGTTTCCCACTGGAATGTTTTTTGTTTGTTTGTTTTAAATATTTTTATTGATTTCAGAGAGGAAGGGAGAGGGAGAGAGAGATAGAAACATCAATGATGAGGGAGAATCATTGATCAGTTGCCTCCTGTATGCTTCCCATTGGGGATCGAGCCCGCAACCCAGACATGTGCCCTTGACCAGAATCGAACCCGGGACCCTTCAATCCGCAGTCTGACGCTCTATCCACTGAGCCAAACCGACTAGGGTGGAACATTTTTTTAAGTACTTATATTGGGATTATTTAAAGCTAAAAAGGAAGACAAAGATTTACATAAATTATCTTCCATCTGTTTAGTGCTCTGGAGCAGTCACTTAGCACATGGCATCCTAACATCTGAAAAGTTTGGTTTCTTTTCAAAGACGGTTTAGTTGGGTAAGAATATAGACATTTTCTATATCATTCATAATAGTAATACAGGAAAACAGGATATATTATTTCTATTCTTTCTTAAGATTATGTTCAACTAATTTACCATTAGAAGAAGTCAAATTTATCTGCATATTCTGAAGTTGATATTTATACAAGCCGGATACAATTTAACCACATATTTAGAAATAAAATTTATTTTTAAAACATTCTTTAATGAATATTTTCAAGACTCTAATATTATATTCATTTATAAAGTACCTTGTTGGTTTAAACTATTAAATTGACTCTTTTTAATCGTATACTTTAATAAAAGAAAGGACTATTTTAAATTAACTAATAGTTTTTAAAATGCAAGTTTTTCTTTTCATTTGGTATGTATCCTAGTGAGCAATGCAAAAGGTTCAGAAAGATCGTATTTAATGTTACAGAAGGCAAAGGTTAAATGAAGAAGGAAACATTAAAGCACAGAACACCAGCTCTGTTCTGGGACCTTCTACTTTCACCCCGGACTAGGGCAGTTACCCCTCACACCTTCCTTTTTATATTATACTAGAGGCCCAGTGCACGAAAATTCATGCACTGCGGGCGGTGGGAGACATCCCTCAGCCCAGCCTGCCCCCTCTCACAGTCCAAGATCCCACAGGGGATGGCCTCTGCAGGAGGCCACCGGGCTGATCAGGGGAAGACGCCGCCCTCGTCACCCCTGCTGCTGCTGCCACTGCCACTGCCGGCCACCACAGCTGCTGGCCCTCGGCCCTCGCAGCCACCAAGGTGTTTTCATCAACAGGGACTCCAGTCCCTTCACCACAAAAAAATGACAACTTTCTTTAGGCATTTTCAAGATGTCTCTTTCATAGGCTATGACATTTCTTTCTTTGTTTTTTTTTTATCCTCCCTGAGGATATTTTCCCATTGATTTTTAGAGCGCATGGAAGAGAGAGGGAAAGACAAAGAGAAACATCTATGTGAGAGGGACACACTGATTGGTTGTCTCCTGCATGAGCCCTGTGACCTGGGCCCGCAGTGCAGCAGCCGTGGGGCTGCTGATCAGGCCCTGCCTTTTTCTCTGGGCCTCGCAGCAGCCGTGGTGGCTGCTGATCAGGCCCTCCCCAGGTGCAAGTGCAGGCGCACGGAGGCCCCTGCTGCAGCCCCGCCCCTGGGCCGGGCCACAGTGAAGGCCTGCAGACCTCTGCGCACCTCAGGACCCCCGACACAGGCATGCAGAGGCCCCTGCTGTGGCCCCTCACCCAATGCTGCAAGTCCCTGCCCACCCACGCCTGCTGTGCGCAGCCTGCTGATTGGTCGTTACTGTGATGGAGTCCTGACCAATTTGCATATTACCCTATTATTAGTATAGACTAGATGCCTGGTGCACAACATTCGTGCACTGGGGGGAAGGGGTCCCTCAGCCTGGCCTGCGCCCTCTCACAGTCTGGGACTCCTTGGGGGATGTCTGCCTGGGCCTAAGCCAGCAGTTGGATATCACCCAAGGGGTCGTTAGTGCTGCCACAGAGGCGGGAGAGGCTCATACCACAGCTACTGTGCTCGCCAGCCATGAGCCCGGCTTCTGGCTGAGCAGCGCTCCCACTATGGGAGCACACTGGCCACCAGGGGGCAGCTCCTGCGTTGAGCACCTGTCCCTGGTGGTCAGTACACGTCATAGCGACTGGCCTTTTAGTCTATTTGCATATTAGCCTTTTATTATATAGGATACACAACATTCAGACATGTAAGGCAAACATGGGAACAGCCAATATCATGAGTTTCTTTTTCTAGGGAGTTAATTTGTAAAAATCATATCAAATAATCTCTTTCTGAAAAAACAACTAAAACAAATTTAAAAACCCACAACATATTCACCCCGATAAACACTTATGTAAAATTTGAGAGTAATTTTATCATAACTTGAAGTCATATTTTGGTCTCTATTCACAATGGCTACTTTAAATAGTGAAATATTCTATTTTAAGTAAAAACCTCAAATCATAGAAAAATAATTAAATACTATAAATGTATCTATCAACTTATGATTCATATTGTTTTTTCCATTAGGATCATATTTTCCCTCTTCAGCAATTCTATTAATTTCACTTTTTAAAAAGTCCTTAAAACTAAGAAAAAGACAATAATACCTAAATTTTCAAAACATCTTAGTGGAACATTTCTTAAGACATGTTATCCCAAATTTCTTTCTTGAAAAAAAGGAATTTTATGATTCTCAATTTGATCCTTGAGATTTAATTGACACTAACGGTCTCTGTTTAGTGGACAGGCCAGAGTGTTTGTCTGTAGATTGCTTTTACATGACCATTTCAGAATACCTGTGATCTAAGCATTACTCTAAATTAACTAAGTAGTGGAAAGGTCTTGGTAGGCTACTGATTTTTATTTTTTCAAATGGAAGCATAGGTGACATTTACTTTAACCCAAGTGCTAAGTCTCAGTTCAAATTACCATATTAACTAGGATACATTTTTCAATCTCTCTCTCTCTCTCTCTCTCTCTCTCTCTCTCTCTCTCTCTCTATATATATATATATATATATATATATATATATATATATATAAATATATATATATATAAATATATATGTATATGTGTGTTTGTGTGTTTGTGTGTGTTTGTGAGTGTGCAATATTAAATATCTATCTATATAAGTATGTTTGTGTGTTTGTGTGTGTTTGTGAGTGTGCAATATTAAATATCTATCTATATAAAAGGCTAATATGCAAATTGTCTGCTTGGGCGTTTGACCAGGAGAGTGTGAGTTTGGTCACTTGCTATGACATGCGCTGACCACCAGGGGGCACCGTGGAAAATGGTGGATGACCAGCGGTGGCAGTGGGGCGCTAAGGGAGCAAGGGAAAGAGGAGGTGGGGAGGCAGAGGCCAGGCCTAGGGACCCTACCCTGCATGAATTTTATGCACCAGGCCTCTAGTCTATAATAATAAATGTGTAATATGCTAATTTAACCAGACGTCCTTCTGGACATCCCTCTGGATGACCTTCTGGACGAAACCAGAGCTGTGAGGGAAATTCGGGTCCTGGGTGCCTGCCAGCAGCCAGAGGGAAGCCCAGGTCCTGGGTGTCTGTCTGAGGCTGGAGGGAAGCCTGGGTCCCGGGTGCCAGAGGGAAGCTGATGCCAGCAGCTGGGGGTAGGAAGGCCTACTCTGCACAAATTTTGTGCATCGGGCTTCTAGTATATATATTTGGTCAGGGGACTTTAGAATGTTTCAAATTATATCTACACACAAAAACTTTAAAGCTACCTCCATACTAATACGCTCACTAATACATAGCTCTGAGCAGTTGCACTATTATTCTAGAAGGCCCCTGAGCAAAGGCATCTTACTAGTTAGTTACTCTCCAAGCAGATATTTTTTTCTGTATGTATTTTTTTTTTTTTTAGGTTTGGGGAGAATGTATGTATTTTGAGGAATCCATCTCTGTGCAAAACTCTTTTACTTTGTTGTCATTTCATTTATTCATTTTTTCTTCTGTTTCGCTCGCCTGAGGAGATATATGAGAAAAAAAAATTACTAAGAACAATGTCAGAGAGTTTACTGCCTATGTTTTCTTCTAGGAGTTTTATGATTTCAGGTATCACATTTAAGCTTTTAATCTATTTTGAGTTTATTTTTGTACATGGTATAAGAAGTTGGTCTAATTTCTTTTTTCCTTTTTTTTTTTTTTCCAGGATTCCAGCTCCTGGTTAAAAATCTGTGTGACTTTTCAGCCCCAGCATAGGCAGTTACAAAGACTTTGCCTACAGGCCTCACGGGGAAAGCTGTCCTCCCAGCAGACCTGGTGCACAGCCATGGCATTGCAATCTGAGGGAGTGGCAGTCAGGGACTCAGGGTCCCCTGGATGGTAATGCTGTTGACATGTTTGCATGCCTAGCCCAAACACCTTCATTGTGGGTGGCTTTATCTGTGGCCTTGGTCAAAGGTCTTACTCAGGTTCCTCTATGGAGGCCTCCTTATGGGAGAGTGAAGGGGAAGTGAAAACCTAAAAAGGCACTTTTCCCCACTATGACTCAATATTAAGAGGTTTTCCACTCCTAGCCCTCCCACCTCTATCTTCCCTCTGAGACTCAAAAGTCTGTTCCATATTTCTATGTCTCTGGATGTATTTTGTTCATCAGTTTATTTTGTTCATTAAATTCCACAAAAAAGTGAGATCATATACTTGTCTTTCTCTGACTGGCTTACTTCACTTAGCATAATGCTCTCCAAGTTCCTCTATATTTTCTCAACGATTAAGAGATTCTTCTTTTTTATTGTTGCACTAGAGGCCTGGTGCACAAATTCATGCACGGATGGGGTCCCTCGACCTGGCTGGCGATTGAGGCCTATCCAGGGGCCAGCCGGCTGGGGAAAGAGGCCACGGGAGGTTGGCTGTGGGAGCACACTGACCACTAGGGGGCAGCTCCTACATTGAGCATATGTCCCTGGTGGTCCATGTGCATCATAGAAACTGGTCAACTGGTCGTTCTGGTCATTTTGGTTGTTCGGTTGTAACGGTCACTTAGGCTTTTATATATATATACTAGAGGCCTGGTGCACAAATTTGTGCACGGAGGGGTGGTCCCCCTCAGCCCAGTCTGCCCCCTCTCCAATCTGGGACACCTCGGGGAATGTCCGACCGCCAGTTTAGGCTAAACCGGCGGTCGGACATCCCTCCCTCTCACAATCCGGGACCACTGGCTCTTAACTGCTCACTTGCCAGCCTGCCTAATCACTCCTAACTTCACCCCCTCCTGGTATGGTTACCCCCAACCTCCCCCCCTGCCGGTGTAGTCGCCCCTAAGTGCCTACCCACCACTGGCCTGGTTGCCTCTTAGTGCCCCCCCACCAGCCTGGTCACCCCTAACTGCCCCTCCCCTTGCTGGCCTGGTTGCCCCTAACTGCCCCTCTGTGGGCCTGGTCATCCCACGCAGCCTGCTGCTCGGACGTTTCGTCACCCCTCACTAACCCCCCTGCCAGCCTGGTCGCCCCATGCATCCTACTGCTTGGTTGTTTGGTCGCCCCTCACTGACCCCCCTGCCGGCCTGGTCGCCCCATGCAGCCTGTCCGGTTGTCTGTTTGGTTGCGATGGTCACTTAGGTTTTTAGAAATATAGATAGATAGTATTCCATAATGGAAATGTATCACAGATTTTTTATCCACTCATCTACTGATGGGCACTTGGGCTATTTCCAGATCTTAGCTATTGTAGATTGTGCTGCTATGAACATAGGGGTGCATACGTTTTTTTCTGATTGGTGTTTCAGTTTTCTTAGGATGTATTCCTAGTAGTGGGATTACTGGATCAAATGGCAGTGACATATTTAATTTTTTGAGGAAACTCCATACTGTTTTCCACAGTGACTGTCTGCATTTCCACCAGCAGTGCACTAGGGTTCCCTTTATTCCATATCCTCACCAACACTTGTCATTTGTTGATTTGTTGATGGTAGCCATTTTGGTGTGAGGTGATATTTCATGGTTGTTTTAGTTTGCGTCTCTCTGATGATTAATGATTTTGAGCATTTTTTCATATGTCTCTTGGTCATTTGTATGTTCACTTTGGAGAAGTGTCTATTTAGGTCCTTTACACATTTTTAAATTGTATTGTTTGTCTTCCTTTGTTAAGTTGTATGAGTTCCTTATATATTTTGGCTATTAATCCTTTATCAGATGTATCATTGCCAAATATGTTCACCCATACAGTGGGATCCTTTTTCATTTTGCTGATGGTTTCTTTTGATGTGCAGAAAATTTTTATTTTCATGTAGCCCCATTTACTTATTTTCTCCTTAATTTCCTTTGCCCTAGGAGGTGTATCCACAAACATGTGAGAGATGTCTGCGGTTTTGCTGCCGATAGTTTCATCTAAGATTTTTATGGTTTTGTGACTCACATTTAAGTCTTTTATCCATTATGAGTTTATTCTTGTGTCTTCTGTGAGTTGGTGGTCTAGTTGCATTTTTTTTTTTTTGTGCATTTCTCTGTCCAATTTTCTCAACACCATTTCTTGAAGAGACTGTCTTTACTCCATTGTGTGCTCTTGTCTCCGTTGTCAAATATTAATTGAGCATAATGGCTTGGGTAGTTTTCTGGGTTCTGTTCTGTTCCATTGATCTATATGCCTGTTCTTGTGCCAGTAGTAGGCTATTTTGATTACAATGGCTTTGTAGTATAACTTGATATCTGGTATTGTGATTCCTCCAACTTTGTTCTTCGTTCTCAATATTGCTGCAGGTATTTGGGTCTTTTATGGTTTCATATAAATTTTTGGAACATTTGTTCTAGATCTGTGAAATAAGCTGTTGATATTTTAATAGAGGTTGCATTGAATCTATATATTACTTTGGTTAATATGGACATTTTAATGATGTTAATTCCACCAATCCATGAACAGGTATATTCTTCCTCTATCTCTTTTTTCAATGTCTATATTTTTCTGAGTACAAGTCATTTACCTCATTGGTTAAGTTTATTATTAAGTATATTAATTTTTTGTTGCAATGGTAAATGAGATTGTTTAGTTTCTCTTTCTGAGAATTCATTATCTATAACAGGGGTCCTCAAACTTTTTAAACAGGGGGCCAGTTCACTGTCCCTCAGACCGTTGGAGGGCCAGACCATAGTTTAAAAAACAATATGAACAAATTCCTATGCACACTGCACATATCTTATTTTGAAGTAAAAATACAAAATGGCAAAAACACCCACATGTGGCCTTGGGCTGTAGTTTGAGGATGCCTGATCTATAATGATAAAAGCATAAATGCTAATTAGACCAGACATCCTTCTAGATGACCTTCCGACCTTCCGGATGAAGCCAGGGTTGTGAGAGAAGCCCGGGTCCCGGATGCCTGCCGGTGGCTGGAGGGAAGCCCAGGTCCGCGAAGCCTTCCAGCAGCCAGAGGGAAGCCTGGGTCTCAGGTAACAGAGGGAAGCCAGTATCGGCAGCCAGGGGAAGGAAGGCCTACACTTGCACAAATTTCGTGCATCGTGCCTCTGGTTGGTGTATAAAAATGCCATTGATTTCTCTGTGTTAATTTTGTGTCCTGCTGTGTTTCCAAATTAATTTACTAAATCTTGAATAATTTTTGGTGGAGTCTTTAGGTTTTCTATGTACAATATCATGTAATCTGTGAATAATAGGAGTTTGACTTCCTCCTTTCCATTTGGATTCCTTTTATGTTTTCTTCTTGTTCCTGTTCTTAGGGGAAATAGTTTTAATATGAGTAACTATTGATAATAAATTAAAAAAATAACAACATTATTCTCATGTATTTTTAATTATTTTAGCAAAATCAGTTGTACTAAGATATATAATGATTATCTTATTCAGAGTAGATGTACATTTAATAGAAGTAAGATAAATCACTTCATAAAAATAGCATTGCTAAAATTATGAATATTATAGTGCTAAACAGTCATATATATAGTGTTGGTCATAAATTTAGACTGATATTTCCCATAAAAGCACATTTTAAATTAAAAATTTTGCTTATTATTCAACACAAATAGACAAAAAACAAAACTAAAGAAAAGTGCATTAAACTACAAATGCTGATACTAGAAATGGATATGAAATAATCTTATCATCATAATGCAGTGACTGTTTGAAATACTATTAATGTTTACTTCAAATGAACTTCACAGTATTTAGTAAAGGAGTGAGGAAAATGGAAGGAAAAACAGAAAACCATATATACTCTACATACTACATAGAAAAGCATTTCTTATCCCCACCCTACAACATAATGGAAATATTATATATTTATGTAAAATCACATAATAAAAACTATAATATCTAATTAGGATTATATGATATTCTAATAAATGTAGAAATTAGAAAACTCTAAAATAAAGTTAAATTTTATTTCAAGAAATAGTGTAGCTTTGTTTTAATAAAACTGCATTATAAGTATTATATTTATTATATTTGAAGTTCAAATTAACATGAGGAATGTTGTCATGGGTGTTTGCATGTGGGCGTGCATGTGGTATGAGGGATTTAGAAAATTTCAATTTATTAACAGATTTTCTTCTGTTACATTTAAAAACATTTTAAGTGTAAATTTCCTTTTAGAAGTGGGTAAGATAACTGCTAGTTTATGTTATTTATTTACCAATCATTTTTTAGTTACTACTGTATGCCTGTAGAATATTAAGATCATACTACATTAAAATTAAATTGATAATATTTTATGGGCAACTATACATGTGAAACTATAATTAAATTAAAAGAAAAAAAGTATTGCAATGTTCAAAGTTTGAATACCTTAAAGCTTAGTCTAATAACTTATTGTCTCATACCATATATATACATATATGTATGTACACCTTTGCCAAAAATTTATAATTCTAAAACTAAACTTGCTCTTTCCATTGTTTATAAAACTGCAATATTTCTAAAAATGTAAAATAAAATAAAAGCATAATAACCTTGCTCTGACTATAGTAAATATGTTAAAATATTTTTCACAAATGTTCATATTACATAATTTCAGACTGTGATTATTTTTCAACTAATAGTGGAATCTAGCATGTCCCTGAGGCCTAGGGCACAAGATCTGTTGGAGAGATTGGCGTATGTGGCATCATTTGTGATAAGGAAAAGTGAGCATTGCAAGGTAGGAGAAAAGGGACTACACACAGGCTATCACTTTGACTTTCAGAGTAAAACACTCTGTGTAATTTATTTTACCTGATTCCTCCTTCCCCTTTTCCCATTCCAATTATCTCTCTTATTCAACTCCTATTACAGATCTCAGCCGCTGGCAAAAGTTGCACACAGGAAAGATTCCTCCGAGGCTGAAGCTCATGCTCATCCCCGGATTGCCCAACAGTCAGTACCTCTACATCTTGTAGCTGAATTCCCAGCGCACATCACCCTTACTATAGCAGCTGGTGACCCCAAAATGATAAGTGGAAGCAAAATATTCCAATTGCTTATGGTAACTTTACTTGCCCAAGGTCAGAACAACCGAGGGATCTGTTTAGCAATCCCTGGTGAGGAATTGTACTAATTTTACCTTTCTTCTGAATGAGTCTGAAACTCCAAAATGCCTTGTAAAAACAGAACGGTGAATTTGAAAATACAAATCATCTTCATGACAGCATTGTCTTTAATCTTAGCTGCTAACCTGAGCATTCTTTCAACTATAATGTAAGCAATGATTTGCTGGAATAAAAGTAGCTAAAAGGAACATGCATTGCAAGCCCTCTGGGATTTGGTGACAGTCTCTCTTAAATAAACCTAGCAGAGGAAGTTGCAGGGAGGGAAGGCATGGATAAATAAGAATAGCCTAGAAAGTAGCACAGAAAGGCAGGTCAAATCATTAAGCTAATCAGATAAATGGATTGAACTCTTATTTTTTCTGGAAGATGGCAGCTTCTTTCTTAGAAAACACTTAATCATTACAAATTTCATGCTCAGCTAATAAAAGTTAGTGATTATCCAATTAGTAAGTGGCTCTGCTGCTTACATGCTTAATTAAAGATGTTTGACATAATTTCTCTTTCCTAGGTCTTGGAAGCTTAAAACTGAGAATTGCTGCTGACAATTCAGCAACCACAGACTGTTAGGCTTCTTCATCCCTCAGCATTACATTACCCTTCCCAAGTAATTCCTATCGGTAAGTAATAGCCGTAAAAGAGACATGCTTTTTACGTGCATTCATTCAATTCTCAAAAGGTTAGAAATCTGGTATTATTCTGCTAATATTTTCTTATGCAGATGAAGAAATTGAGGCTTACAACATTACATAATTATTCTAAAGTCTTATTGATAATAAATAGAAAGCAGGTTTCTGAAACCTGAGATTTTCACACTTGAAAGTCCGTTGTCTCTCTAGTCAAACCCATCTGTGGGTAAAGTATGCATTATAATAAATGAGACTAATATGTTGTAGAAATTGATTGGCTTTAGGAGGAGAAATGCTGACTATTTAAATTATCTCAACATTAGAATCACAAGTTAAACAGCACCCACAAAGAACAAAATATTGAATGTTAATGAGAACATATAATGTTTAATGGAAGTTTTGGAGGAAAATATACTAAGGAGGGATGTAAACCACTCAAGGAGATATGTATATCTCTTCTATATCCATAATACACTTGCATACATATACATACTTTGGCATACACGAATTCCAACTTTTAATGCAGTTCTTTTATATTATCTTATTTAGCTACTGTACAACTCTGTTAATTTATGGTTTTACACAGCACTCGGGTTAATCAAACAAACTAAATAATCAAATGCATTGATGGCTAGTATAAATTTATATTTATGTATAAAATATGCAGCTATCTCTAGTTTCTATTTTTTAAAGTTTTTTTTAATTAAATTTATTGAGATGACAATGGTTAATAAGATTATAAAGGTTTCAAGTGTACATTTGTATGATACATGTTCTATATATCTCATTGTGTGTCCACCACCCAAAGTCAAATCATCTTCCATCACCATGTATTTGGTCTCATTTACCCGTTACTACCTGCCACCCCTTCCCTCTGGTAACCACCACAGTTTCAAGTTTCTATTTTTAAATTTTATCCAGTAAAACTTTCAAAGGTCACAAGAAGTAGCTGCTAAAAATACATATTTTTTTTATTATTAAACTAGAGGCCCAATGCACGAAATTTGTGGACTCGGGGAGCAGGGTCCCTCAGCCTGGCCTGCACACTCTCACAGTCTGGGAGCCCTCAGGGGATGTCCAAATGATGGCTTAGGCCCGCTCCTTGGGGAGCCGGTGGTCAAATATCCTTAGTGCTGCCACAGAGGCGGGAGAGGCTCCTGCCACTGCCGCTGTGCTCGCCAGCCATGAGCCAGGCTCAGGGCTTCTGCCTGAACAGTGCTCCTGCTGTGGGAGCACACTGATGGACAGGGGGCAGCTCCTGTGTTGAGCGTCTGCCCTCTGGTGGTCAGTGCGCATCATAGCAACCTGTCATTCAGCCAGTTCAGTTGATTTGCATATTAGCCTTTTATTATATAGGATGTTTCTTAGGGAAATAGATATGATGCACAAAAATACGACACACGGCTTATTTAAAAGCATAGGGAACAATTTTACAATTTTTGTTGAATTAGTGTTTTCTTTTAATCTTGAGACACCAATGCTGTACTGAAAAATAGTTGGCAGTATTTTTGGAGTGACAATGACTAAATTATTTTATTTTAGTAGCCTTACTGTTGATTTCAATGTAATGGAACATTGATATAACACCATAAAATACAATTTTTTTGAGAATCTATATCTCATGTCAATTGGAAATGTTTTGAGAGAACAGTTTTGTATTTTTTTTCCTATTTATTTTTTTTACTCCTTCCTATATATTTTATGTTTGAAAAGTTCCTTCTCTTCAATTTATACACCATTATATGTTTTCTGGGTCAATTCACTTTTCTAAACTTAAATTTAAGCTGTACTTATAAAAAAATTAATGCAAACTTTAAGTAAAAATTAACTTAAAAAAACATATACAACAGTGCCCTTTTAGGAAATTTGAAACTTTTATGTGAAACTTTTATATATTTTAGCTATATATTTTATTAGAAAACTATTCCTTATTATATAATTTTAATGATTATTTTTAAATTATAGCCTTAACATTTTAATTTAGCACTATCTTTAATGCATAAAAGAAGATCACTTGATACTTGGCATCCCATATCTCAAGTTACATAATACTTAGTGTACTGGTTAATAATGTTGATGTTTTTCAATAGATGGAGTTACACATATGTTGATATATATGCAATTTGATATGTATGCTATTTTGTTGTATTGACAACAAGCTTCAAAACTTCATATGTCAAATTTTCTGAAGGTGTTAACATCATAGATATTTTTATGCTTAAAAATGTTGAATTTTGTGCCAACAAAAAGAGCATTTGCTTGAAGCTTTAATTCATTACTTTATTTTGAAGAAAAGTGCTGCTGAATACTTTGGGAAGCTTATGGTGAACATGCTTCATCTCAAGATACTTGTGAACACTGGTTTAAACACTTTAAAAGTGATGATTTCTATGTGAAAGACAAAGAACGTCCAGGTCAACCGAAAAAGTTTGAAGACCAACAATTACAAGCATTATTGGATGAAGATGTGTGTCAAACTCAAAAACAACTTGCAGAAAGATTAAACATTGCTCAGAAAACAATTTCTGATAATTTACAAGCAATGGGAAAGATTTTAAAGGAAGGAAAATGGGTTCCACATCAACTGAACAAAAGACAAATGGAAAACCAAAAAGTCCTCAGTAAATTATTGCTTCAATGGCACGAAAGAAAGTCTTTTTTTTGCATCGAATTGTGACTGGTGAGGAAAAGTGGATTTATTTTGAGAATCCCAAATACACAAAATCATGGGTTGATCCAGGTCAACCATCAACATCGACTGCAAGGCCAAATCGCTTCCAAAAGAAGACAATGCTCTGCATTTGGTGAGATCAGGAAGGTGTGGTGTATTATGAGCTTCTAAAACGCAGTGAAACCATTAATACTGATTGCTACCGACAACAAATAATCAATTTGAACCACGTCTTAATCGTGAAACAACCAGAATGTGCCAGAAGACACGGCAAAGTAATTTTGCTTCTTGATGACGCACCATCACATACTTCAAAACCAGTTAAAAACATGTTAAAAGATCTTGCCTGGGAAGTATTAACCCACCCACAATATTCCCCAGACCTTGCTCCTTCAGATTAACACTTGTTCCAATCAATGGCACATGCACTTTCTGAGCAGCACTTCAAAACGTATGAAGAAGTAGAAAATTGGGTCTCTGAATGGTTTGGCTCAAAATAAGAGAAGTTCTATTGGGACGTTATCCACAAATTGCCTGAAAAAATGGGGGAAATGCATAGCTAGCACTGGACATTACTTTGAATAAAGCACTTTTGATGTTTCTCTTGAAATTATCGTGTTTTCTTTGATTACAAAATCCACATTATTAACTGATACACCTAGTACATGTTCTTGGTGATCCCATATGCTGCACTGAATTAATTATATATTTCTGTTTAACAAATAACCCTTAAAATTATTGGCCTTAAACAAAAATATTAATTTATTATTACTTATTCTGTTTGTGAGTCAAAATTTCAATCAGAAAAGAGCACAGACATTCTCATTGTAGGAGGCCTCAGGAGGAAGCATTAAATACAACAGTGGTGGCTTCTGAAGGGAATGAACCACCACATAGCTGGTGGTTGGTTTTGGCTCCAGCCTGGAAATTTGGTCAGGAATAAATAGGTGTGCCCTTTCTACATAGCCTGGGCTTCCTTGGCGAGATTCCAAGGGTAAGTGTCACAGGCGAGAGAGAGAAAACAGGGTAGAAGCCATATTTCCTTTTCTGTTCAACTTTTAGAAGTGAAGGCAGCATCACTTACACTGCATTTGATTCCTTAGGCAGTGGCACCGATCTGTCCAGAATATGTTTCAAGAAACAAAGACCCCTCACTTTTTCAGAGAGGACGGTCAACTTTCTACTATAAGATTATGTAGGATGGGATAGTTTACCATAGTTTGTTTTTTTAAGCCACACAAATATAAATAATCCCAACTCCCCCATAACCCCTATGGTTTCTTCCATTATGGTATCAGCTCTTAGTCCAAGATCTTACTGTGTAATTAAGGTTCAAGATCTCCTTTCTTGCTGTTCCTGGAATACAACTCTTTCAGTACAGTTCCATGCAGTCTAAAGATCCATGAAATGAAGAGAAAAGTCAATATGCTCCCCACATCCAATTTGCAATGGTTATGCAGACATAGCTTCATTACAACAGACAGCTCTGTTTAATGAGAGAGAAAAATGAAGTCACACAAATATGACCGGTCCATAGAAATTATGCAATTCAGCGGAGTATATGATATATGCTGATTACTTGATTTGGACCTCTTTCCTGGGAATAATTTTCCATGGCTGTTTGATGTACACTCTGACTTCTTGTCTGCCTTGTGAGCCATTTTTCCATCTCCATAAGATGTGGCCAATGCTTGCAGTGCCTATTTTTCTCAGCCTGCTCCTGTTTGTAGTTTGGACTCCAAAGGTATATTTGTATTTTGTACTATCTTTACCTCTGATGCTTATCTCTTAAAAATCTGTCAATATAAGTCTCTTAAAATATTTGTGAGTCCTCTGTGGGTCTTATGGGTGTTTTCCCATTAAAAAACCACATATAAAAATTTGGATGAAATATACTCTTCTCTGCATTGGATTTCCTATAAAGCAGCTGTAGGATAATACTATAAAGATTCTTAGAGGGGGCTCATATTTTCTGTTTAAGGCACCAACTTAAAACTTTCTGAGATCTAAATGAGACTTTTACAATCACAATGTCAGCTTTACTTTTAGATTGTTTGTCATTAATACCCTTGATGTAAGATTAGCTCAGAAGCCATTTCATAATTTTAGCATCACTCATCATCTATGAGGCTAGGAATGAGAAAATTCATTTTAGACAAAGAAAGCCATAGTTTCTTTATGTTTATTCACGTATCCTTAAGCTTATCGCTCTGTATTCACATTTTACTAAATTCATTTAGGTGAATCAAGCCAGTATTTTCAACAGAAATCTTGTTAACTTCTCATTAGGTACATGTTTTATTAAGATGATAATTTATTTTTTTCTTATTTTTCTTTTTAATGATTTTATACCTTTACATACTAACACTTATAGAATCATCCAAAGGTCATCATACTTCTGCTAACTTTATCTTCAAGGTCATTTTAACTTTAACCACCACTTGATCTCAAAGTTACTGACCTGAATTTCAGGGTTATTTTTGTTTTGTTTTGTTTGTGGAAAAACTACACTTTTAGTTGTGTAGCCATAAGTAATATATGTTAGTTACTTATCACTATGTAATGCATTATCCCTAAACAGTACTTTAACAACAATCTAACAATTTCTATGGATGGGATTTCAGGCAGAGCACAGTGAACACTGCTTTTTTTCTCTGCTCCGCAAGGCCTACTATCTCATTTAGGATACTTGAAAGCTGGGTACTGGAATTGTTTGAAGGTTTACCACTTAGATTTTTGGTAGCTACGGAAAGTGTTGGTTTAGTGACTTAGCCAGAGATATTTTTAGAGTATACACACATAGACCCTGAGGAGACATATGCTTCCTACAACATGATGGCTGGGTCTGAAACAACTGTACCCAGAGAGAAAGAGGGATGGGCAGAAGTGATTTTACCTTCTGTAACCTTGCACTACCTTCAGCTTCAAAAGTCGTGCAGGATTAATTCTATCACATTTTACAGAGTAAGGTATTCTTCTCTGTCCGGTTTTGAGTAGGAAGAGGAATCCTTCTTTGGTATATGTATGTCAATATCATAATGAAAGAAGAGTATGTGGGATTGAATATAAATAGATGTGGTCATACTTGGAAAATGCTATCTTCATCATTTAGCACCATGAGTTGACTAAAAAGTACTAAGAACATGAGGAATTTCAGAACTCATGAGAAAAATCTTATAGAAATAGCATGTTGTGCAATAAAATAGTTACTTTAATCAAAGCACCTATATTTCAGAATATATTGAAGTATGAGCAAATTTTCTGTCAACAGTTTTATCTGATACATTTTTAATGTTAAGAATAAAGGCATAGAAGAATATGTACAGTCTCAAATTACTCTTAAAAATTTCATTTTACCAAGTGAGTCCCAACTACTTTATAAAAAGTAGAAAATCAAATATACATATGAGTTTCAATGGAGGTGAAATTTTATAGGTGTGTATCATGTGCATATTTTTAATAAAATTACAAGCTGTGTGTAATGTTTTCATTGAAGTATTTGGTAATAAATTAATACATATTATAATAGTATTTTGTTTTTTTTTCTGCCAGCAAAAGTCTTCATTATGCCTAACTGGGGTCATTGTGTTTAGCTAAAGGTTTGAGACAGTAATGGTAAAACATAAATGAAAATAATGCATACCCAAGATTTAAAGGCACACCGGGACTTCATTCTTAATTCATTTTTTTTCTATAATTTCCTGGTGTTCAGTGAAAATACACTAAAATTATGGCCAGAAGAAAGTTTCAGAAAGCAGAAATGTGAACCGCTTGCCCAAAAGCTGTCTGCTAAAAAGATTAGAAAATTTGGATGATCTAGGATCTAAAATTTTATATTCTGGTGGAAAATGTAGGTTGAAATATAATTCCCATGAAGTCTGTATACTTTTACTAAAGGTGAATCAAGACAAACAAACCAACGGACCGGTAACGAATAAAGGCATAAAGGCAATGGATTTACACTCAGTTAGCTGAAGATAAAAAGTATTCTCTGAGTGAGAAGGCCTCATTTTTCTCACAAGAAGCTCTAACAATGCCTATCATTTATCGCAGCCTTGGCACTTAAGGTAGGTGAATGGCAAGCAGAACACAAATCAAGTAACCATTATCATTATCATCATTCTCATTCATCAAGAGCATATCAGTGCTTTGTGCATATGTTGAATGAAAAAAATCCAGTATTAAGTGTGGATTGATGGATAAGTTCACCTACCTCAGAGTTTCCCCAGTGAATGACCTCTTAGAAGAGATTAGAACTCATCATAAACACTGTCATTAGTGTAATCAGTAGAATTCCATTACACTTGCTGCTTATTTGTCAAATATGCTTCAGTTGAAAGCTGAATAAAAAAGCCTCATGTGCTTTGTCTCCCACAGGTCCTCAGGAAGCCAGCAACCATTGTCACTTCATGAATGATGCCCCTGGGATAGGCAGACTTGTCTGGACCAGGGGTCCTCAAAGTACGGCCCGCGGGCCACATGCAGTATGCTGAAGACATTTATCCGGCCCGCCGGGTGTTTTTGCCGCCGCTGCCTGTCCTGCTTAGCAGCCGACTTAGCAGTGTGCATAGGAATTTGTTGATAGTTTTTTTTTTAAACTATAGTCCGGCCCTCCAACGGTCTGAGGGACAGTGAACTGGCCCCCTGTTTAAAAAGTTTGAGGACCCCTGGTCTGGACTATACAACATTCTGCGTTCTTTCAGAAGAGTGAGCAAAACTCCACAAAAATTACCTGGGTTTGTTTTCCCTAATTTTTTTTTTAATCTTCCACAGTGCAGTGGGATAATTGCTTTTATAATGCATACCTAAACAGGTGTTGGTAAAGTCTGGTTAAAATATTTATTTTTACCTGCTGACTTTCCAATAGGCCCCCAACTCCCTCTTTCTGATTATCCCATGCTCCACGTAGGAGTGTAAATTGGAACTCTGAGTTAGTGGAGTTTGCTTAAGACCTGCTGTGTACTATGTTATCAGTGGCTACTTCAAAGTCCAGCATTAATAAACATTCAACTCTATTTCCTATTAATGAAAGTTCTTTAACCTTCACTATAAGCCTCAGGACTGTACAAGAAAAATTTACTGCTGCTAACTTTGAATTTGAATAGGGGACATTCAAATATGAAACTGTGTGGGCAAATTTTATCCAAGTGGCAGTAACACAGCACATTAAGAAAGAATTTTCTGCTATTTTTTTACTTCGTTGAATATTACCTTCCCATTTTTCTTCTGCATACTGAAGTACAATATGCATGTAGACATGAGCCATTTGAAAGTACTAACATTAAGAGGCAACAGCCCTGCACAGCATCTTGTTTACCCTCATGAGCATAAAAGGGAGATAAAGTCAGGGGGTCTTGTTCAGGAGATTATAAAATCAACTGGAAATTGATTGCTTATAATAACCTCCTATATTTTAAAAAATAAGTACATTTCATAGCTTCATATGTCAGGAAGAGTATTTGTGCTTAAAAGTATGTGGAAAGCACCATTGATCAATATTGTCACGATACACTATGCTATCTATATATCAGGATGTATAAGACACTGATATTTGCTAATAACTACACTGATAAGTCATTAGTTCAAGTGAATTAATAATTTCATCCTACATGTGTGGAATACTTTCAAGTCAATATACTGTGAAGTGCCTCAACATTAACTAAATTTCTATAGGTAGGTTGTCTTGTATATTATCTGTGTAATGTTTCAAATAGAAATTACACTGAAAATTTATTTCCTTTTAAATTTATATAAAGGAAAAAAGGAATTCCATTAATAAAATATTACAATTGATTAATTTAAGTATATGAGGATTCAATTTATCACAACAGTGGCATGATATTATCTTAGATTATTCATGTTCTTAATGCATCTCTCTACTTGCACCTACTATATCATGTTGAATGCAATAGGTATTTAAATATTTAGTGTTTGTAGGGTGATATCAATGTACAGAGGAAAATAATCTAACTTAATTTGGTAAATCACAAAAAAAATCTATCTTAATCATCAATGTCAGTTAATCAAAATAGTCAAAGCATGAAATCATAAATAATAAATCCTACATAATTCACACATTTTATGTTAAATATATAAATATATTAATGTATAATCACTATTATGATCTTGTGGAGAGTGTTTTCTTTACAAAGTTGTCTTATTTTTTGTTTGTTTTTTTTTGCCTAAACAACATTCATAAAGTGTCATCTATAATTTTATTTTTTTCTAAAATACTCAATAAGACAGAATAATTTTAGTTTTTCATAATTACAACACTTTACAAAGTGTTTAACTTAGTTTTTCATGAAAATGATCATTCATTTTGCAATTAAAATTTTTACCTTGTTAAAAATATTTAATTAAAAACAGAATTATAGAAACAATTATAACTGGCATATTGTGGCTTGTAAAGAAATGCAGCTCACTTGTAAGAGCACACAGCTTAATAGGTTGGAGCAGAAGTGCACATGGAGTCATGAGAAAAGGAATTTATTTCTCAGTGTGCCAGGTGCATCTGCCAGTAAGTATTATAAAGAGGAACAAAGATAAATAGTTAAAACTGAATGTTAATTACCAGTAATTTTGTTAAGTTGGGGTTCTATTGTTCATATTGGTGGACATATTTCCCTCTGGCCTTTAGAAATAGCATTTATTATAGTGCAATGTGTAAGGTAGGTGTTCAATAAAAGTTTGCTGCATTATTCAGGAATTCCATATTGGCTAATGAGACAGTGTAAACAAACCAGAAACATGCACTTCTTACCATGTGTTTATAAGCAGAATTATCCATTTTAAAGGTCTTAGAATGGCAGGCAAGCTAACACCGTCATTGAGAAACACTGGGTCACAAGCTATTTGGACTTTTTCTCTATCATCAATTTACTCTTGCCACTGTTTCTCAAAATTGAAACAAAGATTAGCTGAAAGCTCATTCTGAGGAGACATGTAGTATGAGTCATTCAATTTGTTTTCTATGTTATTTAAGGTGCTAGAAAAGTAATATATATATATATATATATATATATATATATATATATATATATCACATGAGCTTTTGAGAAGGTAATGTAAGAAAGCCTAGTTCACTAGAATTTCTATATTCAGCCAAAATATTATAAAGTGTGTGTGAGAGAGAAATTTAAGGTATTTTTCAGGCATACATGGTGGGGCAAAAGTAGGTTTACAGTTCTATGTGAAATATGGAGTTTATTATTGTATTATTATTTATTAATTACTGTATTATTTTCTGTATGAACAACTGTAAACCTACTTTTGCCCCATTCTGTATATGAGTTCAGAAAATATACCTCCAATACACTCTCCCGTGAATCTAATTGAATTAAAATTATTTTTATAACTATTGTTAAAAGAAGATAAGAAACCAAGAAAAGGAAGCCAGGCAATCCACAAATTAAGGGAATATTTAAAAGAAACTAAGTGACATTTCTGGAGTAACTGTCTTAGTGGGTGACCATTTAGATTTGATATAGATGCAAATTCAGAAGAGAGGTTGTCACCAAAGAAAGGAACTGATTGCAAAATGATATAAACAATATAAAAATAGAATTAAAAAATGCTGTAATTCATCTGAATTTTATTTTTCTAAATATTCTAATTATAATTCTTTCTATTATAATATTTGTATTAATGAACAAAAATAGATCCAGAGACATAGAAGCATTGAACAAACCATCAAACCTCAGAGGGAGGGCAGGGGAGTGGGGGTAAGAGATCAACCAAAGGACTTATATGTATGCATATAAGCATAACCAATGGGCATAGACAGTAGGGGGGTGAGGGCCTGTACTGGGGGGCAGGAGTGGGTGAGGAAAAGTCAATGGGGGAAAATGGAGACATATGCAATACTTTCAACAATAAAGAATTTAAATTAAAAAAAAAGAAAATTCATGAAATAAAAGACATGTCACCATAGTTTATTACTACTGCAATATTATTTTTTTATTTGAGCCTTTAAATAAATCTTTTCTAATTTCATTATTTTTCTTTGATCATATTCTCATAAATTAAAAGCATCCTTTGATTATGGAAAATCTAAGACATTTTGCTTGTTATATATGTGATACATGTTTTCAAAGACATTTTTACCTCGTAATGCCATCACAATATTCTCTGAGTCTGCTAAATAAATCTCTGTAAATTGTCTGAGGATCCCAGTTGATGTCTTCATGTCTAGAAATCCACTTCAATTCTTGGAGGTTTGTATGTATTGGTGGGAACAGCTGTTCAATAGATTTCTTTACATGGATTAGATATCATGCTTTAAGACCACATAAGCTAAGGTCCCAAATCCCTCAGCTCTCACCCAAGCTACCCCAGTTCATGTCATTTATATAGAATGGGATCTCTTTTATTCACTTGAGTTACACATCTATTTGTGGAGGTTGTGGCAGGGGTCAAGGATGAGTGATGGGATTTGTTGATTTCTGAGAGTTCTTTGTACAGAGATAGTGGAGAAGTGAGGTGGAATGAGTAACTATTCCAGTTAGAATATTTCAAATAATGTACAAGTTTTTGTTTCACATCTCATTTCAGGATTCTTCAATTCACTTGGCCTTTCTAACCCTTTATCTCTCTGAATTTCTACAAAAACAAACATGCATTATGCAAGTTGCAGAAGAAAATAGAAAGAGCAGAAATATTACTTGAAGTAATAATGGCTAAAAACTTTGAAAATCTCCTTAATTTGATGAAATACTGCAAATCCAAGAAAGTCAATGAACTCCAAGTAAGATAAACCCAGAGCCCCACAATGAGACACATTATAATCAAACTGTTGAAACCCAAAGACAGAAAATGCTAAAAATAGCCAGAGAGAAGTGACTCGCCCCATTAATGGCATCCTCAATAAATTTATCAGCCAATGTCTCATCAGAAACCTGGAGACTAGAAGGTAGTGGGTAATATATTACAATGGCTAAAAGTAAAAAATAAAATAAAATAAAAAGTAAAGTCAAATTAGAATTCTACAGTAACCAAAGCTATCTTTTAAAATGAGGAAGAAATTAAGACATATCCAGTTAATTCAATATGACTACACCTACCCTCCAAGAAATGTTAAAGGAAATCCTTCAGGTACGAATGAAAGGACACTAGACAGTAACTCAAAGCATATAATGATCTAAATAATCTCCACTAATGGTAAATGGACGAGAAAATAAAAAAAAGCCAGTATTATTGTCATCTTGGTTTGTAACTTCACTTTTTATTGTCTATAAAATTTTAAAGACAAATTCATAAAAAACAAGTTCTATAATGCTACTTTTATACACGTAATAGCCCTTTTCTTAAAACTAGTCAGAAGATCTTAGTTGCATATTCCTTAAACTTATAATGTCCAATATGAGAAAGAGAACCCTCATTTAGAATCTCCATTGCTAAAAAAAAAGGTTGCATGGCTTTTAACTATAAAAATTAGTCTGTGGCCTTTGTGTCTTCAGAGGACCAGATAACCCTGGCTGGAGGGAAGCCAGGGGCAAAGGTATGGGTAAAGAATGGAGACGGGCTTTCCTCAACACAGTCATTCCGTCCATTGAGCTGGCATGAAGAAAGGCAAAGCTTAAAACGTAAGTCAGAAGGGGAAAGAGGGCCCCCAGAGCAACTTGCAAAGTGTCTGGTTCTGAAATCTAATATGGTGCGGGGGGATGCCGTGATTCAGGAAAATAACATATAACAATTTTATTGATCCATTAAAAAAGAAAAGCTACACAGTAACTGTTATTATCCCCACACCCTTGGTTAAACCTCTTAGCACAGACTATGGTTCCGAAGAACTGGTTCTCCAATAGCTATCCAAAGGAAAAACTTGGTGAAGGATTGCAGGTCTTCCACTACCTATTATATCTGTAAAGGAGAACTGATCAAGTGACAATGGTGTCAACTGACCATCATGCTGCCCGGCTGGTGTGGCTCAGTGGTTGAGTGTCGACCTGTGAACCAGGAGGGCATATGCTGGGGAGGCGAGCTCAATCCCCAGTGTGGGGCATGCAGGAGGCAGCCAATCAATGATTCTCTCTTTATCTCTCTCTCCCTCTTCCTTCCTCTCTGAAATCATTAAAAATATATTTTTAAAAAATGACCATCGTGCCAACTCCTTAATTGAACATAGTGCATTGACTACTGAGTGAAAGCAGATTTCATAGGTGTCCCTACGTGTTCCTTTCCTATTCCCTTCCATTACATTTAATGACACTCACATACATTCCCACATCTTTTTTTCATCTGTCAATGCAATACATTATAGTATCCTGAAAACACATGGTGAATTGCTCGTTCTCTACCCCAAATAAGTTCTTCCTTTTCCGCTTAGTAACAGAACTCTCATCTTATTTAGGTAGCAATGTAAACAGCTTTAAACAGTTTTTCCCAGTCAACATAATAGGTTGATGTGGGAGGTACAATAAGCCTTGCTGATACGTGAAAAAGCAGCATGAATTTTGTGGGAATCTTGAAAATCCTCCTTAGAAAGGTGGCAGAGAGCTCATGTGTACCCCGTTTGGTTCTTCCCACTTCTTCTTACGTTACTGCTTAGCATCTGGAAGGATCATGAGGCCAATTGAAAATGGAAGACTGGGCTAAGGACAGCAGAGCAAAAGTAGAAGAGGATATTTGTTCTGGCAAACAAGGAGCTATTATACCAGATCTGGAATGTCTATCTCTGGATTTCTTTTATATAAAAAAAATCAATTAATATATTTTAAATTCTTATGTTTTTTGACTTGTAACTAGAAGGTAAATATAAGACCTGTCATATATACAGACTGGATTTTAATTAGACAATCTACTTTTATTTCATAATACTTCTATTTTTATTTTAGAAACTATATTTTTTTCCTATCTAAAAAGCTTAATGTACTTTCTCCTTCCTAAAATGAATTTCCCCATAATGTTCACCTGGAAAAAATGTTAATTTGATTATGTTGGGCCTTGCTGAAATATCATATAAAATATAAAGCCTTCCCAGATGTTTCTCATCCATGTTACTGACTTTCTATTATTGCCACAGTACAATCACTTCTGCTTTGCTCTCATAATTTCACCACTTGCTGTTATAAATTGATTAGCTTTTGCATGTGAGAATTGTGTGTGAATTTGGAACATGAAAATCATCTCATCTATTTTGTATGTAAGCACATAAAACATATCAATTTATGTCATGCAGGCATTCACAAAATAAATTCAATATTAAATTTTGATTATTTAACATCAAAAATTATCTAGAGAAGCACTCTTAGAATGTCACTAATATTTAAAATATATTTTATTTATGTATATCTATATATATAGATATATAGATATATAGATATAGATAGATAGATAGATAGATTAGATAGATAGATAGATAGATAGATAGATAGATAGATAGATAGATAGAGAGAAGGGATCACATCAGCACTAACCCTAAAAAGAACCAATATTTTTTTGAGAATCTTGATATACTAATACCTAATTATTGCTTATTCACTTTCAATTATTTCTAAATTTAAACCAAACGTATTTAAAATGTTAATTAGCTACCTAGATAGTTCATCTGGTTAACCACCTCAATTTAAAAATGACATTTAATCAAGGAAAAATGTGGGTGAAAATAACATTTGAGTATATTCCTTTCCAGTGTTTTTGTTGTTGTTGTTGTGTGTTTTTTTTTTTATCTTGCAAAATAAAGTACTTAAGGAACTTCATATGTAAAGGAATTCATCCATGATTTTCTAAGACCTAGTTGATAAACATTTTCACTTGAAACTCCCAAAATTCTCACCAGTCCAAACCAAAGTTAATATCTTCCTCCCAAAATAGCTCATGCTCCGTTTCCTTTATTTTGTATATTACTGTTTTAATCCCTCAAGCCTATAACATGGTGAAATGTTACTTTTCTTTGGTACCTAACTCAACTTTTCTGTCATGCCTCTCTAACTATCTTCCATGCCTATCATACACTGTCTATTTCCAGAGTTACCCTGCTGATTCATGGCCTCGATTATTGCAATATAAGAATTTAATATTACTGGCTTCATACCATATTACCTAACCTAAAATTTACAATGCCTCTTTATTGCATAAAGATAAAATTCCTCTGATTTAAAAGGCCTCCATGTTTCTTCCTAGCAATTTATCACACACTACTAATTTATCTTCTCTGCTATAATCAGACACTAGAGTCCCTGAAACTTCTATGTGACTTTTTTCTCCCCAAATGCCTTCTTTTATGTCTATTTGTCTTTTCACTGAGGATCTCAGATCATTGTGCTTTCTGAAGTTCTTCCCAGTAATTATAATTTTTTTGAATGTTAAGAGTCATCACTCATTATCAGCACTTCCTCGCTGCCTCTAATCAGTTACCTCATTGTCCAGGTAATGGCATGTGAGTGGTTTTATGCCTCTTTAATGGAATTTAATCTGTAGCCTTTGTGGGCCTCTCATTTAGAGGCTTTGCTCTCAGTGCCTGCTTGGTTGTTGCGCTGTGCTGTTTGGTTGCTTGTCTGCAAAGTATTAGATGTCTGAACACTTGTTTAGAAAAAAATGGCAAAGTCAACTCAAGATGAAAAATTATATTATTTAATAAAAGGAATAAGAGATATTGAATTCATGGACATATATTTAGTGGTGGTAATAGTGTCAATGTTCCCAAGGGCCTTTAACAGTATCTAATAAAATCTTCAGAATAATGATTGAAAATAAGTATCATAATGTTATTTTAAAAAAGAAAAAAATAAAATTGAAAAGTTACTGTTTGCATAGATCACCGACTCTGCAAATGGTAGTGCAGCAATATGTACTAAAATCTATCTTATGTGGAAATTTATTCCAATATAAATCTTCAAATTTTATAAGCAGTAAGGAAAGGTTTTGGTATAAAAATAAGAGCAATTTTAAATTTATGTTGAAGGAGTTGTTTATTTTTCACTCACTATGGTAGCACAGTAACCGGGACTCCTAGAAAAGAGGAACGTGAGATACTCTGTATTTAATATAACAATTAGGTTAAAAGGATGTATTAGTCTCCCTTTTACTTTTGGAAGCTATAGCAGAGCATAATAAGCAGCTGTGTGGACATGGCCACAGCTTATTTGAAGAATAGAAATTTCTCATTTATTTCCAAAGTAATAAACAACAACTCCTCTAATTTTTCATGGACAATTTAGAAATATGATGGAGACAGGGTCACATCATAATGAATTTGTTTTGTGGCTAATAGATACAGGTCTATTGTACTTACAAAGGCAATCACAAATTAACAAAATAACCCTTATGTAATTAACCTAGTACAAATACACAGATTAATCAGTCCTTTTCATCACTGACCTTGTTTGAAAAAAAAAAATCTCTCACATCTAAAACTAAACAGCAAAAGAGAACATGAAGAGAAAGGTAATAATTCTATTGCTTTCCTAAGACATTTACAAATGACATATATGAGACAGTATAAATGTACATATTAAAAATATAATATCTATACTGTTTGTATTTGGCTGGGAAGTTTGGATCCTTACCAAAATATTAATAAAATTTTGTGTAATAAATTATGGGATCAGTCATTGGAATGGTAATATAAATCTCAGTTATGTTTGAGAATGCTATGAGTAATTTACCTATATGTTAGGATATGGGAAGCTTAATTGATTTGTGGAATCATCTGCTTATACTTTTTATTTTCCTTTTATCAAGTATTTATTTTACTTCATTTAAGTAGATGCAAAAAGATAATGAATTTCTCTATTTAAAGTACTCTTTTACAATCTCCCTCCTTTACCTAATCACCAGCCTTAAGGAAAAAAACACACACAAAAAAAAAACCAAGGGGGTTTAAAATTAGAAGTTATATCTGGCCAGTCATAAGTACTCAGCATCATTGATAATTCCCTTATGAGGAAATATAGTCTATATATATAAAAATGGAGATCAATTCCCTTTGATGAGTTAAATATAATTCAAATTTCAAAAGTAAACACAATAGAAGGGCCAACAAAAAACATGGAATATGTAAATGTAGATGACATTTATTATTCTTAACTTAGTTTTGATATATTTATAAAAATGTTAATGTTAGAAAATAACATGTTTATTTTCAAAAATTTTTACAAGTATTTATATCTCATTGGCTTACTCAGTGCTACCTTTAAATTAATTTTAGCCTTCCATAGTTAAATCACATTTGTTGAGGGTGTCCTGATGTCCAAGTTATTGTTATATAGCAAATAAAAATAATTTAAAGTTGTAAAGACTCTCAGAAAAAAATACTAGCATCTTTCATAAAGAACCTGATAATATTAGAGAGAGTTAATCTGGCCAAAGTCACAGAAGTATTTATTGTCCTTGATTAGCACCTCTAATTCCTTTTACCTTGTTCTCTCCATAACATCTTCATTATGCTCACCAAAGGTATTTGCTATTCTGCTATGGTTAAAAGATTTCAATTTTCATCTATATGAACACTGTAGTTAAGGAAATGTTTTGATTTTCAAAGTCTTAACTAGAAGCAATATTCCATTTTCTGGCAACGTGTATCTGTATACCTAAAGGCATAGTAAAATCCTGAGCGTGCTACCTCATTATGAATTGTGGTAGAGAAAAAAAATATTCAGAAAAAGAGAGGAAAAGAAAGCTGTAAAGTCCAATGTATTTTTTAAAAAAATTTACTGATTTTTAGGAAGAGAGGTAGAGAGATAGAAACATCCATGAAAAACATCGATCGGCTACCTCCTGCACACCTCCTACTGGGGATCCAGCCCACAACCCAGGCATGTGCCCTGACCTAGAATCAAACTGGTGACCTCTTGGCTCATAGAGATGCTCAACAATTGAGCCACCCTGGCCAGGAAGTCCAATGTATTTTTAATTAATGTGTTCTTTTTGTTAAATAAAGTTTTTTTCATCTACACAGCATGTCAAATCATTTCATTTTTAGCTTGTTATAATATATTTTAAGCTGTACTAAATTAAGACATTGATACCTTGTTAGCAACACTACAAATTGCCATTGTCACCAAACTGTGTTCATGTCATTAACTTCAATATACAAAATGATAAGAATTTTTCCCATTTGTAACAAGTCAATTAATTCACATTGATAAATTCAAGTCAAGTGTTACCCATAGAATAAATATATGTGCAATTTGTATTAATATGATAAAATATTGTGCATATCTTAGTTTAGAAAAACTTGGTAGTCATCTAATTAGAAACAAACACTTATAGTTGATGGTTTTCTTACTCAAATTAAAGAATATTTTCTTCTACACCTTAAATAATATGCTTTACCTGGAAAATATATACACAATTAGATATTATAAAGCTGTCAAATTTATTTCATATCTCCTTATTAAATAGGAAGAATGACAAGAGAAATCATCAGAGATGATCTCATATTGCATGAGAACTCATATATGCTCTGCATAGCTATTGTGGTCACAATAAGTCCCAAATAGACATAATAAAAAATGAAACATTCATTTAAGGAAAATAAAATTCATGAGTATTATCAAGTTGCTCTAGCACTTATATAACAGTCAGGAAATAACTGAAGTTAGCAATAAAAGTATTTTAAATAAATTATACATATTTAACAAGTCATGCAATGAAATATTCTTTTGAGCATTAGACCAATGTGAAAAAAAAGTAAACAAATGTTGGAGTCATTGGCCTAAACACTATTGTTGACGTAAATGACTTAAATTTTCAGCAAGATAGTTACTGTCTAGGAGGTTGAGAAGTGCTAATTTTTGTATAATTAAATTTTTTCTTACAAGTACTCTCCTCACATTTTCTGCATGCATGTATTTTTTTTGAGGTTGATCTAAAATCTAAATTTAATCACACTGTCACATATCTGTAGCAAATATGCAATTTTGATTATATATATAGTTCTATCCAAAGATATTTCCTTAATATCTCAAAATATTGTGATTTCCAAGGTTTATATCTAAGGAATTGGGGGTGAAAGTCTTACATAGAATATTCTGTTTGAAAGAAGATACTACATTTTAATGATCAGGTTATCAAATTATGACATACCTCTAAATTCTCCAATTTAATTTCCTCATTTCTGTAAATATTTAGTGAAAAATAAGCAACATCAATGTTCATTGAGTTAAAATGTATTATGCCTAAAGAAGGGTCTTAGACCAGATACAGGATGGGTCAAAAGTAGGCTTACAGTTGTTCATATTGAAAAATAATACAATGATAAATTAATAATAATATAAGAATAAACTGTATTCCTCATTCTCACAACTGTAAGCCTACTTTTGCCCCAGGCTGTATTGTGGTTCTTTTTTTTTTTTTAATTCTTGAAGATTTTCACATCTTAGAATATATTAATACTAGAGGCCTGGTACATGAAAATTTGTGCTGGGGGGGTGGGAAGGAGGGGTCCCTCAGCCCAGCCTGCGCCCTCTTGCAGTCTGGAACCCCTCAGGGGATGTCCACCTGCCAGCTTAGGCCTAATCTCCGGGGGATCGGGCCTAAGTTGGCAGTCAGACATCCCTCTGGCAGCCCGGGAGCCTTTGGGAGATGTCCCACTGTGGCTTTTTCTGTACAATATAATTATTTTATTATATACCAGTTCACTATTTTTCATTACCTTTCAGTTTCTGGTTCGTTCTCTTTTTACAATGTGCAATACTAGAAAATCCAACCATCTAGGAGAGCCACATAAGGATATGAGTTTCCCTTCTAGTTGTGTGGGGAAAAAAAAAAAAAAGAGAGAGAGCAGAAAGATAGGATGAAATTACTCATCTTCCAGGGAGAACAATAAATTGTGTACTCTTTTTCCTATTGATCAGAATGTTGCTAATACCTGGAGCTTTCTCTCATCTTACTTGAGATTTCTCACAGATTTTGTGGTGATACTGTTGTGGCAGAATGCACGGGAGAACGATCAGCCAGCACTCTGAGGGAGGAAAGTTTAACCTTTATTTCGCAGATCTGCTAGTCCAGGGGTATTTCAGATCTAAAGCCTGAACTCAACTCGTGGGGAGGCTCTGACCTATATATCTCCTCCTGTGGCAGGCCCCTGAGGGTCTCCAAACTCTGCCCAAGCCAGCTATTGTAGGGGAGCCCTGGGGTTAGGCTCTGCAGCTCCACCCAAGTCAGTCAGAGTGGGGAAGTAAGACTACAGTTTAACCAGATACTGACCTAGGTTGCAAGCCCCCCATTTTCCTTTTCAGTAACATAATTCAATATTTAATGATATTTTTAATTGTTTTTAAACATCCTGTAATAAAACACAACCATTCACACCTGTATTTTTCTATAGTGCCCAATTCTTTATAGGCCAATACTGATTGGCAGTGGAGTAAGTGAAACAATGGTCTATGGAAACCTTATTTTTGAGCCCTGCATATGAGAGTAGAAAATTTGAATTTAAAAGTATCTAAATAGTTTTTTCTATGGTTTCCAATGTCTCCCATTTTCCTAAAGTCACAACATTCTATCCTCTCTTGTGTATGGTTTTATGCTCATTGCTGTTTTCTACTAACCTCAATCCCCCATGCTTCTCTCAGCACCAGACCTATCTATCCACATATCTATTTTGAATTTCCTTTTAGAAATCTGAAAGCCATTTTTTAGGGGAAGAATTAATTGCTTACTCCTGATATTTCCTTGTAAGTGCATAGAGATCTAATAGTGGGGGGGAGGGAACCACCCTAACCTCATTCCATATTTTATACCATCACAAGGAAAATTTATTTGATTGGAAAACTGGGAGTGGTTATGTATAGGCTTGATCTAGCTTTCTTCCTTTTGGAACCAAAGAATCCTCAAGGGATATATTTTTCACTCTGCTTATGCCTAGTCCTTTACTGTGTTCTCTTTTCATTGCCACACACTAATACAAGGAGTTAAATTTAAATTCTGACGTATCAATAGAATAGAAAAGGTTTTTTAGCCTACAATTTGCTTTAAGATCCAAGCAGCCATAGAGAACAAAACAAGTGTTGCCTAAAGAGTAAACGCATTTTTAAATCCTGCAATCAACGTGATTTAACAAACATTACAGAATGACACATTCAGCCTTCAAAAGGTTAATGCCTGAGGCTGTCAAATAGACATGAATTGATTAAATGAGGATAAAGTAGGATAAATTAAAATTTCACCCTCAGCCATGATATTAAATCTTCTCAACCTCAACTATTCATCTCCTCTTTCTGCAAACTACTCTCTCAAAAATAGAGAACATATATTCAAAGTTAGCTCTAGCAATAAGGGTTAGAATACTATTCTGAAGATTTTAAAACAATAAGGATACAAAAGTATTTCAAGGGCATAACACTCCCCACAGGAGATCTAATTAGTTGCTTGTGGTCATTCTGAGCATTCTACTGAATACATCTGCCTCCAGGATGTCCAATATCCCTCCATCTGCTTGGTCAGCTATATTCTTAAGGGCACAACATGAAATATTGAAATCAGCAAAGTAAATGCTTGGGTCTTAAATAGAAAATTCAGAGAACCAAATGAAACAGATAGAAATAATGAGAAAGAGTTCTAATCAATGAGGTGTTAAAGAGAACATTAACTGTCAGATGTACAGAAATGATTATATTCAGAAAGTTACAAAACAATAACATGTTTAATATGTTCAAGGCAGAAACTTCATAAAGCACCAAAAGGTGGGAAGAATGACTGGGTTGTAAAGTTTTATGTTTTAAAAAACAAAAAACTAATGCAATGGATTTGATGACTAGAGCTCTAGTCTTACATTTTAATTCCACTAGGAGTCTAGTTCTCATCCAATGTTATATTCTGTTAGTCATACAAAAAAGAAAAATATTGTGCCAAATTCTGGTACAGTATATAAAGTCTCTTTTCTGATACAGTTCACTCTGCCAACAAAACACTCAGTCCAAATCAATAAGTAAATAACTCGAGAAAAATATAGTTGGAAATGAATTGAAACAGAGTTAAAGTGTAGAGGACGAAAATAAATCCTTTCACAATACTGAGAGATTTCTGCATTGTTTCAGTCGTGAAATGCACCTGCATATAACTAACTTAAAATTGGGCATTTGTGAATTATATATATTTCACACGTGTGAAACATTGGTAAAAATGGACATAATTTATTTTATTTAATTATCTTTTTAAGAGTCCTTTTAAAAATAAATTGGAAGAGACTGAATGTGTTTTTTTTTTATTAAAAAATCAATCGGCAAACAAGTTTACTGTTAAGAAGTAGAGGTGAGTTCTTTATATATTGGATATTAACTCCCTATTGGAGCTGTTGTTTGCAAATATCATTTCCCATTATGTCGGTTGCCTTTTTGTTTCATTGGCAGTTTCTTTTTGCTGTGCAAAAGCTTTTTAGTTTGATATAGTCCCATTCATGTAACAATCCAACTAAAAATGAGCAGAGTTCCTAAATAGACAATTCTCCCAAGAAGACATACAAATGGACAAGAGACATATGAAAAGATACTCAGCTTCATGAGCTGTTAGGAAAATGCAAATCAAAACTCCCGGATACCACTTCACAACTGTTAGCATGGTTATTATCAATAATAAAAGTAATAACAAGTGTTCGGAAGGCTGTGGAGAAAAAAAAGACACCTCATTCACTGCTGGTGGGAATGTAAATTGGTACAGCCACTATGGAAAACAGTATGGAGGTTCCTCAAAAAATTAAGAATAGAGTTAGCACCTGGCCAGATGGTTCAGTTGGTTGCAGCTTCATTCCCTACACCAAAAGTTTTCTGGTTTGATTCCTGGTCAGGGCAAATATCTGAGTTGAGGGTTTTATCCCCAGTTGGGAGGCAACCAATTGATGCTGTACATCTCTCTCTCTTTCTCATTCTCTCTCTCTCTCTTTCTCTCTGGTTCTTTCTCTAAACATATCCTTGGGTGAGGATTAAAAAAAAAAAGAATAGAGTTTCCATATGACCCAAAAAATGTGACAACATTTATTTACAAATATATATGTACCCCTATTTTCATTGCAACATTATTCACGCTGGCCAAAACATGAAAACATTAGATACTGAAGATCTGGTACACATGCACAATGGAAATCTACTCAGTCATAAGAAAAGATGAAATACTGCCATAGCAACAACATGGATGAACCTTGAGAATATCATGCTCAGCAAAATAAGTCAGACAGAAAAAAAATAAGAACCATATGATCTCACTCATATGTGTAATATAAAACAGAAAGCAACAAAGGAATAAAAACTCATAGACACAGACAGCAGTACAGTGGTTACCAGGGGGAAGGGGAGTAAGGAGGTAATAAAGAGTAAAGGGGCTCAAATATACGGTGCTGGAAGATGATTTTACTTTAGGTGGTCAACACACAATGTAATATACAAATCATGTAGCATAGAAATGTACACTTGAAATCTACATAAGCATATTAACCAATGTCACCTCAACAAATTTAATAATAAAAAAGAAAGAGTAGCAAGAATGCGTGGCTTTCTAGGTGTTTTGTAGAACTTCTTAAAAAAATAAACTTCTTTTTTTCTAAGTATAATATTTTAATAATGATAATTACAAAAGATGTTAAAAACAGCTCATAAAAGTCAATTACTTCTTTAACATATCAGGTATTTGACATAATAACTCACATCAATTTTAATAACTCTCATATAAAGCATGGTGAAAATAAATTTTGTTTCATAATTAGAAAACTTATACTAAAACTTGCTGCAAAAGAATCCAACAGTTTAAAAATATGATCTATGCCAAAGTAGTATAAAATGAAGCCAGAAGTCTTCAAAAATAAAACATTTTTCTTCCTAATATTTTCTCTCACTCTTATCTCATTTTATGTTTTCTGAAATTGTTGAGACTCAAATTCAAGGGATGCTGGGTTGTTCTGATTTGGCTCCTTTGGTACCTGTTTTTTTCACCACTATTATCCTTGGACTTATGATCTTCCTTAGCATCTGCTTTTTTGACTTGTTTCCGTTTTGTCTTTCTTCATTCTAGTTTTCTTGCCCCTTTCTTATGATCAGCAACACTTCTATGATCTCCTTTTTCTTTCTCTGAATCAGAATTCTTCATCACAAACTACCAACTTGTCTTATGCTCAAATAGAAATTCTCTAGTCTGCATTTTCTCCTTCTTCATATCCACTGTCTTTATGAAAAGCATCTTCTGGAATAGCTTGCATTTGGGCACCAGGTGCATGAGGGAACATTTATAAATTTTCAAATAAATACCTTTTCCATATATTCTGGAGTGTTTTGTTTTGTCATGTTTGAAAGACGAACACACAGTTTCAAGCCTGGTCCAAAATCTCAAAGTAATCATTATATGGCAACTCAATGATAATCTCACAATCATGGGCAACTGTAATCTCATATGTTGAACATTGAGCAACATTATAAATTATGTATCTACATTCTGAAAGCATCAGAAATGATAAATAGAGAGATTTTATAAGTTCTGCATGTTTGAGCATCAAACTGAAACAATCAAGTTTATTGCCAGATAGTGAGTCTGCTCCAAACTCTTACTAGGTTGATGCATCTCCATCACTTTACAGATAATAGGCATAAATACCTGCCCATAGGACTCATCATCCATCTCAATTCTCATTAGAAAATTGATAGCATAGTGCTTGCCTTTCCCTGTACCAATATCCCTCAAGTCTCCTTCTAGGAATGATGCAGTTGCTACATGATCTGTTGAAAAGTTACTTCAACCCCGTCACCACGATGGATATATCAATCTATAATAATAAAAATTTAATATGCTAATTAGACCGGACATCCTTCCAGAAGCACGGCGGCAAGGACCGAGGCAGAGGCGGCTGCCGCAGTGGGTGGGGGCCAAGCCCCTTGCACGAATTTCATGCATTGCGCCTCTAGTGTCAATATAAGACTCTCTGATGATACGTTAGTAATTCAAGGATGGCAAGCATCGTATCATTAACATAACAGAATCCTGATGCTTCTGATTTCTTACCATGATGTAATCCTCCAGCCCGATTAACAGCCACATCATTTATTGTAGGTATAAATTCACAGCCCCAGCAATTGAGCCACCAGTTGAGAGCTAACAAACAAAGAGTCCATCAAACATGGGACAATGTTCTCCAGCATCAAATCTCTGCATATACTTACTATACTCAGACTTGTTATCTGGTCATATTGAATGTAGCAAAGATTTTTTTCAAAAATAACAAGAAGCATTTGTTGAGCATTTCGTATGTAACAACATTTTAGATACATCTTTTAAAAAATGGATTTATTGTTGGAAGTATTACAGATGTCTCCCATTTTCCCACCATTGATGTCCTCCACCCTAACCTCCCAACCTTTCATCACACTATTGTCTCTATCCATGACATAAAGGCATATAAATTCTTGGGTTAATCTCGTCCCACCTCCCCGCTTCCCTCTGAGATTCCTCAGTCTGTTCCATGCTTTCATGTCTCTGGATCTATTTTGTTCATCAGTTTATTTTATTCATTGAATGCCACATATAAGTGAGGACATGTGATATTTGTTTTTCACTTACTGTCTTATTTCCCTTAGAATGAAACTCTCTAGGTCCTGTCATGCTGTCTCAAAAAGTAAGAGATTTTTTTTTGTGTGTGTTTTTAATAGCTGCATAGTATTCCATGGTGTAAATGTACCATGTAATTTTTTTTTTTTATCCGCTCCTCTACTGATGGGCACTTTAGCTGTTTCCAGATCTTAGTTATTCTATGCTATGAACATTGGGGTGCATATTTTCTTTCTGATTGGTGTTTCAGGATTCTTATATTCCTAGAAGTGGGATCACTGGATAAAATGGCAGTTACATATTTAATTTTTTTGAGGAAACTCCATACTGTTTTGCATAGTGGCTGCACCAGTCTGAATTCCCACCAGCAGTGTACTAGGGTTCCCTTTTCTCCACATCCTTGCTATCACTTGTCCTTTGTTTGTTTGATTTGTTGATGGTAGCCATTCTGCCAAGTGTGAGGTGACATCTCATTGTCACTTTAATTTGCATATATCTGACAATTATTGACTGAGCATTTTTTCATATGTCCCTTTGCAATCTGTATGTCCTCTTTGGGAAAGTGTCTATTTAGGTCCTTTGCCATTTTTAAAAAATGTTTTTATTGCTTTTAGAGAGAGAGGAGGAGGAGAGATGGAGAGAGAGATAGAAACATCAATGAAGAGAGAGAATCATTGATCGCTGCCTCCTGCATGCCCCCTACTGGGGATGAAACCCACACCTGGGCATGTGCCCTGACTGGGAATTAAACCTGGATGGTTCATGGGTCAAGACTCAACCACTGAACAACACTGGGTGGGCATCTTTGTCCATTTTTTAATTGTATTGTCTTCTTTTTGTTAAGTCGATGAGTTCTTTATATATTTTGGAAATTACCCCTTATCAGATGTATCATTGGAAAGTATGTTCTCCCATAAAATGGAATCCATTTTCATTTTGTTGATGGTTTATTTTGCTGTCCAGAAGTTTTTTTTTTTTTTTATTTTGATGTAGTCCCATTTGTTTATTTTTTCCTTGGTTTCTCTCTCTAGGCAATATATTGGTGAAAATTCTGCTATGTGAGATGTCTGAGATTTTGCTGCTTATGGCCCTGATTGTATAGTGGTTAGTACTTTGTGTTGTGAATGTAGAATTTTGATGTACTAATCACTGTGTTATTTTGTTATTTCTTTAGCAGTGGCTCTATGGAGACTGTGTATTTCAATTTTTCCATATAATTCATAACTTAGCATCAAGTTATGGGTCATGAAGATTCTATGAGATGTCATAAGATGGCCCTGTCCGTAATAATAATTTCAAATATCACAATTGTCCTAGTAGCCCTTGATTTTTTGCCACCTCCTTGACAGTACACCATGGGCATCAGGGCCACAGCCAGCTCCGGCTCTGGCTCCTCCTGCTTCCATGACTGGGCAAGAAGAGGAAGAAAACTTTCTGAAAGGATCATATGAAACACACTTGAAAATCTAAGCTATGACTTATAGCCAGATAAAGAATTGATGCATTCATATGACTAATGAAAAGCCCACACATTTCAGGGAGAGAGGAACAAGAAGAGAGAAAATAAAATTTTATTTACTAAATAAAGATATCAAAAAGTTTTTCATACTTAATAAAAACTGGCTTTAGAAGTAGAGGATTTTATAAACCAACTAGAAGCCCAGTGCATGAAATTCGTGTCTGGGTACTTTCCTTATGCCTGGCCTGCAATCAGGGCCATTTTCCTCTGTTGCCCACAGCTGGCCCCGCCCCCTGCCACCACCCATCTCCGGTTCCCCATTTGTCATAGGGTGATCAGAGCCTGCCAGCTGAGGAAAGGGAACGAGAGGTGATTAGTGCGCCTCATAGTGACTGGTACAGCGGTTGTTTGGTCATTCTGCCATTAGGGTCAATTTGTGTATTATCTTTTTATTATATAGGATTGAGAAACACTAGAATGAATTGTAGGAACCTACAAAGAAGATACATGAGTTGAAGTACATATTATATAAAAATGTGAATATACACTGAGTGGCCAGATTATTATGACCACCCCATCAGTACTTCGTTGGGCCACATTTTGCCTTCAATACTGCAGTGATTCTTCTTGGCATTGACTCCACGAGATGTTGAAAAGTGATGCGAGGAATCTGACACCATGCCTGATGAATAGCACTGTCCAATTCTGTGAGATTTGATGGTTGTGGAACCAGCTGCCTGCTGGGTCTTTTAACTTCGTCCCACAAATGCTCAATTGGATTGAGATCTGATGATTGTGGGGGCCACCAAAGCAAGGTAAAGTCTCCCTCATGTTCTTGAAACCACTCCTGCACAATAAGAGCACCGTGGCATGGCGGATTGTCTTGTTGGAAGAAGCCATCTCCATTGGGATATACCATCAACATGATATAATGAACTTGATCAGCAACAATACTTAGGTATGTCGTGCTATTCAGACGTTGTTCCACAGGAATTAAAGGGCCCAAATCATGCCAGGAAAACATGCCCCAAACCATAACACTGCCCCGACCAGCTTGAAGGGTTGTACTCATGCATGTGGAGTGCATGCTTTCATGCTGTTTTCACGAAATTCTCACTCTGCCATCTGCATGATGCAACTGGAAACATGATTCATCAGACCCCATGACTTTTTTCCAATGCTCAACTGTCCAATCCTTGTGTTCCTGTGTGAATTGGAGACGTTTTATCTTGGTAACTGAAGGCAGCAAAGGTGTTCGAACAGGCCTTCGGCTTCTATATTCCACACGATGCAGTGTGCGGCTAATTTGCCTACAAATGTCAGGTGGTCATAACAATCCTGCCACTCAGTATATATATAGTTTAGTATAGAATTATGTTACTGAAAAAATGAAGTATGTATCAACACAGTATGATAATAAATTATAATCCAGGTCACTAGCCAGATAACCTAAATAAGATTGGCAAATTAGGCTAAATGTAATAGATAGATGGAAGTTCTTTATCCTAACATGTTTTTAATAAGACATAATTTCTTCCAATAAGTTAAATCAAAATTGATGACATTAACTAGGAAAAATTAATTGTAAAAACAACATAGGAAGCCTAGAGAACTATATTATATCATTTCATATTATAAATGTGCTACACTTTTTTTTTAAATATATAAGCATCAAAGAAATTCTTAATAATTATGTATGTAGTGTCCCAGGACATCAGAGCAATGGCGGTGTGAGAGAAACCCTTGATCTCTCTCCTTGAAGTTTCCACAATTTGAACAGTAATTCGACAAAGGAGTCCTTGCTCAAAGCACAAACATGTCTGAGAGATCCGCATACTGAAACACTTAAAGGAGTGAACCAGAAAGGGGAGAAGGAAGAAGAGCTCAGAAAAGACTCAGATGCAGCCCTGCAGCCTGGAGCTCACTGAGGGGTGAAGCTTGGAGAGGGAATGAATCAGGTGTGGGCAGCATGCCCTTCATCTAGAGTACCAAAGAGATTTGTGAGCATTCCTATAGGAGCGGGCAGTATGAGCTGGGCCGAGCCCAATGCCATGGGCAGGAATGGAGCGAAGAGGTGCAGCCATGGTTGTCTGGCAATGGACATTCTAGACTGAAACAAAGCCACAGAGCCAGGCCCTGAGCTCCTCTCCCATCACGCTTCTTGTTGGGAAGAAGAGCACATTATCTTCAAGCCCAAGAATCGGTACTACAGAAATATGTTTTCCCTGAGCGAAAGACACACTCTGAGACTAATGGCAAGGTCAAGTGGAGCCACTGGAAGGACACCGCAGAAGTCTGTTGGTCGTCATCATTGGGAAGGCAGAGCAACAAAGGAGACAGATTGGGTTTCCCCAGCTCTCTCCACACAGACACATTGAGACTGCACTTATGGTGGTCATTTGGCCTCAGGGAACAAAAATGAGATTTCAGAAATTTAGACCCCCATCACCCACTGAGTTGCCCTGTGGGGTTGGTCCCCTGGGATCTGATCACTGTGGGGCACCAACCTTCTCAAGTAACAAAGGTCATCTGCATCACCCAAGGGATATATGTAAAGCCAGAAAAGTGCAAGAGAGCTAAAAATCTTGTGATTCTGCACCACCTACTCAAAATAATACAAAGACTTCTTATCAATTTACTAGAAAAGAGCTACTTATACATATTTGCCTAGACAGAAAAAACATGTATCAAATACTGTGAAAAACCAAGGTATTGAGGTAACTCAGAAAGAAAATGAAAATCTCCAGAAAATAAATTTAACCTTTTGCACTTGGATGTCGAGTGAGACTCGACACGGTTAGCATCGGTAGCAGCTCGAGAAAAAAGCAAGCGAGTGCCAAGGGTTAAAGACATGGAAATATGTAATTTAAATGATAGAGAATTTAAAATGGCAGTTATGGAAGAACTCAACAAAATACAATAAAACATGGTAAGTAGTTTAATGAATTCAGAAACCAAATCAATGAAAAAAAAAAAAAAAAGAAGTACTATGCCAAAGAGATTGAAACTTAAGAAAATAAACAATTAGTAATGCTGGAGATGAAGAACTCAATAAAAGAGATTAAGAATGAACTAAGGAGCTAGAAAACAGAACTGACCAGATTGAGGAAAGATTTAGTGATATCAAAAATAAAAATCTGGAAATTATACAGGGGGAAGAAGAGAAGAACTTGAGCAATTAAAAACAAACAAACAAAAGCAAAAACAGCCTGGTTCAATGGTTAAGTGTTGACCCATGAACCAAAAGGTTGCAGGTTCGATTCCAGGTCAGAACACATGCCCAGGTTGCAAGCTTGATCTCCAATGCGGGGTGCTCAGTAGGCAGCCAATCAATGTTTCTCTCTCATTGATGTTTCTATTTCTATAGCCTTCTCCCTTCTGTTCTCTCTAAATAAATAAAAATATATTTTTAAAAAAGGAAACAACAAACAAACAAAAAAACCTTGATAAGAACTACCTGGCTCTATCAGAAAGAGTAATCCTATCTAATAAAAGAGTAATATGCAAATTAACCACCACTCCGCTACACCCACAAGCCATGCCCACAAGCCATGCCCATAAGCCAATCAGGAGCGAGTATGCAAATTAACCCCAACCAAGATGGCTGCGGCCACAGAGAGCAGGAGGGAGGCTTGGGTTTCCCTGACGATGGATGAAGCCAAGCTTTCCACACACCCTGGTGGGCCCAGGTCTCCACTCAAGGCTACAAAGTTTCAATTATAGAAGATAAATAAATCCCAAGAAAAATGGCAGCAGCCACGGAGCTGGAGAGAGCAGGAGGCTAGGGTTGCCCCCAGCGATGGAGGAAGCCAAGCTTCTGCAGCCCTGGCCAGTCTTTGCCTCTGCTTAAGGCTACAAAGTTTCAATTATAGAAGATAAATAAGTCCCAACAGAAATGGCTGCCGCCACGAGTGAGCAGGAGGCTTGGCTCCGCTGCAGGCTACAAAGTTTCAATTGTAGAAGATAAATAAATCCCAGATACTAGGGCCTCCGCTTGGGTCACCGGGGGGCGTGGCTGGCCTGCAATCCACCACAGTCCCCTTGCCCAGGCCGCCCCATGCCCCAAGGGAACCCCCACCCTGATCTGGGACACCCTTCAGGGCAAACCAGCTGGTCCCCACCCATGCACTAGGCCTCTATCCTATCTAATAAAAGAGTAATATGCAGATTGACCATCATTCCAACACACAAGATGGCTGCCCCAATGTGGTCAAAGATCCTGCCCCCATGTGGACACAAGATGGCCACCACAAGATGGCCAGCAGAGGAGGGCAGTTGGGAGGCACCAGGCCTGCAAAGGAGGGCCGTTGGGCACAATCAAGCCTGCAGGGGAGGGAAGTTAGGGGGTACTAGGCCTGCAGAGGAGGGCAGTTAGGGGTGACCAGGCCTGCAGGGGAGGGCATTTAGGGGCAAACAGGCTGGCAGGGGAGCAGTTAGGCATCAATCAGGATGGCAGGGGAGTGGTTAGGGGGTGATCAGGCTGGCAGGCAGAAGTGGTTAGGGGCAATCAGGAAGGCAGGCAGGTAAGCAGTTGGGAGCCAGCAGTCCTGGATTGTGAGAGGGATGTCCCAGATTGGAGAGGGTGCAGGCTGGGCTGAGGGACATCCCCTGTGCACGAATTTTGTGCACCAGGCCTCTAGTATAAGAATAATAGGCATGCCAAAAGAAGAAGAGACGGAACACAGACCCTATTCAAATAGTTGATGAGAACTCACAAATCTGTTGTTACAGAAGACTGGAGAAGAACCAAGCAATGCTTAGAGAGATGGAGTTACACCTTATTATTACTCCCGGGCCGAGAGAAACTGTATTTCAAATTCCATCCCCAACATGGAGGAACTTTCTCTATTTATATGTTTTACCTTCTTTGTCTCCCAAATATGGGCTGTTTCCAGTCCCCTTTGCAAGTTTTTAAAGAACCCTATGTGCTGGGGTTTTGAGACTTCAACCAAAGGCTTGGCCTTGCGCCAGCACTGACAACTTCATCTGGGGAAGGTTTATGGCCTCTCTGGAGTAGTCTTATTTTCCTTATTATTCAAGCAAGCAAGCAAGCATTTACAGAAGCAAAATAGCAGGGTTAAAATTTCAAACAGCAGTTTTTATATAAGATGGATTCTTCACTATGGAAAGAGCTAGATCCTCAAATTTAAGAAGCAAACAGAATATCTAGTTACCTCAATCCCAAGAGACCTTCTCTAAGGCATATTGTATTAAAACTGTAAAAAATTAATGACAAAGAAAGAATGCTCAAAACAACCAAGAATTTAAAAAGTAACTTATAAAGCAGTGATTTTCAATCTTTTTCATCTCATAGCACACATAAACTAATTAATAAAATTCTGTGGCAAACCAAAATATATGTTTTTTGCTAATCTGACAAAAAAAATCGGTATAGTTTTGATTGATTCACACCCGACAGGTATTATTGTGTTGGCTGCTGTCATTTTTTAATTTGACAATCTAAGGGAAAAGAGGTCAGTGCCCTTGACTAAATAGTCAGGTATTGCATGTTTTAAAACATGCTTGCGGCATGCTCGTGTGCCCTGTTTGAAAATTGATGCAATAAAGGAGAGCTCATTGGGTTATCATTGGACTTCTCAGCAGAAACAAGCCAAAAGAGAGTGAAACCAAATATTACAACTGATAGGAGCAGAAACAGAATATTGGGGACCAGCTATAATTGTAAGAAATATTAGTCATGCTCTGTGAAGAGTGGTTGTTTTGTTCTGATTAAATAAGACAAATTCTAACCTGGTTGGTTGTTGCATGAGGGACTTGGGAGCTCACCTGGAAATGCGGCCCATCCTCCCCATCTGGGAGCTGTCTGTTATCATGGAAAGATTAATAACCTTGTTGCAGAAACCAGAGCCACCAACCCTTTGAAGACCCCCAGCCCTTTGCATATCAGCAAGCCTTTACAAATCTCCAGCCTGCATTACTTGTAAAATGCCCATTTGGCATACCCTTTTGCCTACTTTCCCATGTTATCTTTGTCCTTCTACCCAATATAATCAACTGGCTTATGGGAAGAGACAGAGCAGATGGGTGACCTGCTGCTCTCCTATACTGCCAGCAATATTGGAATAAACACTCATATAAGATTCAAACTTGTCTCTGTTTAATTGACTCAAGTAATGTCAGGCAGCCCAGAACCATTGTTTGCATGGTTACACAATTACTGAAAGAGAGAAATATAGAAGCAGAGGGAATTTATCTCCAGAAGGCCCCCATTACAAGAAATACTCAAGGGGGTTATTCTACCTGTAACAAAGCACAACAGTTCACAAAAGTATGAGTAAGATCAACAAACTTACAGCATAAACAGAAATAATTTATGAAAACAAAAACATAAAAGGGAAGGGAGTGAAAGTCTGAATTTTCATCCTATACTTTCCATTCTATCTGAAGAGAGAATTTAGTATATCCATTTTCATGTGTATATAGGTATGTGAGTGTGAGTGAGGTTTTTTTTTTGTTTTTTTTTTTTTTTTGTGTGTGTGTGTGTGTGTGTGTGTGGTGAGAGCTACACTTTAGAATTTGCTTGAGGGCATTAGTTTGAATAAATATTTATTAAGGGTAAACTACTTCAAGTGGTACTTGTTTGCATAAGTTGTCCTTAGGTGTTAGGTGCTTAAAGTCTCCTTTGGGGATATTGCTTTGCATAAGCTGTTTGCATTTAGAGTCCCTTTAGGAGATGTTAATTGCTTTAGCTGTCATTAAATTGTGAAGATTTAGATCCTGGTAAAGTAATAACCTGGAGTGTGACTGAGAGGAACTGCTGAGGTAAATTAGAATATGTTTGAATCCTGAAGGTTTGCTCTAGGATGTGTAAACCAGCCACTAGAAAGTAAGTCCTATGCAAGCAAACATTGTGTCTCATTATTGATTTATATCAACATAGCTACTTATGGAAGACACTTAATTATCTAGTAGATGACTGAATGAGTTAGATGATGGATTTTTGTTTAGAAGTATTTATCTCCCGATCGCTATCCATTTTTGAAATAAAAAGCTCTTAATATATATATATATATATATATATATATATATATATATATATATATATATATTAAATATATATATTTTTTTGCTTGAAATATTCTTTGTCCTCTGAAGGGCATGTTACATCCACTTTTGGTGCCTCCATCTGGTGCATACTCATCTTTTCCCTCACCTCTATATACCTTACTGTGATGTTTAATATTATGTATCAATGGGACTGGGCTATAGTACCAGATTTTGGTCAATCATCAGTCTAGATATTCTGTAAATTATTTTCTATTCTTTTAGTTATGATTAACATTTGAATGGGGAAACTTTAATAAATGCAGTATGCTCCACAATGAGGGTAGCCCTCATTCAATTATTTAAAGTCCTTAAGAGAAAAATCTCTTTAAGAGAAGAAATTCTGTCTCTATACTGACTTTGACCTCAATACTGCAACATCAACTCTTGCCAGCCTACCTTGATAATTTCAGACTTGCCATCCTCCACAATCAATTAATTCTATTTCTTAACAATCTTCCCCATACCCCCCGATTATTGGTTCTGTTTTACTGAAGAACCTGGACAAATACACTTACCTTAAGTGATTTTATTGTTGGCAATAAGATTTCTCTACATAGGAAGAGTTAGCATATGAAATGTTTTGTCTCTATTAATATTATTAAAATAAGTCTAATCTGTATTGTAGTGTAAATTTGACAAGGCATAGGAATGTGATAGGAAATATTTCTATTTAACCAGGAAAATTTTGTCCAACCCTTCCATTCCCAATTAATAAGATAGGGTATAATAACCATGATGAAATCTTAGGCTAGATCAATGCCAGGCGGTTTTATTTCTACCAATTACTTCAATAATGAAGCCAGGTTTCTTCTTAATTAGTCACATAGTAATTTAGCAATACATTGGAATAAAATATAGTAAAAATTTAAAATTGCTCATCTGACCAATCACTATGATGTGTACTGACCACCAGGGTGCAGACACTCAGTGCAGAAGCTGCTGTGACAGAAAAACGGTAGCGCAGACCTGGCACCGACAAAGCAATACTTGGCTCCCAACAAATGGGACAGGCCTTGCCACCACCCTGGAGCAACTTGCAGCTGACACTACCAAGACCCCATGGCCAGCCCAGAAACAGTCGCTGTGGGCTCTGGGTAATGATGTCATGTAGCAATGCCTGGCTTCCTCTCCCTAGTGACTAGCCTCCTTGCACTTTCTTCAGCCCAGGAACATGACTTGCTTTATAGCCAGGTGCAAACATTTTACACTGTAACCAAATGTTTGTGAAGTGTTTACCCGTGCCTCATCTTATTTGATCCTCAGAGAAGTCCTGGAGTAGGTAGATAGGAGACTCGGTGAAATCCTATTTTCTTTTCATTAGCCAGAAATCAGAGATTTAGAAAGCTTGGAAACTTGACCTAAATGAAAAGAAGTAAGAAATGGTGGACCTTGAAAATGATTTCAGGTTTTCTCACTGCACAGAATATAGGCAAACACTGCTGCAGTTAAATAATTTACCCTTTGTTCTCCCTGAGTGATCTACAATAATAATCTGCTTCGTGTTGCTGACAATTACCTGAAAGAGAAGTTGGGGTGCTTCACTGGGCTGGAAAAAGTTTAGCTAAATCAAAAAGCAGGTCTAACTAAGCAAGTTTATTCCATATCTATAAAAGGCTAAGTTGACTCGCGCATGCATGAAACATATAAAGTTCTCACTGGTGCCAATTGCATGTGTGTGTTTCCATCCCTAATTGTCGATCGTTAATTTGGTTGACACTTCTATTATAGAGAAAGGGTGAATAACAATAATAAAATATTTCTTCTAATTAATTTCCTTTCAATGTGCACGAATTCATGCACTGGGCCACTAGTATATTATATAAAAATGATAACTAGTAAATTGAATAATGTCCTTCCCCCAATGAGATCTATGTTCTAATTCCTGCAACATGTGAATATGTTATCTTACATGGAAAGTGGAATTAAGTTTGCATATAAAATTCAGCTTTCTTACCCCATATGATCCAGATCTTAAGAGAAGGTAATTATCCCAAATTATACCTGTGAGCTGAGTGTAATCACAAGGGTCCTTAAAAGAATTAGAGGGATGCAGAAGAAATTTCTTCTCTTAAAGAGATTTTTCTCTTAAGGACTTTAAATAATTGAATGAGGGCTACCCTCATTGTGGAGCATACTGCATTTATTAAAGTTTCCCCATTCAAATGTTAATCATAACTAAAAGAATAGAAAATAATTTACAGAATATCTATGGAATTTAATGTACCATTGCACCTTTGAAAATGGAAGAAGATGTCACAAGGCAAGGAATGAAATCTATAGAAATGTAAGATAATACATGTTTATTGTTTTGATTCACTAAATTTAAGGTACTTTATTACAGAATCAATAGGAAACTAATACAATAACAATATTATGATCTAAAATAATAATTATAATAAAATAAACATCTACTGTAATGTGTAACTATATATTATATGCTAAGCATATTTTAATATTATTTGAGGGACACCCTATTTTTGCATACTCCATTTCCCCCCCCCATACATCTCATAAAAGAAAGTAATTTGATATATGCCTCAATTGTGAGAACCTATTTGTTACTTCTTTTACTAGTAAACAACATCTTATTGGTCATAATGTTACCTTTTGGGAGAGGTCCTCATCTCCACCAGTTGCTTGTGGGAGTGGATTTCTTGTGATATCCTGAGAAAAATAATTTTCTGAGACTTGCATGGGAGAACAAGTGATTTTTATTTGCATGGAATTAATTCCCTGAGTTTCCAAGGTCCCATTTCCCTTACTCCAGTTACAGACGTGTAGCTGGGGCTTCAGCAGAGCTAAACTCAGAGCCAGTGTCCAGAGTTTCCTTTCCATGTTGGAGGTGAGTCCAGTCCAGCAGCAGGCTAGCTTAGCATGTGTTTTCTGCTGCAGCCCATCAGTTCATTGTGTGTGGGGTTGATCGGCAAGTACCTTCTCTAGTCACCTCAACTTCACTGAGCAAGCATCTATCTCCCCTTTGTTGGGCACTTTCCCTCAGTGATTCTGCAGGAAATGGGCCAGTGCTTCTCTGAAGAGTGTAAAACTACAGCTTCTGCCCAAATGACATGCCTGTAATGTCTGGCCTCCCTTTTGCCCTTTCCTATTATTAATAACTAGTTAATTATAATGGTATCAATAGCAGTGTCATATAATTTACTAATGCCTGAAATAGTCCAGAGGATGTAAGATTCTATTACTCTCAGTAACATAATTTTCTCATATATTGCTTATTTTAGATAGAGGTTAGAAGTAGAGGATTGAGATTACATGATTTACCATATCCTAACACACATTGTTCTACTACACCTGTACCCATCTTTAGTTTTAAGACTTCTAGTTATTCTCTCTAGCATTCTCCAATCTGAAATTAATTTTGGCTTTCCTTCCTTCCTTCCTTCCTTCCTTCCTTCCTTCCTTCCTTCCTTCCTTCCTTCCTTCCTTCCTTCCTTCCTTCCTTCCTTCCTTTTTGGTTTTTCCTTTCTATCTGTCCATCCCTCCATTCATTATTTTAACTGTCTAGAGCTTTGTCAATTTTGTGTTTTGTTTACACCTGTTTTCTTTCTTCATCCATTTACTTATCCATTCAACATATATTAATTGAGATTTGTTACAATTCAGAAATATTCCAATTGTTAAAGACAGAGCAGTACACAGAACAATCAATGTCTCCATACTCAAAAGATGAATATTCTCATAAGAGAAAGAAATACCAAACAAATAAAGAAAGAATTGAGGTTACTTTAGATAGTGATTATTATTATGAAGAAAATAAAAATGTGTAATGAATAAAAATAGATAGAATATAGACAATTTAAAAATGATGAGCATATTAAGCAAGATATAGTTTGTCTTCTTTTTTAAAAAAATATATTTTTATTGATTTCAGAGAGGAAGGGAGAGGGAGAAAGAGAGAAAAACATAAACGATGAGAGAGAATTATTGATCAGCTGCATCCTGTATGCCCCCTCCTGGGGATTGAGCCTGCATCCTGGGCATGTGCCCTGAATGGGACTCAAACCATGACTTCCTGGTTCATAGGTCAATGCTCAGCCATTTAGCCATACTGGCCGAACTGATTTGTCTTCTTTAAGATTTTGAATCTAATTGTTCTCAACAAAATGTTTAATTATTATAGTTAAAGGATTCATTTTGCTATTATCATAGAGAGACTCCAGAATTGCCTGTCCACTCTCTGTTACAAAGAACTGACAAGGCAATTATACTAGGATTTGCCAATTATTCTTATAGTATTTGAATCTCTTTATCCTTAGATATTAAGCATGAATAGATAATCAATATAATTATTGACATTCCTATTTTTAAAGAATTCTGTACTAGACACTCTTATTTGCTTTACCTGCTACCTTTTATTTTTCCTAATTTTCCCCCAGTTTTCTTTGAGGTGTCTAGCCTGCTCTGAAATAGCCTGTATGCTACAGTGTGAACTTACATACCATGCCCTTAGAGATTGTCTTTATTTATCTAAGAATAATTTCATTTTCATTGCACATGACTCATTCTAGAATGTAGACCTAAGGCATACAGACCACAGGCATACTTGATATTGTTCTTGAAGTAATAAGACTGCTGATTTTCAAACAAAATCCATTATTTTATTTCTTCCTTGGCACATGGCTGAACTACATTTCTAAGCTTCTCTTATAGTTGTGTTCGTGGGATTAAACTTTTGCCAATTATGTATATGCAGAAAGGGAGGGTGCAATTCTCCTCATATTTAAAGTATTTTTCTGGACTTGAATTTCTGCTTTTCTCCTCCTTGCTACATGTTGTAATTTGGGTAATAGAGTGTAGTTAGAGTAATCTTAAAGTCACCTGTTAAAGTCAGCAAAAGTGCTTTTATCCTTGGTCTCTGAATATAGCTTGTGGAGAAGAGAGAATTGCCAGTCTGACATGTTCACTGTAAATTTGCTAAATAAGAATGAAATAATGAAATAATCGCCATAGTTCGAATCCACTTTAAACCATTGGACTGCTATTGGTATTTATCCCAATGAACCCAGTATGCATCATTGATGAGGTTAGTAAGATCTGACAGGAAGTTTTCCAGAGGCTTCCTAGAAGGGGGGGGGGGGGGTGTGAAGATTTCCCTTTAAAGAGAAATCCACCGAAAACACAATTGGTTCTTTAGGGGATATGGTTATATTTGGATGAAGGCCTAAAAGTATAGTCATTTTTCCACCTGATATAAAAAATTAAGGCAATACATAGCTGTATCAATTTGCCAGAACTGCCATAATAAACCGAATATATGGCTTACATACAGAAATGTACTTTCTCATAGCTCTGGAGGATATATGTATCAGATAATAGTTTTGACAAAGTTCATTCCTTCTGAGGCCTCTGTCCTTGGCTCATAGATGGCTATCATCTCCCTGTTTCTTCACATGATCTCCTCTCTTTACATATCGATATCTGAATTCTCTCCTCTTATAAGAACAACATTCATAATTGGAAGGACCCGCCCTAATGACCACATTACAGCTAATCATATTTCTATCTAAAGAATTTTCAGTGATATTAACTATATTAACTAATGAATCCCCTTATTTTTATGAAGTCTGTTTGAGTGTGTTGTAGTTTTTTTTTACTTAAAATAGTTATTTCCAACATTTTAGAAGCATTATAATCAACGAGGGATCTAAAAGGAAGAATGATGCCTAGGTTGTATTCTGTATCAATTAAATAATAGTGTCTGGAGTGGGAGCACATATCAGTATTTTTAGAGTTTCGATAAGCAACTAAGTTTGGAAATTTTGTCTTGAAGGCTAATACATCTTAATTTATACAATTTCTTTAGCTAGTTTTTTTTTAATTTTCTTAATATGACACATTTTATATTCAATGATCTAATATATGTTGTTCAAGGTTTTTTTAGAAATAATTGACAAATAACATTGAAATACAGTCAAAGTGTAGAACATGATGATTTGCTATGTATATAAAGTGTGAAAGGATTTCCCCCATTAACTTAATGAATACATCCATCACCTCACATATTTACCTTTTAAAAATATTTTTGGTGAGAATATTCAAGTTTTACACTCTTAGTAAATTTTAATTATAAATATAGTATCATTAATAATGTTACACATTAGATTCTTAGACCTTATTCATCTCCTAAATGAAAGTTTGTACCATTTTACTAACCTTTCCCTATTTCCCTTACTCCTCTCAAAAATCTGGTATCTGATAGATTGGTATAATTTACATAATAATATTAATAAATTGAAATTTTTAAATCTATAGAGAACATTTACAAGAGTAAAGAAAGTATATATTTTGACTATCAATGTTATACACTTTTATATTTTTTAATTTGTATTTTAAAATATTTTCTAATCATTCAATAAGACATTTTGGGAGTGTTTCAATCTATAATATATGGAAATATATTTTATACTGTACTGAAATATAGTCAGTTGATTATTAAATCTTTCATTAAACATGAATATATGAGTTATGATGCCCAATGCAGGAGCAGCCACCCTAGATTATGAATTAAATGCCATGTGTTAGAGAGGGCAAAACAATCAGATCAAAAGAACCTTTGTCTATGATGATTGTAAAGGTGCCCTACCAGCTCTTCATGTCACGTATAAGCAACTTTTAATGGAAGATTCCTTAATCTTGCCACCAAACAGGGTTTTTGTATTACACACATTGAAAGGACACCATTAGATAGATGGGGAGAATACATTGAAGTCCTTGAAAGTTCCATGCCAAGTTTCACAGTGGATACATTTATATAGACTCCAGTGGGAAGATGTTCCCTGGAGTTGTGCATTGCAGAAGCCCTATTGCCAAATCAAATTTTAAAACAATTAAATTATTATAATCTGTTTTTACTTTATTATGCACTGACATATTGGATATTAGACAAAATTTATTAGACTCTAAGAGTCCATCAATCCTATAAAATTTTAGTGATTGAATTCCATGATAAAAATGACTGAGCTCAGTGGTTGAGTGTGGACCCATGCATCAAGAGGTCACTGGTTCTATTCCAGGTCAGGGCACATGCCCAGGTTGTGGGCTTAATCACCCCATAGGGGTGTGCAGGAGGCAACTGATGGATGTTTCTCTCTCAGCCATGTTTCTAGATCTATCTCCCTCTCTCTTAAAAAAATCAATTAATTATTTTTTGAAAAAATGCCTTTGAAACTTTTTATGTTATGCTCTGTATTTCACTGTCATTACTGACCTGTAACTCTTATTAAGATACAATTTTCTTTTTCTCCACATCCTTGGCAGCACTTGTCGTTGGTGGATTTGTTGATGATAGCCATTCTGACAGGTGTGAGATGGTATCTCATTGTTGTTTTGATTTGCATCTCTCGGATGATTAGTGACTTTGAGCATGTTTTCATATGTCTCTTAGGCTTCTGTATGTCCACTTTCAAAAAGTGTCTATTTAAGTCCTTTGCCCATTTTTTGATTGGATTGTTTATCTTCCTTTTGTTAAGATGTATGAGTTCTCTATAGATTTTGGAGATTAGGCCCTTATCGGAGATAACATTGGCAAATATGTTCTCCCATGCAGTGGGTTTTTCTTGTTGTTTTGTTGATGGTTTCTTTTGCTGTGCAGAAGCTTTTTATTTTGATATAGTCCCATTTGCTTATTTTATCTTTAGTTTCCATTGCCCTAGGAGCTGTATTGGTAAAGATATTGCTACAACATATGTCTGCTATTTTGCTGCCTATGGATTCTTCTAAAATTTTTATGGTTTCCCGTCTTACATTTAAGTCCTTTATCCGATTTGAGTTTATTTTTGTGTATGGTGTAAGTTGGTGGTCTAGTTTCATTTTTTTTCATGTACCTGTCTAATTTTCCCAACACCATGTAATGAAGAGATTGTCTTTACTCCATTGTAAGCTCTTGCCTCCTTTGTCTTTACTCCATTGTAAGCTCTTGCCTCCTTTGTCAAATATTAATTGAGCATAATGGCTGGGTCTATTTCTGGGTTCTCTGTTCTGTTCATTGGTCTATATGTCTGTTCTTGTGCCGGGGGCCAGGCAGTTTTGAGGACAGTGAACCCTTGTGCACTGCTGGTGGGAATGCAGACTGGTGTAGACACTGAGGTAAACAGTATGGAGTTTTCTCAAAGAATTAAAAATGGAACTCCCATTTGACCCAGTGATCCCACTTCTAGGAATATATCCCAAGAAATCAGAAACACCAATCAGGAAGGATATATGCAGCCCTATGTTCATAGCAGCAAAATTTACCATAGCTAAGATGTGGAAACAGCCTCAGTGCCCATCAGCAGATTAGTGAATTAAAAAATAGGGGTACATCTACACAATGGAATACTACGCTGCTATAAAAAGGAAAGAACTCTTACCATTCACAACAGCATGGATGGACATGAAGAGCATTATGCTAAGTGAAATAAGCCAGTTGGAGAAAGATAAATATCACATGATCTCACCCGTTTGTGGAATATAATGAACAACATAAACTGATGAACAAAAATAGATCCAGAGACAGAGAAGCATCAAAAAGACTGTCAAACTTCAGAGGGAAGGCAGAGGAGGGAGGAGGTATAAGAGAGCAACCAAAGGACTTGTATGCATGCATATAAGCATAACCAATGGACACAGACACTGGGGGGAGGGGTTGTGAGCATGTGCAGGGGAATTTGGGTGGCCAGTGAGAGTTCAACGGTGGGAGAAGGAGACTTATGTAATACTGTATGTAATACTTTAAACAATAAATAATTTTTTTTAAAAGATACTATTTTCTCTTCTTAACTACAATATGACCTAAAATAGCCATTGGTGAATACTTTAGCACTGATACCCATCCCCATATTGATCTGCTGTTGGCAGGTTCACTTTATTCACAGGACATATCATTAGGATTTTGTGTTATGTCCATCATAAGGAAAAGCACTAACACTTTGCATACATATTGCTTTGACAGAAACTGTTTTCCAGTATATTGATGGCATGACTGCCAATGATATTTTGATGACTTGTTTTATGTACTCCACTGGTATGAATGTTACTAAAGTACAATAATTTTTAAACCATAATCTAAAACTTCCTCATACTCCCATGTATATAAAATTATCCACAGTGTTCACTGAAAATTTAGAGTTTATTCAAGTGCACACTTATTTTATAGTTTTTATCTGTAATTTCTGATCATTGGTGATTTTAATTCCATGCAATTACTGGTTATTGTAAAATTATATTTCAATAATATGATCTTTGCCAATTTCTTTTTAGATAGATATGTTTGTAACAAAAATTAGATAGAAAAAATAATAGAACATATGAAACATCAATATTTTGCTCTTTTAAAATCTACACTAATAAAAGAGAAACATGCAAATTGACCATCATTTCACTATGCCCACCAGCCAATCAGGAGTGAGTATGCAAATTAACCCAACAAAGATGACAGTGGCCCCATCCCCCAGCTTCTCCGAGTCTCTGGGCAGCAGGCATGCAGGCATGGAGCAGCTGGGTGGGGCGGAACGCCTGCTATGAGGGGGAGGGCGGGGGGCAGAAGGAGCTACAGGAGCGGCGCTCCGGTGGAGTGAAGACTGAAGCCTCCGGCCAGAGCAAAGGCCTGGGTCGCGGGTGTGGGAGGAAAACTGGTGCCGGCAGCCAGGGGATGGAAGGCCTATTGCACGAATCTTCGTGCAACGGGCCTCTAGTATAAAATAATTGTTTAGAACTTGATATCTTGGAAAATTTTCTTCTGAATCCTTCTTCAGTTTTTAAATCACTGGTATCAGAAAAAAAAAAAATATTCGCTTCAATTCAGATCTGCCCTTTCAGAAAGATATTTCTCATACCCTACAATATCTCCGCATTTTTGTGACCTCTAACATATTATTCTCTAGGGAAACTAGAGAAGCAAATCACTCCACAAAAACCATACTTTTTGCTAATAGAGTGCCCATTACTTCCCATTTGAAATTTACTACTTTTCACTACTTACATGAATTATCTTTTAAAAAAATATGATGTGGCACATATTTTTATTATTACCAATGTATAGATGAAGGTAATCACAGCATAAATATATAAATACAAGCCTAAGGTCATACTTTTGATTAAACTATAGTGCTGGGATTTAAACCCACACTGTTGATCTCCAGGCCCTTCTTATAAATGACTGCACCAAGAATCAAGTGCAGCCTGGAAACTCAGCAAAATGGTTAGCAAAAAAAATGCATTACTTTTTAATTTATTTAAATAGCTTAGTGGTTTTGTTGACTAGGCAACTAATGTATATGTTTTATAAAATATATCACCACAGAGAATTAATTAATATATATCAATGATTAGCAAAATGTGGCCACAGGGAAAAATCTGGCCACTTGCCTGTTTTTATAAATAAAATTTTAGTGGAACACAGCACATTTATTAATTTAACTGTTGTCTATGGCCATGTTTGCACCACATGGGAAGAATTTAGTAGTTATAGCAGAGACCATATGGACTACAAAGTATACAATATTTGCTATCTAACCCTTTACAAAAAATGTTTGCTAACATCTGATATAGATTTATTTTATGTCATATAAGACTATACAGAAACTACTTAGCTTTATAATAAGTAATATTATAAAACTGAAGACACCTTTATAAACTACCAATAATTTTAAAATATTGAATAATCATATTTAAAGAGTGAATTCTCTTTCTTATCTTTCTGTAGAAAGTGACATTCGAAATTTTTGTTATATCCTATATAATAAAAGAGTAATATGCAAATTTACTGAACTGTGGAACAACCAATTGCTATGACATGCACTGACCACTAGGGGCATACGCGCAATGCAGAAACTGCCCCCTGGTGGTCAGTGCACTCCCACAGGGGGAGCACCGGACAGCCAGAAGCCCTGAGTCGGGCACATGGCTGTCGAGTGCAGTGGCGGTGGCTTGAGCCTCTCCCACCTTTGCAGCAGCGCTAAGGATGTCCAACTGATGACTTAGGCCCACTCCAGCAAAATAGTCATAGTAGGGGACTTTAATACCCCATTGACATCAGGTAGTGGGCCTAAGCTGTCAGTCCGACATCCCCAGAGGGCTCCTGGACTGCGAGAGGGCACAGGCTGCGCTAAGGGACCCCCGCGAGTACACGAATTTCGTGCATCGGGCCTCTTGTTAAGAGATAAAAGAGAATGTGGTCAGAATGTGAGAAGTATATTATACAGATAGATCCAGAACTCTCATTTTTAAATATTATGTCATTTTCAAAATTTGTGTTTATTTGTTTGTAGTATGATTTTTCCAGTCAGTTGGAAGATAAGCTCTATGAAAGCCAGTTTTTTTGTTCTTATTTTCCACTTCTCTTATATGTCCCACTATTTTAGTGAACATTTAGTGCATCATAGATGCTAATTAATATTTTTGATGAACAAATACATTATTTAAATTCATTGTCTTTCACTATATTTATATGTAGGATAAACAAAAATGAATTATTCAGAAAGGAATACACACACACTATTTACTTACTAAAAAAAAGAGCATAAGAGCATTCTAAATTAGTGAAGAAATTAAGAAAATTAACTTCTAGTATGATATACAATAGAAACAACATAAATAAAAATGATTCTCTGTGCACAGGGCTTGTTTGAGGTTACAGATTAAATAAAGATAAATATAAGATCAAATCATAGCTGACAGAACAACCGAATCAGGTAAAGCCATTGAAGGATGAGAATTTTCTATTGAAATCCAAGAACAAAGCCATACTTTTATTTGTCATATAAAATGTAAAGACTGAATTGTTAGACAAGGAGTTCACAGAGTTAACTCAAATAATTAAGTTATTTTACCTTTTTAAAAATAAAAATATTTTTTTCTTTAATGATAAATTGTAAAGGGCAAGGTAAGGAATCTTCTATAATGTCAGCCCTCACAGAACAATGATAAAAGTCTTTATCTGATTTAACTTAAATAAAAAAAAATATGAACATATATATGCACACTTGCATAGAGAAGTAAATTAATTTACAAATTAGAAGTTGTTTTACTAGACCCGAACTTCAGGTTAACATATATATATATAAACCTGTTTTTAGAGAAAGTTTAGGGAAATATGATCAGATAACTGCTTCCATTTTCTACTACCTCTCATTTCTGTGATAGTCCAGACTATTTTCAAATAATTCATTTAGGAATGATTGAAAACAACAACACTGAGTGTTGCTTCAGCTGTCACTTGGCCACTCATCTAAAACTTTAACTAAAAAGAGTTAAAATGTGCCCTAACCGGTTTGGCTCAGTGGATAGAGCATCGGCCTGCGGACTCAGGGGTCCCAGGTTCAATTCCGGTCAAGGGCATGTACCTTGGTTGCGGGCACATCCCCAGTGGGGGGTGTGCAGGAGGCAGCTGGTCGATGTTTCTCTCTCATCGATGTTTCTAACTCTCTATCCCTCTCCCTTCCTCTCTGTAAAAAATCAATAAAATATTAAAAAAAAAAGTTAAAATGTAACTATCATGCTTGTGAGATACAATCAGATCCTAGCCAATTGTGAACAGGTGAGAAAATCAGAGGGAACATTTTAAAGGGTGACTTTTTCTTTAAGGGGAAAAAAAAAAGAAGAAGAGAAATACATTTTTAAAAACACATATTTTATGGCTTTATTTTAAACTCATGTCACCAAAAACAAATTCCTCCACTGCACTGAATAATAACATCCTAAGCTTAAAAGAAAATGCAACCATTTGTTTGAGGAGCTAGTAAAAATCCCTGGATAATTACAGTTTGTTATAAATTGCTTTCTATGTGTATTAAATACTGACTTCATTTTCTGGTACTGAAACATTTCCTGTTGAACTCCTAAATTTCATTTCATAAAGGTATCAACATTCTGCATCTCATGTATGCATTTCCACCACAAATAATGTGAATTGATCCTATTTATAAAAGTAACATGAGCCTCTACAATTATAAAACCTGATTCAACCAGTAAGACTTGTATATTTTTCCTGAAAAGTTGAAAAAAATATAGATACAGCTTTTAGACCAGAAAAATTATTAAGGTAAAAATCTCAAAATTACATAGACCTTGGTTGTATGTGTAAAATTTTCTCAGAATTTACTTAAAAACCAAGCTTTGTTCTCTTTCTAATATAATGTTAATATTTTTAGTTGCAATTTCAAAACCATATCAACTAATGTAAACTAATTCAGGACATAAAGTTTAAAACATATTTTATTAAAGTATTATCTGTGTAGTGCCTACTATTTTACATTTTGAGTTTTGTTTTAAATTATAGATTTTATTTATTTTCCTAGAAACCAAGCAAAGTCCTTCATCTCAAGCTAAAACAAACAAAAAAAGTACATAAGCTATTTAGGGAAGTTATGAAGGGTTTATTTGTAAGTAGTAGATAAAATGAAATAATTTTCATTACATTTGAAATATATGATAAACAATATATACCAAAGTTTGCTGATTTTAGAAACTATTTGCATATTTGGTCTTTTTATAATGGTTAAGAATTTATAATATATCTTGATGTCTATTTTAATTTTTACAAAAATGTGACAAATATGGGGAAAAAGTAACTTGGAAGCAAATTATTATATTTAGCATTTATTTTAAAAACATATTCTTATTTATACAAAGTTTACTACAATTTCTTAGCCCTCTTAAATAACTCATCACATCTATCACAAACATTAGTATTTACATTTAGGGAAAGCTCATTTTTTTAAGCCTTTACTTACCCAAAATAGGTATATATGAATTTTCATGTGTATTTTGTGCATATGTACATCTTGCATTGATTTGGCTTAAAATATTTGTTCTATTCTACACATTCACATCTTTATAAGGAGGGCTTTCATATAGTATATTTCATATTCTTACTATGAATACATGTTTAATACTTATCAAGCAATACACAAGTCTCAGACAATATCCTAAGGGCTTTACTTCTCTACAATTTGTCAATGATTTCACTCTGGCTACATTATCAGGCATTGCCATTACATTATCAGATATGGAAAAGGGAAAGTGAAATAACTAGTTTCTGGTGAATCATACAAAAATGCTAGGCTTTCCCATTACATGGGATTTCTTTGAGGATTTCAGGTTTATTTTTATGCAGTTAAGACCAAGTAGCTGCTCCCTAAACCTCTATTATAAACAAGGAGGGATTGTAGAGAGTGAACACACATACAGACTTTGAAGTTAGACTTTCTTAAGTCAGATTCTAGGTTTTGCCACTGGTTAATTTGGGTATATAGTAGATAACAATTTTGAACTTCACATTCCTTATCTAGTAAACCAAGTTAGCATAATAGATTAAATAAAATTGTAAAATTCAATTCATTTATGACACTGTGAAGCAATTAATATAATGTTCTGTATTTATATTTACAACACCTGATCTGCTATCATGTTAAGCCTCAAGTCCACTTAAATCTAAGTTTTATTATTTGTTTTAAATTAAGCAAAAACCAATTTCTAATTAGCCTTCATTTTCTCTGCAGAATTAATACCAAGAAAGTTAAAGTAGTAATTTTAGATTATTAATATATTTCTAAATTTATGAGTTAATACATTATAAAAGTATAATTCAGCACTCTGTGTTTTTGTTTTACCTTTTGGGGGCAGAAATAATAATTTATTCACTTCTATAAGTTTGTTTCTGGGCTTTTTTTTTAGAATTTCATGGAGCTTGGGCACATTTTATGTTCTCAAAATACATTTGAGTGCTGAATAAATAAATAAAAACTATTTAAATAAATGACCTCCAAACCAGTTTTACTGAAACTAGAAAACAAAGAACATTGTATTTTTAAGCAGCGGCCCTGGAGTCAGGCTGCTGGGTCAAAGTTTTACTTACCAATTCTATAAATGGCTGAGTTGCCTACTGTTGTATTCAACTTTTTCTTCTGCAATGAATAACCCCCAAGTCCAATAGCTCACTGACACAGATCTTGGTTCTACAAGTTGACATGGGCTGAGGTTCTGTTCTGCTCAGCGGGGTCTAAATGTGTCTGACTCCAGCACCTACATTGTGTGCAGATGTTCTTTTTTATTTATAATATGTTTTTATTGATTTCAGAGAGGAAAGGAGAGGGAGAGAGAGAGATGGAAACATCAGTGATGAGAGAGAATCATTGATGGGCTGTCTCTTGCATGCCCTACACGGGGAATAGAACCCACAACCAGGGCATGTGCCACTACCTGGAATCGAACTTCAACCTCCTGGTTCATAGCTCAGTGCTCAACCACTGAGCCATGCTGGCTAGGCAGGTCTTCTTTAGGCAGGAACTCAGACTGAGTTCCTGAAAGGAATGTATTATTCTTGTTTTTGATGACATTTTGTTTTCACATTCTTCATCCAAGTTTTGAGAGGACAAAAATAGCATCTCTTATAGTTTCACTTTCCCAAGAGAATTACTTCCTTGAAACTCTTTGTTTTTTCTTCAGTTATATTCTATGGTTGCATTTGTTCTCATTAACAGTGAAATAACAATTCTATGTGCTCTTCTGAAGAGGGGACAGAGTAAAACTTCCCATTGCCTCCGCCGTACATTCTGCATGCATTTGGGCATTGTTGCATTTGTAATCTATATATATAAAATCCTAAGCGACCAAACAACTGAATGACCGGTCAACTGGTTGCTATGATGGGCACTGGCCACCAGGGGGCAGACACTCAATGCCAACCTCCTGTGTGGGCCAACCTCCCGCAGTCACTCCCCCCAGTTGGCCAACCTCCGAGGTCCCTCCCCCTGGCTGCCCCCCCCCCACCTTGATTGGCCCCAATTGCCAGCTAGGCTGAGGGACCCCACCCATGCACAAATTCGAGCACTGGGCTTCTAGTAATAAAAATTTTTCAAAAGACCCCTGAGATGAAGAAGAGCCTTTATCTATATTGCTCAGTTTCCAAGAGAGTGGGGCAGAGGGAGGGAGGGAAGTTTTGTTCATAAAAAGTTTTGAATGTTAATTCACAATATAAGGTGGCAAAAATGTTGGATTACATTTTTCTGAGTCAACATAATTTGACATCTAATGAAAAATAGAATATTTTTTTCTTTCAAGTTTCCATTTTCCAGTCTGAACTCTACCCTCCAGTGCTATATTGAGTCCGCTGGTCTTTCCTGAGCAGGATGCAAGGTGGTTTCTTTCCTGGGTCCTATTCCAGGTGGATTCGAAGAATGAAGCCACGAACAAAAGGTGGTAGATGAAAAAGGGTGGAAATTTATTGGAAACAAGTACAGACTCCTACAGAGGGAGAGGGTCCCAAGGGGATGACCAAACACTAAGCTCCTTTTTTGCGAAGGTTTATAAAGGCTGCAGTTCTTTGTCCTTGATATTCCCTTCAGCTTCAAAGCTCAAATCCCACGTGAGGCCCCTGTTTTTTTTTTCCTCCCCCTTCAGCGGTAGAATTCTCTATCTCCTGTGAAAATCTGTTTTTCTCTTTCTCCCATTTGTCAACATTTCTCTATCCCCTGGGAAAATTTGTTTCCTCTTCCTCCCCATACCCTCTGGCTTTTTCTTATCTTCTGTGAATAGAGTCTTCCTCTCCCCTTATCCTGTGGCACCCTTTTTTTTTCTCTCTCTCTCTATGAATGTATGTCTTTTGGCAACCCCAAGCCCTCACCTTTGCAATCCTCCCCCACGGATCCTCTAATTCCTAAAACTCCCTAAACCTGCCTACTTTGCACCCAAAACTCCTTTCAATATCATACCCCCGCACAATTATTTCATGTTTGGAATAAGGGGAAGGGTATGTATGTACTTCTGTCCACATATGAAAATGAGGTTTCATTAGTTGCTTTCCAGCAGACGCACCCTCCAAGCACACTAAAGCCATGGGCAGCTCTTGTATGCTTCCTTATCCCCACATGCCTTGGCTCATCACCCTGCATCTTTCTACTTTACTAGCAGATACAGTAGCACCAAGGTCTGTCCTGCTTCTGGGACCACACCTCCCACTGCCTCCCACTCAGCCGAAGGAAAGCTCCCCCTGCAACTGAAGAAAGCCTTGTACTTCAGTCCTTCATCCGGAATAGCAGCTGCTGCACTCACACCTTCTATTTCTTGCTTCTCCAACACAAAATTAGATCTTAGATCTTCAACTCCCTGTAATGAAGGTCAGAAAACCTTAAAGACAAATTTTACTTTCCCCTGTAATACCTTTCACCCAGCCCATTGGATGGCAAATGGTTTCTTGCTTAAATGTGGGAGTGAAGGGTAACAGCTTAGGAAAAATGGGAAGTTCACTTTCAAAAAAAAATCTAACATCCCATTTCTTTGAGTTCTTTATTGTAATTTACTTTCAAACATCTCACCTTCTGATGTGCACCTCCTGTTCTCCTATTTCAGTGTCCCTGAATTCCGCTGCCTTAAATATTTCACCTCATTAAACATTTTATTTATTGGTTCTCTCTTGCATATATTTTATTTTTGCCTATTTGTATCTCATGCTCATTTTTTAAATCATTCATTTAAAAATATTCTCAACACCTTTGGCTTTTCTTCCATGGGATTTGACTGGCATTCTTAATCTTTATTGAACTGAACTATCCTTTGGCAGCTACTACTAGTAAAATCCTCTTTTTTGATCAACAACCTCGGATAATTATATTGCCTCACCTTTTCTCCGTCTGATTATAGTCTCAGATAATCTCACTCATTTGTTCCCATTCTCCTTTGTTAAAATGGATCAGAGGTCCTTCCTCTTGTTAAAAGCCAGCCAGTTCTTCCATCCTTTCCTGTATATAATTTATTGTTTCTCTGCATCTTTTCCTAAATTGTCAGTCTCTACTAGAGTGTATGTGTCATCATGGAAACTAACCCATTTGCCCGCCTGGTCGTAGGCAGCCATCTTGTGAGGGTGTGATGGTCTACATCACACCCTCACAAGATGGCTGCCTACGACCAGGCTGGAATGGGGGTTAGTTAGGGACAACCAAACGACTGACCAGCAGGCTGTGGTGGAGTGACCAGGCCGGTGAGGGGGCTGTGAGGAGTGACTAGGCCAACAGGGGGGGGCAGTTGGGGGTGATCAAGTCATCAGGGGGAGAATTTGGGGGAGATTAGGCTGGCAGGAGGGGCAGTGAAAGGCAACTAGGCCAGCAGGGGTGCAGTTGGGGGCAACCAGACCAGCAGGGGGGGGCAGTTAGGGGTGACCAGGCAGGCAGGTGAGCGATAAGGAGCCAGCGGTCCAGGATTATGAGAAGGATGTCCCAGATTGTAGAGGGTGCAGGCTGGGCTGAGGGGACCCCACCCCTGTGCACAAATTTTGAGCATGGGGCCTCTAGTAAGTAAATAAATAGGTATTCAGTAATACCTAAATTAATAAACCTTGTGTTTTCCTCACATTTCCTTCCATGTACAGCCCCATATCCTTTTCAATTCACAATAAAAGTTCTGAAAAATTATGTACCCTTACTTCTTCACTTCTTTTTTTAAAATTTCTTTATTGATTAAGGTATTACATATTTGTCCTCATTCCCCCATTCCCATTCCAAACCCCTCCCCACGCATGCCCTCACTCCTCTGTTGTCTGTGATCTCACTCATCTGTGTGAAATAATGAACAACATAAACCGATGAACAAAAACAGACCCAGAGACAGAGACGCATCTATCAGACAGTCAAACTTCTTCACTTCTTTATCATATGGTTGATCTTCAACCTTTTGCATACAGATTTTCATCATGAGTGTTCCTCCAAAGCTGCTCTACTTCAAGTCATAAAATGGTTTTCACACTTCAAAATGTAATGGTGAAACGTATCCACATTTTATAAACTCTTCCCAAGACTTCCTTACCCTTTTCCTGCCTTACTTTTCTTCTTAAAACTATACACTATCTAACATACCAAAGCTCTTATGTTTTATATTTTTTAAAAATGTAAAACATAAGTGTCTTGTCTGCCTCCCTTCTCCAGAATATTGTCTCCATAATTGCAGATATGTTTGCCCACTCTCTTTACTGTTGCTTCTCTGGTGCCTGAAGAATCTCCAGTGCAGGAGAGATTTTAAGTTTATATTCTGTATGGAAAGACTGGATATTCTGTCTTCAAATAACTAGCTCATTAGATTTATTGATCACTACTGAAACATCTTTCTCCCTCTTGGCTTCTAAGATAATACAGCATTTTATTCCCTAATTCAAAGATTTCAACTTTTCAGTGTCCTTTGTTGAGTTATTGTTTCTCTATTTTATTTCAAAGTTTAAGGCTATATCCTTGGTATTATTACTTTCTATATATATTTTCCCCAGTAACTTTATTTCATTTATTTATTTTTTCTTTATTAAGGTATTACATATGTGTCCTTATCCCCCCAAACTCTCCCACCCACACACACACACTCATGCACTCACCCCCCTGGTGTCTGTGTCCATTGGTTAGGCTTATATGCATGCATACAATTCCTTTGGTTGATCTCTCCCCCTTGCTCCCACCCTCCCCTATCTACCCTCCAAGGTTTGATGGTCTGATCGATGCTTCTCTGTCTCTGGAACTGTTTTTGTTCATTAGTTTATGTTGTTCATTATATTCAATAAATGAGTGAGATCATGTGATATTTATCTTTCTCTGACTGACTTATTTTACTTAGCATAATGCTCACCAGTTCCATCCATGCTGTTGCAAATGCTAAGAATTCTTTCTTTTTCACAGCAGCATAGTATTCCATTGTGTAGATGTACCATTGTTTTCTAATCCACTCATCTGCTGATGGACACTTAGGCTGTTTCCAAATCTTAGCTATGGTCAATTGTGCTGCTATGAACATAGGGATGCATATATTTTTTTCTGATTGGTGTTTCTAGCTTCTTGAGATATATTCCTAGAAGTGAGATCACTGGGTCAAATGGGAGTTCCATTTTTAGTTTTTTGAGGAGACTCCATACTGTTCTCCACAGTGGCTGCACCAGTCTGCATTCCCACCAGCAGTGCACGAGGGTTCCTTTTTCTCTGCATCCTCACCAGCTCCCCAGCTCCCCAGTAATTTTATTTGTATCCATAACAGTTAATTAAATATAAATTATTTGAAATTAATATTCCCATCCAGACCCTTCCTGGTTTCTCCACATGTGTGTATCTATCTCCCTACTTGACCAACCTCCTTAAATGTTTTTAGGCACTTTAAATTTAGCATGACCATGTTAGAAAGTTTGATTTTTTTTCTCTAATCTATTCCTCATTCAGCATGCCCCATCAGAGTAAAAGATACCACCTTACACCTAGTGGCAAAAACAAGCATCCATGAATTCTCTGTGATTGCTCATATACATTCACATCTACCTGATGCATCATTAGAAGTACCTAGTGTGGTATATGGTTATAAGCTAAAATGTTAAGCCCCCACTTCTTTACACCCAAAGTATATAAAATGTGTTCACTTGTCTCTTCTTAACTGCCATTTAACTATCTCAAACTATATTGCCTTTAATTCTAAACCACTATATCATACTATCCCTGTTCTTTTTTTCCTATTATTTCTTCTCTTTACTGAACCTATTATTTCTTCTCTTTACTGAATAGCTAAAGGATGTATTAAAACATAAAATTGATATTGTGACCTCCATGTTTAAATAGCTTCCAACTGATCTGGAAAAAAAAATACTTTTTGAAAGTTTGCAAAATCTTCCTTGATCTGGACTGTGAGCTCTTTTTAAAATTTATCTTGCACTTCCCTTAGTGTGCTTGCTGAGTTCAGGTACATTGTTTTTCCAGCAGGTCCTAAAAGAAGGAATCTTTTGGAAAGTGGGCTTTGGTGTATTTCAATTTATTTTTCCATATGCCTGTAATCATCTGCCTTCTACTCTCTACATGGCAGATTCTTCATTTTACAAATCCCAGGTAAATATATCCTTCATGGCGAACCTTCTCTGACAAATCAGTTCAACAATTAGCTTCCCATTATTATTTCTAGGAAATAGAATGCTTACTTCTTAGCACATCAAAAGCTGTACATTTTTAATTTGATTTTCTTTATTGTCTACAGCTAAATATAGTGTCAACTCTATTTTACCCAGACCTTGCCTTTCACATTCACAGTAGAATCACAGCACCTAACTTTATACTGAGTGTAAGCCATAGATTATTAACTAGTTGATAAATCAAATAATAAAAATATGTTTACAATAATGTTTTATAATAATTATAGTTTAGAAACCATTTCATAGCTTCTGCCAAGGTAATTTATATTCATGAACAATTTAACAATCCTGGACAGTAGACCTGTTTAGCCATCCCATCGAATAAAAGAGTAATATGCAAATTGACCATACCTCTGCTACACCCACAAGCCACAATCACCAGCCAATCAGGAGCAAGTATGTAAATTAACCCAACCAAGATGGCTGCAGCCATGGAGCGAGCAGGAGGCTTGGTTTCCCCATCAATGGAGGAAGCCACGCTTCCCACATACCTGGTCGGCTGCGGACTCCACTCAAGGCTACAAAGTTTCAATTATAGAAGATAAATAAATCCCAACAAAAATGGCAGCAGCCATTGAGCTGGAGAGAGCAGGAGGCTTGAGTTGCCCCCATGATGGATGAAGCCAAGCTTCCACAGCCCTGGCCTGCTTTGGCCTCTACTCAAGTCTACAAAGTTTCAATTGTAGAATATAAATAAATCCCAGATACCAGGGTCTCCGCTTGGGTCACCGGGGGGCATGGCCAGCCTGCAAACCACCACAGGCCCCTAGCCCAGGCTGCCCCAAATCCCAAGGGAACTCCCATCCTGATCCAGGACACCCTTCAGAACAAACCAGCTGGCCCCCACCCGTGCACCAGTCCTCTATCTTCTTATATAATAAAAGAGTAATATGCAAATTGACCATCACTCCAACACACAAGATGGCTGCCCCCATGTGGTCAAAGATGGCTGCTCCAATGTGGACACAAGATGGCCACCACAAGATGGCCAGCAGGAGAGGGAAGTTGGGAGGGACCAGGCCTGCAAGGGAGGGCAGTTGTGGGCGATCAGGCCAGCAGGAGAGAGCAGTTGGGAGGGACCAGGCCAGCAAAAGAGGGCAGTTGGGGGCGATCAAGCCTGTAGGGGAGGGCAGTTAGGAGTGACCAGGCTGGCAGAGGAGGGAAGTTGGGAGCGACCAGGCCTGCAGGGAAGGGCAGTTGGGGGGCACCCAGGCCTGCAGGGGAGGGCAGTAAGAGGCAAACAGTCTGGCAGGGGAGCAGTTAGGCATCAATCAGGCTGAAAAGGAGTGGTTAGGGGGTGATCAGGCTGGCCGGCAGAAGTCGTTAGAGGCAATCAGGAAGGCAGGCAGGCAAGCAGTTGGGAGCCAGCAGTCTTAGATTGTGAGAGGGATGTCCGACTGCCCGTTTAGGCCCGATCCCAAATGGGCAGTTGGACATCCCTTGAGGAGTCCCAGATTGGAGAGGGTGCAGGCTGGGCTGAGGGACACCCCCCCGTGCACGAATTTTGTGCACCAGGCCTCTAGTATTTTTCATAACAGAACTAGTGCTCAGAAAAATTCAGCTAATGGCATCTTGGGAGAAAATGATCGAGGCATGGTATGAATTCAAAGATTTATGGTATAGTGTATGATTATAAGCTTAAATTTCAAACAGCTACCTCTACAAAAGTCAATATTATTGAAAGAACTTTTACCCTTCATCCCACTTCACATCTTTATTCTTTCTTTTTTATACTCATGGTAAAGGAGACTACTTTTATGCCTTGACACTCATTGATATGTGAAGATTGTTATAAATATTTAAAAATGCTAAATTGGGACTTTGAAAAACATTCCATGGCAAAACTTACTTCTTATATCAAAGTACAGGTATTACTTTATTATCCATCATGTTAGATAGAACTAAGATGGTAGTTAATTCAATGTTCTGCTTAAATTAAACTTTATTTATGTTGCTTTAAATTGTTCTGTTACCCATTGTTCTAAAGCCTTTAATATATAAAAAAAAAACTACTTGGAAAAATGCAAATCAATTTTCTTTGTACAGTAGTAAAGTTTTTGCAACATACATTTATCTAACTTTTCAACATATATGAATGCACAAGAAAGGGTCCTTAAAGCCCAGATATCTATAGCTCTCTCTAAAAATGATTTGTTTTCTCTCTTTTGATATGGTTCACAATCACCATTACATTTTACAGTGAAGCTCAGTATGTCATAAATTCTAGAAAAGTTTCTATAAAATTAGAGACATCATGAAATGGAAGAGATCTCAAGATTTTTGATTTATCTCTATACCCAGTACAGGATCTATTTCTGAAATAAACTTTATAAGTAACTATTCAATTTCTATTTGCATACTTTCAGTGAATAGATATTTAAAATTAAAAGACATAAAACAGTAGCTTTGATTTAGCACTAAATTTTGCTAGATAGACTATCAAGTAAGTTATCATACATAATTAATTCTCATAACACTCCAACAAGATAAATGTGATTAACTATATTTTGCATGTTAAAGAGTTTATGTCTCAAGATCTTCCTTTTTGTTTTTATTTGAAAGTTAGCATTCATGCTTTGTGCTATTAAAAATAAGCTTAGGTAAATCGAAATATTCTAGTAAAGTGAATATAATAAAAGTTTCTTAGATGCAAAATAATGGGATAGTGATCAATTATGTTATTAATGAGTATAGACTTCTGAGTGATATTATTGATGTGTTTTCTGATTTTATTAATATAAATCTAGAGAAGTAATGAGATGATACTGGTGTTGTCTGCTATAAGATTGAAAAACTGAATATTTATATTATTTCTCACTCTTAACAGCTTATAGCAAAAACCAAAATGCAAGCACTGACAAAATGGGAGGTATTGGCATTGTGACATCAATAGATAAATTTCAGCAACTGTTGAGAATTAGTGACTAATGAAACAGGAAAAGAATGAAGAAGCCTAAACCATAGGCAAAAGGACTAGGGCAGAAAGAGAAGCATATTATTCCTGTAGAATATCATATTAGCTCAGATGTTAGAAACTGTGGGTATATAGAAGCAGTGTGTGAAATGGAGAAGAATAAAAGAAGATTCACTGACAACACCCAAGCCCGCACACATGCATACATGCACATTCCCACATGCATTACACCCCCTCCAATGCATTCATCACCCCAAAAGGGGGTGCTGATAAGAGAGAGTTAGATTCTAAAAATTAAAAAAAGATATACTAGTATAATTAGAAAAAGTTTAGTAGTCAGTGTCCCATAACAAGAACATTCTATTAAGGCATTCCAATGGATTCTCCACTGCTTTTTCATCTTAATGGACAAAGCCTGCAGTTGAAAAGCCTAATCACATGACTTTGGCTCCCAATCAGCTTTCTAAGTATCTTATCCCTATATATAAAATAATAAGCTATACTTACCACATATTGTATAAGCCCAAATATAAGAACATAAAAGACCAGTTAAAAATTATGACCTGTAATAAAACAAAAAAATTAAGGGTAAATATAATAAACAAAAGGATAATACATCAATAATATAAGAATAGAAAGCTACATAAGAGAAATATTTAAGGATAGCATCCAGCTTTTAAAATTATAAAAAATCAGTAGAATGTTTAAAAAGAAAATATATCAAAATGAAAAAAAAAATAATATAAAAAGAAAAGACTGTGAGTTAGAAACTATAAACTTAGAGGACTAATTCGTAATAACAAAACATGCATGATAATAAATTATAAGCTAATTTATAAAATAATCATAAAAATATTTACTCAGCACATATATTAGGGGAAAAAACTTCACATTAAGATATATCATTTTGAAATTAAAATAAAGCAAGTAAAATTTCTCTCAAATCCCAAAACAATACATCCTCACCTTGATAATAATAACAAGACTAACTATAACAACTTATTATAAAAGAATTAAAATCAGGCTGATCATTTTTCTAATGAGCTTTGCTGTGAGCTAGAAACCATGTTGTTCTTAACAAGTTACTTTGGACATGTTCCAGTAAAATAAGAAAATAAACTTAACACAGAAAATGTCAAAACAAAGAGAGTAGCTAAGAATCTGTTCAGTAGGCCAAAAGAAAATCAATGAACATGAGAGTAACAAGGTGGAGTTGACTGAATCAAGATTTTGAAGACAAAGAGTAATTCTAGAGATCTGACTAAGCCTTTGGGCAAACTCTAGGAATAACAACAACAACAAAAAAAATGGTATAAGGAAATGAATCATAGTGCATTAATTGGCTTTTAAATAAAAATATATACATGATAGCAAAAGTGATGGACTGAAATATGTCTCCCAAAAACATGCCACTTTGGCATAAAAATTATTTTGACCTAAAGGCACTTGAAAAATATCAGGTACAAGAAGGGTACTTGACTTTCTTCCCTACTACACCCCCACAGTTTTCCTTTCCTTGAAAGCAGTAGATAAAAATCCCCGAAAGAAGATATTCTTATACCAGAGGGAAAGTAAATTCTTATCATGACAGACTAAAAGTTAAAACAGAGAATTCTGTACAAACAGACCTTGTTAAAATAATTCTTATATTCCTTTAGGCTCCCCACATATTTAGTCACTTGTCCACAATTGCCTTTATTTGTTCACCCTCCTGTAAAACCATTTAGTCTTACCACTTCTTTAGGTTTTCTTCTCATCACGAGGGCTCCTGTGGTATGTAAAATTTACATTAAATATATTTGTATGCCTTTCTCCTGTTGATATCTCTTATATAAATTTAATTCTCAGACTCATCCAAAACCCTTAAGAGGGTTGAGGTAAAATTTTGCTTCCCCTACAATACTATGCAGTGTCTTTTTATTTTCAACTTCTGGAATAACACAATATATCCATGGCTATAAACCTGTTGCTAAGTAAAAGATTCTCTAGAAATTATGAATCTCAGTCATTAGTGATATAAACATTGGAAATGTCCAAACCTGTACAGAATTTTTATGAGTTTAGTTGAGCCAAACTGATGACAATTGCCTGGAAGCAAAATCTAATGGATGAAGAAAATGCTCTGGATAATGACAGGTTTACAGCTTATTTTATACATTAGATTTAAAGGAGGAGACATACAGGTGTTACATAAGACCCATTGGTGGTCCATTAGGGAGGTGGGAGAAAACAAAGCAGGAAAATTTCTGAGGCTGGATAAAAAGTAAAATGCTGAGACATATACTTCTTTTACATTGATAGGTATAGGATACTTAACAATTGACACTTACAGCACTCATAAATGGTATTCCAGGAACAAGATAACAATGAAGGGTTCTATCATCTCCTGCTTTGCGGGTAAGGTTGTACTCTGAGGGGTCCAGAAAAAGGGTAATACTCAGACATTCCAAGGGTATGTTATCTTAGATGTAAAAACACAATAGACAGGCTTACTTAAGGTAAAGATTGAACTTTGTCAAGGAAGCTACAGGCCTGGGATGTGACTATCTGCCATCACTTTCTTATAGTTAGGAATGTTGATGTTCAGACCATCTTATGTGCTTACTTTCAGTCGCTGAGTTTGTAGGGTCTGCCATGCAAGACTCCCCTGAGCTTGTGAGGTTTAGTATGCGGTCCTTATTTTGTCCACAGTGTATTCAAAATTTTAATTATTGAAATATTTCACATAAAGCATATTGTTTCCAAACAAGAAAAAAAAAATCAGAAGCTATAAATTTATATTTCTACTAGAGGTCCAGTGCACAAATCTGTGCATGCGAAGGGTCTGGCTGGCCCAGCCCCAATTGGGGTGGATCAGGGCCAGGCTAGCCATGGGGGGAGGGGCCATGGGCAATTGGCCAGCGTGCCACCCTGATTGGAGTGGGGAGGCTGATTGGGGTGGGCTGGCAGTGGGGAGGGGCTGTGAGCAGCGTGGCCAATCGGCCCCACCCCCAATTGGTGTGGGGAGGCCAATCAGGGACAGGGTCAGCTGGGGGGAGTGGCCACAGGTGATAGCCACTGGCCTTGCCCCTGATCAGAGTGGGGGGGGGACAATTGGAGGTGGAGCTGGCTGGGGGGAAGGGCCTCAGGACGATCAGGGTGGTGGGGGATGATCAGGGGTGGGACCGGTCCTGATAAGGGGCTGTGGGCGGTGGGCCAGCTGGCCCCAACCTTGAATGGGGTGGAGGGACTGATTGGGGGCCAGTAGCTTGGGGGAGGGGCCATGGGTGATTGGCTGGCCGGCCTCAGCCCTGATTGGTGTGAGGGAGCTGATTGGGGGCAGAGCTGACTGGGGGAAGGGGCCACGGACTGATCGGGGTGGTGAGGGCCCATTGGAGGCGAGGCCGACCTGGGGGAGGGGCCACAGGCAGTTGGCTGACTGGCCCCTCCCCTAATTGGGGTGGGGGGGCCGATCTGGGGTGGGGCCGGGTGGGGGGGAGGCTGCAGGAGGTTGGCCAGCTGGCCCTGCGCCCTATTGGTGTAAGGGGGACGATCGGGTGTGGGGCCAGCCAGAGGGAGGGCCTGCGGAGGTTGGCTGCCAGCCCCATCCATGATCGGCCGGTTTGCTGGCCTCAGTGGCATCATAGCAACCAGTTGCTCTGGTAGTTACAGTGTTCTGGTCACTAGCTTTATATAGACATATCAACAATAGAAGGCAGGAACTTATTGCTTTTCCTTTTAGATGAAATTTGCTTTTCCTAATTTCTCATAGTCTCCAAACTATTAGCCCACTGCAACAAAAGAAGTAAATCATTTTTTTCCAGTAATATTATACTTAGATTTATATTACCCATAAAACAGTTAAAAATGAATTCTTGCCCTGTCAGTGTTGCTCAGTGGTTGAGCATTGACCCATGAACCAAGGAGGTCACAGTTCGATTCCTGGTCAGGGCACATGCCTGGGTTGTGGGCTCAATCCCCAGGAGGGGTCATGCAGGAGGCAGCTGGTCAATGATTCTCTCTCATTATTGATGTGTTTAATCTCTCTCTCCCTCTCCCTTCCTCTCTGAAATCAATAAAAATAAGTTTTTAAAAATGAATTTTTTTCATACACAGTGTTTTATAAGGCTGTTCTAAAAATATTACAAAGTCAGTGACTTAAAACAACAGAAATTCTTTCACAGTTTATTCTTTCAGAGGCAGGAGTCCAAAATCTAGGTGTTGGCAAGGCCACACTCCCTCCAACAGCTCTAGGGGAGAATTATTCCTTACCTTTTCCAGCTTCTGGTAGATCTAGAAGTCCCTTTCAATGGGACTGCATCACTACATCTCTGCCCCTGTTTTCACATGGCTTTCCCTCTTGTTTATCTGAGTCTCAAACCCCCCTTTGCCTTTCTCTTATAGTTAAACCTGCCATTGGATTTAGATCTGACACTGAATCTAAGATACGTATCAAGACCATTTTTCAAAATGTAATCACATTGACAGATTCCAGGATGAGGACATGGGTGTATCTTTTGGAAGACAACCATTGAACCCATTATGCCATGCTTACAATATTGAAAAGAAACCATTGTTAGAATAAAATGCTCCTTGAAAAATGGGAGGCATCATATTACTTGGAGGAAAAAAGCTAATTCTTAAGTTTAATTTTTAAAAGCATATATGCATTGATTGACTACAGCTTGAGTCACATGGGGGAAAATGTTACTCTTGTACAGAAATAGACACATAATACAAAATTTACAGCCCAGATATAGAACTGCAATTATGATTATAAAAATAATGTATAAACCATTGCAAAAATTCAATTGTATATTAAGTGAAAACTTTTAATAAATGGTGAATGTATGATAGAGTGCCTAATGCATATAACAAAAACCAGTTGTTCTAAATATAATTATACATTTATTAATGTAAATTCAACTACAAAATTTTAAAACTTTATCCTTGGAACATATGAATAAAAATCTACTGAAATTCTGTGGGAAAAATAAAAATAAATTTTGGTATTTTCTATTGTAGCTGGTGAGTACACAAATATAAAAAACTAGAGGCCCAGTGCACAAAATTCGTGCACAGGGGTGTGTGTCCCTCAGCCCAGTCTGCACCCTCTCCAATCTGGGACCCCTTGAGAGATGTTTGACTGCCCATTTAGGCCCGATCCTACTGGGATCAGGCCTAAACGGGCAGTCAAACATCTCTCACAATCCAGGACTGCTGGCTCCCAACTGCTCGCCTGCCTGCCTTCCTGATTGCCCCTAACCACTTCTGCCTACCAGCCTAATCACCCCCTAACCACTCACCTGCCAGTCTTATTGCCCATAATTTCCCTCCCCTGCCAGCATGGTCACCCCTAACTGCCCTCCCCTGAAGGCCTGGTCACCCTTAACTGCCCTCTCCTGCTGGCATGGTCCCCCCAATTGCCCTCCCCTGCAGGCCTGGTCCCCCCCAACTGCTCTCCCCTGCAGGCCTGGGTCCCCCCCAACTGCCTTTCCCTGCAGGCCCCGTAGCCCCCAACTTTCCTCCTCTGCTGGCCTGGTCACCCCTAACTGCCCTCCCCTGCAGGCTTGATCGCCCCCAACTCCCCTCCTTTGCAGGCCAGGTACCCCCAACTGCTCTCCCCTCCTGGCCTGATTGCCCACAACTGCCCTCCCTTGCAGGCCTGGTACCTCCCAACTGCCCTCCCCTGCTGGCCTGATCACCCACAACTGCCCTCCCTTGCAGGCCTGGTCCCTCCCAACTGCCCTCCCCTGCTGGCCATCTTGTGGCAGCCATCTTGTGTCCAAATGGGGGCAGCCATCTTTTTCCACATGGGGGCAGCCATCTGGTGTGTTGGAGTGATGGTCAATTTGCATACTACTCTTTTATTAGATAGGCTAGTACATGACTACATTTAACTGCTAATTTTTATTTAGTTAAATACCTATTGGACTTGATGCTCAAAATACTCAATACTTTAATATTATATATATATTTTTAAGTAATTCCTGGAAGTACTTAAATCTTCATGCAGATTAATCTAAATAAATTTTAATATAGACCAGGGGTAAGAGAAATAAATTTAAAAGCCCACAAGCTAAATCTGGCCAAACTTGTGTCAAGGAGAAAATTCTGTGATGTCCTAATTTAAATTACAGCAGTGAGAGGGTGGAAGGAAGAGACCAGAAGTGGTTAATCAGTTAACAACTGCAGGGCAAAACTCACAAAGACTGCTTATATTCCTGCGTGTTTATTGAAACTTTGAATTCACTTCCAAGGTGGCTATTTCCACTTTATCTAATAGAGAACAGCAGGAGTGCCTGCGCCCCAGGAGCATCTGCTTCAACTTTTCAGGCGGTTGTCCACACCAAAGGAGCAAACACTTCTTTAGGGACTCTGCGCCTGTTTCAGAACCGCCCCTGCTTCACCCTATTTCACCCACCTTATCTGTAACCAATGTAAATTCGTTCAAACCCACTTACAGCTGTCACCCCCTCCTTGATGTGTAAAGGAGCCCACCAGCTCCTGCACAGCACACATGCTTCTCCACCCAGCGCTGCTGCTGTGGTTTAGACGTCATGCCTCAGCACCTGGTCCTTTACGACCCCATCAACGCTTTCTTTTAAAAGGCCTTTCGCTGTATAAGTTTTTTTTGTTTTGCTTTACACCTGCTTTGTAAATAAAGTTTTATTGGAACACCAGTACACTCCTTGGTTTATCTGTTGTCTATGGTTGTTTTCCCAATACCACAGCAGAAGTAATTGTAACACAGAGCCCACAAAGCCTACATTACTTAGTACCAGGCATTTTACAGAAAATGTTTGCCAACCCCTGCTATTGTTCAGCATGTGCAATAAAACTTGCTGAGATAATTAAAATATTCTGTATGGGCTCTCCAATAAGATTGCTAGGAGTCACATGAGGCTGCTGTTGAGGATTTGAATTGTGGCTAATGTGAGTGAGAAACTGAATTGTTAGTTTACCTATTTTAATTTTAATTTAAGTACTCACATGCGACTAGTGGCTATGTTACCAGACAGTGCAACTATAGATGGTGTTCCAGTTGTAGAATGCCATATCATTTTAGTTGAGAAATTTAATACATTGTGGTAGCTTTTTTCTCCCCCAAGGATTCAGGTTATAAATACGCTTGTTACACCATTCACAAGTAATTATTTCATGCTCAAAAGATAAATTTGAATAAAAAGTTATTGAATGTAATAATTAACACAGTGTTACAGACTTTTAAGATGTCATAGAAATATTAACACTTTTCTGGGTATGTTATATACACACCACCATTGACTATTACAAGGAGGAGGTTGATTTAAAATATGCTAAAGACATTTTTTTGACAATTGAAATAAATAAAGTTGTCCCTGTCATCTAGTAAAAATACATGGTTTAGTTTACTGAAAAGATGGAGTCAAAATTAGCTTTTTTTTTACATGAACCTATCTAAATAGTTTGAACATTTCTTAGTAATTACCCACAAGCATATGTATAAAATATATAATTCAATTTGTTCCTTCTTAGTGAAATGGTTTCTTTGGGAAACTCATTTGGTGAGTTTCATATGCAGATATTTGTTTACATAAACAAAAGTAATACTCTGAACTATATCCATATAAACTGTTGGAATAAATATTGAATTTTACAAAATGTTCTTTGATTTGCTAGTTTGTGAAAATGAACTAACATTTGTTCAATTCACTTCTCTCAATGAATATTGATAGTGTGAATGAAGAGTTTCAAGTGGAAGTTATTGAACTACAATAAAATATGACACAGAAAACTAAATATGATAATGCTGGTATATTAGAACTCGATAAATACATTGGGACATGTTATCATAGATATAAAAAACCATTGTGAAAAGATTATATCCATCTTTGGAAGCACTTGCAATGGTGAACAGCTGTATTCTTCTATAAAACTGAATATAATTATTTTTCCATGTTAAAAGATTCAAAGCTGACTTCTTATTGCATACCACAGCCCAAAGTATAAGAATGACATTGATAGTGCTTGGTATAGAAGAAAAGGTGACAAATAGCTAGAACCAAATAAAAGGAATAATAGATTTGAAAAATAGTATATGCCATCTTTAAATGTGTCTACTTTCTGTATCAAGTGTAAAATGCAATACTCAATATAATATAGATTATAATTGTATTGCTTATTTTATATTATATAAATAAAATAATGTTTTTGTATATAATAGTACATATATCAAATAATGTAGTATTACAATAAACCAAAATTTGAGTTTTATTTCTGGTAGTCACTTTTTCTATTTCTGTTCTGGTTCACTTACAGACTGGGGGCAAAGGTATGTTTATAGTTGTTCATGTGGAAAATAATACAATAATTAATACATAATAATAAAAGAATAAAATCCCGTTTTGCATACTCATAACCATAAACCTATTCTGCCCCACCCTGTATTTCTGTTTACTACATTGATTTTGTAGGCATTTGAGTTTCCAACTCTTAGAATTAACAAAACAAAGATGACTTCAATATGCTTACAGAAAGAATGTACATTATTAAACATAAGCATATATAAAACTACAATTGATAGTAGGAGATTTTAGAATGAAGAGCTATGTTGAAAAGTGTGGAAATTTAAATATACTGATCTTACAACAAATAATGGACAAGGTGTAACATCTGGATTATTCAAACAATAAAGTGCAATAATATTATTTATATTTATAAGTATAAAAGTGAAAATAAAATTATTATCAAATTAGAAGAGGTGAGTTTAGTTGGCATGAAATGTGGTAATTCTTTATAACTAAAGTAGTAAAGTGAGATTTAAAAAAGTGGAATAAATACAGTATATTCTTTAAAAATATGGAAGACAATGAAACCTTAAAAATAAATAAATTCCCCAAAAGAGTTTGACTTGGACTTATGAGGAGCACGTCAGGGATTATTGCTGCTCATTATAGTAATTTTTGGCCAGATGTGATTGTTTAATACAGCAGAACATTACTTTGTTAAAACTATTTAGAATATATTTAAAAATTTGAATAACAAACTACATCAAAATGACAAAAAGCACACTCTGGAATCTGATAAATTTTAAATACTTTCTCTTCTTGTAAAGAATCAAAAAGTGGGAGCAAGAACTGAATGCAGACTTCTTTTCTCCGTAGTGTCTAATAGACTCTTGCCTTTATTTTTAATAATGATGCATATAATTTTAAATATACACAATAAAATATCTACTGAAGAACTGCTCATCAATCATTCAATACTCCAAATTCATAAAACTAAAATTTTAATTGGGGACACAACTAAAAAGCAATTACATTAAATTTGATAACATATCAGGGAAAGTATACTAGTGTGGACTTACCTAGCAATAAGGTCTCACCTGGCCTAACCAGATCAGGGAATGTTTACTAGGGAAAGCTATATTTTACACTACATGACTTAGAGAGAATTCCTGAATGAGGTGTCACTGTCTATGACAGAACACTGTGTATGGAAGGTTTTGGGTAGTTCTAGAAATATAAATCCACCTATAACCCTCTTGAAAGGTACTTGATAACCAAGAATTCATCTGTTTGTCAGTTGCCTTCAAATGTCATCATTTGTATATTTGTAGGATCATGGTTAGTAAAGGCTTCCAAAGTGGTAATATATAGAAAATGAAATATAAAATTCATACTCATTGAAAAATGTACCTTTTAAACACAAATTATAAAGAAGTTAAAAAAAGTACTTTGTTCTTACCCATTGGCATTTATTTGTAGACTCGATACCACATCAGCCCCTCCTTACTACAAACAAGAACAGTCTCCTGCTGCCAGGAAACAACCTTCAAAATCAGAAAATTAACATTGATAAACTTTTACCATTTAACCCTCAGGCTATATTAAAATTTTGCCAACTACTCTAGTATTTTTTATAGTAAAAAAAAATCTAGTTCAGAATCATACATAGTATTTCCTTCACACTGGGAGGTTACATCCATTCCTTGTACGTTTTCCATTCTTAAGCATAAGTTCAATATATTTATTCATTCATTGACATCTCATAATAAATGGAACTCATGCTTTTATATTTTATTCAATGTGTTAGTATCTGTTAATACCATTATTCATTGTGATGTTAAAATTATTTTTAATTGGGACAGCAAAAGAAGCTCTTGCAAGTTGGCTTCTGTGTTCTTTTTTTTAAAATATATTTTATTGATTTTTTACAGAGAGGAAGGGAGAGGGATAGAAAGTTAGAAACATCGATGAGAGAGAAACATCGATCAGCTGCCTCCTGCACACCCCCTACTGGGGATGTGCCCGCAACCAAGGTACATGCCCTTAACCGGAATCGAACCCGGGACCTTTCAGTCTGCAGGCTGACGCTCTATCCACTGAGCCAAACCGGTTTCGGCAGCTTCTGTGTTCTTTTGACCACTTTATTTTTTAGTATACCAAGATGTTTTCGATTCATATTTGTAGTTTCTTTTTAAAAATGTTTTATTGAATTTATTAGGGTGACATTGATTAATAAAATTATATCGATTTTAGGTGTACAATTCTATAATACATCATCTGTATATTGTATTGTGTGTTTACTAGCCCAAATCAAGTCTCCTTCCATCATCATTTACCCTCCTTTCCCCTCTTTTACCTCCCCTACCTCCTTTCCCTTTGATAATCACCGTTTTATCTAAGATACTTTTCTTTTTTAGAGGAAAATGATATTTAGAAGTGAAAAACTGTGTTTTCATTACTCATTGCAAATCTATCATGGTGATTGAGGTATCACTAATTACAGGCCTTCTCATGAAGAGATCTCAGAAATATACATAGGAATGTACATATAGACATATACTTACATGATTAAGTCTATGTTTATGAAACTACCTACCTACCTTTCTATTATCTACCCAACTACCTATTTGAAAGCCATGTACTCATCCTAATGTATCCAATTTAACAACAAAGTATCCATTATGTTTTTCTCCCATTTTGTATTTATAACTGTCTTCTCTACTTCTAAGAAATTGGCTTTTGTCATCTCTAATATATTTACTTATTTGATTAATCCCCTGCATTTACCCAATCCTTTGTCTCTGCTGCATCCATCCCTTGTGCTGATATCCTTTACTCTGCTTGAGCTCTGACTTCCATTCTGGGTAGCTCTCCTATCCTACATGAACACCCTCTTCACCTATTAGATAATTTTAGATTTTAGTCTTTTTAATGCATATAGATAATCTTTGTGCATCCTAATTATTACTACAGACTTCATTTTTTTAAAGCTATCTGATTTTCTATTTAACACTAACATACATAGAAATATCTTGTTGACTATGTATTATAATTGATTAATATGTTATAGACATCATTGTCCATGTAGCTCAGAATAGTGACATATGTCAGGATTATATCCCCCGAAGTAGGCACATTATATATTCTTTCCATGGTAAGATAGCCTTTTCCCATTTAAGAGAGTAGTAAGATATTGTAATGTAATATCCAATAAGACTCAGATATGTATTTCAAAAATTAATATGATTACTTGGTTTTTAATCAGTGCACACATATATTAAATGTTATTAATATTATAGATAATTTGGTCTTAAAATGTATCCTTAAATTGTCTTCATGTATATGAACAAATATATGATGCTGTTTTAGTGTCTGTGAGTGGTATGTGTGTGCAATTAAAATTAGCGAAGATAGGAGAATTACTAAAATTCTGATTTTTTGAAGGAGTAGGTTCTGTGAGACTATAACTGCATGTAGAAATCCACTGAACAGGAAATGAGCATAACATTTTGGGAAAGAGCATATATTTTTTATCCGAGCATCTTGATATAAAACCCCAGTCTTCTCTTACTATGTATATGTGTTTTAGAAAAAAATTACTTGGCCAATTTATGTTTCAATCCTCCATCTACAAAATGATTAAAGCATATCTACCTCACTGAGTTATAATAAAATTAAATGTGTTATGGGATATACAAAAGCCTGACATATAGTATACACCATGTAATAATTATAGCAATATAAAAATATTTTTATCATAGATGATATTAATATTGCCTTCTCAAGGAATCTAAAATATAGTCCTTTATTAAAGTGTCACCTTTCAATGGAGATCTCTGTATATGCCTACAAATATTTGGAAACAAAATTGTTCATTCCCAACCAGTTTACTTACCTATGCTAGAACATGTGAATATTATCTAATTTGATTTTTCTGTTCTATGTCACCTGACTTTTTAAATTAATTTCCCTGCAGCTAATTTAAATAAGGAAATTGTTAAGTGACAAGTATTTTAGTTAGTTTAGTAAAAGAAACACATAACTGTGGGTATCTGGGGAGAACAGCTTGTATTTGCCAGCAAACTAGCCAGAAGGCACACTTAACAATTTTTTCAATCCTTTTGCATTTGACAAGAATACCCGCTGTTTCTTATCTTTCCAAAGGAAAGGTTGTCCACTTTTATTCACTCTTCCCACAGCCACACGGGAGCAACAACTACATTCTCCTCTTTCTGCTCTGCTTGAGCTCCTCATCAATATCTATTTTTGCTCTCCTCTGTTGTGGAGGACAGATGTCCTTGATTTTAGTGGACTAGTACAGATTTTCAGAATCAAAGGCTACTCTACCACCTATCATTTTCACAGACAATTCAAAGTAATCTTTCATCCCTCTTCCTTGTGGGCCATCATTAATGAAACTTGCATTTTTAATGTTACAGTCCTGCTGACCATCACATCTGAAACTGCAAGAATGACAGTCCATGCAAAACTCTATCCTACTGTGCTTTTGCTCACGGTCTTGTGAAACTGAGAACCAGTACAGAGTGTCATGGAGTTTTGACAATTCATTTTGAATGAAAGCTTTGTTGTTTTGGCACCAGAAAAAGAAAAAAAAAGCTAGGGAGACTTGTTAGTTTACAAAGTTGGATAATACCCAAATGCTAAAAAAAATAACAAATACAAAAGTGGAAAACATATTTTGTGAAAATGCTGTAAACCCTGGGTAAGAGAGCATGATGAAAGCTTTTATCCACTACATTTGGTTAACCTCCAACGTTTAGATGTCTTGGGCTCAACCTACATTATTCAGGCTATTATTTGTAAGACAATTTTAATAACCAATTAGCTGATTCAGTACATTGGCAGACCTGTTGTACATGGTCTATCCAGAAGAAATCATGATCAGAATTAAAGTGATGTGTGCTCTCTTAAAAACTTTTCAAAACCCCTTGAAAAGAAAGGATTGATACTCTTAGATAAATAAATGTATACCTGTTATATCAACCAACAGAGTACTCATCTATGAGTTCATCTATGTTTTGCAGATTTAGATTACTAATTTCTTTGTCTGTATCTTTTCTTAAATGTGTTTATAGTTACATTTTAATTTTCAATTGCTTGACTATAATCATACTGGTTTTGAGGAAGAAATAGAAAACTGTGTGTGCTCATTTCTTATTATTAATGTGTGTTCTCATATCTTTATCTTTTTACAGTTGCTAGTGATACAATAAAATTATCCATTTATTATGGAAACATCAAAGAAGCATTCAGAAGTAAATTATTATTTAAAAGGTTTTTTAAAAATATTTTCTCTTTCACATATATAAAGTGAGTGGGAAATTTATAGGATATTATTTGAGGTAAGTCTTATTGTTTGTCAATATGGGAATACGGGAATGTTTTAACACAGCAATGGATGATCTAGCCTCTCTAATAAAATGGTAATATACAAATTAACCATCACTCCGCTACACAAGCCACGCCCACCAGCCAATCAGGGCAAGCATGCAAATTAACCCCATCCAAGATGGCTACAGCCACAGAGAGCAAGGTTTCCCAGGTAACAGAGTAAGCCAAGCTTTCCATAGCCGTTGCAGGCCTAAGCCTCCACTCAAGCTACAAAATTTCAATTATAGAAGGTAAACAAATTCAAACAAATGGCAGCAGAATGGAGCTTGAGAGTGCAGGCCAGGGTTGCCGCCGGCAACAGGGGAAGCAAAGCTTTCCACACACCCTGGCCGGGCTCACCCACTTAAGGCTACAAAGTTTCAATTGTAGAAGGTGAATTAACTGCCACAGAAATGGCTGCCGCCCCGGAGGGAGCAGCAGGCTTGGCTCCGCTCCAGGCTACAAAGTTTCAATTGTAGAAGGAAAATAAATTCCAGATACCAGGGCCTCCCCTTGGGTTGCCAGGGGGCGTGGCCGGCCTGCAAACCACCACAGGCCCCTCGCTCAGGCCGCCCCATGCCCCAAGGGAACCCCACTCTGATCCGGGACACTCTCCAGGGCAAACCAGCTGGCCCCCACCCCTGTACCAGGCCTCTATCCTGTCTAATAAAAGAGTAATATGCAGATTGATCATCACTGCAACACACAATATAGCTGCCCCCATGTGGTCAAAGATCCTGCCTCCATGTGGACACAAGATGGCCACTACAAGATGGCCAGCAGGAGAGGGCAGTTGGGAGGCACCTGGCCTGCAAGGGAGGGCAGTTGTGAGGGACCAGGCCTGCAAGGGAGGGCAGTTGGAGGTGATCAACCCTGCAGGAGAGGGCAGTTAGGGGTGACCAGGCTGGCAGAGGAAGGAAGTTGGGGGCAAACAGGCTGGCAAAGGAGCAGTTAAGCATCAACCAGGCTGGCAGTGGAGTGGTTAGGGGGTAATCAGGCTGGCAGGCAGAAGCAGTTAGGGGCAATCAGGAAGGCAGGCAGGCAAGCAGTTGGGAGCCAGCAGTCCTGGATTGTGAGAGGGATGTCCAGCTGCCCGTTTAGGCCCGATCCCACCAGGATTGGAGAGGGTACAGGCTGGGCTGAGGGACAACCCCCTTCCGTGCACAAATTTCGTGCACCAGGCCACTAGTATATATATAAAAGCCTAAGCAGCCATCGCAATTGAACAGATGTCCAAACAGGCTGCTTGCGGTGACCAGGCTGGCAAGGGGGGTCAATGAGGGGCAACCAAACAACCGAGCAGCAGGTTGCGTGGGGCAACCAGGCCAGCAGGGGGGTCAGTAAGGGGTGACCAAATGACCGAACAGCAGGCTGCATGGTGCAACTGGGCCAGCAGGGGAGTCAGTGAGGGGTGACCAGGCCAGCTGAGTGGGCAGTTGGAGGCAACCGGGCCAGCATGGCGGGCACTAAGGGGAAACCAGTCCAGTGAGGGGGACAGTTAGGGGCAACCAGGCCAGCGGGGGGGCTGATAGGAGCGACCAGGCTGGCGGGGGGGGCAGGTGGGGCAACCAGGCTGGCAGGGGAGCAGTAATGGGCAACCAGGCCTGTGGGAGGGCAATGTGGGGCGACAAGGCCAGAGGGGACAGGGCATTTGGGGGTGACTAGGCTGGCAGGAGAGGGCTGTTGGGGGCAATCAGGCTGGCAGGGGAGCAGTTAGGCGTCAATCAGGCTGGCAGGGGAGCAGTTAGGCGTCAATCAGGCCAGCAGGGGAGTGGTTAAGGGGTTATCAGGCAGGCTGGCGAGTGGTTAAAAGCCAGCAGTCCCAGATTGTGAGAGGGATGTCCGATATCCGACTGCCGGTTTAGGCTCGATCCCCCTGAGGGATCCCAGATTGGAGAGGGTGCAGGCTGGGCTGAGGTGACACCCCCCCCCCCCCCCCCGTGCACGAATTTCATGCACTGGGCCTCTAGTATATTATAAAAACATTATTTGAAGTAGTTTTTTAAAAACTTACTTAAAATGGCTTATGTTCTCTCCTAAGTGTGTGCATATGTATGAATGTATATATATGTGTATATAGATGTATATATCTAAATATGTATGTATGTAGCAGTATCTTTTATGATTCTGTAACAGAAAGCAAATATTCTAACAAAAATAATTGTAGAATTTCTCATGTCAAATGCATGTTTCTCTTTGTATTTTATAGAAAATATCTTCAACTCGAATGATTCCTACTAAAAGTGTCAGCTTACAATAAAATGACTATAAGCAACCCAAGAAAAGGGTCTCTGTTTAATATCATGCACAACATGATTTCAGCAACAGAATATATGCCATATTAGAAGAGGAACTGGGAATATACCAGGTGGAAGAATGGCAGATTAAATCAGGACAGACTTATCCAGTTGATATTTTGCAATTAGAATTACTAATGATTTTTAATATTAAGATTGCATTTTAAAAATAATATTCCCTTATAAATACTATGAAACTCCTAACGTATATACATGAGGGAAAGTAGCAGATGAGACTCCTTTGTATGAAAAAACAAGTGTTTTTGTTATTTGTATTGTAGCAAATAGAGAAGAAATGTTCCAATCAACCAACTTCCAAAAGGTCAGACCAAGGTCATCAGTGAAAGTAAAGTAGCTGTGTCTCAAAAAACAAATACCTCTTAATAAACTACTTCTCAAAAGGAACATGGCTTATTTGGCACTAGAGAATAGTAGTATTACACACAAACATTACCATCTGTGTATGTTTCAAAGTATATCAAAATAGATTTGTTTTTGTGTGTGTTCCGCAGTTTCCATTATTTTGGGCAGTTTGCCTCGTGTTGCCAGAGTTAGTTGTTAAGTTACAGAGAGCATGCTTAGACTTTGGAATTCTGAACATCACTCTTAATACGGCTGAACATATTCCCTGACCGCTCTGTCTCCTTGCATATCTCATTAAATACACATGCTAATATGCGATTAGACATAGTTAAGTGTAATAGTAGTTAGGGAATTGATAGTGGTTTGTTTGCTGCAATGCAGTACACTAATTTTTTTAGCCATCATCTATTTTTATTCAAACCCCAAAACATTTCTACACTGTTAAATATTGAATAGTCCGTATTGCTCATGAAAGTCCTTGATTAATAGTAAATAATTGAGTTCAGTCAACAGCTTCTGTTTCCTCCTATGACAGTTTAATTTGTAGAATTTAAGATAGCAGCATTTCAAAGTTGTGCTTATATCCAAATTGAAAAGAATGCTCAGTATTAACTATTCTTCCTAATGTGATTGTATTATTTCATAGTCATGACTTATCTGCAAATAGCATTTTGCAAAAACTCAGGACAAATTTCTAGAACAATATATAAACATAAATTAACTATTATATAAAGGCCCTTTACTATTTCATGACTTGTTTTTCATATCGTTCATCATTTATTTCTTGTGATTTAACAATGTATTATTTAAGCTAGAGTTGTATGTAGTAAGTCAAACCATAAGCCATCTAAAACAAATCAGCTTTTAGGTGTTCTGTTCATCATGAATCCCATTATTTTAGTAGCCAAGAAGTTCCTAAGGTCTACGTTGTCAATAGTGTGGACAAATGAGCTCCAGTGTATACTAAAATGATCACAAGGAGTTAATTTTCATTTCAGCTATTAATAATATTTGTTTTCCATGCAACACAATTACTAACAAATTCTAGGCAATGTGCCAGGTTTAGGGACTCAGATATGAAACACACAGGCCCTGTCCCCAAAATGCAAAATATGTTGTATGGATTTTGAATTTCTAATCCTCTTAAAATAATACCTCTAAGTATTTTATTTGGCAAAATTCCTCTGAGAGAGTGGGGCATTTATTTAATCAAGAAAATGATATAGGTCTTCACAGCATCGCCCTGAGTTACCACAGAGCTAGGTTTTACTTTTGAGAATGGATAATAAGATTGTTTTTCTTTAAAATAAGGAATGGAAATTTATTTTGAGAAATACTTTTTTAGCTAAAATGTTCACTGTATTGATTTAAACTTTTATCAGATTATGACAGAAATTTTTTTCAAGCATATGTATAATTACACATGATCCATTAAAATAAATTAAAGAAACATTAATATAATCTGCAAACATGCTTAATTATTAACTATACATATACTTGATATTGTTATTTTTTCTATAAAGTATAACAATATCAGTTAATACTTGTATGAATAAATTATTTTGTAAGTTAGATCTGTTTTGAATTGTGTTTCTGCTACTTAATAGTGACCTTGAGAATCTAATTTATCTGTTTTAAGATAAATTTTCTTTTGTTATCTATGACTAAGAGATTATAATTGACCATATATCAAAATGTCTATTTAATAATAGAAACTTTTCTGTTCATTAAATATTGCATGTAAAATGCTTACAAAGAGCAATAATTTATGGATATGTATTATATATGTTGAAGACATACACACATATACTTACTTTTTTGTATTATAAAACCGATTTAGAGCAATCCTTAAGACAAATACTGAACAAAAAATAAAATTACTAGGTGGGAGATTCACTTCTGCATTTGGTGAGTTTATATTATTAACCTTCCAACAGATAGCAAATAAAAGTCTAGAAAATATTTTTAAATTATTTGCTGTAATTAAAGATTTAAAAAAATGCAGAAAAGAAATGGGAAGGCAAATCAAAATATTGAACAGAGAAGTAGTAATGGGTGATATTTGTGTCCATGAAGGTTCATTTTCTCCATGAGGACACTTCTCACTCCACAAAACATGAGGCTGGAAAAACACAACAGAAAGTTCCAATTTAATTAGCTTTAGGAGTCAGAGGACAGCATCCAGGACTGTCAGAGTGGCTGGAGAGTGAGGCAAAGCCTTTTCTTTGTCATAAAAGCAACATCCCATGAAGTGGAAAACTCAAACATATGCAACTAAACTCCATCCAAAAGCTTAGCTGGTTATTGAACTGCACATTTGTGGGGAAGACATTCACAGGCCCAGTGAAACATATTTGGTAACATTAAACACTCATCGATGAAAACTTCCCCAAGCTAAAAATGGCCCTACCCCACAAAAAAATCTACAGCTAGCATCCAAATGATGCTTAACGGTGAAATATTGAACACTTTCTTCCTAAGCTGAGGAACAAAAGAAGAGAATTTACTCTTACCACATTGGTTCAACAAGAAGAGAAATAAAGTCATACAGACAGAAAATAGAAAATGAGGCAGCCTATATAACAAAATCTATAAATTAACTGTTATAACTAATAAGCGAATTGAGCAAACAGCAGGATACAAAGTCTATGTCACCATAATAATTGAAAAATGTAATTATTAAAATATATGTATAGTAGCATTTAAAAACATAATAGTGTTTAGTGTATAGTGTCCAGCCTCTAACTCAGAACCACTCATGCACCTCCTCTCTCCCTATTGCTGGTGCCCAGACCCACTTCTGTTTAATTTTTTATTCCACGCACCCACAATCATTATCCAAAGGCTTTTTTTTCCCCACTGGAAACTGACATGCTGATGGTATGATAAAAAAAAGTAACTTGATCCAGAATAGTAAAATAATTTTTAAAATAACTAACATACTTGAGGACTTTATAATACTGTTTTATTTTAAAAAATACATATTTTTATTGATTTCAGAGAGGAAGGGAGAGGGAGAGAGAGATAGAAACATCAGTGATGAGGAAGAATCCTTGATCGGCTGCCTCCTACATGCCCCACACTGGGGATCAAGCCTGCAACCTGAGAGTGTGTCCTGGCCAGGAATTGAATCATGACCTCCTGGTTTATAGGTCAACCCTCAATCACTGAGCCATGCCGGCTGGGCTATAATACTAGATTTTTGATGTATAAGTATAAAAAAAATAGAGGTCCAGATATGCAATCACATTTATTTTAGTCAATTAGTTTTTGACAAATCAATGGATTGAAGGAAGTCCTTTTTAAAATTTTTATTATTTATTTATTTATTTATTTATTTATTTATTTATTGGGGTAACATTGGTTAATATAATTTTATAGGTTTTATGTGTGCAATTCTATAAGACATCATCTGTAGACTGTATTGTGTTCAGCACTCCAAGTCATGTCTTCTTTCGTAACCATTTATCCCCCTATACACTCTTATTCCTTACCCACCTGTCTTTCCCTCTAGTAATCACCATATTGTTGTTTGTGTCTATGAGGGTTTTTTTATTGTTGTTGTTTTGTTCTGTTTTGCTTAATCCCTTCACCCTTTTCTCCCAACTCTGCAATCTCCCTCCCCTCTGACAGCTGTCAGTCTATTTCTATTTTGTTTTTTAGTTCCTTTTGTTCATTAGATTCCACACATACATTAAATAATATGGTACTTGTATTTCTCTGCATTATGGTAAGTGAAATAAGTTAGTCAGAGAAAGACAAGAAAGTCCTTTAAAAACTAATTGAATATTCATGTAGAAAAAAGAGGTCAATATCTACCACTCAGTATTTATTAGCAATAATTTGAGTTGTATCAGTGATGTAAATGTAAAAGCAAAACCTATAGCATTTAAAAAAATGTCCTTAAGAACATGAGAAATAAAACATAGAGTGAAATATAAAAACTAGAAAAGGAAAACTACTTTTCCTGAGTAGCATCAACAAGATGGCAGAATAAAGGTCAGTGATCATTTTCCAATGGAAACTCTAATTTGAAAAACACCCAAAATCCAAAATTTCTTAGTGGGAACTTAAGGATTCAGGTAAGAGTTTGTGACAACCTGGTGGAGGTGTAGATAAAGGAAAGGAGGTTTGAGAAGGCAGGTCTAGACCCCCCAGTAGCAGGCACACTGACCACACAAACCTAGATTCAGCCCTATTCCCCCGTGGAGTAATCTCCAGGCTTGCTCTTCCATTATCCTTCCGCCAGTCTTAACAGCTCTGGACCTGACAGGGACCTCATCTACCTGAGCTACTGGTAACAAGATAAATTCCGGACTTAACTATGAATCCAGAATCTGTCACATATGTCTGGGAACCCAGTAGGAGCCATACCTGCCGAAGTCCCCAGTAGCAGGCTTCCGACAATGGACCTGACTACTACCTGGACCTAGAAGTATACCAGTCCACCTCCTACAGCCCTTCCTGTCTGCTACCTGGAGGCAACCCTATCCTCAAACAGACACAGCAGGAACCATACCTCCAATGTCTGATCCACTGACCATGGGTCCAACTGTGGTCCTAGAGGCAGCTCTGGTGCTCCAATGGTCTCATTAAAAGCTCCTCCAGCCCTCCCATGGACCTGGCTCCAGTCCCACCCAACAGCAGACCTGACTCCAGCCATGCCACCTGCATCCCAACAGTGTACTCTCAGATACTGGCAGTGGCCTCCCCTGGACAATACTAGTCAACCAGCCCAGAGATGAGAGTTTTTATCTGCTGACATAAGTCTATAGAATGCTCCTTCAAGCTAGCATACACTAATCCAAGCTTACAATGATCATGAAGAATCAGGAAACATGATATCAGCAAAGGAACTTAGTAAAGCTCCACTAATTTACCCTAAGGAAACAGAAATCCATGAACTTCTTGACAAAGAATTCAAAGTAATTATTTTACAGAGTTTAAAGAGCTACAAGAAAGCACAGATAGACAACTAAACAAAATTGGGAAAATAACACAAGAACAAAATAAACTATTTCTTCCATAAACAATTAAAAACCATAAACCATAAAGGGGAACCAAAAGGATAACCTGAAGCTAAAGAATATAGTGACTGAATGGAAAAACTCTATAGAAAATTTCAATATCAGAATTAATCAAGCAGAATAAAGTATCAGCAAACTTGAAAACAAGTAAATTGAAATTTACTAGTCAGAGAGAAAAAGGAAAAAGAAAAAAAAAAAGAAAATAAGAAAAGGAAGCTTATAGGACTTAAGTTGTAGCATCAAGTGAACTGAAACACACATAATGAAGTCCCAGAAGGAGGAGAGAGAGAAAGAGATAGAAATCTTACTTAATGAAATAATGGTTGAAAATTTTCCAATTCTTAGGAGGGAAATGTATATCCAGTTTTGTGAAGCCTCCAAATGGGTTAGATATAAAGAGGTCTACACTGAAACAAATAATTTAATTAACCAGTTCTTCAAGTTGAAATGAAAAGACACTAAACAACAATGCAAAAGATTATGAAAGTAACATCTCACTTATAAAGCTAAATATAAAGGAAAACACAATATTGTAATGCTGTGATGGTATTGCATAAATTACTTTTTATATTGTGTAAAAATAACAATAATTATAACCATAGAACATTTTAATGGGAACACAATGTAAAAAAAGTAAAATCTGGTATCAATTACATGAAGTGTCTGAGTAGAATAAGGCGTAATGTATCCCTACGCAATTGAAGTCAGGTTGTTGTCCATTTAAAACACACTGTTATAGCTACAAAATTTGATGTGAGTCCTAGCTGGTTTTGCTCAGTCATTAGAGCAAAACGGACTCAGAGCTGCGGGTTCAATTCTGGTCAGCACCCATGGGATGTCATACCTGAACTCTGCCTCTACCGAGGTCCTGATGAGATTGAAAGGGAAGAGCAGGCCACTGCTGAAAAGGCTGTGACCAAGGAAGAATTTCGGAATGAATATACTGCCCCAGCTCCCGAGTTCACTGCTGCTCAGCCTGAGGTCACAGCCTGGTCTGAAGGTGTGCAGGTGCCCTCTGTGCTAACTCAGCAGTTCCCTACTGAAGGCCCATCACTGAAGACTGGTCTGTAGCCCCCACTGCTCAGGTCTCTGTATGGCTAGCAACAACCACTGAGTAGTCTTAAGCTGTTCTTCCACAACAAACTCTTAACAGAATGGAAATAATGTTGATGAAAAATAAAGTTTCTAAAAAGAAAGAAAAAAGAAACAGCTAATGAATGCATAAATAGAACAAATCTCTCATCTTTCAAATCAATAAATTAAAATAATTAGAAAAATAATAAACCAGACATAGTCCTTGATAAATACGTATGATAAATTTAGCTGTATATGTTGCTAAAAGATAGACTAATATGTAATTATATGGAAAATCTTGGCATTTATTGGTGAGATGTAAAGAAAAAATAGGACTTTCTCTGTGTATATATTCAACCAAATTTCTCCACTAGTATGTTAAATATATTAAATTCTTAATATAGTATACCACAGAATTTAAATCTATAGTTTGAATTCCAATAGCACAAGAGTCCATCAATTTGAGTGGCAAAAGTCTAGAGTTTGCCCAGTCTTCTCCTCATCCATTATGCTCTGTAGGAAAAAGCCAGGGAAGCATTCTCTGATTCTCACTTATTATCAGCTCTGCTTTTACAGTGGTGCAGAATTTCGATGTTCATTGCTCATGGTATCCTTCTTCTTTGTTGTTGCTGGTCCTAATGCACATGGGCTGTCATCTTTGCAGACACGAAGCACGTTTTTACCATTTTTCTCATTACAATGACCTGTGTCATTTAGATTTACCACTAACTACCTGAAGTTAACTGCTCTCTCTCTCAGTGCGTTAATTCCAAGACACTTTTCCCTATCTTAGCCCATAGTACAAAACACATTTTTTCTATAACTCTGCTTTATTAATCATGGGTTATGAGACATTAACATGTGTAGACCAAATTTTGTGAATCACCATTAGAAAAATATATTGGGCATGGAAAGTTATCAAATGGAAAAGAATATAGTACATCAGAGTGAGTAAGAGTAAGATCACTTTGTGCAGGTTTTGCCTGTTAAATGTTTCTCTCCAAAGTGATCCTATGGCTTATGCAAATCATGGAATAATAACTCATATTTTCAGACCACTTAAATTGACATATTATTGTAATCATTACAAATTTATGAATTAGGACTTTATTGAGCCCATTTTGCCCTCTGAGGAGGCAGAAACTAAGACATTGTAAATAACTTGCCCCAAGTCACAGTTCTAGTTGGTGATAGATCTGGGACTCAAATCTGTACCAAACCAAACAATGGCTCTACTACTGCCCCAGGACTCTAGGTGACAGTAAAAAAAATTGACAAGTGTGCAGTGACAGTTAGAAAACTAGTCTTCCCTGAGTACCAGGAAGGTTGTTGCCTCATGCCACAAGTCAGCCATAGTGTTATTTCTGACCTAGACAATTTCTGTAATACAAATAACATAGATACGGAGTTGACTTAATTATATGCCAAAACCTTATAACATGTTAATGATATCTTTAAATTGTGGAATTTGCTTTTTAAAAAAGTTTTTCATAATTTTTAACTTTCCTAAGATTAATATTTGAAAAAAAAAAGTAGAACATAAATGAAGGAATCACAGTAGTCAAAGGTCTAGTGTTTTTTCCTAGTCAGAAGCTGACCACAACATTTTAACAAAGGAAATTGATTTTTACTTTAATTATAGAAAGGGAAAACTGGCTAGAACCTGCAAGCACAATAGCAATCATTTGCTTGGCAAAGATCCCTTCTAGCCTTGATAGGCCAGTTTCCACGACACAATGTAAAAAACACACAAAAGAAAACAAAGCAAAAATACTTACTCTAAGTGGTGCTAAATAGCTTTCAGATCTAGACAGATCCCAGAATGATGCTGATTGACACCAGAGGTTCAGACAGCTTTATCTCTGCAAGTCAGCATCATGTCAGAAATAGTCTAACACTAGAATGACTCTGCAAATGACAAATGACTAACTTTCTACTTAGGTAGTGACATGGAAAATATGTAGTTAATGATTTGAGAAACACTTATTAGGACCTCCTGTGTGTCAGGTATTTCTTTAAGTGAAGAAGAATTTTGCTTAATTTGCTAGTGTAAATTATCCATATATAAGTTTATTGTTGCTCCAGACGAAACTATCTTCAATAATCTACAATAATAAAAGCATAATATGTTAATTAGACCAGACACCCTTCCGGACAACCTGCAGGACGAAGCCGGGGCTATGAGGGAAGCCCAGGTCCTGGGTGCCAGAGGGAAGCGGGTGGTGGCAGCCAGAGGGAAGAAGGCCTACTCTTGCATGAATTTTGTGCATCAGGCCTCTAGTAATTTAAATAATTAGACACTGTATAAAAGAGCTGAATAATATTTTAGCAGAAATCATAATTATAGGTTAAAATAATTTAAGTATAAATAATAGGGAAAAGGAAATAAAATAGAAACATCATAATGGTAGGAATTACAAATAAAAGTGAGAAAATATCAGAGCGATATTGTAAGATTAAGAAATTCAAATAAAGCACTTCAAGGAGGGACAGTAAAAAGTATACCATTTGCATTCTGCTTATGCCTATTCATTCACTATTCCTTATTCTACCCAATTGTGTGATAACTGCTATTACTTCATTGAGAGATATGCCATTAATTTCTTATTATATTTAAAGATATAGGTACATAAATACTGCTGTTATTAGTAATAATAGCACACATTTACCTTGTGCATATTAGGCAATGTTAAACCACTTCACAAGCATTAGTATTTATAATCCTGAGGTTATTCTTTTGAAGTTCAGGATAAATGTGTGTGTGTGCATGTGTTGTAAATGTGTATTATATTCAAAGAAAAAAAGTGCTATATATAAAATCAATAAACTGTATTTCATATACAATGTATTATGTATAGCATCTATCACTGAAATATATTAACTATTTACTTAAGTGTAAAAACAAAAATATATTTTTCTAAAATAAGGACAGCATTAAATACATTGTTTTAGCACTTTCTCAACCTTGAAACATTACATACTTAACAGATTTTATTCTACACAATCATAAAAGCATTATTAGAAACTAGAGGCTCAATGCATGAAATTCATGCAAGAGTAGGCCTTCCTTTTCCTGGCTGCTGGCACCAGCTTTCCTCTGGCACCCAGGACCCAGGCTTCCCTCACAGCCCCGACTTTGTCCAGAAAGGTTGTCCAGAAGGACGTCTGGAAGGATGTCCAGTCAAATTAGCATATTACATTTCTATTATTATAGACTAGTGGCCCGGTGCACGAAATTCGTGCCTAGGGGGTGGTGTGTGTTCCTCAGCCCAGCCTGCACCCTCTCCAATCTGGGACCCCTTGAAGGATGTCCTACTGCCAGTTTACAGGGATCAGGCTTAAACCAGCAGTCAGACATCCCTCTCACAATCCAGGACTGCTGGCTCCAGCTGCTCACCTGCCTGCCTGCCTGCTTGATTGCCCCTAACCACCCTGCTTGCCGGCCTGCTCGCCCCCAACTGCCCCCTGCCACCGGCCTGCTCACCTCCAAATGCCCCCCCGCCAGCCTGGTCACCCCCAACTGCCCCTTGTGCCAGCCTGCTCACCCCCAACTGCCCCCCCTGCTTGCCCCCACGTTCCCTCCCCACTGGCCTGCTTGCCCCCAACTGCCCTCCTGCTAGGCTGCTCACTCCAAACTGCCCTCCCTGCTGTCCTGCTCATCCCCAACTGGCCCCCCTGCTGGTCTGCTTACCCCCAATGGCCCCACCCCCCACCAGCCTGATCACCCACAGCTGCCGTCCCATCCTGGCCTAATCACCCCCCGGCGACCCAAGCTCCCAGCTCCTTCTTTTTTTTTCTTTTTTTTTTCCAGCGCCTCCTTGAGTGGAGGCCAGGGTTGGCTGGAAGCAAGTATCTGAGATTTATTTATCTTCTATAATTGAAACTTTGTAGCCTTGAGTGGAGGCCAGGGCCAGTCAGGGCGGGCGGGAAGCTTGGCTTCCTCCATCGTCAAGGTGACCCAAGCTTCCTGCTCGCACCAGCTCCATGGCTGCTGCCATCTTGGTTGGGTTAATTTGCATACTTGCTCCTGATTGGCTGGTGGGCGTGGCTTGTGGGCGTAGTGGAGGTACAGTCAATTTGCATGTTACTCTTTTGTTAGTGTAGATGTTATTTTTATAAATAACTGTTTCAAGCAAGATAAATACTTGTATAATAGTAATCTTGTTTTAACACGTATGCAATGCTAATTATAAGAGATGAAATATTTTAAATTAAATAAAGAAATAAGCAAAACCTTAAGGATAGCTTTTACAGGCATTTAAAAAGAACAGAGTGACTTCATCGGCATGGTGGAATAAAAGTTTTCTACCATTTACTCCCAAAGAGCATAGGTTTAGCCAATCATCACCCATGAGATACCTTTGTGAAAGTCCAGTGGAGAATTCTAGCACACAATTCCAGCAGAAAGTTCTAGATTGAACACATTTAAAAGAGTAAGGTGGACAGTTTCCCTTTACCTGTGTTACCCTTTTCATAAAATCACACAGAGAACTTGGCCCTGATTTCTCCTGCAGGGGAAAGTGAGAATGCATCTGGCTCCTCCAGCTGGGCAGGATGCTGTCAAAGATACCCAGCTCTTTCTCACCCCATTCAGGAGACTGAGTGTGTTGCACAAGTGGGGTGTGGAGAGGGGCTGGAAGAACAGCAGACAGGGCTCTCAGAGAGCATTACAAACAGGCAGATCCTAACTGGGTTGCAGACTCTATCAGTAAGCCTGTCTATCAAGAGCTGCTGAGGGCATATTGCCCATGGATCCCACCAATGGGCCAATAGGTATTCTCAATGCTTTTATCACCCAAACAACTGCCCCCTTCCCCAACTTCATTGCTGACTTCCTGAGGACACTCTCCACAGCAGTGGGAGCAGACTTTGCAGACAGTGAGCATTGACACAACACCCATCCAACCCTGCACAACTCTGTGGAACTAGGAGGAACCACATAAATTTATGCATCCAGCACTCCCTAGAGAAAAGGGAAGCTGTCAGCTCTCAGCCTGGCCTTGCAGTATGGAGAGAAGGCATGCACACTTAAGAACATCCCACAAGAGAAAACAACAATTGTGCAGCATTGTAGCCATAAAAAAGGTGTGAAAAAATATCAGAATCCCTAACAGGGCTGGTGAAAGGTGTTAATCCTCCAAAGCCAGTCAATAAAGACTAGAAGAGGTGACTGACTGGTTCTTCCAATGTGATATGCATATGACACCAAAAGCACAGGCAACAAAATAAAAAATAAAAAAGTGTAACTACATCAAATTGAAAAGATTCTTCACAGCAAAAGAAAAAATAGATAAAGAAAGAAGCAACCTCCAGAAAGATAGAAAATATTTGCAAATCATATATCAGATAAGAGATAACACCCAAGGACATAGGAAACTTAACAACTCAATAGAAAACAAAAACAAATAATCCAATTAAAGTATGGGAGGGGACCTGAATAGACATTTTTCCAAAGAACACCTACATACAAATGGCCAAAAGGTACATGAAAAGATGCTCAGCATCATTAGTCATCAGGGAAATGCAACTCAAAACCACAATGAGATAGCAAGGCTGTAGATATACAGGTGTCCTTACTTCAGCTTGTTGTTTTAGATAATTTTGCTTCTCTTAGTGTCTTAGTGTATGTGTGTGTGTGTGTGGGGGGGGCGGGGAGGGGAATGATTTTGCAAAGCTCTGCTATTAACATGTTAAACTAATGCTTTGATTTTGGAAAATATCTTAGCCATTGAGAGGAGAGTGAAAATAATAGAAACCCTAATTTTTAAGGATATGTTTTTCAAATTATATAGCATATATTACCTGTCATAAATTTGTGAGGGGTGTGAGTAAATGTAGTCTGGATTCCACATTATTCATATAACAAGTCTCTGAGTGAAGGTCCTGGGTATCTACATTTGAATCAAACACCCCAAGAGGTAATTAACAAACATTGTTTTGAGCACTGTTTTGATCACTATTTGAGAACCAATGTTTTGTTCAAAATAGTACTCAAAGGTACATATATGTTACTAAAATAAGAGGAAATAAGAAGAAAATCACCCCAATTAAATTTCAAATAAAATGATAACTCAGTATTACTTGTTATTTTGAATGAATAGAATTAAGGTTAATCAGTTTTATGTTTTGACGTTTTTATATTTCTATTTTATTTTCTTGTGATTACAGGTCAAATTTAAGAGTTGGGCAAAGTCATGTCATCTACTCTAAGAAGGCAATGAATGGTATGCATATTTTAAAAAAAAATCACTTAAAATATATTGTATTTTCTTTCATTACTAAAGAATTCTATGATTTTTTTTTCAGATGTTTAGGTTGTGTTGTGCTTATAATATTGAGGGGTATTGATTTTAGGAGTGTCTGAGTATTTTGGTCAGACTACTCCGAAATGAGTTAGTATAATTTGCCCTTCAAATAAGTTTGCCATATGTATCCTTTCTGCTTTTGTCAGTAAATGCTAGCTTCTTATTTAAATCCATGTTCTCTTTTTCCTGGGCTCACTGCTAGACTATTTTTCTCCCCTTCTAGTGTACTCCAGTATGTTGTTATGACTAAATTTTAGCTTATGGGATGCCAGTCAAGTGAATGTTCCACTTCATGAGTCAACTCATTAAAGATTTTCATGCACACACTCTCAAGCACTTGTTCTTGTTTCTGTTTGCAATCAATATCCAGGGGAACCTTGCAATCCTAGCCTATGGCTCTCTGACTGTGGAGAAGAGCAACCCACTGTCATAAGCACCCATAAAACACTGGAAAATGAGCAAGAAATTCACTTCTATTTTTCTTGAGACATTATATAATTAAGATCATATTTATTGTGTTTCGTTTACTTATATACACACAAACATTATTAGAAATGCATGCATCACATAACATTTTATTTTAAATAGCCTGTATGAAAGCATATTTCCTAATGTTTACAAAGTATTTTTCATAACGAAATTGAGGCTAATGAAACTGTAATATGGAGGGTTTTTTTTTACCCACAGAGAAATAGAAATCTGAAAGAAGCACCAGCCCAAAATATATAGTGAAAACAAGCTGAATGAATTGCGAGTCTGCAGCTTTTCTGAACATATCAGGTTCTGAGGTTGTAGGGCAAGCACTTGACACGAAAAACTAAGGAGATACTGGTGGTGCCCACTGGGAGAAATGAAACTAGAGCCCTCATTTAACCAGGGCAGCTTTACCTGGACACCAGAGAAAAGAGTTCAGGTTGGGTGGCCGGTGAATAAGGAGAGACAATGTTCACTGGAAAGAAAATGATGCTCTTGGAGCCTGAAAATATAGGGGGAGTGCATATCATCACATAGCTTTTCTCTAAAGCCCCACTAGGCACTCACAGAAAGTCTGGTAGAGCCCCGGAGTCATCTTCCTCATGGCGCATAACCCCGAGAGGAGAAAAGAAGCTACCGTGATAGGGGCAATGAAATTCCACTGGAACTTCTTTCCCATATATCCCCTATGGAACAAATAACTGGTCAAAGTCAACAAAAACTGTAACCGATAGGGTACTGGTGGGCAAATAATCTAAATAGGTACTTCTTCAAACAGGACATGCAGATGGCCAACAGACGATGAAAGGATACTGTTTGTCACTAATCATCAGAGAAATGCAAATTAAAAACACAAGGAACCCCTGGCCCAGTAGCTCAGTTGGTTGGAGCTTCGTCCAGTACATCAAAAAGTGGTAGGTTTGATTTCCTGTCAGGAAACATACCTAGGTTTCTGGTTCAATCCCTGGTTAGGGTGCATACAGGAGGCAACCAATTGATATTTCTCTCCCTCTTCTCTCTCTCTCTCTTCCTGTCTCTTTCTCTCTCCCCCCCCCCCCCCCCCGCTTCTCTCTCTCTAAAGAAATCAATAAAAAGTGTTCAACATTACAGTCATTACAGAAATGCAAATCAAAACCACAGTGAGATAGCACTTCACTCCCACTGTGATAGCTGCAATACATTTAAGAAATAAAAAATAGAAATAACAAATGTTAACAAGGATATAAAGAAATTGGAACTGCAGTAGATTAAAATTTGAAACTGGAACTAGCAGGTTAGGTAAATTGTACAGCTGCTTTGGTAAACAGTCTACTGTTCTTCAATAAGTCAAACATAGATTTGCTATATGAACCTGAAATTTTACTCTTAGATATATACCTAAAATAATTAAAAACATATCTTGTACTCAGAAACTTATAACAGCACATAATCTAACTTCAGCTTATGAGTGGTCCACCACACAATTCTGTTGAGACATCATGACAACTTGGAATATTGCCAGAGAAATTAAAAAAATATATATGTGCCCTCTTATGACTCCTCTAGAAAATATACTGCAAAACAGCAGTTATTTATTTCAATTTTCTTCCATTCCCATGATTTCTCCTTGTGTCTGCCTCCCCATGTCTTGCATGAAACCCATGATTTGCTTTGGAAATCATCCTGAATTTGCAAATGACAAAACAAGTCCCTACACATGGTCCATGAGGTGAATCACAGCACTGAGGACGAGAGGGTCACCCCTTGCACCATTGTGCTTGCTAGAGTCCCACTGATCGCATTGATGATGTGAAGAGAATTTGATAAAATGCTCCTCTTCTCCTTCAAGGGATAAATCTGCTCATGCATGATTTCAGAAATCCCTTTTGCCATTTCCCTGTAGTTGGTCTTCATTTCTTCCTGAAACTGTAACTGTCCTTCTTTAATCAGACATTCATTTACCACTAAGGCTTGATCACAAGCTTCCACAGATTGCCTGAAAATTCCTTTATTCAACTTCACTTTTTTTTTGTCAGGATATATTTTTGTGTTTGTCAGCTAAGAAAGCTGGGGTATATGCTAGTGGACCAGCACTGACCTGAACACTCATGTTGCCCTGGAGCTTCAGCTGTAGTTTGATTATGTCCATTTAGCCCAGGAGCACAGCTGGGGAAGCCCAGACACCTTCTTCCTCATCTTGTCAATGGGGCTCACTCAGTTCCATGTGGTGTTGGTACATGATGAGTGTTCAAAAGTTCATAGCAGCATTATTCATAATAGCAAAAAAGTGGTAATAAGTATGGCTCAGTGGTTGAGCGTCGACCTATGAACCAGAACATCATGGTTTGATTCCCAATCAGAGCAGATGACCAGGTGGTGGGCTTGATCTCCAGAAGGGGGTGTGCAGGAGGCAGCTGATCAATGGTTCTCTCTCATTAGTGAAGTATCTATATCTCTCTCCCTCTCTCTTCCTCTCTGAAATCAATAAAATATATTAAAAAATAAAAATAAAAAGTAATTAAGAACTGATACATGCTATTATACACATAAACTTTGAGACCATTATGCGAAGTGAAAGAAGATAGCCACAAAGGCCACACGTTGTATAAATTTATTTATAGAATAAATTTTATTTATACAAATTATTGAAATAAAAATAAAATTGCAAAATTGTATTTATACAAAATATCCTGACACTGGCAAATTTATAGAGACAGAAAATAGATTAGTGTAGTGATTGCTAACATGTATGGAATTTTGAGGGGGAGTGATAAAATTTCCGGAATTAGATAATTATGATGGTTGAAAAATCTTATAAATATGTTAAAAAACACTGAATTATATATTTTAAAAGAGTAAATTTTATGCTATATAAATTGTATACCAATAGGAATAAAAAAGGGCATTGACATATTAAATGAAAAAAAAGGTGAACAAAGAAACATTGTATAAAACCCAGAACAAAATAAAGCTGGAATTGCTATATGGATATCAGACAGAGCAGACTTTAGAAGAAAGAATATTGTTAGGTATAGAATAAAAATTGCAAAATGATAAATGTATCTATTATCCACTAATACATAGAAACCCTAATATGTATTCTCCCCCAAAGAATTTCAAATATGTAAAAATCCTCAAATATTTCAATATTTATAAAACAAGATACTTTTAAGTAACAACTGTGTTAAAAAATAAATCTCTGAGGATATTAAAATATATTTTGAATTGAATGACATTGAAACACAACAATAAAATTTGTCAGATGCACCTAAAATAGTGCTTAGTAGAATATTTATAGCATCAAATTATTAGAGTGGTTAAGAAAAAAGAGCTTACTTAAATCAGAGCTTACTTAAATTTCCACCTTACCAATCAAAAGAAAAAATAACAAATTAAAGCAAGCAGAGAAAATAAAAGAACATTAGCAGCACAAGGCAGTGAAACTGGAAATAAAAAAACAATACAGAATATCAGTGAAAACAAATGTTGTTTCTTTTATAAAAAGTTAATAAAATTGATACAGCTTCTGGCTACTGAACAACACCCCAGATCCCAAAGTCATTAAAATTATAACAAAAGAATACTATAAACAAGTATATACATATAAAGTCAACAATTTCGATGAAATGGACCAATTTCTGAATAGACAAGAGCAACCAACATTCAATCAAGATAAACCTATTATACCAAGAACATGCATCTGGGAAAAGATAGTTTCTTCAATAAATGGTGTTGTGAAAACTGGATATAAACATTCAGAAGAATTAAATTGGATCCTTATTCACAGTACATACAAAAATAAACTCAGTAAGTTTTAAAGACTTAGACATAGACCTGGACCTATAAATGACTACAGATAACTATAGGTATAAAACCTCTCGACATTAGTCTAGGCAACGTTTTTTTAGGTATGACTTCAAGACATAAGTAACAATAACAAAACTTGACAAATCAGATTGCATCAAAGTATGAAGTTTCTGCACAGCCAAAGAAGCAATCTACAGAGGAAAGATACAACTTACAGAATGGGAGAAAAGTATTTGTTAACTATATATTTAATAAGGGGTTAATATTCAAAATATACAAGGAACTCAAGCAACTCAACAGCAATGAAATAAATAGCCTGATATAAAAATGGGCAATGGGTTTTAATAGGTATTTATCAAAAGCAGACACACAAATGGCCAACAAATGCATGAAAAGTGCTCTACATCAGTAATCATCAGGAAAATGCAAATCAAAACCATAATGAGATATCACTTAATACCTTTAAGAATCGATATTATAAAAAAAGGCAGCAGATAACAAGTGCTGGTGAGAAGGATGTAGGGAAAAGAGAACCTTTGAACACTGGTGGTTGCAATGTAAATTGGTGTACCCACTATGGAAAACAGTATGGAGGTTTCTCAAAAAATGAACAATAGAACTACCATGTGGCTAAGCAATCCCACTTCTGGATATGTATCGAAACAAAACAAAACACTAATTTGAAAAGATATATGCATTCTTATATTCATTCAGCATTATTTATAATAGCTAAGATATGGAAGCAACCTAAATATCCATCCATGAATGGAAAAAGTGTGGTGTATATAGCCCTAGCCAGTTTGGCTCAGTGGGTAGAAAGTCAGCCTGTGGACCAAAGGGTCCTAGGTTTGATTCTGGCCAAGGGCATGTACCTTGGTTGCAGGATCCTCTCCATCCCAGGCCCTCCTCGGGCTTGTGCAGGAGGCAACCATTGGATGTGTTTCTCTCACATCGATATTTCTCTCTGTCTTTCTCTCTCCTCTACTCTCCCTAAAAATCAATGGAAAAATATCCTCGGATAAGGATTAAAAACAACAAACAAACAAACAAAACAAACAAGTGTGATATATATATATATATATATATATATATATATATATATATATGGCCCGTTTCACGAAGATTCGTGCAATAGGCCTTCCTTCCCCTGGCTGCTGGCACCAATTTTCCTCTGACACCCAGGACCCAGGCCTTCGCTCTGGCCACAGCAGAGAAGCCAAGCCTCTTCAGTCTTCAGTCTTCACTCTGCGCCTGTGTATTCAAATTAACCTGCCATCTTTGTTGGGTTAATTTGCATAATCACTCCTGATTAGCTGGTGGGCACCACGGAGGTACGGTCAATTTGCATCTTTCTCTTTTATTAGTGTAGATAGATAGATAGATATACAATGAAGTATTATTCAACCATAAAAGATGATAAAATCTTTCCATCTGTGAGGGTATTATGCTAACTAAAATAAGGCATAGAGACAAAGTTAAATATCATATGACCTTTTTTATATGTGGTATCTAATAAAAAAATACAAATGGACAAAACAAAACACATACAAGCTCATAGATAAAGAGAACAGATTGGTGGTTGCCAGAGAGAAGCAGGGTTGGGGTAGGAGAAATAGGTAAACATTATTTATTTAGTTTCAATAAATTGAATAAAGTTTAAAAATAAACATGGGAGATCATAAAAGTAATAACAGAAGAATAAGTCATTTAGATAAGGACAAGTGTCACCTTGTTCTCTGAGAGTAAAGAAATATATTTCTTATGATATATATATTCTCAAAGTAAGATAGAAAATCATTAATAATTAATATCTTATGGCTTTATTTAATGTGCAGAAACAAAATATACTGAGAGGTGATAGGAAAATAAACTTTGAAATAATTTTTAATATTTTAGAATTTCCAAATATTTTGGAAAAATATAACAGTAAAATAATTTTCAAAAGCAGTAATGTTTCATTTGAAAATACAGTGAGCTTATTATTTTGAAATAGACGACCTCAGGAAGTTTCATAAAATTTTATAGCAATGGCCCACAGCTCAAAAACTAATATAGAAAAGATGTCACATGGGATGTAATGTGCTTATTTTAGTAAAGAATTACTTAGAAAATATATATTTGTACAGCACCTTGATTTTTGTAGAAAGCAATTTAAGAAAAATATTTTTAGAGCTAGTCCTTGAAAATATAAAATTGATCATTGTATACACAATTATATTGTACTAGAGACCCAGTGCACAGATTTGTGCACCGGTGGGGTCCCTCAGCCTAGCCTGCAGACATCTCTTGAGGGGTCTTGGATTTTGAGAGGGCACAGGCCAGGCTGAGGGACCCCACTGGTGCACAATTGGGGCCGGGGAGGGATTGTGGGAGGGCTCTAGGGTGTGTCCGTCCCATGTCACCCAGTCCCAATCAGGGCCGATCAGGGCCAGCCTGCCAGGGAGGGACCTCGGGAGGTTGGCTAGCCAGGGAGGGACCGCAGGAGGGATCCAGGGCATGTCCAGCCTGTCTCACCCAGTCCCGATCAGCTGGACCCCAGCAGCAAGCTAACCTACTAGTCAGAGTGTCTGCCACCTGGTGGTCAGTGCATCATAGCTACCAGTCGAACAGTCACTTAGGCTTTTATTTATATAGATAAGCAATTATATTGTGTAAGTAATAACTTTTTAAGAGTGGAATAAAGTAGTGTGTTTTGAATGATACTTTTTTGGGGGAGAGAGGAATTTAACTAGTTAACTAACACATTATCATTCATGTATGAGTAGCATTTCAGTGATAAATTAAATAAAATAGATGCTATAGCAAATTAATTTTTATAGCGCTGGTGTGTATAGTGAAATTGGTGTCAATAGTGAATTAAATAAAATCAAAGTTCTATTTTATGATTAATGTTATATTTACTAATCTTAAAGTACACAAGAAAAATAGTACATAAAGTGTAACCTCTGCATCATATACTGAGAAAAATACATTCATAGTTGAAGGAATGAATGTATAAGTGGACTATTTATATATATTTCTGAGCACATACTTAGAAAGCATTTTGTTTTTACTGAATTTAAAATGAAATAAGAAAGCTCTATCTTACGTACTTTGTTCAGACTTAAACTTTGCCTGATTATATTGGTGATGGATTATTAATACTATCCTCACAAATATGACACATTCTAGTCTTAGCTTAGCAACATGTGTAATGTGGGTTAATTAAGATATTACTGGACTATGCCATCAACATGACAACCACAGCTTTAAGTTATTTTATTTATTCAATGCACCAGCAATGTAGTGTCAACTAACTGATTCAGAATTTGTTCTTGCAGTTTTGTCCTAAGTGATCTTTCTCTTTCAAAAGCATTACCTTGTTAGCTAGTGGCTAAAATGGCCCTTATGTTAATATTTAACAATCAATTCTGTGGCCTTCATGGAGAATTTGTTTTTTTTTACTTCAGTTATGATTCGGCAAAGGACTATAGATTCAGAACCCAGAGGCTTAAGGTAATAACTTTTCAAAGACCTTATAGCTATTGCTTTGTCTCAATTCATTACAATACAGCACTCAATTTTTGTAATAAAAGTTATAGAATACAATGGACATAATTTTCATTTTGCCTAGTATTGAAAGCTATAATGGAGACCAATATTGTTTTACATATCACTTTGATTTCTCTATAATAGTGTAAAACTTGTTATCTAATCAATATCACACACTTATGTTGACTCTTGGATATCCATCTCAACTGTGCACAGTCCATATTCCAAACAAAACACAAATTTTGATCTACTTTTATCTGGAACAGGAATATATTTATGATACAACAACGTCAACTAGAAATGTTTAGATATATGCCCACCCAGAAATGATGTGAAATTCTTAAACAAATCTGAAGAAATTTATTAAAGGTCTTTTAGGTAAAAGAAAAAAACAAACAACAAAAGATAACTTTATCCTAAATATTAACTCATTCTGGTTTAATCTTACTAACATAGGCTAACAATGTTTGATGTGTTGCTAAGAAAAGAAAGCCCAATAAAATTATTAAAATCAGTGTTGAATAACTTTTAAAAATCCTTCTTATTATATTGAAATAATAAATAAACCTCAAATCTCAGTGGCTTAAAACAACACAGACATATATTTCTTGCTTCTGCTACCTATCCACTGAGGTTTACCTAGGAGTCTACCTCCTATTTTGTTTCCCTAAGTAAACAATAAAATCTGATTACTTATAATAAGTAGAACCAGTGAAACAATATATTTTTCCCAATCTTCCCAATAAACTTTCCATCATCGTACAACTTTTCCTTGTTTTCTTCTTCCAGGCTATAACCATTTCCTTAGAATACATACAGGTTGTGAATAAAATGAAATGGACCTTTTTACCACTCATCTGCCATTAATTTCCTGCCAGTGGAGAGTGGTCATTTATAAAGCCACAGTTTTCTAAATAATCAGCACTATTCTTCCTGGAGTTGCCAAAAGCAGCCTTTGAATTCAAAGACCATCTAACAAAATCTTGCTTAGCTGTGAAAATAAGCCTGAGGATGCTCCACCAACCATACAGCCAACTAGCTAAATCATTTACTATAATCCACAACAAAGAAGCTTTTAAATAGAAAAGCAACTGAGTTGGAAACTTTTCCTTATGAGCAATAGTAGCAGCAAGGCAAGGGCCAATAAATGAAAGAAGTACACTGGTTCACAGAACCAAAGGAGTGGGGGCATTGTGGTGTGTAACAATGTAGCACTAGTGCTCACTTTCAAAGGGTATATTTTGGAATATTGCCTGAAAATACTATTATTCTCTAAAAGTTATTTATGTGCTACTTCACCAGCAGTAAGAATTATTGACATCATTGAAAATGACAGCACAAATAGTAACTTAACACAGAAATGCCTAAGCATGACGCTTTCTCTCGTGTGTGTGTTTGCTGTGAAATTGATACAAAACTGATTTTCATAGTTGACAGATTATTTTAAAGAAAGAAAGCTACATTTCCATTTTCAGCAAATGTACCATATGAAAATCATGATACTTCCAGGAAGTACAAATAATGACTATCATGCGGTTGGTAAAATAAATTCTATTGTAATAAATAAATAAATAATCAATCAAACAAACAAACAATAAATAAATAAATAAAAAGTTTTCAGTTTCCTTTGTTACCATGATAGTGATGTTATTTGTGAGTAGAGAAAAAACAGAAAGTATGACATACCTTATTATGCAAAAAAAACACCCCAAAAAACCATACAAAAGATAATTAAAAGAGATACATTCACTATTGGAAAGGCAATATAAAACAGTGACTAAGGGGCAGATTTCACATCAAAAAGCCCATGTTTAAAGTTATATGTTTTCTACTAACTAGGGAGTGATTTCATGTAAGTGACTCCACTTCTCCAAGCCTCAGGGTCTTCATCTGCTATGTGGGGTATTAATATCTGGTTCATTGTGGCTGAGTATCTAGTAAAATACTATAAATATAAAGCCAGCACTTGCTTGATGAAATGGGAGTGATATTTATAATAGAATAGTATGACGGGATGGCCACTCAATTAGGGGTTTGTAAACCTTGGTTTATCCCAATTAGAACATGAACTCACCTTTTTCACTTATCTTCAAATACTTCATTTTCCTTCTCTATAAACTGAGAGATGAGAGTATGTAGATAAGAATATGAATTCATTCATTCATACACTTACACTGAGCACTTCCAATGAGCTAATCACAGGGCATAATGAATACAAAGATGAATAAGGTAAAACATTATCTCCTCCAGATATGAACTGTCCAGTGAGGGAGTCAGAGAAGCAAGCAGCAGTACCATGCAGCAGAGTAACCATCTTCACAGAGTACGGATAGAACACAGAGAAGAGATGAACTAAAACTGCCAGAAAAAGTCAGAACTTGCTTAACCTGTAATGCTATGTATAATGGATCTTAAGAAGCATATATATATATATATATATATTTCTAATGTAGTTGTAGGAGAGAAAAGTTAAATTGCTTTCCAGAAGGAAGAACAAATGCAAAGTCAGGGATGAGTGAACAACACTGTTGGATTAGCAGGGCAACAGTGAGCTCAGTGCCACAACTGCTGAAGTGAGCAAGTCCAATCTGGTCTGGGGGTCTTCTCTGAGGAGGCAATGTGGGAAGCTTTATCACTGCTTTTAGATATGAGTTTCACATTAAGATTTGGGAAACTATTCATGAAGAATTGTGTGAAATGGTTGGATATGTAATAAAATCAGCTAACTCTTGGGAGACAAAAAGGAAGGAATTACAGAGGGTGGCCGTGTTTTTCATCCTGTCAATCTTTTGGAAGGACTCTGGTTTTGCTCAAATATTGAGTCAGTAAATTAAAACAGACCGTTGTTAAATGTTTGGAAGAGAAATTGTAGTCAGAAGGACGGGCACAATGTAAAGAGGCTAAATTACCCCTGGGCCCACGGAGCATTGAGCAGCATCATATTTCCAGGTCATACCGCATAATCCGGGAGAGGGGCTGTAAGAAAGAAAGAGGTTGATTTTGCAAGTACTGACATGATTACTGGTAACTGGGACAAGACTGTGAACACCAAGAAAAGTGATAAATCAGAGCTCTGCTTTTCAAAATTCTTAACTCTAAAATTTCTTTAAAGCCACTGATGTTTATCTCTTCTCCAAGCAGGCAATCTAACAGTGTAACTCAAATAATGTATATTATATGAAAAATGATATATTTAAGATAAGAGGTAGGAAAGTTATTTATATTATTAAGTTTCCCATTCTATCACACATTTATAAGGGTTGACCTTGTCAGTTCTGTTCTAAATAAACTCTTGTTTAAAAATCCAGCTTCTCAGGTTTTTTTATTCACTTCATCAGCTACAAATCAAAATCAAGACATAGATTCTCCCCTTCACCCGAGATCCCAATTACTACTCATTCTCTCCTTCGAAGTAAGCATGATTATGATGCTTAGCAATCTCAGTAATTATCATGCAGGAGGGAAGGTGAATTATTCTTAGATGTTCCTTCAAAAGGATGAAAATTTGTAATACATGTCTCATAATAGTCTGAGAATTTAAAACATCAGAACTATTTTTTCAAACCCTAGAGACAGGAAATTTGTGGTTTGGAAATTCAAAAGAAAGGTCTCTTTGAAGCATGTGATGGTTAGTGTAGGCATCATGCTGAAATAAACAAATTATTAAAATGCCTTCGAATGCAATCACATACGAGATGTCAGGTAAGCAAAGTTCAACATAAAACAATATTTTTTTTACCTTTTTAATTCTCTAATACTGTACTAACAAATGCTCCCAACACAATCATTGTCCTCTCAATGTGCAGTATTTAAAATGTAATATTACCATCAATGTATTCTTATCTTGGTCCCTTCTATTCAATAAATTAGGTTTTACCTATCATGTCTTATTCCATCTAACTTTTCTTTCTTTAAATCGTAAGGAATACATTTTACTTATTAAAAAGAAAATGCTTCTCTTTTGGAAATGTCATGTGCTTAGCAAACTCTCAGGAAAGATATTTGTGTCGTAGAATGCCTTCCCAGACTTAGTCTATTATGCCTGGTATAGAATAATTTTTTAGGGATGTGTCAGAATATGCTACTAACAATATTAAGAGGAAGCTGGGAGCCAGGAGAGGGACAAAAATAAACAAACACACATCCACGCACACAGACATATTTAAAAAACCATGAACCATTTTCCTATAGCATTTTGGTGTAATAGCCCAATCTCCAATTCAATATGAAGTTATTTGCAGCTTCAGTTTTTAATTTTTTTAATTGTTAAACTTGAGTCAAATTACATGCCTACCCGCACTTCTCACAGCATCAGTTGCCATCTTTTCAGGTATCATGCACAATCCTGCCTGTGCTCCTAGGAAAGTCCAATCCTCTCTGTGTGCATAGACTCCATTATTTTTGTCACTTATTTGAGGACATCAAGACATGACACATAACACCAATAATTTTTAATCTTTTTAAAATCTATTTTACCTTTTCTATCTATCTACATGAAAAGACTGTCTCTGATTTTGAAGAACCAGTGGACAAATAACAAACCAGAAATTTCTCTTAACACTCACATCCTCCTCAACTTCTGCCTATCTCCCTATTGTCAGTCAAAGCAATAATCCACAAAATCACTATTTTCTCCTTACTTTCTTCAATTTTTCATTTTACCCTCTCTTTACCTCTTGACAGTGGTCTTCATAATACTAAATCTAATTGGCAAATATCAGTACATACTTAATCTTAATTGCACAAACATGTCTACATAAGTAAAAATAGGTAAACTAACTAATTTGTCAATTTTTAAACATACAAATTTGGAAAACATACTTTACTATATAACGGAATTTCAGTTTTAACAGATACCCCCCTCACCCAAATTAGTCTGTTATATCAAGGGCTTATTGTATTGCTATATAAAATGTAACTGATTTCTGAATATTTATTTGTATCCTTCTACTTCGCTGAATTAATTTATCAGTTCTATTAGTTTTCTGATGGAATCTTTAGGGTATGAAATTAAAGCAGATATAAATAAGTGGAAGCATATACTGTGTTCATGGATAGGAAGACTTAACATCATTAAAACATCTATACTTCCCAAAGCAATCTACAGATTCAAAACAATTCCTATCAAGATATCAATGCTGTATTTCACAGAACTAGGAAAGTTATTCCAAAAATTTATATGGAACCACAAAAGACCCCTAATAGTAACAGGGATCTTGAGAAAGAAGAACAAAGTTGGAGGAATCACACAACCTGAGAGCAAACTATTTTACAAGGCCATAGTAATAAAAACTACTTGGTACTGACACAAGAACAGGCATGTAGATCAATGGAACAGAACAGAAAGCCCAGAAATCAACCCATGTCTTAATGGTCAATTAATATTTGACAGAGGAGGCAAAAGCATACAATGGATTAAAGACCGTCTCTTCCATAAACGGTGTTGGGAAAATTGGACAGCAACCTGCAAATAATTGCAACTAGACCACAAAAGTACACCATACACAAGACTAAACTCAAAAAGGATAAAATACTTAAATGTAATTCACAAAACCATAAAAATCCTATAAGAAAACATAGGCAGTAAAATAACAGGCATCACTCAGACATATTTTTGCCAATATGTCTCTGAGGGAAAGGGACACACAGGAAAAACATAAACGGGACTCTATCGAACTAAACAGCTCTGCACAGCAAAAGAAGCCATCAACAAAACAAAAAGGGAACCCACTATATGGGAGAACAAATTTGATAATGATTCACCAGATAAGGGGTTAATCTCCAATTATATAAAGAACTTATACAACTCAACACCAGGAAGACAAACAATCCTATAAAAAATGGGCAAAGGACCTGAATAGATACTTCTTCAAAATGGACATATAGATGGCCAATACACATATGAAAAAATGCTCAAGGTTACTAATCATCAGAGAGAAGCAAATACAAACTACAACGAGGTATCACCTTACATCAGTCAGAATGGCAACTATTAATAAATCAACAAACAAGTGCTGGAGAGGATGTGGAGAAATGGGAACCCTAGTGCACTGTTAGTGAGAATGCAATACATTGCAGCCATTATGGAAAACAGTATGCTGTTTCCTCAAAAATTAAAAGTGGAACTGCCCTTTGACCAGAAATTCCACTTCTGGGTATATATCCTAAGAATCCCAAAACACCAATCAGAAAGAATATATTCACCCCAATGTGCACCAAAGCATTATTTACAACAGTCTAGATCTAGAAACAGCCCAAGTGTCCATCAGCTGATGAGTGGATAAAAAAAGCTGTGGAACATTTACACAGTGGAATGCTATGAGGCTGTATCAAAGAAAGAGATCTTACCTTTGTAACAGCATGGCTGGACCTGGAAATTATTGTGTGAAGTGAAATAAGCCAATCAGAGAAAGACAAATAACACATGATCTCACTTAAGATAAAAATAAACTGACAAAAAAAAAAAAAAAAAAAGGACCAGAGGCATGGATAAATTGTGCAGATCTCAGAGGAGAGAAAAGTGGAGAGGTAGAGAGGATGAAAAGAGATCAACCAAAGGATATATATGTATATATGCATAACCCATGGAGACAATGGAGACAGGCAATGTGGTGAAGCCCTAGGGGTTGGGGGGCGGGGGGGTTGAGTGCAGGTTAGAGGTAAGCAAAGGGGGGCGGGGAGGGAGATGGGTAACACCTGTAACAGAGTCAACAATAAAAAACTTTAGAGAATAACTTTAATGACTTACTAACGAGTGATGTTTTTCCTGTAGTTCAAAGTCTTAATGACCATTATATAAAGTCTTCCAACACTTTAACAAAAATGGTGTTAATGGCTTTTCACAGTTGACGCATTTTTATTGCAAATCTTCATCCTAGCAATATTTATGAATAGTTTTTAATGGTAAGAATTTTAGTTTAAAACTTTTAAAATTATTATATATTTATGAAAAATTTTCTGGTCTCCATTTAATGAAGATAAGAAATTCAAGAGTGGTATAATTTCATAATTCACTTTGAATACTAATTTTTCTATGAAATCATTAAAGTAAATTATTCATAATTGAGACAGAAATGGAATTTACCAAAATTAGGTTCAAAAATTAGATCAAGTCATATTTTTATTAAAAATGATTGTTTAAAATTCAATGCATGCAATGCTTCCTTCTAATAAGTATTCATTTATAAAACACTAGAGGCCCAGTGCACGAAATCTGTGCACTCGGGGTGGGTCCCTCAGCCTGGCCTGTGCCCTCTCACAGTACAGGAGCCCTGCAATCAATCGCCCTGCAGAGGGAGGCCCCGCCCACCCACCGCAGTGCCAAGACTAGGTAGCCTGGGCCTCCTTCTGCAGGGTGATTGATCACGGGGCTCTGTGATCGATCACCCCAAAGAGATAAGCCCTGCTCACCCTGCCGGGGCTCTGCAATGAATTGCCCCCACTGAGGGAGACCCAGGCTACCCACCACAGTGCCGCTGCCAGGTAGCCTGGGCCTCCCTCTACGGGGCGATCATGGGGTGATGATCAGGCCCCTGACCAATCGCATTACACCCGCCTTGACTGGCTTGGCACCAGTGGGTGTCATAGCATGGTCGTCTGGATGGTCATTTCACTGTTCGTCTATTTAGTCAATTTTCATATTATGCTTTTATTATTATAGCTGGCATTCTTCAATTTTTATTATTGAATTATTTTGACATCTGAGAAAAGCATTCTAGGTCACAATCCCAAGTTTCTGTTGGCTATTTTTTGTTAAATTTTAACTATGGAGGTATGGGATAATTTGAATTGTCAAAATATGAGAAGTGTTCTGTGTCATATACTAATAGTCTCACTTAATTTATTTAAGGAATGAATAAATTTATGCCATTGTATACCTGAACAGCTGCTTCTGCTGCCTGCTATATTTCACATTTTTAAATCCTCACCTGAGGATATGCTTATTGGTTTTAGAGACAGGGGATAGGAAAGAATAGAGTGTGAGAGAGAAACATCCATGTAAGAGAGAAACATTGATCTGTTGCTTTCTGTATGTGATGGACCAGGGACTGAACCAGCAACCGAGGTATGTGCCCTGGCTAGGAATCAAACCCACAACATTTTGGTGTATGGAATGATGCTCCAACCAACTGAACCACCCTGTCAGGGCTGTAGGATTTTTTGTTCCTCATATTGATCATAATTTTTTAGCTCTAATTCTAAATTGTAATATTCTCACTCCTTTCTAGTGTCAGTCCACATAATCTATATACTCACTAAAGGAATTTTAAACTTATCTATCCAGAAGAAAACAAAACGTGATCTTCTATACCACTTACATAGTGCCTTTTTCCTACTTAAATCTTGAGTTTTACTTTCTACTAGGGGCCCAGTGCACGAATTTTTGCACCTTGAAAGGAACTGTGGGCCACAAAGCTGCGGTGGGCACAGGGGCAGGTCTTGGCCCATCCTCTGCACCCTCTCCTGGCCCCTCCAACTGTGGCCCCTGGTCCCATCTACCAGCAGCCCAGCTCCTGCCACTGCAGCTCCCACATGCTGATAACACCAGCCCTGCTTGCACCTGCTGACAGCATGAGCGATTAGGGTCGGCGCCAGCAGTGGGTGCAAGCATCTGCTGCTGCCCCGATTGCCCCTCAGGAGCAGGGGGATGTGGAGTAGCCCTCAGGGGCAATCGTGACTGGCACCAGTTACTGGCAGTGGGTGTGAGTGGTAGCGGCTCCGGCGCCAGCTGTGGGTGTTAGTGGAGTCGTCTCCAGCAGTGGGTATGAGCAGTGGCTCTGATGCCAGCAGCAGTTGCAAGCTGGGCCGTCACTGGCAGCAGGTGTGAGAGATGGTTGCTGGCCCCAATTGTCCCTCAGGAGCAGGGGGAAGTGGAGAAGCCCTGAGGGGTGATCAGGGCCAACCTCCACTGCTTGTACCCACTGACAGAGCTGAGCAATTGGGGCCAGAGCCGGGCACCAGCAGTGGGTGTGAACGGGGCTGTCACCAGCAGCAGGTGCAAACACCCAGAAGGACTGTGGCACGTGGGAGCAAAGAATTTTCAGTAACTACCAGAGGCTGGCCCCAATGACAGCAACCAGCACCCCGCCTTGTTCTGGTGCCCCCACTCACCTACTCCACCATCCTGCCATGGCTGATGCCCGCCATGTCCCAAGCTCTGCCACCTGCTGCCAAAGCCCCCATGTCCCTTGCGCACCCCCTGTGGTCAGCACACGTCATAGCGACTGGTTGTTCAGTTGTTTTGCTGTTCGGTCTATTTGCATATTAAGGTTTTATATGTATTGATTCCTCTAGTGTGATGTGTGAGCACATGGTCTAGCTCAGAGAAGATGCTCATGTGAAATGTATTATTAACAAATTAGTGAAAACATTGTCCTATTTATACAAGCATTGATCATTGACAAAGGACTTGGAACAAGATTATATCATTGTGTTTATATAAAACTAGAGACCCGGTGCATGAATTTGTGCATGGGTGGGGTCCCTGGGCCTGGCCTGTGATCAGGGCCTATTGGGGCCGTTTTGCCCAGTCCTGATCGGGGCCGGACCAATCGGGGTCTGCTGGCCAGGGGGAAGGGATGGGGGGGGACTGTGAGAGGTTGGCCAGCTGCGGGAGGTTGGCTGTGGGAGTGCACTGACTACCAGGGCGCAAGTCCTGCATTGAGAGTCTGCACATGTCATAGCAACTGGTTGACTGGTGGTTCCAGTCGTTCTGTCGGTCACTTAGGCTTTTATATACAGAGATGTTTAATTTAACTTGGGAAGTATTTGCATCTTGAACTGAATATATGATGTTGCACTTTAAAATCTGTTTATTTTTTTGTCCAAATTGAAGTAGTTTTTGAGATTTTTGAAATTGCATATGTAGGTGATTTGTGCTAAACTCATTCTCTTTTATTGATTGGAATTTATATAAATCAAAGCAAAATATTTAAGGAAGTAAATAGGTTTTTTAAAAGATATATTTCAAATCCTTTCTCATGGAGCCAATAGAAACTGGTGGAGAGGGTGACTTTTTTGGGAGAGGAATAGTTGTTTTTAGGGCATAGGATATTAATTCACATTAGAAATATTTTTACTTAGTAAATCTCCATATGCTAGCACAGAAAAAAAAGGCTGGATGAAAGCAAGAGAGTGGTTATCAAAATAAATTTTTTAAAAAGGAAATTACAAAGATAGTGACCATAGTCTAATTTATATTTTTTATTGCTTACAGATACAGGTGATTAAAATGCTATGTATTCTAGTTTTCCAATTAAGTAACAAAAGAGTTTGTTATGGAGTCTTTGTTTGAATGTGGATGGAGTGTGTGGGGGGAGTGTACGTGTCTATGATGCGTGATGGCCAAGTTTGTATTGGAGGGATGAAAATGTGGGTTTTTAACCACAGTTCTGTGTTACTCAAAGGCTTCCTATGTAATGTTTTATTTCATTGAATTCAACCATATGACAAGTAAATAGGAAAGTACATTTGACAAATAAATAGGATAAGTACATTTCTTCTACAACACCAAGATTTTCTGTGTCTGTAAAAAAAAAAAAAGATAGTATTAGAGAATGTATACATTGGTTTCCAATGACAAAATAAATCTTAAGAGTTAACTGTAAGTGCACTGTACAATCAGAAGACAGCCTAGCGAAGATTTCAGCCATCTCCATACAGCTGCCCTGAGTAACATGAAGGGGAGCAAGTTCTCTGAAACAGTGACATATTTCCTTAGTCCCCTATGTCTTTGTACATCATGAATGATTTACTTATACAAATAATTTTTTTTTATTTAATCAGGATTGTGGCTCTTTATTTCCCATTTCTTATTAACTAAGTTCAGGTACCCAAACTAGCATAACGAATTTCCCCTTAGAGAACAACCTTAGAGAGCATCAAGTTCCACCTCTCATTTACTGGAGCAAACTTCTGGCTGCAGCACACAACAAATGCAAAGCAAATGAGTAAATAGATACAGAAATAAAACAGCCACAACCAAGCAAAGCATAGCCTCTTGCCCCCAATTTCATGGAAAAAAGATCCCTGATTTTATTTGGTAGCTTGCTTGTAATGCTACAGTGCTGCTGCCCACGGCCAGCTGCTGTGTGTAATTGTTCTCTGCCTTTTGCTGCGATGCCACAGAAAGATGGTGCATGCTAGTTGATATTTGCTTGTTTAGACTTTGTTCCACTGTGCACATGTAATGGAGCACTTCTATTAAGGGGAACAATATATTTTCAATGAGTCCTTTGTGCTTTTTAAGTGAATTCCCAGCACACTATAAAATATGTAACAACCGGATATTACGTATTTTAAAAGAAATGCATTGATACACTATTATTCAGAAGATATTTTTGTACTGAACATTTCAATATTATGTCTCAGTTGAAAGCACTTAGAAACATTAATCAATCTGGCTTACTGATAAAAAGGATGTGGCAAGTTGTTAGGGTGAATTAGTGATGAAGTCTGAGGAACTTTAAAGGGATATTTGCAAAATGATATTGAAAGGTTCTGAGATTTATTTCCCCCAACTCACCATCAGGCTGCCTTTGAAATTACAAATAATTTGCAGAATGAGGATTTATCATCTTATTGTAGGCAAGAATGATTCTCAAAAATCATAAACTGATAATTTTCTTACAGAAGAGTGTGGCTAATTCAATTTCAAAATAAGAGCCAATTGACAATTTCTTTGTTTTTTCCTACTTAATTTGTTTTCCTTTTTATTGAATGTATTGGGTGACACTGTTTAACAAAATATACAGCTTTCAGGTACACAATCCCACAACACATCACCTGTACGCTGTATAATGTGTTCACCAACCCCAGTCAAGTCTCCTTCTATCATCATTTATGCCCTCTATATCTTTTAAAAGCAGTAGCAAGCCAGGAATGAGAGGGCAGTGACAGAATCTCAATAAAGCCTCTTATTTTAGCACAATGGAAAAGAATGAATATGAGCTTTTGAAATGGGTGTAGCTAATGTGCTACTAAATGTCATTGCCGCTTCTTATCACAGTATTTAGGATTGCCAGATTTAGTAAATAAAAATACAATATACCCAATAATTTCAGTTTTAAATAAGCAGCAATTAATACGTATATGTACTTGTCATAAAAATTTATTATCCCAAGTTTAACTTGAAGCCCTGTAGTTTATCTGGCAACTTTATGTAGTCAGTCCTTGGAGGCTTCCTCTAAAGCAGCGATTTTCAACCAGTGTGCTGCAGGGATTTTTAAAACATGCAGTACCTCACTATTTAGTCAGGAGCACTGACCTCTTTTCCCTTAGATTGTCAAATAAAGAAATGACAACAGCCAATACAACAATAGCTGTCCAGTGCGAATTAATCAAAATTATAACTTGTTTTTTGTCAGATCAGCAAAAATATATTTTTCTGTGTGCCATAAAATTTTAGTAATTAGTTTATGTGTGCCATGAGATGAAAAAAAGGTTAAAAAATCACTGATCTAAATTCATGCTTGGCTCAGTTTTTTGTAGTAAACCATGACTGCGTTCACTAATTGAAAAACTTTTGCCTTCCCTCTCAAACACCTTAGTTATGCAGAGACCTATTTGGCAAAAGAGCAAGCAATTATAATTTCAAAAGCGAGGTTTGTGTAGATATTACAGTGTTCTTCTTTAAGGCAGACATACAGCCTCTCACTCATGCATGTGACAGTACATGAGTGACAGCTCGTAGTTTAAGGGCTAAAAGACTATTTGCAAATCTCGGCTCTGTCATTTAGTAGCTATATGACTTTGGGCAGGTAGCTGCACTCTTTCTGTTTCCTCATCTTGAAAATGAGGCTAATAATAGTATCTACCTCATAGGGTTGGTTTTAGGTTTAAATGTAATAATCTATGTACTGTGTAACACTAAAAACAGTGTCTGCCAAATAGCAAGTGCTCAATAAACACTGGCTCATATAATAATCACTTAGTAATATTGATCAAAGTATGTTAATGCCATCAGTTACCATGAGAAGAAAAATATCACATTGGGGTTCTCCATCCCTGGATATGAAACAACTAGTAGCCCTGCACACGAATCCCTGTGCCAGTAGCTCGCCAGTAGCTTGCTGCTGCCCTCCAGTAGCTCTCCGCCCGCTGCCCCGCACTCCTGTAGCTCCTTCCACCCTTCCTGTTCCCCCTAATAGCTTGCTTCCCTGGCCCCTCCTGTAGCTCTCGGCCGCCCGCTTGTAGCTTGCTGCCCCACCCTCCTGCTGATCCATGATCCGGTCCTTATGTGGTCGGTTGTTATGCTTCATGGCGTAATGACCATTTGCATATTACATCTTTATTATATAGGATTCTAAGAGCTTTTCCATGACATCATTGCAGTTTGTTTGCTCTGAAATGCTTCTCAGATATACTGTAGCCAAACGCCTCTTTTATTCAAGGAAATTAACTGGATAAAAAAGGGGAGCTGTAGTAGTGCAGGACACAAAACCTAAACCCAGGATGTCTAATTGTCACTATTCAGTAAAGTGACACTTTTAAAAGGTGAATTATGAGATCTTGTGTTTCTGATTCAGTGATTAAGTAGGAACTGATTTTCTGCAAATGTGCCCACATGATGCTTATGCCATTGTTCTGTGAAGGACACTTTGCATAGCAACGAGCTGAGAGGGCATCAGGACTTCAGGGAATGCAGGATGTTATAAGTAAAAAATCAATTTTATAATAACTTACCAGAATATGTTTAAAAGGTATATATTTCGTATTAAAAAGGAGAATTATTTGGTCTTCATATATAATGAATCAAAAACTCTTGTTTAAATATCTTACATAATAAAATACTAGGTAAAAGTAAAACTCAAAAGGTATCACTCTTTATTCTTTCATTTATCCCCATTACCTAATGCACTTTATTTTCAGAAAAGCAAATTAAATATTAATTAAAAACAACAACAACAACAACAACAAAAACTTACTTTACACTCTTCTCATAGACTGTCTCCCTTTTTCCATTCATTCCTTCCCACTGATATATCAAATGAAATTATTTCCATTGTGTAGGAAATGTCCTGATAAGATAATTATGATTAAGACTTATTTTAGATTAGGGTGTCAGGGTAGCTCTCTCTGAAAAAGTGATATTTGAATTAAAGGATAAATAAAGGTTTTTGATTTTTAAAATGAGGAAGAAATAGATAAAGGAAGAGATATTCATTTCATTTACTTTCATCATTTGCTTGCAAATTTTGATGGATGATTATTTCAAGTTTATTTTATTTCTCTTTAAACTCCTTTATACGTAGCAGTAGCTTGCTGTGTGTCATCTAATGAAGAATGCCTTGAAACCTGATGATAAGAGGTGATGTCACATCACACTCTCTTTGTGGTAATGTGATATTTGTCTTTATTTTCTTTCACACTACTGCTGATTGACAGGAATTATTTTAGCTCCTGATCTCTTGCAAATCATTAGTTGTTATAATCCAGGAAGGGCTGTTAGTTATTTGTCCAATTAATGATGAACAAGACAGTTCCTCAACATTTTTTTCTATTTCAGAAGCATATGAACTACTTACACTTTGCTACGTGATTCCTATTATTTTTGAGGGGAAAGAATTATATATTTAATCATATTAGATGAAATGACATTTAAGGTGTCAATTGGTATCATTTCTAGTATGTTTCTAAGCCTTGCTATATCTTTTATCTCTCAGATTTTGCTCAAACAGGTTTTTCTTGCCCACCTGTAACTCGCTATTACCTGCCTGTAAGAATGGGCACTCCCTCCTTCTTACTCAGATGCGCTCTGCTCATTCTGTAAGCTTACTTTGTTAAAGCTGTACTCAACAAATTTATTCTAGTTGATGAGGAAACAAACCATTCCAGTCCTGTGGCAATTGTTCCCGCTATTCCCTTTATGCAGTTCTTTCCCTGGCCTCAATAGTTTCTTCACACATATGTGTTAATAGTATTTAGCGGAAAACTTGCTGGCAAATGTAACCTTCTCTCCATACAGCTTTCTCTCTCCTGGCACTTTGCCTTGAGAATTCTAGTTTCCTCAAAACAATGAACTCTGTCTCAGTTCACTTAGTTCACTAGTCTTTCTTTACTTTGTCCTACCAAACTCCCACCCCCATTTCTCAGCTCGATAACCCTGCAAGTAGAAAGATAGAACAGTTGTGGGACTCATTTATTGCCTTTCTTTCAGGTATCACTGTCCTTCACTGCTTGTTGTTCAAGTCTCAAAACCACTTTCTCATGTATATGTCTAATTTGTTATTTGTTTAGATGGGGAGTCTAAACCTGTTCCCAATTAATAAGAGTTCATTCTGGGAGTCAATGACTACACAATGTTTGTTCCCTTTAAGGATTTTTTAAAAATTCTTTAACTTCCTAGGGCAAGAATCTAAGAAGTTAAATAGGACAATTTTTGTAAAGCAAAACAGAAGGTTCAACTGTCTTGTGGGTCTGAGAAAACAAAAATAAAACAAAACAATAAAAGACTGTAGTTCAGTACTCATCAGTGAAAAAGGGTCTTAGTAAATGATCCATATTCCAAGATGGATACCCCTAAAGGGTTACACCCCAGAAGAAGCAAACCCAAGGCAGAAAAAGGTCTTATTAAAAATGTACCCCTGAGTAAGTCAGCTCATCCGATTGCTTATTTTGATCTGTCTCACTGTTTTTCAGACCAAAGGGTGAATCGTCTCTAGAAGAAGATAGCATCATCCAGAGCATTGTAATGTTTCTTACATAATATATGACATCCAATAACGTATTACCAAGTTCACTAGGAAGAGGCCCAAGAAAATATTATGAAAAGATCTACATGTACACACAAGAACAATGAAATGATGGAGTTATTTGTGTTTATACACATAAGTTATAAAATAATTGTGATTGATATATTCAAGGAAATTGATGGTAAAATAAGTAATTTAACCAGGAAATTGGGATAAAAATCAAACAAAAATTATACAAACCCAAAAATTAAAAGTAAAGACTCAATAGATTAATTCAACATATTGAACAGAGGAGAAAGAGCATGAGTGAGCTAGAAAACATTCAGGTTGAAACACCTGAATAAAAAACACAAAGCAGAGCATGTGAGAATTTGGGGATAAAATTAAAAGGTCTAACAAACAAGTAGCGGACATTTTAGAAATGAAAAGAGTTAGAGTTTAGCCAAAGAACTTATTTGCATATATGCATAACCCATGGTCACAGACAATAGTGCAGTGAAGGCCGGGGGTGGGGTGAGACCAGGGTAGAGGGAGTCAATGGGGGGAAAGAGGGATATCTGAAACTCTTTCAACAATAAAGATAAATTAAAAAAGGGTATATGGGGCAAAAGCAACCAAAAGGGGTACTATATCTGCCCACCTAACAATCTGTGCTTTTATGTAACTGAGTAGGTATACAATATGCATTTATTTTTGTCATATGTTTATATACTGCCTATTGAAATTAGTTATATAAAGCTCAAAGTTTAAGAAGAAGGATGGCGTATATTTTGAGAACTGAGCTGGATAAAGAAAAATAAATTCACATCCAGAATATGATGTGAATATGATGGTTGTGTGCGATAGTTATTTTACAGCTGTACTGGGGATTCTTTATCTTTAGGGACCTCAAGATGTCTGACTTAGACTCTTGGCCACAGTAAAGGCAGTGAGGTTCATGACATGCTGTTTAGGATTTGAAATTCCCCAGGTAATCCCTAAGACCAGATTTTTACTGGTGATTTTCACCCAGCATAATCGGTTAGGCAGCCTGGATTGACCAAAGAGGCATTAAAGACTCCACTGGGAACTTCTGCCTTGAGCTAAGATTCACTGCACAGAATTTGTGATTCAAACTGAAGGAGAAGTACATATGTCCATGTGTGAATAAAGGCACTAGTAAGCTTGCATCTGGGTGTTCCTAAGAACTCTAATAATTGCCTGTACTTACTTTCTCTTGCTGTACCTTATCTTTTCCCTTTAAATAAAAACCTTAGGTTTGTATGCTCTATGGGTTCCTGTGAATCCTCTCAAACATCTGAACTTGTGAAGTTCCTGTAATAGTTAAAAAATAAAACATTAAAAGTGAAGTGAAAAAAAAAATTGTTAAGCACACCAATAAAAATGAAAGATAAAACCATATCTGTCTAATAATCAATCCCTTATCAGAAATAGTATACATTAGAAGATGAATATTGTTTTTAATATTATGAAAAAACATTTCTCTCAGAATTTTATAGAGCAAATTTTTAAAATATACTTTTATTGACTTCATAAGGGAAGTGAGAGGGAGAGAGAGATAGAAACATCAATGATGAGAGAGAATTATTGATTGGCTGCCTACTGCATATCCCCAACTAGGGATCAAGCCTGTGTCCTGATTGGGAATTTAACTGTGACCTCCTGGATCATAGGTTGAGGCTCAATCACTGAGACACACCATCTGGGACAAATTGTTTTTAAAGTACTGAGTAAAATGAAGACATTTTCCAATAAAAAGAGACAAAGTAATTTTCTCCACAATTATGTTAATAAATATTTAACAATTTTCAGAAAGAAAAGTAAACCCAGGAAAATGTCATCAATTAATAGAGGAGAAAAAGAGGGCAAGCACACACTATATTACATACATCAATAAACCCAACTATTAATTATAAAGAGTGAACATCTTTACTTTGGAATATCAAACAATATTGAGGTGAAGGCAGAGTATACAATAGTAAACTTGTTCACTGTTAGAAAGCAGTTAGAAATATTACATAACTAATATATTTTAAAATATAGGTAAATATATCTGTTAAAAATGTAGTGCAATTAATAATGGTACTATATGTCTAATTTGTGAAATACAGGTCCTGGTTGTTCCTAAAGCTAGATAAATCTCTAGATGAACTGATCAAGTTCTGATGGGTCCGGGCCTTGCGGGAGCCTCCGCATCCCACAAAGACAGGCTTGCCCCGCTGCAATAGGCCATAGGCTGCACGATGTAGGCTGCACCATAGGCATTCGGAACAACTCAGAGCAGGCAGAAACTGAAGCCCTGAGATTTCTCACCGGTTTGCCTGGGGCTGCTGGCGGCCCTGACTCCATTGCCCGCTCCTCCCCACTCCTAAAGCTACCGTGGGCCTTGGGGCATGGAGCAGGGGGACGTGGGTCCAGACCGAGACAGCTGAGGTGTCACGACTGCACTGTCCAGGAAGGAGGGGGAGACGTTTGCCCTCGTCCCTGCAGCTGTGTAGTCTGGGCCGCTGACCCCGAGGAGCCTGAAGACCCAAGGTCCCTGGGCAAACAGCGTGCGCAATGGGACAGACGTGGTAGGACAAGCGAGATGTTTACTTCCGACTGGCCAAGGAGACTGGCTGGTGCGCCCGCAGTGCCTTCAAGCCGCTGCAACGCAGTGAGGAATTCCAAGCTGTGACAGGAGCAGCGAGGTGCTGCGCCAGGAGATCGGGAGTCCGAGGGGGTCTGGCCAGGTGGGGGCTTTGGACCTTCCAGCTACGGCTCTGCTTCCAGGTGTGTTACAGATACAGGGGGCCATCACCCAGCTGCCCGCTGCCGAGGAGATCACCCAGCACTTTGAGGGCTGCCCCGCGGACCTGGTGGTGTGCGATGGGGCTCCCGATGTCACGGACCTCCGTGCTGTGGATGAGCATACGAAGGCCCAGCTTCTCCTAGCCGCTCTGAACATCGCTACCCATGTCTTGAAGCCAGGGGGCTGCTTTGTAGCCAAGATCTTCCTAGGCCGGGATGGGACGCTGATCTATAGCTGCGTGTCTTCTTCTCCAGCGCGCTCTGTGCCAAACCAAGAGCCAGCATCGAGGCCTTCGCTGCCTGTCAGGGTTATGACCCCTGAAGGCTTCCTGTCGGACCTGGCGAAACCTCTGCTGGACCACTCTGCTGATCCAGAGCTCAACCAATTAGATGGTCCCACCCGCATCATTGTGCCATTTGTGACCTGTGGGGACCTGAGCTTCTGTGATTCGGACCGCGGTTACCCATTGGACCTGGAGGACGGCTCAGAGCACAAGTACACTCCTCCCACCAGCCCCCATCTCGCCTCGGTACGCGGAGGCCTGCACATTGAAGAAGAGGGGGCAGCTGGCCAAGGAGATCCATCCCCAGGACAGTCCCATCAGCACAGTGGACACATTGCCGCAGCCCCTGGCTGCCCCACAGAGCCACACCCTCTGAGGTGGAAGACAGTGACATGAATTGTGCACCTTAACACATTAAGCTGTGAATCTGCGACAACTCGGAAGCTGTTTGCTGTCAGGAGAACCAGAACTTGCATTAGTTCATTGCATGAATGAACTTGTTTTTCAAATATCTCGTCCATGGGTCCTGGATACAAGCTTCAGGTGGCAACCTACAATGACCACCATGAACACAGCAAGAAAAGAAACATCATGGAATGTTCGTTTGAACCACAGCAGGGGTTCTTGACTGAGATCTTGCCTCCTCTCTGAATCTTCCCAGGGGTATACCTGAATTTGATGGAGGAAAATATTACATCTTCGTTTTCACTAATATAACTGAAACTTAGCTTTATTTGCAAATATGAATTCTAATAGTAAATCATGATCATAAAAGCAGTGCCTGTGACTTTCCCACGAAACCAAATCAAATCAGTTCATTTTTATAGTAGGGTTGTTAGGGGAAGGGTGGGAGTAATCAGAAAATAGTACTCTCGGTCATCACTAATTGGTATCATGGGATATCTTATTATTTGAGTTACTAATAAAAAAGACCATATAATACAACAAAAAAAGAAAAAAATTAAGTACACCAAAATGAATATAGACATGAATATTTTAAAATAATAAAATGACATTATGAAATCTTATATTCATAAATAAAATATTATAACATTTGTATACTTAAACTATCTTTTTCCAGAAGTAAATGAATCATTGCTATTGTCTTAAAAAGTGATATGCTGAAAAATATGAATAACCATTAACATTTTCACAATGATAATCTATGCATCCAGAAACACATGTTTAAATACCTTGCACTTTTTTCTATTTGATTGTTTTATTCTTATCGATTAGTAGGAGTTCTTTTGAAGAGTTAATAAATGAATATGACAACATAGCAGGGTCCAAAATTAACACCCAGAAATTGACTTTTTTATAAACCAACAATGAACTCACAGAAAGAGAAACTAGAAAAGATAATCCCATTTACCACTGCACCAAAAAAAATTAGGATACCTAAGAATAAACTTAACTGAGGTAAAAGACCTGTACTCAGAAAACTACAGGACACTGAAAAAAGAGATAGAGGAAAACATAAACAAATGGAAGAACATACCATGTTCATGGATTGGTAGAATCAACATCATTAAAATGTCCATACTACCCAAAGCAATTCATAGATTCAATGGAATCCCCATTAAAATACCAATGGCATATTTCACAGACTTAGAACAAACTCTCCAAAAATTCATTTAGAATTAAAAAAGACCCCGAATAGCCACAGCAATCCTGAGAAATAAGAACAAAGTTGGAGGGATCATAATATCAGATGTCAAGCTGTATTACAAAGCCACTGTTCTCAAAAGAACCTGGTACTGGCACAAGAACAGATATATAGACCAATGGAACAGAACAAAGAACCCAGAAATCGACCCAAATCACTATGCTCAATTAATATTTGAAGAAGGAGGCAAGAGCATACAATGGAGTTAATACAGTCTCCTCAATAAATGGTGCTGGGAAATCTGGTCAGACACATGCAAAAAATATGAAGCTAGATCACCAACTTACACCATATACAAAAACAAACTCAAAATGGTTAAAGGACTTAAATGTAAGATGGGAAACCATAAAAATCTTAGAAGTTCCCATAGGCAGCAAAATATCAGACATATGTCATAGCAATATCTTTATTGATACAGCTCCTAGGGAAATGGAAACTAAGGAGAAAATAAACAAATGAGACTACATAAAAAAAAAAAAAAAGAAAAAAAAAAGCTTCTGCACAGCAAAAGAAACCATCAACAAAACAACAAGAAAGCCCACTGCATGGGAGAACATATTTGCCAATGCTATTTCAGATAAGGGTTTAATCTCTAAAATTTACAGGGAACACATACAAATTAACAGAAGGAAGATAAACAATCCAATAAAAAAATGGGCAAAGGACATAAATAGACACTTTTTGAAAGTGGACATACAGAAGGCCAAGAGACATATGAAAACATTCTCAAAGTCACTAATCATCTGAGAGATACAAATCAAAACAATCATGAGGTACCACCTCACACCTGTCAGAATGGCTATCATCAACAAATCAACAAATGACAAGTGCTGGAGAGGATGCAAAGAAAAAGGAACCCTGGTGCACTGCTGGTGGGAATGCAGACTTGTGCAGCCACTGTGGAGAACAGTATGGAGTTTCCTCAAAATACTAAAAATGGAACTCTCATTTGACCTAGTGATCCCACTTCTAGGAATATATCCCAAGAAACCAGAAACACCAATCAGAAAGGATATATTCACCCCTATGTTCATAGCAGCACAATTTACCATAGCTAAGATTTGGAAACAGCCTAAGTGCCCATCAGCAGATGAGTGGATTAAAAAACAGTGGTACATCTATGCAATGGAATACTATGCTGGTATAAAAAAGAAGGAACTTTTACTATTTGCAACAGCATGGATTGAGCTGGAGAGCATTATGCTAAGCAAAATAAGCCAGTTGGAGAAAGATAAATGTCACATGATCTCACTCATTTGTCGAATATAATGAACAACATAAACTGATGAACAAAAAACAGATCCAAAGACAAGGTAGCACTGCACAGACCATCCAACCTCAGAGAGAAGGCAGGGGACAGGCGGTTAGAGATCAACCAAAGAACTTGTATGCATGCATATTAGCATGACCAATGGACACAGACACTGGGGCGGTGGGGGCTTGCCCTCGGGGGTGCGAGTGGCAGGGCAGGGAGTCAATCGGGGGGGAAAAAGGAGACATATGTAATACTTTAAACAAACAAACAAAAAAAGAGGTATATATGTTGCCAATATATTATTATGTATTTGCATATTTACATAGTTAGAAATAATTTTGATAGATCTAGTTGTTGATTTTATGGTAAAATTAATGATTATTTTCAATGTGGTTAATGTACTTCTTAAGTTAAAGAAAATATTTTTGCCTAAGATCATAAAGACATTCATCCCGCATACCTATGGAAAGCTTTATAAATTATGAGCATTAAGTATTTTTCATAGTTTAGAGATACAATTTACCTGGAATCAATTTTAAACTATATTGTGAGTTAATGGTTAAAATTATTTTGTTTTTTAATAGATATTTCCTTGATCTAGCACAAATCTTTGGGGAAAAAATGAAACATCCATTTTCCACCTTATGGTTCTGCAAAATTGGTCCCAAATCTAGTAATCTTTGATATTATAGGAGATTTTCTGTACTATGGTCTATTTGTCTCTACTGCCAATACTTAATTATTGTAGCTTGATAACAATTTTCTTGCTATATGGTTGAATAAGTCCTCTCAACTTGGTTCTTTCTCTTCCATATAAATTTAGAATTCTCTTGTTATTTTCCAGTAAAAACCAGATTTGGACTGTAACAACACTGAATCTATAGATAAATTTTGGAAGAATCAACCTATCCAGAATATTGAACATTCTATTTCATTAACATGTTATATCCTTTTGCTAATTTAGGTATTTCTCACTATTTTGAAAAATATTTTATATTTGTGTAGAGTTCCTTCTGATCTTTAATAGGACAATTTCGTCAGTATTTTGTTGCTATTTTAAATTATATTTTATGAATTCAATTTCCTAATTATTTAATGTACAATGTAGAAACTCAACATTTTATGTATCAATATTACATACTCATTAACTTTCATTGTGTATATGCAGATTCATCAGATGTTCTATGCACAAAATTATGCCATGACAAAAACATTTATTGAGACCAAGAATAGCTATTCAGGAATCATTATTCAGACAGAAATCCAAGTAATATTTCTGTTAGGAGACAAAGACAATGGATATTTATAACAAGGGGAACAATTATATCAAGAAAAGGAAGGTATTTTTATTGGAACAGATAACATAACATAGTGATGTTAATTCTCAACAATGCTTTTAATTTCCCGTCCATCAGCCATGTGTTTGGTAGTCACAATATCTGATATCTTTTTATCTTTGCAAACAACTCTTTGGGAAACAAGATTGCTTAGGCTATTTTGCCCTATTTTTAACATTCCAAGGTTTGAGGTATGACATGCACGGCAGGTCCTTGGCATGCCAGTTCTGGCAGTTAATTTTATTTATTGTGGTGGCACTGGTTAATAAAATTATACACATTTCAGCTGGACAATTCTGAGTTAATATTTCCTATTTTGGTGGTAAATTTGCTTATTTCTTCTCTTAATTTTGTTAACTAATTATTGCTTTATATGTTGAGAGGAGATTTCAGTAGTTATATATAATTTTAGAATTCTATAATTATTTATAATGAACTGAGAATTTAACATTATGAGAGATTCTACTTACCAATTTCAGTAATTTTTCATAGCTTTAAGTTTAATTTATCTGGTATTAGTATACTTATGCAATATATTTTTAATAATTTTTGTTTGCCTGTGACCTTTTACCCCTTTATATTTCAACTTTTTTTTTTTTTAGTATTTAAGCATGTTTTCAGTGAGCAATATATATATGTATTTCTGCTTATATCCAGCATAATATTTTTCTATTTGTGAAATATTTAATGCATTTATAGTTGTTATTGTTGTTTATATATTTATGCTTATCTATCATGCTATCAGTTGTTATATATCACTCTTTTTTGTTCTATTTCTATATAGTCTCAGTTGTATGAATTGAATAAGTATATTTTTCTCTTCAATTGGATTGTTTGTTTTAAAACCTTCACTTTCTATTATTTACCATAGAGATTACAACTTGATTTGACATATCAGAGTTAATGGAAATTGTTTTACTGCTTCCTAGAAATGCAAATAGCTTAAAGTCTTTATAATAGCATATCAATCTATATGTTATTGTTGTTGTACATTTTAATTTGATATATATTTTAGACTCCCCAAACACATTTAAATTATTATTTTATAGAGTTAGCTTTTATTCACTATTTTTTAACCCAGACATTTAGACTTTCTATTGCTCTTCTTTTTTCCTACATACTTATACTTTCATTTAAGATATATTTTGTCTATAAATACAACATTTCTTTTTTAAATCTTTATTGTTGAAAATATTACATATGTCCCCCTTCTACCCCATTGACCTTTTAGCCCTCCTCTGCTCCCCATCCCCCCCCCCGCCCCCAGGCCTTCACCACCCTATTGTCTGTGTCCATGGGTTATGCATATATGCGTATCAAAGACAACATTTTTAACATTTTTATTTCCTTTAGTCTTGCTCTGGACAAATACTTTATAGTATTTTATCTTTTGTTTATTTCCTAAGAATTTATTAATTTCATCTTTGACATTTTACTAGATTTAAGGTATAGAATTCTAGATTGAAAGCACTTTCAAACTATCATCCTTTTATTTTTTGAGTTTTATTGTTCAAGATGAGACAGTTAGAGATAATATGTCTTCTCTTTGGCTGTATTAAGGTTGCCTTTTTGTTACATTGGTTCTCAGACTAGAGGTGTTTTTTTTTTTAATTATTCAGTTCATATTTTTTAAAACTGACAAATTATGACTCTAATTTCTTACATTTGTTTCTACCTCATTTTCTCTTTCTTTCTTAAACTACAAAAATATTTGTATAATGTTTTCCACTGTATCTTTCTGTTTTTATTTTTTCTCTGTGCTTTAGTCTGAATGCAATTAAATCAAATTCTGCTTAATCTTCTCCTATCCCAATTTTTAAGTTCTAAATTTTAGCTATTGCATTACTCAGTTCTATAAATTTAAAATATACTTTCTACCAGAAATCACTCTTTTATAAGTCTTCACTGTGATTTTTAAAAAGGTATGTGCCTGATGACAACCTTAAATCAATCATTAAGTTAAAAAAATATTACATATCCCCAAAACACTACTAATAAGATAAAAAGGTAAGTCAAAAGCAAGAAAAAGACTTTTCTCCAGAAATTAATACCAAATTATATATCCAAAATGAAAAAGTAAATTGTAGATAAATGTTTAAAGAAGGGGCAGGGGGCGAGGGCGGGCTAGAAGGGCTCAATGTAGGGACAAAGGGAATATCTGTAATATTTTCAACAATAAAGATGAACTTTAAAAAAAAAGAAGGAAATCCTGCAATATGTGACAACATGAATGAACTTGGAAGACATTATGCTGAGTGAAGTAAGCCAGCCACAGAAGGATATATACTGCATGATTCAACTTATGTCAGGTGCCTAAAATTACCAAACTTACAGAAGCAGAGAGCAGAGCAGTGACTGCCAGGGGCAGAGGGCAGAGGAAAAGGGGAGTTGATAAACTATGTATATAAAGTTTAAGTTATGCAACATTAGTAAGTTCTAGAAATTTGCTGCACAACATTATGTTTATTGTCAGCAGTATCATATTATACACTTAAAAATCTTTAAAAGGGGTAAATCTCATATTAAGCTTTTCCCACAATAACATGAAAATGAAACTGTTAAAGAAAAGAGAAAATGAATATATAAGCCACAGGAGACTAAACATGTAAAAGATGATAAAGTTTATTATTACTTGCATAAATTTAAATTAAACTTAGCACACTATTCTCTAGTAATCAGAATGGCAAAAGTTAGACATTAAATATATCAGTAAATTTTGAAGAAAGAATTTTCTTACACTGGTCATGGGTGTATAAACTGTTACAATCATTTCAAAAATAATTTCATATTTTATGGAAAATTTATAGGTGCTCATACTCAAAAATCCATAGTTTTAAGTGTAGATTTTAGAGAAGTTTTACCATTTCTGCCCATGAAACTGCACAGAATAAATTTATTTTAGCACTGCTTCTTTAAAAAAAATGTGGAAATCATGTAAATGGCCATTCAACCAATAGGAATAAATAATTATGCTATGTTCTGGAGTACCTCAGTTCTTCTCATATCAACTTTTGGCAACAACAGAATAGAATATAGATCCATCTAATTCTATTGGAACACACCATCCTTCCTTCAAAAATACTTTCCACACTTCTACACAATTTTGTAGACCAGTCCAAAGCAAGAGGCTATCATGAGAAGTGACTATTCCTCTTTCCCTATCTGTCTGCACATCACTCTAAACAGGAAAATATATTACAGTTCCAACTCTTCACTCAAATGCTTATCTTCCATTCAGCTCTGGGCACCCACTGACCCACTAAGGGTAGTCAGCCTCCCATATGTTTCTCTTAGTAAGGCTGTTTTAATATGATGTTTTCATCTGCCAGCTTATTGTTTTTCAAAAATCTAACTAGATAAGACATATGATCATCGTACAGCCTGAGAGCAGTGACAAGTATTAGTCACATTTTAAGTCTGTGGTATGTAGGAGGGGTCAGAGAAAACCATGTGATGGAGTTTACTCTCTCTCCACTTCATTATTCTTACCTTTCCTAGTAATTATCATGGACTGTGTTCTTCTTTCCTTTTTCCTATGCATTGGTTCATTTTATTGGTCAACAGTATTGTATTGTATTGTACTGTACACTTATTGTATTATATAGCTGAAGCCAAGGAATGAGGAGGAGTAACAGCAGCAGGTTTAATTTTTACCTTCATTTTTACCTTATACCTTTCTTTTGATAACACAGACACTTACCTGACCAGAAGTTTAAAAATTAATAAGAGAGAGAGAAAGAGAGATTAGGAAGGGAATGGAGGTTAGTGTGTTCACAGTACACAGTTTAATTTTGACATGGTGTGAGAGCAAGTGTCTCCTTGAACACAGACATTCTTCCGAATCCTGCCAACTACTACGCCAATGGTCAGAGCACTTACTGCTCTATCTTGCCTACAGGTCTAAGTGTGGGAGCACAGGCTAATTCTTGGAGTACTTACTCCTAAATCCTGCTCGCAATGCCAATTGTGAGAGCAAGCTTCCCTTTGAACCCTGCTGACTGTGCTTAGTGATGGAAGCACAGGTCCTTCATCCTGCCGACTATGCCAGCTGTTGGGTCCGAGCCCCTCTGCCAAGGGTGGACCTTCTTGAATGCCAGCTGGTAGATGGAGAGGCCATGAGAAGTCATGGTTATGTAAGAGAATCTTTATTGTAGAAGCCAGTGGCCATGCAGCCATTGCTGACAAGGAGCCGTTAGACAAAGCAGTTCTCCAAAGTAAAGTCCCATACAGTAGGTAGCCGCACACCAGCTAGTTAACAATACATCTTTTCCACACGGCAGTAGCCTCTGTCCCCACAGCCATTATCTGAGCAGCCGTGCACTGACTGCCTCTAGACCCACAGCCCCTCATAGGAGCCGCATCTGCGCTCACTCACTTCAGCAGCCTCAGTACTACTTAGACGAAAGAGGCTTCTGCTAGAAGACAGTGACATCAATCTTTTGGCTTATAGAAGCCTGCACTGTGTCTGCATCCTTGCACCTGTATAGTCCTTGGACACCCTTATTAAGATTCCTACGCTCAGAGTGGCCTTGGACATCCAGGTACTTTGAACAAGGCTTCAATATTCCAACTGGCATACTCTGACCTAGTTCCCTTACATGGCCAAGGAGTAGGAGATGGAGGAAAGTAGAATGAGAATTTATAAATGCAGAGGAAATGTATTCTAATTGCATCTGCTTCTCTAATCGTGGTGTGTGTGTGTGTGTTTTCCTTCAGAGTCACTTGTATAATCACCACTTGTTAAGTTTTGATGAAATTTTGCTAGATTCAATCTTTTCTGAAAAACCTTTTGGAAATAGAGGTCCTCCTTTTCTACTAACATGTTATATTTTCCAAAGAGATATTTCCCAAAAGAAAAAAAAATGTATATGAAATAATTTACTTTGAAAGAAGATTGTGGTGAAATGGGGTGATTTGACTCCTGGTCCTGTTTCATTTTATGAATTAAACACCCCACCAATAATATGCTTGTAAGGCATACATAGACTATCTGCTGAACAGCCATTTTCCCCCATTTGGGTCACTTCCTGATGCTGAATGCTGTGTTGAAACTCCAAAGCAACACAAAATGCAGAAATCCATCTGGACTACACATCAGTTATACTGATTTGACACAAATTGTTGTTTTTAGATATAATTCTCCATTTTTCATTTTTTCTGGGGGTTTACAGTCAGTGTATAGTATAATTGTGATTAAAAATTATGTAGGAAATACTTCAGGATACTGGTTCTTGTATTAGTATCTCAGATATTAAAACAAGTTGCTTAAACCTTTTGTACTCCAGGATCATTAATGCTGAAATTAAAGTTTGACTTGACTATTGTATATTTACTTCAAAATTAGCTATACCATTTCTTGCTTTATCTAATGTGGTTTCATGCTCAATTTTACATTCATTTTAAATATTTGAGATTATAAAAATATTGTATAATTTTTCTACATATTAATTTTAAGTTAAACATTTAATGGCTGATATGGTAAACATTTTTCTTAAATAGGAAAACTTTCCTCATACAATTCATACTTTTTATTTTTATAGAATAGCATCTGATAATTATTTCATTATTCTCTTCATTGTATTCCATGATTTCCAAACTTTCAAGAAGCGAAATGCTATTTTATTTTTAAAGATCCAAATATAGGCATAAAAGTATTCTGAAAACAATTTTTTAATCTTAATATGTTGTACTAACAATTTGATAATCTCTTAAGCAATTTATTTGGAATTAAACAGAGAAAACTCTAGTAGTATGATGATTAAAATGTGATATTCTATAGCAGTAGAGAAATTTTTATTGTCTAAGTGATTTGGACACAGACCTCTGGTTTAATAGTTTTGAATTTCTTCATTACAAAATTATATTGCATCTCTATAATTTTTCTTTTTAGCACAGCGGACAGGTGTTCTACAGATGGAGAGACAGTTGTGGTTTTATGGTATCTGCTCTCCCAAGCACATTAGTGTTTGTCATTCACAGGGGTCCTCTTTCTAGAGATGACAAATGCCCTCAAGCACATTTATTGTCTAAAAAAAAAAAAAGACTTTAGATTAGGAGAAAAAGAAAAGACATGTTTAACTTTTAATGTGTAAAGGAGAGGGGGTGAAGTGAGTTTTCTGACACAATCTAGATACTAGTTTCTTTTTTTTTAAAATATATTTTATTGATTTTTTACAGAGAGGAAGAGAGAGGGATAGAGAGTTAGAAACATCGATGAGAGAGAAACATCGATCAGCTGCCTCTTGCACACCCCCTACTGGGGATGTGCCCACAACCAAGGTACATGCCCTTGACCTGAATCGAACCTGGGACCCTTGAGTCCACAGGCCGATGCTCTATCCACTGAGCCAAACCGGTTTCGGCTAGATACTAGTTTCTTGATCACATATAATTTATATGGAAAAGAGACTATGGTTGCAACATATACTAGTTTTAAGCCAGGAAAAAACCACTCCCAACCCAACCCAACAAAAAGTAAGAAGGCATTGACATCAACAGATAAGAGGTATCTGATGACAGTAACAGAAATAAGATGTTTGTAAAATAATGAGAAATGTTGAAATGAAATATGCAGTTCCATTTATCTGCCCACAAGACTACTCTGCAGAGCAAGCTTTGCCATCTCTCAGTGGGTGAGGTCCGTGGCACAGTTAACAAAACCCCGTGGGCAGTAGTAGTATATGTAGAATAGTTACTACAAAGCACTCCTCCGTGGTAAAGTTGCTTGGCTAACACAGATGAATCTGGGGATTTGATTAGTTCTTTTTGTGTCCATAACCCCTGACCCTCTTTAGTTAATTGAAACTTTCATTAAACCCAGTTGATGTGGTAAGAGTAGCAGCATAACAATGTCTTGCTAACAGTTTTAATTTGGATTTCATGTTTTATATCACATTCTGAATATAACAATTTTGTTTTTGAATGGTAAACAATTTGAAATATTAGATATCAATGCAATTTTTTTTTGAATTGTGAAGTGATTGTTAGTATCCCAAAACTCTGGTTATTACACAGGAAAATCATGCTGTAGAAAACCTGACTTTTAGATAATGTATTTTTTTAGCCAGAGAAAGAACTAATACTTTTTATTTAACATTCAAAAATGCAACTCTGTTTTCCTGATAAAATATTTTATCTTAAAAATATTAGAAAACTTAGTGAATTTATGTTTTGTAGAAGAAATGTAAAAGGTGTTCATATTAGTGGTAAAAATAATCAGTACCATATCTAAATATCCACTAGAAAAAGCAAGCAAAACAGATGAACAAAAACAAAAGGAAAGATCAGAATTCTGTTTCTTCACAAAAACACTCAGTCTTTATTCTTCCTGAATAGTAAGCAGTCATTAAGTATTTATTTTGGTCACTGAAGATATATCTAGAGCATAATTGCAATCTAATTAAAAGAGGAAAATAAAATATCACTAATAAGTAAAACTGTAATTTTTTGTCAGTCTCTTAAATATAATCAGCATAAAAATCTGATACCATGAGATTATTAAAGAAAATCAACAGTGTAGGAAATAATCATCATCAAATTCAATTCAGTTTTTTTCTTATAATTTTTAAATTCTAGGAGGCACATAGGATTAAAAATTTCAGTTTATGCAATTGTAAGTTAAAAATGCAAAAGTAAATATTTGTATGTATAGAATAAAATAATATTTAGGTAAATTAATAGTCTAAATTAAGCAATAAATAGGATTTGCTATCGATATGTTTTATGTGAGCAGGAGCGCAGGTATAAAAGTTATAGACTGTCATGTAATCTAAGCATACATTATGAAAGTAAATAAAAGTGTAATTCTTAACATATGATTTAAATAAAAAATTAGCATTCTAATCATATTTATAATCAGACATAGTATAAATAATTGTCATTTTAGTGCAATCATCCATTTCCTATGTCTGGTCCTCTCTTCAATTGTTCAGTATGTAATATTAAATAATCACTGACCCGATCTCCTGTGTCTGGGCCTCTATTTATTGGTCAATATCAAATATCAAAGAAATAATCTCTGACTCCAATCTCCAGGTTTTCCTTCCAATTTCAGTGATAGGAAGCAACTTGTTGGTATGATACTGTTTACCTAATTTAATTAAAGACAGTGCATCTAATCAGAGTTAACCTGGAAAAGACAGTTTTTATCAATCTGCAGGTTAACCTCTCTGACTGCTAATTAGCATGTGAAAACATTGAGCACCGGTCCTAATTCAAAGTAGATGACCCATAAGCATTACTTATTGGAATATCTGTTTAATCTGAAATGTTATTTATAGGAAATTATATCAAAGATCACACAATTTTGAAAACCAGTCTATATGTACTTAATTGAATATTTCAAGTTTAATTACTAATCCTTCAAACATTAACAAATAATTATGTTAATAAATGACAACTAGGATTGATGGCTAAAACATAGCAGGTATTTATTATAAGAATAATACAAGGTAGCCAGCACAATCAACCAAATATAAAATTATGTATTAAAATAATGTTAAGGAGAAAAATAATTTTAAAACCTGGATTTGCTATGAAGATTAAATAGCAAGTCAAAACAATATTTCCCTGAAATCTAACTTTATATTTTTAGCTAATTTTGAATGTTCAAAATAAATCTAATGCACAGAACATTATTTTGAACTTTTAAATGTAGTTAAAATTATTCTTTTTTAAATTAAATTTTATTGGGGTGAGGTCAGTTCACTCAACATGAACATATAGATTTCAGGTGTTGGTTTCTATGTTACAAAATTTGCATATTGTACTGTGTGTCCATCATCCAAAGTCAAATCTTCTTCTGTCACCATATATTAGGATCCCCTTGCCATCCCAGCCACTTCCCTCTGTCAACAACCTCACTGCTGTTTGTGTTCACTAGTTTTAGTTTTATATCCCACATATAAGTAAAATTATAAGGTTCTTAACATTTTATGACTGACTTATTTCACTTAGAATAATGTTCTCAAGTTCCATTTATGTTGATGCAAATGGCACTATTCCATCCCTTCTTATGGCTGAATAGTATTCCATGGTGTATATGTACCACGTCTTTCTCCAATCCTCTATCACAGGACACTTTGGTTGTTTCCATGTCTTGGCCAGTGTGAATAATACTTCAATAAACATATGGGTGCATATAGCTTTGAGAATACATGATTTTAAAGTTTTGGGTATATACACTGGAGAGGGATTTCTGGTAGTATGGTAGCTCTATTCTCAATTTTTTTTTTAGTAATTGCCAGACTGCTTTCCATAGTGGTTGTACCAGTCTACATTCCCACAAGCAGTGGATGAGGGTTCCCTTTTTCCACAACCACTCCAACACTTGTCATTGCATGATTTGTTGATAATGGCCATTCTAACAGGTGTGAGTTGGTATCTCATTGTAGTTTTAATTGCATTTCCCTAATTGCCAGTGAGGTTGAACATATTTTCACATATTTATTGGCTTTTCATGTGTTTTCTTGGGAAAGGTGTATTTTCAGGTCCTCTGCCCACTTTTTGATTGGGTTGTTTGTTTATTTAGTGTTGAGTTTTATGAGTTCTTTATATATTTTGGAAATTAAAATTTTTTTGGAGCTATTGCTTGCAAATATCATCTGGCATTTGTTGGCTGCCTCAGTTACTTTTGCTGTGCAGAAGCTCTTTGTTTGAAATAGTCCTACTCATTTATTTTTGTCTATTCACCTTGCCTTTGGGGTCAAGTTCATAAAATATTTTCTATGACCAAGGTCCATAATTTTGGTACATATATTTTCTTTTAGTAACTTATTGTTTTGGGTCTTAGGTTTAAGATTTTTATTCATTTTGAATTAATTTTTGTACATGGAAACAAACTGTAATTCAGTTTCATTCATTTGCATGTGGCTTTCTATTTTCCTAGCACCATTTATTGAAGAGACTGTCTTTACTACATTGTGTGATTCTGGCTCCTTTGTTGAAAATTATCTGTGATGGGCTCTATTCTGTTCCATTGATCAGTGTGTCTATTTCTCTGCCAATACCATGCTGTTTTTATTATCGTAGCTCCATAGTATAATTTGAAGTCAGGTAGTGTGATAACTCCAGCTTCATTCTTTTTTCTCAGAATTACTTTGGCTATTTGGGCTCTTTTATGGTTCCATACAAATCTAATGATTTCTCATTCTATTTCTTTAAATAAATGACATTGTGATTTTGATGGGGATTGCATTAAACCTGTATTTTGCTTTAGATAATATGGCCCTTGTAACTATGTTGATTCTTTCAATATAAGAACACAGTATATTTTTTCCATTGTGTTTTGTCTTTTTCAATGCTTTAACAATGCTTTCTAATTTTAAGTATGTAGGTATTTCATGTTCTTTTGGTTAATTATAAAAGAAATTGTTTGTTTGTTATCTAAAGTTTTATTGTTTGTATACAGGGAGGTAATGAACTTTCGCATGATGAGTTTGTATTCTGCAACTTTACTGTATTTGTTTATTGTTTCTAATAGTTTTTGGTGGAGTCTTTAGGGTTTTCTATGTATAGTGTAGTGGTATTTCTCTCTTTTCCGTGCCATCACGGAAAAGGTTCTGGTCCTGTTGCTGAGTGGAGGAGCTGGGGATTAAGAAATTAAAGAAAGAAAGAGACCAAGAGGCAGAAATAGATTCATGAAGCTGGGAGCTGGGTGGGCCGCCATCCTCTCTGATGGAGAGGCAGCATGTCGCGGCCCAAGCCACACAGCGCGTTTATTTTAAAGGCCTAGATTTACATATCTAGTCCCACCCCTGCCTACACCTGGGCTGCTATGATTGGGGAAGCATGTTCCCAGGGTGTGACTCGACCTACGCCCTGAGTTCAGCTGATCATAATTAAGGAAATGCCCAGGTGCCTCCCAGGCAGCCCTCTACAGTATAGAATCTGGTCATCTGCAAAAAGTGATAGTTTTTCTTTTTCCGTCCCTATTTTAATAAGTTTTATTTCTTTCTCTTGCTTTATTGTTCTGACTAGGAGTCCTGAAATCCAATATGTAAACAGAACACCTCAATCCAAAGAGGCCTTCTCCAAGGCCCTTGGTATTAAGACTGTCAAAAATGAATGACAAAGGAAAAATTTTCAAAGCAACCAAGGAAAAGAAGGTGACCTACCAAGGTCATTAAGTATTTATTTTGGTCACTGAAGATATATCTAGAGCATAATTGCAATCTAATTAAAAGAGGAAAATAAAATATCACTAATAAGTAAAACTGTTTCTTCACTCAGATTTGGAAAGTTGTTCCCTGAGTCCGCCAGCGTATTAAACAGTGTCCCTCCTTTTCTTTAAAGTGTCGCTTGGTTTTTCTTTGGTCTTCTGCAACAAAGGGAGCTGTTATTCATTAAGTCAAGACAAATTCCAAATTCTGTTTCTTAATTATTTTTTAATTAAATCATTTGGCATTTGTATTTTTTTTTTTTTTTGCATTTAAATATCTTCATGCATATCATTGAAGTTAAGGACACAGGAATTTTAGGGGAACATAGGCAGGCTTAGGGAATTTTAGAATTGGGGTCCATGGAAAAAACACAGGGCTACAGACTGGGAGAAGGTACATCTCCATAACACAAGGAAGCCTGGAGCAGTTACATTTCCATAAGACAAGGAAGCAGCAACAGGGACATCTCCACAACACAAGAGAGATGCCACAGCTACATCTTCATAAGACAAAGGAACTGGGAGTAACCAAGAGGTCTATATTTACAAAATAAAGAAGGGTGAAGAAAGCCCAGAAGGAATAGGAGGACAATGAGGGAGGAGGGCCTCAGGAGTTACTATAGTAATCAATTTGAGAGGGAATATTGACCAATCAGAGGGGATACCAGGACATAGGAACTGCAGCCTTTATAAACCATTGAAACAGGAAGTCTGTGTGACTCTTTCCCCCTCCCCAGGTGGGAGTCTGAACTTGTTTTTCAATAAATCTCCACCTTTACTATACCATCTTCTACCAGAGGAGGAGATTCATTCTTGGATTGAATCTTTGTCTGTGGATTCATTCTTTGTCTGTGGATTCTTTGTCTGTGGATTCATTCTTCGACTCCGGCAGACAAAGAATCCAGATTCCAGTTCAAAAACTCTGTTTCGCTAATATAATTGTAACAACAACTTGTAACACAAAGAAAAAAAAAAGTTTGTACCTCTACTAAGTCAATGTGGGAAATAAATTTTAAAAGGTGCAGTATAATTGTTGCTCCAAAGAAATTTATGGTTATTTTCAGATATCTCCAAATGTACTTAACACTTCAGAACGTTTCCTCAAATGTCCAATTCATCTAGACAATATGGCTGAGGAACTAAACTGAATTCTGAGAAAAACTTAGGCTTTTTACTTGTAAAAAGCTTTAGCCTTGCCAATAACAGTACGAAAAAAATGTCATTTTTCATCTGGCTACAGCTAGCTTCTTATGGATCTCCACAGAACTGTTCCAATTCTCTTTGTCATGGAACTGAGAAAATTGAAACTATTCATCAATCCTAAAGAGTAGCATGCTGGATTTTAGACTTCCAGTGACTTTGTTTTGACCTTGTTTTTCTTGGTTGAGACAACAAAGGTGAAATATACTTATCTGTTAAAAATTTAAAGGTCACTCAGATTTTTTTTAAAAAAGTGTGAACTTCTATTGATTGATCATCTTTATATAAATCATGAGAAATTACAAATCTAATGATCAATGATTACTTTTTGTGGCATGAAAAAGTTTGAAAAACAATGTTTGTGGGAAAAATGATAATGTAGATGGGTCATGCATATATGTTCTTTGGCTAATAGTGTCAGCAAAAAAATAAAGTAAAAAATGATGTTATATATTTAGCTATTTCTAACTGCTGATCCTTTTATTCTTTTGTGTACTTAATCAATTATATTGTTGTATTCTGCAAAATGAATTATAGGTATAAATATGTTTGACTGAATTCATTAATACTACTGGAAACTAATCTTCTGAAAATGGATAAAATTACTCATCCTTATGAAACACGGAAATCAAACTGAAAGGTGTGGTTTTCCTCTAGGCAGGATGCAAAGGTAATTTCTTTCCTGGATCCTTGTCCAGGTGAATTAGAAGAATGAAGCCATGGATAAAAGGGGGTATATGGAAAGGTGGAAATTTATTGGAAACAAGTACAGACTCCCACGTGGGAAGGGGATTCCAAAGGGGTAGCCCACTAAGCTCCTCTTTTTAAGGTTTATATAGGTTGCAGTTCTTTGTGTCCTGATGTTCCCTCTGATTGGTCACTATAGCAGCTTCAGAGCTCGAACCCCACATGGGGTCCCCTTCTTTTTCTCCTCCTCCTCTGGTAGAATTCTCTATCCCCTGTGAAAATCTGTTTTCCTCTTTCTCCCTTTGGTTTTTCTACTCCCTGTGGCTTTCCGCTAATTTTGTGTGTGTGTGTGTGTGTGTGTGTGTGTGTGTGTGTGTATGTGTGTGTGTGTGTGAATGGGTGTCTTCCTCTCCCCTTATTCTGTGGTTTTCCTTTTCTCTCTCTATGAGTGTATGCCTTTTGGCAGCTCCCAACCCCTAGCTTTGCAGTCCTCCCCCATGGACCCTCTTTATTTCTAAAACTCTCTAAACTTGCCTATTTCCCCCCTTAAAAACTCCTTTAACTTATTTATAGAATCAACTTGCATCTCAGAATTTACCCAATATTTATCAGCAGTTAGACAGACATGAGAAAAACAAGGATGATGGGCCAGGTACAGAAATTCACCAGAGCAGAAGAACCCAGATGTCTGGCAAGGGCCAAAATTGGGAAAACAAGAACCTTGCCCCCAGGGTAACCTTTCCTCCCTAGTATATTGCTGGTCCTGTGGTTTGTACTCCCTGACTTTCATATCACTAGTCATGTGGTTTAGACACCTCTGACCTTTTCCTCCCTAAAGATAACATCTAGGCCTCAGTTGTATTTCAGCTCCGGGCCCAGAAAAACGAGTGATGTCATGACTGCTTTAGGACCAGCAGTGTTGACTAAAGACACCCTCTCCTGGTGATGACCAATCAGTAAAGATCACAACTCTGAAAAAGCACACCTAGAAAGCTGATGAATATTTTATGGAGACCCACCTCTGAGACCTCCCTAAGATTTCCACCTGCAAGAGAGAGATAAATATACTCTCCGGCTGGTCTCTTCTCCCTTCTTCCCTCTAAGAGACCCCATGAGACTTGCAACCAAGGGGGTAATAGGCAGTGGCAGCTTTTCCCAGGCTAGTCCCTGAATCTGTCTCCAAGGCCCCCTTTTCTTTGTCTTCTCAGTGAGCCAAAGCAGCCCAGCCAAGGCTCTCCTGTGACTTCTCCTATGATCTTCCTATTTCACTGTCCTACACTTCGTCTCTTGATTGAAATATTTTCTTCAAGAAGACAAGAACTGAGATCTTGTCATCTCCCCGGTAACAATATCATCATCTTTTGGCATGGTGATCTATCTGAACTCAACATCTTAAAATCTAAGAACCTTAGACCCAATCTTTCTTTTAAATATATTTTTATTGATTTCACAGAGGAAGAGAGAGGGAGAGATAGAAACATAAATGATGAGAGAGAATCATTGAACAGCTACCTTCTGCATGCCCCCTACTGGGGATGGAGCCTGCAACCTGGGCATGTACCCTGACAAGGAATAGAACCATGACCTCCTGGTTTATAGGTTGATGCTCAACCACTGAGCCACGCCAGCCAGGCAGAACCAATCTTTCTATGACTAATTAGTGTGTGCTTTGGCAGATAAAAAGTAACACCTGATTTTTATTGACAAATATTGGGGCAGTAAAATTATGAAATTTTACCAAATCAATGACTTAACACATTATATTTGTTATATGAAAATGTTGACCAAACAAGTAGGTTTTATTTTCTTTTATTAAGAGAATACTGACCAAACATTCAAATAGTAACAAAGAAAATTTGCCTAATGCTCTGTCACCTTGCATAAATATTCTTTAACCTTGAAATAACTTTCTCAGTACAAAATTATGAAAGTTTTTTAATAGCTGATTAATGTCATTTCTCCACATATATTTACAGTTACTTTCACCTGTTGTTTCTTTGTTTCTGTTTGTACTTTATAAATAAAACAAAAAACCATTCAGTATATGTGATATAAAAAGTCCTTGGCATTTTAAAGTGTTATGATTATACATTGTTGAAAATTCAGGTCTATATTTTATATAAATTTTAACCTACCACACCTGACCCTTAGATACAACAAAACTAAAAGAATATAAAAGAAGTGCATTCTATTCACACTAGAAATTATAAGTCAGTTTTCATGAAATATAGCCACTAATGATGCATTTTGAAGGCTTAATTTGGAATATTATATGTTCTGAATAGGACTTGTTTTATTCCCCATGGTATTGATAGATGCATTAAACATATGATAACTGGATAGATGGTTGTATGGAATTATGGAAAGAAATAGGTAGGTAGCTAGGTAGGTAGGTAAGTAGATAGATGAAGAATTTATAATACTCTTATCTAATTTAAGTAGCTCCCTACTATTTTTCTAATCTATATAAGACTCTAAGAGGAAGCAAAAATCAATATCAATATGTCAATTAGATTTTACTTGAGTTAGTGAGGAAATTTATTTTTTAATTTGTTTTTAAAATAATATTTTAAACAATATTTTAATAGTTTTAAAATAAGTTACTTTTAAATGTTTATATGTTGATTTTCTTTACAGATGTCTTTGAAGAAAATGAATCATTTCATTACAAATCAAACTTTCCATATTAATAGTTAACAGGCAGGTAACAGATTTGAATTTATATTTTTCTTTTCCTCTAGAGTAAAACATGTTGAAAGTCTAAGTATAAAAGGATATGACTGAATTAAAGTATTCAATAAGATGTAACAAACCATCCCCTATGGAATGTTCCCATCACTTTATTCAAGGGATTTCTCTAAAATACAAATCTTTGTTTTGAGTTTCAGTGATACAAGCTGATAAGCTTCATGGATTTTTCAGCTCATGTTTTGCGTTTTCCCCTTTAAATTGGTACATTTTAAGTATTTAAAGATTGTATCTGTAATTTCTGACTATGAATCAAAAAACTATGTTTTTTCAGTCTTACAATAAAAACTCCAGTAAGTGGAAGAAACTTTGATATGTTTTTATTTTGGCATAAGAGTATAATACAAAGATAATTTGTATTCTCTAAATATGTAAAATGTTGTTTTCACTTTAATGCAATATATATTATGCACAAATAATCACATATTTTATTTAACATATATATTATCCTCACATATTAGTATATGAGAAAAAAGTAATATTTGTAGGCATTTACAAATATATGTATGTATACGTATGCTTAAAATAAAGTTATTGAAACTACAAGATATCACATTTGTTAAAATAGAAAAGAGAATACCTAGATGATAAAAAAGAACTTTACAAATTAGTATTGTTAACCGTACAGAAGAAAATTTGAACAGAATCTATAATCATGTCTATAGATTACTTATCAAAATGGATAAGATACATGTTCAAGTTGTTAAGGATGCTAATACACTCTTACAAATTAATGAATTACAAAACTTATAGGTCTATAAAATATAGTTTTTAAAAATTGTATTAAATTTATTGGGGTGACATTGGTTAAAATAGGTTTCAGATGTGCAATTCTATAATACATCATATGTATATTTTATTGTGTGTTCACCACCCCAAGTCAAGTCTCTTTCCATCACCAATTATCCTCCCTTTATTTTCTTCTATCTCCCCCAAACAACCATTTTCCTTGAGTTTTAAATCAGAAACATGAGGTATGAGTCCTCTCGTGGCCTGAATTCTACTCCTTCACTTCTAAGCTTTAAAACTTAGAAGTATCATTTAGATGTGTCACTTCTAAGGAACACATCTCTCACACATCTGCCTTTTTCTCCTCATCTTTTGCTTTTTCTTCTTTGCAAATTATCAGATGATTTACCCAGAACTCAGAGAATCTATAAAGGATCCAGGGGAGGATAGAGCAATCTCAGGGCCAGCTCCTGCTGCTCTGCTGGTTTGTCAGTGGGCTACTGAGGCACTTGGGGGTTACAGAGAAGGAGGCAGAAGCTACTGGGTCCACCTCTACCTGCTTCATTTACCTGGAATGAGGGGTTCTATATTGTAATGGAGGTATTGTATTGGATAAAACTTTTTCAGACACTAAAATATGGTCTTTAACCATCTACAACAGGCACAAGATTTTATTGTCAGGAAGATTGAAAAGCCATTATTCTGTGTCTGTCGCCTTTTTAAATTGTTGTACTTAGAAAAAAAATAAAGCCTTACATCCCCTTAAAAGACACTACCTACCTAATAAAAGAGTAATATGAAAATTGACCACACCTTCGCTATGCCCAAGCCACGCCCACCAGCCAATCAGGGCGAGTATGCAAATTAACCCAACCAAGATGGCGGTTAATTTGCATACATACCTGGGTCCGGGGAACCTCCTCCACACCCAGGTAACTCCCAGCTGGCCATCAGGCAGAGGCTTTAGGCTTGGGAAGGGGCCAAGCCTGCCATCGGAGGGGCGAGTGGGAAACCCCTTCCCAAGCCTAAACCTGGGGCGGAGGCTTTAGGCTTAGGTAGGGCTGAGCCTGTGATCGGAGGTTCTGCGGGGGGGTGGGAGGGGGAACCCCTTCCCAAGCCTAAAGCCTGGGGTGGAGGCTTTAAGCTTGGGGAGGTGCTGAAGGGAACCCTTTCCCAAGCCTAAAGCCTGGTGCAGAGGCTTTATGCTTAAGAAGGGGCAGAGTCTGAGATTGGAGGTGGGAGCTGGAACCCCTTCCCAAGCCTAAACCTGGGGAGGAGGCTTTTAGCTTGGGAAGGGGCTGAGCTTGGGATCAGAGGGAAGGGGAAAAAATCAATGGAAACATTTCCTTAGGTGAGGATAAAAAGAAAAATAAAGAAAGAAATGTCATATCCTATGAAAGACACATCTTGAAAATGCTCAAAGAAAGTTGTAATTTTTTCATGGTGAAGGAACTGGGGTCTGTGTTGATGAAAATACCCGGGCGGCTGCAGTGACTGGCAGTGGCTTCAGCAGAGGGGTGATGGGACGGGCGCCTTCCCCTGATCAGCCTGGTCGCCTCAAGCAAAGGGAAGTCAGACTGCGGCTTAGGTCCGCTCCCAATGGGGAGTGGGCTTAAGCCATCCATAGGACATCCCCTGATGGCTCCCAGTATGTGACAGGGGGCAGGCTGAGCTGAGGGACCCCTCCCCAGTGCACGAATTTTGTGCACCAGGCCCCTAGTGAAAATATAAAGTCTACATGAGAAAATGTAGGAATTGGCAAACTAGTTAAGATGAATTTAGTTTAAAATAGCACTATATTTGCATGCCTTAGTTTTTCCAATATTCACAATACATCTGATATAACAAATAGTATCTGTTTAAAGTAAATTATTGACTACTGAGTGGGTATGCTATTCTGAAAGTCCTTTCAGGATTAGGGAACAATTTTAAGGGAGGCAAGAGAACAGTAACAACAGAAAGAATAAGGTCTTGAGCCAGTAAGGTACCTGGCTTGTTTTGCGAAGCAGTGTGTGGACTCCAGGGAAGGTAGACCCATGCTGTATTGTATTGATGGTGAGCCAAGCTGTGACCAGTAGTGAAAGGCAGGCTAAGGAGTATGGTGTTTATTTTGTTTGCAATGAATAAGGAGGTAATGGAGGTTTTAAAGCAGAAGAATGAATGAAAAGAACACTGACAGGGTAGTATACAGTATATTAGTGACAGAGAAGAGAACACTGCATTGGTTCAGAGATATGATAAAAGTTTTTGTTATCCGGAGTACTGTGACAGGGACTTCAGGCAAATGAATAGATGTTGCACATAAGATACAAAGAGCTGACTTAAGTATGTGGAAAATTCAAATAATCAAAATCAATTACCTATTATAATACATAGTCTAAAATATATTTGTTTATTTTAAAATTTTATTACATTTTTTTGTAGTTGATTAAGTATTTACCTCTTAGCATTAGGGTAGAAAAAGAATACAAATTTTAAAAAGTTATGTTTTGCTTAAATGTTATACATGCATAACTGTTTTATATATTATAAATAAATATATATGCATTTATATATATAACATGTGTATTATATATATATATATATACATATATATGTGTATATATATATATATATATATATATATATATATATACATATATATATATATATTAGTGGCCTGGTGCACGAAATTCATGCACATTAAAAGGGAATAATTAGAGGAAATATTTTAATATTGCTATTTGCCCTTACTCTATAATAGAAGTGTCAGAGATGAAAGAAAATTAGTAAAAGGTATATGAAAATCTTCCTCCTGTCAGAGTCTGGGGTGCAGTGTGTTCAATGTAATATAATGAGTACTGACTGGACAAATTATTAATGACCATGAAGTAATATCTAAGTATATTTTAACACATCATAGGGAACAAAGAAAATAAATTTTTGTGCAGTTTCAGTTTGTAACAGTATATATCATAGAGGATGGTAATTAAAATGTTTCTCCCCTGGTTTCTTAAATAAAACTGGACAGTGCTTTTGGAAAGGTCTGCAAAGGAAGGTTTCAGCTCCTAGTGTCAGCCAGTGATGATTCCCACAAAATCATTGGTACCAGTAAAGAACCTGCATATATACAACCACACAGATTTTCATGGCAGGATAGAACTGTTAAGATGACTGAGTTTAAACCTTTTAGTTTTCAGGCAGAGAGAATGAAGACTTATGTTTTGGTATTATCTATAATACACTTTTTATTAAATTTTCATAAGAATCAGAACATCTGAAAAAGCAGAGGGTACTTCCATTAACTTCTCCTGGTAAATATAAATGGAAGAAATGGAGTTTTCAAATAAAATATAAAATAACATTGTGTAATTACATTCACGGGAAGAAATCTATTATGTAGCGTGGGTAAAATTTGCAAGACCTAGTGTATCATTAACTAAATACATACTTTTGTGAATATGTCAATAACCTTAAATTTTATCCATTGATAATCTAAAAGTTCATCATTATTCATTGAGCATGAATATCTATGTTCTACTATTAAAGTTTATTAAGCATTTGCAGTAGGCAATAAAAAACATTTAAGAAAGTAAGATCAAGAATCCCTTACCAGTTACAATGCCAATAAAAAAACTACCATGTTCATTCCAGAATACCTATTTCTTACGTTGTGATGAGAATTCAGCAAGTTAAAATACATTTAGAATTTAAAACAATGCCATTTTTAATAACATTTGATAATTTGAAAAAAAATCCAATATATCAACAAACAATATATTAGAGTAACTATTATATGTGTAATTTTGTGATATGATTATATATTTATTTTTAAAGTGATTTGAGAATTAAAAAAAGTAAATTTTCACTTTAGAGCATTCAACTCAGTTATAAATGATAATCTGAAGTTATTTAACACATATCAACAATTATTAGAGTTTATAGATTTTTAAAAACATATTCAGTGGTCATTTGGCAACAATATTTCATTTAAAAGTCTTAAGAACCTTTTTTATCTTCTCCTGTAAACTCATATTAGGATCTCCTTCTACCCCCATAAAAGGTGCAATATATAGATCTTGTAACATAGAAATCTACACATGAAACCTATATGTTTATGTTGACCAGTGTCACCCTAATCAACTTAATAAATTAAAAGAGTGAAAAAAGAACATTTTTAATACATAGAAAATCAATTATTATTTTTTATTTCCAGGTGAGGAAACGAAAGTTTAAATCAAGTAGTTGAAGTACATAATGACCCTGAAATCAGAACTCCACTTCTGTCTTCACTAACCTGTGCTGTAATTTAAGATCAACATACATTGCTTCAGGTGAATCCTGTTTTACGGTCCTGGTCCATTACTCATATTTATCAAGATTTTTATGCTTTCTCTTTAACTTTATCAAAATTCTCATTATGCTTTTTATTAGGAATAAAAGTAATAGAAGAACAATTTCCTTAGGCATTTTTCAGCATTTGGGAGATTTTATGCTGAATAAGCAAATTTTTTAAAATGGATTCACTAATGTAAAAATAGAATATCTTCAGAAAATGTCTTGGGATGAATTTGTTCATCTATGAATAACATATCCCCCTAGTCATCTCTTTAATTGACCTAAAATTAAAGTGCAGACTTTGTTTATAATGATCTTACCTAGAACAGACATGTTCTAAAAAGAAAAAAAGAAACATTCAATATCTGCAGACAGATATAAAAGTGTGATATTTTTTGAAAAAGGAGAGTTATGTTGTTTTCTATTGTTTCTGTCATGCATTATTCTTCATAGAACAAGTATAGCTAATGTTTATTTTTATATTAAATTTTTTATTAGAATTGCAGAAACATCAAATCCATAAGTAGTGAAATTTCTATTAGCTAATTCCTAACTTGATCAAGTTTCTCCCACTGGATGGGTCTAATTCTTCTGTAAATTGGGAGTTAGAAGTAAGTGTAGGCAAATAGCAAGGTAGTGCAAAGCTCAATATTCTTCACAATAATATTTTATCGAGTTCTTAGACAGCCTTGTAAAAGCGATGCAGGGTTTTATCACAATGAACTTACATAGACCTTAAAATATGCAACTCTCTTCCCAAACAACTTATACAGTAAGGATATTTCAGGAAAGAAATACCAAAGTCAAATTTTGAGACAAGCTTATATAGCAATGAACAATGGAAAAGGTACATGGCATAGTCACTCATAATTTTCAGTGCCCATCAAAGTTCAAATTCAGTTAAGCAGCTTTGTGATATTATGTCAAAGTTGAAATATTCTTTCCATAGGTGAATTAGACTCTGTTTATTGTATAAGTTACTAAATCAACACTAGAATTTGATAGAGCAAGAAAAAATATCTTCCAATTAGAAATATAAAGAACAATATGAGAGCTAAAATGTTAAAATTTTTCAATATAATAAACATTATTATATATTAAATTATAATAAACATACATTGTATGAAATATAGTTGGTCTTTTAAAATATATTTTTATTGATTTTAGAGAGGAAGAGCGAGGGAGAGAGAGATAGAAAACATCAATGATGTGAGAGAATCATTGGTTAGCTGCCTCCTGCATGTCCCCAACCAGGATCAAGCTTGCAACCTGGGCATGTGCTCTGACCAGAAATGGAACTGCAACCTTCTGATTCATAGGTCAATGCTCAACCACTGAGCCACACCAGCCGGCTGTGTGTTGTTGGTTTTTTTGTTTATTTGCTTGTTTGTTAATACTGTCTTGACCCAGTTTTGAAGCCCTCGCTAGTGGGACGTCAGTTCTTCTTCTTAAGCAACTATTTAAGTCCACATCCCAACTTCTCTGATCAGGCTCTCACACTCCAGGGCTAATATGCATGTCCCTTAATCAAAACTAGGGCCAGGTACCAGCACACAGGGATAGGCCCTATGTCTCAGAGCCTAGGAAATTATTTCAAACAGCCAATCCATACCCTGATTGTGATACCTAAGCTGCTCCCTACAGCTCTAGCTTGCTATTACCTTGTTCCTGGGTATAGTACCTTATGTGACATTACCTGGCAGCTTCATCCCTTTCTGGAGCTATAAGTAACAAAAACATCTGTCTTTATTTTTCTAAATATCATTGGGTATGTCCTGCTATCAGACAAATCTTCATAACTTATAAAACATTGTGATATAGTATAATTAGTACTGGACAAGTCCACAGAATACATAAATTCTAATGAAGGCTATAATTCATTCACTGGATGAAGCACTGTAGATATAATCCCTAAATTAAAATTATTCTCATCAAGGCCACATTCTGAAGCCAGGGTAGTACTAGTACTTTTCTTATCACTTTCACTACAACTGTCAGGTAGAAATCATCTTGACCTAATACACAGAGTGGCAATTCTGGAAAATAGTATCCTACCTAATAATAGAGTAATATGCAAATTGACCATACCTTCGCTATGCCCACGATTAGCCAGGAGGCGCGGGGGGGTGGGACTCGGGGTGGCCGGGGTGGCCGATTGGGCCGGCGGGACGCTGAGCTCACGTCGCCAGCGGCGGCGCGAGCTCAGCGTCTGCGCCATGGCTGTGCTGCGGCACAGAAGGGGCCTCTGGGGCAGCGAGCCCAGATCCCGCCGCTGACGATCAAAAGCAGGGAGCTGGGTGTCCGCTCTGGCACCAGCGGACAGACACCCAGCTCCCCCGCGATCAAAAGCGAAAGTGGGGAAGCTGGGTGTCTGACCGCTCCGGCACCAGGCCAAAAGCCTCTGCCTGAGGCGTTTGAAAGGCCTGTTGCACCAGCGGACAGACACCCAGCTCCCCACGATCGAAAGCGAAAGCGGGGGAGCTGGGTGTCTGTCTGCTCCGGCACAAGGCCAAAAGAATCCGCCAGAGGCTTTTGAAAAGCCTGGTGCACCAGCGGACACCCAGCTGCCCCGCGATCGAAAGCGGGGAGCTGTGTGTCTGCTCCGGCACCAGCGGACCCCCTGCCATCAAAAGCGGGGAGCAGGCTGCCAGCAGTGTCCGTGGAGCGTCCTAGGCTTTGCGGGGCAGTGGATATGGCCTGGATGGCAGGTTAGGCGTAGGGGACCCTACACGTGCATGATTTAATCATGCACTGGGCCTCTAGTATATAAATACAAATGCACACATACATAAATTTATGGAAAAGATTATATACATTTTATAGATTATCAAATAAATTCATAACTTCCCCAAATTTAGATATTAATGAAATAAAAGAATCTTAAATCTAAGACTTTATGAAGTCAAGAATATAAGAATGATTGAATCACAAATATTCAAAACTAGAGGCCCAGTGCACAAAATTTGTGCACTAGGGGGTGTCCCTCAACCCAGTCTGCACCCTCTCCAATCTGCGACCCTTCGCGGGACGTCCAACTGCCACAGGGTTCGGGCCTAAACCAGCAGTCAGACATCCCTCTCACAATCCGGGACTGCTGGCTCTCAACTGCTCGCCTGCCTGCCTGGCTGATTGCCCCTAACCGCTACTACCTGACAGCCTGATCACACCCTAACCACTCCCCTGGCAGCGTGATCAACATCTAACTGCTCCTCTGCTGGCCCAATTGCTCACAACTGCCCTCTCCTGCTGGCCTGGTCACTCCTAAATGCCCTCTCCTGCAGGCCTGGTGTCCCCAACTGCCCTCTTCTGCAGGCCTGGTCCCCCCCCCCCCCCCCAAACTGCCCTCCCCTGCAGGCCTGGTTGCCCCCAACTGCCCTTCCCTGCTGGCCTGGTTGCCCCTAACAGCCCTCCCCTGCTGGCCTGGTCATCCCCAGCTTCCCTCCCCTGCAGGCCTGGTTACCCCCAATGGCCCTTTCCTGCTGGCCTGGTAGCCCCTAACTGCCCTCCCTCCCCTGCAGTCCTGGTTGCCCCTCACTGCCCTCCCCTGCTGGCTCAGTCACCCCTAACTGCCATCCCTTGCAGGCCTGGTTGCCTTCAACTGCCCTCCCCTGCTGGCCTGGTTGCCCCCAATTGCTCTCCCCAGTAGTCCTGATCCCCCCAACTGCCCTCCTTCCCTTGCAGGCCCAGTCACCACCAACATCCCTCCCTCCCCTGCTGGCCTGATCGCCCACAACTGCCTCCCCTGCCATACATCTTGTGGCGGCCGTATTGTGCGAGGACATGACAGTTAATTTGCATATTCCCTCTTTATTATATAGGGTAATCTCAATACACTATAGAGTTAATGTTTAATATTTAATGCAAAAGCATTATTAATTTATAATTCTTTCCTATACTGGACCTTGTAAAAATCTTTAGTTGGATATGGCCAGATATTATAGTTATCCTCATTATATAAGCCTTGAACTTTTCCATGTTCTGATATTATTCTTTTAGGGTTTTCTTATTATTTATAATTCATTTGAGGTGTCTTCTGATTTTCAGGTGTCAACATCATTTTACAAATACTGATTTACTTTTACACATTTATTTTAAAACCACCAAAAATTTCCTATCAAGTGCTTATTTTACCTTTTCTTCCTTCTAAAATAATCAGAAAATGGCTTCCACTAATCCATTACTGTGAGGGGATAACTTCCTTTCTTCTTCATAGATATGGATGCCATTGTTTCCTAATGCCTAATAATTTAAGTATCCTGTGCTCAGGACTACTGCCTCTATGTTCTGCCTGTGGAAGAACTGATGTATTATTCTGCACTTCCCATAAAAAATAATAATTTACACATTTAATATAAACTGAAAAAATAATCATTAATATAAATATTAAGAAATTGACACTATCTTTACAAATTTGTACTGTAATGCCTTTATAATTAAGTGCCACCAGCAGCAATTCTCATAGTTTACTACTTTGTTTTTTAACATTAACAACACATAGATTATTTTGCTCTAACTTTAAATGATCTTAACTCTTAGAGTTACTTTACTTATCCACAAGTCTGCCAACCTTGAAAGTGTTTTCCTAGCCAGGTGAATAGTAGCTTCTGATTCATGATTTCAGAGGGACCAAGGACTACCTAAGTAATTTAATTTAATAAGAGAACAATACATTAAGCAGGTTCCTTCAGTAAAGTGAGAACTAGAAATAAATACTTTATATATTTCAAATAATATTGAGCTGATAATGTTGTTAAAAATTATCCCAGACCTCTAGTATCTTGATGAGTTCCACAGATGCAAGTACATATTTTCTTAGGATGAAGTCGCATGAATTTTAGGCCTCACAAAGTACCCGTAGATAAAGCTCTGGGGAAAATGAATCTCTCTTTTTCACATACATATGCACACCCTATAATATACAAACAAACACAATGTACAAAATAAAATACACATTAAATAAAGTAATTGAAATGTAAAATCCAATATATTAGTTTAATCACAAATGGACATTTTAAGAGGAAATAGTAAATCAGAGGTTAAATCTACAGAAATTATCCAGAATGCATTAGAGAGATTTAAAAAAATGAAAAATGTGAATAAGCTTAAGCAACATAGAGGATAATATAAAAAATGAGAGTTGAACAAGAACAAAAAAAAAGTTATTAAGTCACAGATATCACTGGAACATATATTAGTATAAGGCAAGTGTTTTCCAGAAGTGATAAAATAATCTATATATTCACAGAGCCCAGTGAGTCAAAATAATATTAATAAAAATAAATCCAGCCCTGGCAGTGTGGCTCATTTGGTTGAAAGGTTACTAGTTTGAATCCCAGTCAGTCCACATGCCCAGGTTGAGGACTCAATTATCAGTAGGGGACATGCAGGGGGCAGCTAATGTATGTTTTTTTTTCTCTCTCTCTCTCAAATCAATAAAAACATTTTAAATAATAAAAATAAATCTAAACTTAGACACATCAAAGGTATGACTCAAAATGAATAAAAGAATTATATATCCTGTTATGCTCGGTAAAGATGTGAAACATAAAATGATACCTGTATTACACAGCAAATAGATACAACTAAATGTAAGTGAAAAGTTAACATTTATTTGATTATCAAATCCTATCTAATAAAAGAGTAATATGCAAATTAACCGTCACTTCACGACAAAATGGGCGGAGCCCATAACCACAAGTTGGCGGCGCCCAGTCCTCTCAGCCCCGCCAGAGTGCCCCAGTCTCAGGGAGGGCTGCCACTGAGAGTCTGCAGAGTAAGCGGCCTGGTGGAATGCTGCCCAGAGGCCCTCCTGACCCTTTATAAAAAACAAAAACAAATTCACTCCGAATGGCCCAATCTCCTGCCAGCGGCGGCAGCCTGGGCTGGGGTCTCAGCCTGGCAGGGGCACGCACCCCCATGGCGCCATCCCCTGCTGGCGGCGGCAGCCTGGGGTCTCAACCACTGAGTCACACCAGCCAGGCAGATATGGAGGAATCTTAAATGTTTCTTTTTAAAAAAAATATATTTTATTGATTTTTTTCAGGGAGGAAGGGAAAGGGATAGAGAGCTAGAAACATCTATGAGAGAGAAACATCAATCAGCTGCCTCCTGCACACTCCCCACTGGGTATGTGCCCCCAACCAAGGTACATGTCCTTGACCTGAATCGAACCTGGAACACTTGAGTCTGCAGGCTGATGCTCCATCCACAGAGCCAAACCAGTTAGGGCTGTCCAATATGTTAAAGAAAATACCCTATCTAATAAAGAGGGAATATGCAGGGGAGGGAATTTGGGGGTGAGCGGGTTGTCAGGGGAGGGCAGTTGGGGATGATCGGGCTGGCAGGGGAGTGGTTAGGGGGTGATAAGGCTGGCAGGCAGAAGCAGTTAGGGGTAGTCAGGAAGGCAGGCAGGCGAGCAGTTGGGAGCCAGCAGTCCTGTATTGTGAAAGGGATGTCTGACTGCCTGTCTAACTGCAGTCGGACATCCCCCAAGGGGGTCGCAGATTGGAGAGGGTGCAGGTTGGGCTGAGGGACACCCCCCCTTCACAGTGCAGGAATTTTGTGCACCAGGCCTCTAGTGGAACTATAAACAGCTTGCATCTTCAGTTTTTACATTTCAGCTGTTATTTTAATTTTTTTTTGCAATAAGGTAATATGTTTTAAATAAAAAATATAACAAGAAAGAAATTTACATCTATTGAATACCAGTTTTACCTTGGCTTTTTAAAAATAACAGTCTTATCTATCAGTTTTCATTATATCTTTTCTTAAAAGTATGGAAACTAAAACTTAGAAGAGAAGTAAATGTTTTTTCCTAGACCACAAGCTAATAAAGAGCAAAAGCCAGGTGGCAACTCACATTTCTTTTTAATTTCTAATTTAGAGTGCATATCTTGATCCTTTGGAAAGTGTATTTATCCAAATTTGACTTTTTTAATATGAATTCATGAGAGAATCAGAATAGAAATGGAAAAACCTAAAAATATAAAGTACTCAGTACCTTCACTGTATTCTTGATTGAGAATGGAGAAAAGACCCTTTAAATATGTTATAGTTTTATATGTTATTTTATTAGCCTCATTTTATAAATTGGTAGAGTTTTAATTTTTTCTCAGGTTTTGATTTAAATATTTTGTAAAATCCATGGGTTTTCTATATGATTTATTCAAATTCCATGTGTGGTTACTTAGCAGTAGTAGAAAGCAAAAGCATATCTAAAAAACAACCTAAACACACCTTTTAGTTGTATAAAATCAACCTTTTGTCAGCTTTATTATTTAATTACAATTTTCTATATCTAGTTTTACATTTATATTTAAACATACTATTTCTGCCAATGTAATTATTTTCTAAATTTAACTAAACAGATGCTATTTTAGCTGTGATTGAAAACTATATAGTATTTAAGAATAGGCACCATTCATTGCTTTCACGTTGGCTTCTTGCTGTGTCTCATAAACAACTTGAGTTGGGTTGAGTTTTGTTTTGTTTATTTTTGTGTTTGTTTTATTACTGAAAGGAAGTTGCACTATTTCCATATGCTCCACAATAATAGCTTTTGTCCATGTATTCAGGTGACAACAAGGATGCATTACTTCACAAAGCATTTCAGTGTCTACTGATAGATACATTTTCCCTTTAGCTTTTCATACTTTATTACAGAATTTATCTTTTCTTCTTATTTTTTATCTTTCTTTTTAAAAATTTTATAGCCTAGCAAACTTAGAAACACTAATTTATGATGTTTTTACAACTGATACTGCCTTAATACTTAATATTATCTGTAGCACACTGAGAAAACTATTGGAGAAGAAGGCTGCTAGGGCAAATTTGAGTTTTAAGAATATGGGGGCAAATAGCATCATCCTTTTGTAAATCTTTGGTTTTGTCTGGACATAAGATGAATGTCACAATGTTGGTCTTCCAGAGAACATGCTGAGATTTTTGATTCACTTCCCTGATTCTTGTCTATTAATAAAAAATTTTGACAGTATCCTGCTGAGTAGCAAAATTCAGTGACAACTTCCAGAGAGGTGTTGCCAACAAAGACTTTTTAGTGCATGTAGTTTTCATCTGGTGCAATTTAGTACACAACTTTTGTCTTCTTTAGGTTGTCTATTAATCCACAGCACTATACTGACCGTAGAAACAGTCACCATATTAGGTACACCTTTTTGGGTGTGATTCTGGGGGAAAATCTGTATCTTATAGCAATTTTTATAAAGATTATACAAAAGTCTTACATTGAAGCTATGAGGAGGAAGTATTTTCTGGATGTAAAAAGCATATCAAATACCAATTATTGGATCTTTGCTTATTTCTGTTCTATGCTATATCATGGAGAAAACACAGGCATTTTTTTTTCTGTTCACTTACCATTGAGATTATAAGGACATCATCATTTATCATTATTATTTTTTTAAATCCTCACCAAAAACAATATCTTTAATTATTCATAATTTCTTGAACCTTTTAAAAGCCTTTTTTTCTTTCAGTTTTATTTAGATACTAGAAGCCTGATGCATGAAGATTTGTGCAAGAATAGGCCTTCCTTCCCCTGGCTGCTGGCACCGCCTTGGCTCCTGCCCGGAGCCGCCTTCCACCTCTCGCCTTGTCACGTCAATTTGCATATTCCCTCCTTATTGGTTGTGGACACTTCCATCTTTGTTGCAGAGTTACAGTCAATTTGCATATTCCATCTTTATTAGCTAGGATACTGGTAATTGCTATACAACATAGTTAAAGGGGAACAATGCTAGGGAGAATATTATTAATGTTTTTCCCACTTGCTTTTATTTCTATGTAAGCAAGTTATTGGAAATTTGTGAGCAAAGAAAAATGGAGAATTTATCTTTATGTTTTGAAGAATAATGACCATCTGCTTAAATTGAGGATTTATTAATGGAAAATTCTGGGGGTTGGGGGGGTTGCACAAACAAAAAAATGAGGGAAGACAGGAAAGACAAAAATTGAATGAAGAATTTTTAAGAGCCAGAAACAGTAAGTTTAAGCTTTTATATATGAATCATTTTATAAAAGGGCATAATAACCTTGAGTTATGTGCCATTATTATCACCATTTTACATAGCAGAAACTGAGGCACAGCAATATTAAGTGACTTGTTGAAGGCCATCTATACTAATAAAAGCCTAGGTGGTCCTCGTGCCCTCTCACCATGCCCTCACATCATCACAAGATTGCCACCCTCACGTCATCACAAGATGGTCACCACAAGAGGGACATCACAAGATGGCCACCACAAGATGGCTGGCAGGGGAGGGCAGTTGTGGGTGATCAGGCTGGCAGGGAAGGGCAGTTGGGGGAAAACAGGCCAGCAGGGGAGGACAGTTGGGGACGATCAGGCCGGCAGGGCAAGGCAGTTAGGGGCCATCAGGATGGCAGGGGAGGCGAGTTGGGGGCGATCATGCTGGCAAGAGAGCAGTTAGGCGGCAATCAGTCTGGCAGGGGTTTGGTTAGGGGGCGATCAGGCTGGCAGGCAGAAGCAGTTAGGGGTAATCAGGCAGGCAGGCAGGTGAGCAGTTAGGAGCCAGCGGTCCTGGATTGTGAGAGGGATGTCAGACTGTGGGATCGGGCCTAAAACAGCTTTCAGACATACCCCGAGGGCTCCCAGTATGGAGAGGGTGCAGGCCAGGCTGAGGGACATCCCCCCCCTCCCATGTACGATTTCGTGCACCAGGCCTCTAGTCCAGTTAATAAGAGAAAACACTGGTATTTGAATGTAGGCAGTGTTCTCCAGAGTATGGTCAAATGATGCTGTTTCTCCTATTCCTGTCAGAACAGAAGAACTGATATAACCCCAGATACAGTTTCTTATAAATGGAAATGAACTATTTCACTAATGATGTTCTCTAACAGTTTATATCAAGTTAATATCAAGAGAGGTTTTATATAATTACTAGAGGCCCAGTGCATGAAATTCATGCATCGGAGGGGGCCCTCAGCTCGGCCTGCACCCTCTCACAATCCAGGACCCATCGGGGGATGTCTGACTGTGGGGATTAGGCCTAAACTGGCAGTTGGACATCCCTCTCTCTATCCAGGATGCTGCATGCACCAGTGACCATACTTTTCATGCAGGTGAAAGGCATCTTGCTGTTGTATGGGTAGCTACATTATTTTGCCCTGATCATAAAAAATGGTACATAACATGAACCATCTGAGGCAGTAGTACCATTTTCCCATCTTATGGGTGGAATAACTGAAGCAGAGAGAAATTAGTAATTGGCTTTATAACACAATTATAAGTGTCAGAATCAGGACTGACCACAAAATGTGCAAGTCAGAGTCCATGTATGTCATCGCTGCATCATCCTGTATTTTCAGAGTTAGATTAGACTTGCCAAGTTTTAATTTTTAAATCTAAGAGAATTTTCCCAATATATAGGGTAGGCCTGGCTAGTGATCAGGGCTGATCTTCCGGGAGCCCAGTGGGCTGGGTGATCGGGGGGCCCCCGTTGGAACCCACCTCACCTCCCTCTCAGGGGGCAGATGCTCAACTCCTGCCTCCAACCAGGAACAGTTCCTGCGTTAACCACCTGCCCCCTAGTGGTCAGTGTGTGTCATAGCAACTGGTCGTTCCACCAGTCATTTTACCATTTGGTTGGTTTGCATATTAGGGTTAGTCCAAGTTTAAGATGTTGGCAGATATCTCCTGAGGCCTCTACCTTGATTTGCAGGTAGCTGCCTTCTTGTTGTTGTCACATGGCCTTTTCTGATTCACAATACTGTTTAAGTATTTTGAATATATTATTCTAGTCATAGAGATTAAATATTACTTCAGTTTCTGGAGTATGTCAACAAAATTGTTCATAGCAGATTTTTTCTACCAACTCTCTTTCAACTAGTGATGCTGTCTCCTTTTTATTTTCCTACTAGAGGCCTGGTGCACGACATTCGTACACTGGGGCAGTGGGGTTCCTCAGCCCAGCCTGCACCCTCTCGCACTCTGGGACCCCTCGAGGGATGTCTGAGTGTCGGCTTAGGTCCATTCCCTGCAGCAGTCTGACATCCTCCGAGGGGTCTTTAGCTCTGCTACAGAGGCAGGAGAAGCTCCCGCCACCGCTGCTGTGCTCACCAGCCATGAGCCTGGCTTCTGGCTGAGCAGTGCTCCCCCTGTGGGAGTGCACAGACCACCAGGGGGAAGCTCTTGCGTTGAGCATCTGCCCCCTGGTGGTCAGTGCGTGTCATAGCGACCGGTTGTTCTGACATTTGGTTGATTTGCATATTAGGATTTTATTATATAGGATATTTTTAAGAGAGATAAAATCTTGATAGTGTCACAGTCTTTTAAAATCAATATTAACAAGAGATTGAATTGACATTTCTTTATGAAAATTATTTATCTTTGTTCCCTGTGCATATTTTCCAAGCAAGACTGTAAATGCCAGCACAATTAGGGCCAGAGCCTCCTTTTGATACTGTGCAAGCATCAGGAATGCTTAGATCTATTTTTTCTAATTAATGTAGGTTTCATGTGTTTATACAACAAATTAAAATATACCTAGCAATTTGGGAAGTATCTACTTGATATGTAAACCTGTAAGAAATATATCCATCTTATTATACCTGAACATATTTAATCTATAGGTCTTTAATTTTCATACAACTTATAAATGCTCCCATTTACAAAAAGGGAACTTATAATATTCTACATTAAAATCTTTGTTTTCTTGGTCAAAATCCATACTCTCAAAAATTATTAGTTACTAAGCAAACATCTTTTTGAAACTAAACATTTGGAAAATAACTAATTTCCCCCTTATTAAGCCTTGAGTAAGTTATTCTATAGTGCACAAAATATCACTGTATTATTTTATTCATTGTTTACTTAACAAATTGATTAAATTTGTGTTTTATGTAGAAATTGTATAATTAATATATACTTAAAATTTCATATATAGATATATTTATGGTATACACAGAAATTTATTTAAATAATAAAATTTCTTTATATTATAAAATTTCTTCAGAACATAAATTTAAAATAAATACAATAAGTGGTATTTTCTTTCTTATGATTTTCTTAATAATATTTTCCTCTCTCTAGTTTGCTTTATTTTAAGAATATAGTATATAATACACATAAGAAAAACTAGGTGTTAATCAGACATTTATGCTATCTGTTGTCATTTCTCCTATTACTGACAATGACTCTTTTTCATAGACCTGTTGGCCATAGCTCAACTATGAGAAAAAAAACCCTAAATCTCTATTGACAGATTAATAGATAAAGAGAACATGCTCTAGTACACATATAATGCAATATTATTTAGCATTTAAGAAAGGAGGAATATTGCTAATGTAACAAAATGGATGACCCTAGAAGACGTTATGTTTAGTGAAATAAATGAGTCAGGGAAGAACAAATACATCATGATTATGATTTTACTAGAGGCCTGGTGCATGAAATTAATACACAGTTAACGTCTCTAGGCCTGACCACTAATCAGGGCCGATCAAGGCCTTCCAGCTGCTGGCCGGGGCCTTCCTTCCAGCTGCTGTCTGGGGCCTTCCCTTAATTCTGCACCGCCCCCTGGTGGTCAGCGCATGTCATAGCGAGCAATAGAACTCCTGGTCTCCTGGTTGAATTCCCGAGGGGACACTATGTGTATTAGGCTTTTATATCCCATCTAATAAAGAATAAATATGATAATTTACCCTCACACTGTCGCAAAGATGCTGTGCCCACAGCCAATAAGAAGGGAATATGCTAATTGACTGCCATGCCCTCAAAGATGGTGGTGCCCACAGCTACAAGGTGGCAGCGCCCAGTCCCCTCAGCCCCTTAGCTGCTCAGGGCCCGCCTGAGGCTCAGGCAAGCCTCAGATGGCGCCTGCCAAACCTCTCAGGGCTGCCTGAGGCTCAGATAACTAGGGCCGGCAGAGGCATGCGCTGCAGGCAGTGGCAGCAGCAGAGGTGTGATGGGGGTGTCTCCTACCCCTGTTCGCTGGGTTACCTCCTGCCCCTGAGGGCTCCAGACTGTGAGAGGGGGCAGGCTGGGCTGAGGGACCCCCCACCTTCCAGTGCATGAATTTTCATGCACCAGGCCTCCATTATATAGATAAGGTATCTAAAATAGGCAAACTCATAGAAGCAAACAGTAGAATTGTGGCTTTCAGGGGATGAAGGGAAGTAAAATTAGGGAGTTGTTCTATGGGTATAAAGTTTCAGTAATTCAAGGTGAATATGATCTAAATGTTCTAATGATCTGCTGTATAACAAAATTTCAAAGGGTAAATCTCATGCTTAGTGTTTTACCACAGTAAAAAAAGGAAAAAGAAAAGAAAAAGAACAGGTTAAGAATTTATTTGGGGTTGATAACAGAGTTAGCTTCAAAGTTTTAGGAATTTAAAATATGGCCACATATTAATGCATTTTGTTTTCACACATGAACAGAAGTAAATTTATATATAACATCACAAATGCATTTCTACTAAAACATATTTTCTGTAAATGATTACTACACTATAACAATAGGCTTATATAACATTATAAAGGGAAAAGGGACAGTTACTTATCTGTTTTCTTGTATAAATGCACCAAATTAATAGTGATTGTTTTCTTGCAAATTGTGCTAAGAACATTATAAATTTGATAACAATGCAAGGAAAAAAATACAAGTAACTCTGTTCGTGTCTATGTACTATTGTGTGGGAAAATAAGCTAGGCTAGCTGGTGGTTTTCACTAATACTCTATTTTTTTTCACTTCAAGAAACAATAAATAGTTTAATGGTTCAATTTTCCCCCTCAACACTCCTTCCAATTCACTCAAGTTCACAGCAATACCTATGAAGAACTATCTATCCCCCAAACTATACCACATCCCGGAGAGAGGAGTGCACTTCATCAGCTTGGCAAATGCTTACGTGAGATATATCTGTTTTCTGACAGTTTGATTTATGAAAGAATACATATCAGTTTTGTCTTATGTTAACTATACCTATAAATAAATAAAAGCAATAACTTGATTGTTAACAGTGAACATAATCTCTGCTGAGAATATATTGGAGCAAGCAACATCTGCTTAGAAAAGACTGATCCTTAATATTTTTATTTTTGCCTTTTTTAAGGAGAAATTATTAAATATCCCTCTCTTCTGAACAAAATATATTCTTGGAATTGTTGGTCTTATATGGGTAGAATGAAAATTAAAGTATTAATGTAATTGAGTTAATGAACAATTAAGTACCCAATTTTTTAAAAAATGTGTTGCCCTAGCACACAGTTTAACATAGTGATAGTAACCCGAGTAATATAACTCTGTTGGAAATATTCTAAGCACTCCCTTAGTGGAGTCATTACAGACTGGCCTGCTGTTTCATATAATTTCTGTGATAAGCTACTAAAAATTTAATTAGCTTTAGCTCTAAAATATTTCTTCATGAAATAAATACAACAGATGAGTAAACCTCTTTCATTCATTTATTTATAGCAACTTAAGGAAGCTCATTAACATATTTCCTCTGCAGATATTTGTATTATATTGAAATGTTCAATGAAATATTGCAAAGGATCTTTAAGAACCTATATTCCCTACCATAAAATCATGTTTGCAGCTAAAAAGTTAGATTAAGTGAATTAAGTATCCACTTAATTTGCTGCCAGAAATAGCAAGTACTATTTTTGTCTCTTATTAAGATATAATAGTTGTTACAGAAATTTATATTTTCTCAAATAATATCTTTCTCTAATATCTTAGTAAAGCCTACCTACTTATTATCTTTATATAGTATTGAGATTTTCTTTACAATACTTTTAATTTGAGAGTTGGCCAGATGTCCATATATTAAATGTTGGAACATTCACTGTTTCCCTTCACTTTGTTTCCTTGCTCATTTTATTATTTTATTTTTTATATGAATCATGATTTGTAAGTAAGTGAAACAAAGCTCTAGTGAGAGATAGCCTCAAATTTATTTTGTAATTCAAACACAAATCTCACTCAGTCAATAGGTCACATTAAATAGAATTTTTATTTTACTTTAAATATAGGCATGTCAAATATCTTGTGTCAGTATATCCATGAGTCATTTTGACAACTTCCTCTCAAAACTATTCTTTAACCTAGATCCCACATTAGTGCCCTGGGACTATCATGTATTCTTTTAGCCTCATGCCCTTATCCACTCTGATGTGTTCTCTCTCTTGATTCTCCTTCTCATTAGATGTGAAGTCAAATTTGTTTTCTTATTTATGACCCTTGTTTTTAACTTGTCATATTTTTTCTATAGTTTTTTTCATGGTCTCGAGACATGTAATCTACACTAATAAAAGAGAAACATGCAAATTGACCATACTGCCCCTACACCCACAAGCCTCACCCACCAGCCAATCAGGAGCGAGTATGCAAATTAACCCAACCAAAATGGCAGTTGATTTGCATATCCAGGTGCAGAGCGAAGACTGAAGACAGTGTAGAAGTAAGCCAAGCACTGCAGAAGGGAGCAAAGCTGCAGAGAAGCAAGTGGGGCGGCTGAGATGGAAGGGAAGCAGGCGGGGCGGCGAAGATGGGAGGGAAGCAGGTGGGGGTGGCAGAGATGACCACAGGAAGCCCTATTCTTGCAGGAATCTTCCTGCAATGGGCCTCTAGTAGAATAAAATAATAATTACACATATATCAAACTTACATATTGAAAATAAATATTATGAGGCAACATGATTTGACCCAGAGTATGTATGTGTCTCTTCGAGGATCAGCAATGAACATTCTCCTCTTAGTTCTTCATCATATAGAGTCCAAGCATCTTTTCCTAGATTACATGATCCTTCATGAAGTCCGATCAAGCTCCTTTTCCACCTTTTCTCTAAATACTAATGCATTTCTTTTACCCTTTAAATGCCCTTCAATCTCTTTGTCACTGCTTTTATGTTCTGGCTCTGATTCCACTTTTGAAATATGTATACATATAATTTACAAAACAATTGAAAATTTACATAAAAACCAAAACCTAGTAAGATATTAAAATATCTAAAAATATTTATACAATAAATTATGAGTACATTTGTACATATGTGCATGTTTACTGATTTATCCTGTTTTCTTATATGTATTAGGCAGAATAATGTTAAATATATATATTTTTTAATTCTGGAATCTCAAAATGGCTGTCTCAAAACCACACTCCTAAAATATCTATATATGCCAATGATATCATTATATATATTTTACTTTCTATAGTCCTGGTAAATATTTTTTCTCATGTAAGTCTTCCAGGATAATGCTATTTATTATGATTCTAACAATTATTTGTAAATATGCACATCTTTGGAAACTCTTGCTAGAATTTCTCAATATCAGGAAACTTTCTTTCCCCTCTGTCATATATATGTACTTAGAGGCCTGGTGCATGAATTCATGCATGGGTGGGGTCCCTCAGCCAGGCCAGTGATTGGGCCAGTCTGGGCCGTGGGAGGTTGGCCAGGCAGGGGAAGAGGCTGCGGGAGATTGGCTGTGGAAGTACACTGACGACCAGGGGACAGCTCCTGCATTGAGCATCTGCCCCCTGGTGGTTAGTGTGCATCATAGCGACTGGTTGACTGGTCTTTCGGTTGTTTGGTAGCTTAGGTTTTTATATATATACTAGAGGCCCAGTGCACCAAATTCTTGCACGGTAGGGTCTCTAGTGGCTGCTGGCCAGGGCCTCCCTTCCCCTGGCTGCCTGCCACCACCACCAGCTGGGGTGGGGCCAGCCAGAGGGAGAAGCCATGGGCAGTTGGCTGGCTGGCCCTGCCCTCTGGTCGAACTCCTGGTTGAATTCCTGGTCAAGGGGACAATTTGCATATTAGGCTTTTATTATATAGGATACTATTATTTTAATCCTCACCTGAGGATATTTTTTCCATTGGCTTTTATACAGAGTGGAAGGAAGGGAAGAGGGGGGAAAAGAGAGAGAGAAACATCAATGTGAGAGAGACACATCGATTGGTTGCCTCCTGCACATGTCCCAAGCAGGGATGGGAAGCAAACCGGCAACTGAGTTATGCAACCTTGACTGGGAATTGAACCTGGTCCATGGGCTGACACTTTAACCACTGAGAGAAACCAACCAGGGCTATGCACTATTTTTATTTTTATTTTGCTTTTTATTTATCTTACCTATTTCTTTTGTTATTTTTTCTCTCCATGGATTGTGAAAACCTGTCCAATTTGTTCTCCATATCATTAATCTTATTTTATTCATTACCTGTTTGGATCTTTTGTATTTCTAATATGGAAGGTTTCCCAATTTTCTCTTTTCTTAAAATGATGTATTCTGATAAATTAGAATACAAAGAAAAGAAAATAATCAATGTTTCTATAATCAAACCCAAGCTTAAGAAATTAAATATTACAATGTCAGTTTTACTTTATTGTGTACTATTTCATAATCACATTCCCTCTTTTTCTTCCATCTAGAAGTAAGTATCATTCTGAATTTAGAGTTCCTAACACCTGTGAACATTATAGTTTAATTATATGTGTTTATATTATAAATTATACAGTTTACTAATTGGCAATATTTAAAAATGTTATATCACTGATATCACACTCTACTATATATTTTCACATCGCATTATTTTCTAAACATTGTCTCTGTAATGTTTATCCAAGTACATATAGCTTGTCAATTTTCATTTATAAGCAATTCTTTATTCAAAGATATTGATATTTATAAATCCATTCTCCAAATGTAACTATTTGGGTCTTTCAACATTTGCAAGTACAAAATATATTCTATATGTGTTTATGCATATATATGGCTAATATTAATATATTAAATATCTAAATAAGAGCCAAGTTACTGTGTAAAAATATGAACTTCTTAATTTTACTGGGTGTTTCTAAATTTGTCTTAAAGTAGTTATACAAATTGACTTACCATCAGTGTGTAAAAGTTTTAATTGTTCCATGTACTCAATAATTCTTACTCTCTTTTGTCTCAGTTTAACCTGACAAGTTGTGGAAAGTTTTGTTCTGGTATTATTTTAATATGTGTTTCATTATTAGCAATTTGGAACATCTTTTCATTTGTTTTCCCTCTAGGTTTAGATTTCTCTATATTTTAGAGGCTAATTACCTTTTAATTTGTAAGCATTTCACACATCTTCTCCAAATCTATTACTTGTGGAACATGAAAAATATGAATGCTGTATTCTTTTTTTTCTAATCCTCATCTAAGGATATGTTTATTGATTTTTTAGGGAGAGAGGAAGGGCGAGAGAATGAGAGAAACATCATTGTGAGAGAGAAACATTGATCGACTACCTCCCGTACACGCGTAGACCAGGGATCAAACCTGCAATCTAGATATGTGCCCTAACTGGGAACAAATCTCACAACCTTTTTGGTATATGGGATGATGCTCCAACAAACTGAGCAACCTGGCCGGGCTACTGTATTCTTAATTAAAGTAAATAAACATACATATAGACATATGTATTTACACACATATATATATTCCACATTTGTGAATATAAATATTCAATTCATATATGCACACTTTCTATTTACATACATAGTGTTTTTCCTTCTTTTTTATTTTTTTTAACACACAGACATCTAGTACACACACTTGCACACCTACACCAGAGAGAAATTAATCTAAGAAGATGTTGGAAAAGTTGATCATGATACTGATGACAATATGTTTATAAGTGAGATATTAAGCTATTTCATATAAATGAATGGTTTTACTTCTTTAGGAATCAATGCATTTATTATGTGAAAGTATATTATATACCAAGATAAAATAATGGCTATATATTATCACAAAATTAATAAATATTCATGGTTAAAATCTTTCTTTCAAATACTCAACAGGACATATCTGGTATTCTTGTCTTTATTTCTGAAACCATAGGTCTGATTATCTTTATGTTTGGTACATGATTATCATAAAATTATCTCTTCAAACTTATGAGGTAAAAATATATTTTAGTCTAAAATATTTATTACTCAATTAAATTAAATTGGTTATGTATAGTCTCACAGATCAATCCCATATAATAAAAGACTAATATGCTAAGTGTCCGGTCATCTGATAGGCTGTTCAACCAATCAAAGCATAATATGCTAATGATATGCTAAGGTCACTCAACCGCTCACTTTGATGTGCACTGACCACCAGGGGGCAGACGCTCCAACCAGTAGGTTAGCTTGCTGCTGGGGTCCAGCTGATTGGGACTGAGAGACAGGCCTGACATGCCCTGGAGACCTCCTGCGTTCCTTCCCTGGCTGGCCAATCTCCATGTCCCTCCTCAGCCCTGATCATGCACTGGTGGGGTCCCTCAACCTGGCCTGTGCCCTCTCGCAATCCAGGACCCCTTGGGAATGTTGGAGAGCCAGTTTTGGTCTGGTCCCAGAGGCCAGACTGAGGAACCCCACTGGTGCACAATTTAGTATACCAGGCCTCTAGTTTTATAATAAAGAAACAATGAGAATCAGAGCCTGATAGATTTGATAAAAATATAGATGGAATCTTTTCAAACTTTACTATAATCATTACAAAATGTAATATGTTAAGATATGGGGGTTCCACTTATAAATTCAAATTAGAAAATAAAATCCTGTTTATATAAACTGGATTTTGTCTAGTGGTCTAGATACCATGGAATTGATATCAAGTGTTTCTCCTTCATAATAATTCTGGAATTTGTATATAATCCTTTTTCAAATCTTTCTATTCATATTTGAAAAAAATACTGGAATGGTATATTACTGATACTAAAACCTTGTTCTTGGAGATATATATTAATAAGGCAGAAGATTTCCTTCCTAAGAACAAAGGGCAACATTTATATTACAGAAACTTTTTAAAAATGTCCCTTTATTATATTAGAAAATCTAGGCACTATTGTGTGATTCTACATATATGTTACTGTAATACATTTGTTTGGGGTTTTTCTTAGTGAAATTAATAAAGCAATAATTTTATTATATATACTAGAGGCCTGGTGCACAAAATTCATGCACTTGGGGGGAGAGGGGTTCCCTCAGCCCGGATTGCAAGACAGCACAGGCCAGGCTGAAGGAACCCCACAAGTGCATGCTCGGGGTCGGGAAGGAATGCGAGAGGTTGGCCAGTAGAGAGGGACCCCAGGAGGACTCTAGGGCATGTCCAGTCCCAATTGGCTGGACCCCAGCAGCAAGCTAACTTACCGGTCGGAGCATCTGCCCCCTGGTGGTCAGTGAACTTCATAGCGAGCGATTGAGCGGCCTTAGCATATCATTAGCATATTACATTTTGATTGGTTGAATGGCTGAATGGACGACCAGACACTTAGCATATTAAGCTTTTATTATATAGGATATATACATACATATACATATATACATATATACATATATATATATATATATATATATATATATATCTTTAACCTTTTGCACTCGGATGTCGAGTGTGACTCGACACAGTTAGCATCGGTAGCAGCTTGTATGTCGAGCCACACTCGACACGTAGTTTCACCGCGGGGGGGGGAGGGGGAAGGAGGATTTTTGTCTATTTTTTCCAGTATCTTTTCTTGTTTTCATTAGCATGAAAGGACAAGTAAAATGTAAATGCCGTCTCAACTGATGCCACCACCTAAGCTTCACCAATGGCATCTTCAAAGGCTATTTGTTTCTAAGACACATCGGTCACATGAAAAATGTTAGACCAGTACACTAACTTCCAGGTGTAGATTATTATCCACTAACTTAGAGCAACGTTTAGATGGAAAGCTCCATATAATCACACCTCGACCTAACAAAACACACAAAGATTGTGTTGTTTGTTCTAACAGAAAAATCAAAGGAGGAAGAAGAGAGACGATTTATATTTGCGAAACATGTGAATGTAAATCAGGTCTTCATGTGGGTGAATGTTTCAAAAAATATCACACCATGAAAAATTATAGAGATTAAAATTACTCTTTGAATGTATCAATAATTTGAAATATAAAAAAATCCAAGTAAATAAGTTTGTATGAAAAGAAACTCCAGTTTTTATTCTACTGCCACACTTTGTAAAATCTGGGGTATTTAAAAAATTAAATCCTGAGTAGAATAAAGGAATCGAGAAAAAAGCAAGCGAGTGCAAAGGGTTAATAAATAAAAATAATGCACAAATCCCAATGTTTCCTAAAACAGAACATTTCTTCTCATTAAATTCTGTTTTCCCTGACTGTTTTCTAATCCCCAATCTTATACTGCCAGACACAATATTGTAGTTATTGTTGGTCTGGAAATCCAGTTTATTATCACAATGCATACAAAGGTGGTGAGGTTGGCCAGTTTTTCTTGCATATTCCAAGCACATGTTGTTGGGCATATTCTCCTGCAGTCTTTATGGAAACTGTGCTAAATTTTATTCTTTTAGTTCAGCAAAATATTTATGCAAATGAATATAGCACAGTAATATAAAAAATCTGCTAATGTTTAGTACAAAATTTTAGGCAATATCTTTTTTAAAAAAATATATATTTTATTGATTTTTTACAGAGAGGAAGGCAGAAGGATAGAGAGTTAGAAACATCAATGAGAGAGAAACATCAATCAGCTGCCTCCTGCACACTCCCTACTGGGTATGTGCCCGCAACTAAGGTACATGCCCTTGACCGGAATCGAACCTGGGACCCTTGGGTCCACAGGCCAGTGCTTTATCCACTGAGCCAAACTGGCTAGGGCTTTAGGCAAGGTCTTACTATTTGTTTAGATTTTTTTTCTATTTATTGTTATTGCTTCATGGTCATACACACACATGCACACACATGCACGCACACAAATAGGTTCAGAAATCACACTAACCAAGGTATGTGACCATCATAGGGCTGCAATTTATGACCCTGGCCCAGTTTCACTTCTGAATGAACTATACACAAATTAACAAGACTATAAAATGGGTTCTTCAGCTCTATGTCTTTTTAAGATCTCCTGGTTATACATTCATATATAAATATAGTCTAACTAGAGGACTGTGCACAAAAGTCATGCCCTGGGGGGTATCCCTTAGGCCCAATCTGCAACCTCTCCAATCTGGGACCCCTCAAGGGATGTAGGAATTGGGCATAAACCAGTAATCAGACATCCCTCTCACAATTCGAGACTGCTGGCTCCCAACCGCTCGCCTGCTTGCCAGCCCGATCACCACCTAATCACTCCCCTGCCAGCCTGATCACCACCTAACTGCTCCCCTGCCGGCCCGATTGCCCCCAACTTCCCTCCCCTGCCAGCCCGGTCGCCCCTAACTGCCCTCCCTTGCAGGCATGGTGGCCCCCAACTTCCCTCCCCTGCTGGCCTGGTCACCCCTCACTGCCCTCCCGTGCTGGCCTGGTTGCCCCCAATTGCCCTCCCCTGCATGCCCGGTCACCCCTAATGCCCTCCCCAGCAGGCCTGGTCACCCCCAAGTGCCTTCCCCTGCAGGCCTGGTCGCCCCCAACTGTCCTCCCCTGCAGGCCTGGTCGCCCCCAACTGTCCTCCCCTGCTGGCCATCTTGTGGTGGCCATGTTTGATCACAAGAGGGCAGTCATCTTGTGCAAGGGTGTGAGGGTCAATTTGCATATTACCTCTTTATTATATAGGATATTTTATTTACTTAATTACCCTAGGATTTATCTTTACTATTATTTTGGGCCCAATGTTGTTAAAATAAAATGTACTGTTAAGTATAATACTACATGACGTTTGAATACCAGAGACTTTTTTATAATGCCTACGTTAGCATCATTTTTCAGATTTATATCTTAAATGACCTAAACATTTATATTAACCTTTAGTATTAAGACTTTTAAAATTCATTATATACTTAGAAAAAAAACATTCTGAAGCAAAATCATTAACCTAGTCAGTGACAAGAGATCTGCTTTAAGTTTAGAATTTACCCACGGAAAGGATGTCAATAAGCAGTGATGAGTTCCACAAAGCAGGTGAATAAGGGCAAATAGAACAATCACTCAAAATGACCCATTTCAAACCTGAAGAAATGAGAGATCTGTGTCAATTGACTTCAGATAACCATCTGCAGAAAATGGACCTGAAAACTTCTTAAGGTAACTGCCCACAGACGTGGCATTTTAACGTAATACGGGAACTTTATAAGTAACGCAACACTTGAGAAACATGTGGAGTAGCCAAGTCAGAGACTTCATAGCAAGTAGTAATCAAGCTCTCCTATTGATTATGCTAGATTAATGTTATAATCCAAAAAAGCCCATAATTGGTAATATGCAAAAAGGTACCTAAAAAGGAAAATGTGTTGATTGCAAAAGAAATACAATCCCTAAAAGAAGATGGCATCATATTTTAAATGAATAGGCAATGTCAATCAAAGTGTCCCACATTTTAATAATAGCTTAGATTTAAAATATTTATTAAACAAAATCTGGATACTATAAATTATTCAATAAATTATACAATAGAATACCTGAAACCACAACACCAAATGTCAGTATTGTCTAGGGGCTGGGATTGGAAAAGTTAAATAGAAGAATGCAGGGTGTCACTTCGGGACATATTTTAAGTTAGTGGTAGGATGTTTAAGTAAATCCCAGTGAGAGTGTAGAATGCAATAATGGACACAATATTAAAGTTTATTTAGAGATCATTTATAAGTGGTTCATGTAATCAAAATGATGTTAAATAACAGTGTGAGGGTATGCAAAATATTGAAAAGCAGCTTTCTATTTGTGTTTCTAGAAAAGGTGACAGATGTTTAATAAAGTGAACATCTCATTCTTGGCTTTGGAAAATAAAATCTCTTTTACTCCTCCATTTTGCACAGGGTACCTTGCTTTCTATAATATGTCTGTTTCACTACAGAGTGATGAGTAACTGACCACTTAAATATGCTTCATTTGAGGACCAAAGCATGAAAATACACAATGCTATCTCTACCTTTTTTTTTTTTGCTTGTTTTTAACAACAATTTGAACACCAGTAGATTCACTTCAGAATGTACAATAAATGAGGTGAATATAATTCTATGCTCAGTGATGCTGAATTTTAGGCAGTAAATTCATAGTGATAGGGTCTTCCAGAGAAAACGAGCATGTTAAGTTAACTGGCTGGTAAAATCAGGGGCGGGGAGGGACTTGTCTTATTGAAAGATACAAAAATAATTTTTTAAAAATTTGACCACTTTCGGATTAAACAACTGTGGTACATATGCACAATGGAATACTACGCTGCTGTAAAAAAAAAAAAGAACTCTTACCATTCACAACAGCATGGATGGGCATGGAGAGCATTATGTCAAGCGAAATAAGCCAGTCAGAGAAGGATAAGTATCACATGATCTCACTCATTTGTGGAATCTAATGAACAACCGTAAACCAATGAACAAAACTAGATCCAGAGACATAGAAACATTGAACAGACCATCAGACCTCAGAGGGCAGGTTGGGAGGGTGGGGTAGAGGAGAAGGGTGTAAGAGATCAGCCAAAGGGCTTGTAGGCATGCATGTAAGTATAACCAATGTATACCGACAGTAGGGGGGTGAGGGCATGTGCTGGGAGGAGAGTGGCTGGGGAGAGGTCAATGGGGGAAGAAGGAGATATATGTAATACTTTCAACAATAAAGAAGTTTTAAAAATTGACAACTTTTTAAGAGCAGTTTTAGGTTTACTATGAAAGTAAGAGGAAAGTTTACTATAAAACTTAGATTTCTCATATATTGACTGCCACCACACATGCATGGCCTCCCCCATTATCAACAGCTCTTACCAAAGTGGTCCTTTTTTTTGTATACATATATTTTTTTTTAATTTTTCAGCATTGATTTTTAAAAATTCTTTATTGACACATCCTAATCACCCAAAATCCATAGTTTATATCAGGGTTCCCTCTTGACGTTGTAATTTCAATGCGTTTGGACAAATTATCATTATAATATCATATAAAATATTTTCACTACACTAAAAATCCTCTTCACTCTGCCTATTCATCTCTGCACCCTCCAGCAAACGTTGATTTATTTATTTTTCCATAGTTTCGCCTTTTCCAGAACGCCATATAATTGGAATCATAATAATCTGTAGTCTTAGGTTGGCTTATTTCACTTAGTAATTAGCATTTAAGTGTCCTCCTTGTTTTTTCATTGTTCTATAGCTCATTTATTTCGAGTACTGTATAATATTCCATTTTTGAATGTACCACAATTTATCCACTACTGAAGGATTTCTTAGTTGTTTCCAAGTTTTGACAATTACAAATAAAGCTTCTATGAACATCTATGTGCAGAATTTTGTGTGAACATAAGTTTCCGATAACTTTGGGTAAATACCAAGGAGCACGATACTGGATTATAAGATAAGAGGATGTCTAGTTTTGTAAGAAACGACCAACCTGTCTTGCAAAGTGGCTTCCTGCCAGCAAAGTCTGAGAGCTCCTGTCGGTCCACATCTTCTCCAGTATTTGGTGTTGTCTGTGTTTTGGATTTTGGCCTTTCTAGTAGTTGAGTAATGGAATCTTACTGTTTTTATTTCCCCAGTGATATATAATATGGAGCATCTTTTCATATACTTATTTGATTTCTGTATATTATCTTATATCTATTTACTTCACATAATTATTAGTGTACTTATATTTACATAATGTAGTATTTAAAATAGTTACTCATTAAGACAAAAAATGATTTTACCTGAGAAGGTGGGGGAAAACATAAATTTTCTCTTATATCCAGATGAACACATTTTTCTGTTAATTGCATAAAGTGAGGAAACTGAGTCAAGTAGATTAATGATGATATGGAGCAATCCAAACTCATCAATCAAAAATATAAAATATAATGTAATATTTGTAACATTTACAAAATACTAATTATCTCACATAAAATGTTTGCCTTTAAGGAATAAAACGTCTTGTTTTAAATTAATTTTCTAAGAATAAATTTGGTTAAATTTCTTGTGAATAATGAAATAATCTAAAACTTAATTTTGGTAGAAAGCAAAAGGCAAAGAGACTAAACATGTCAAAAAATTAACCTAGAAAATTCAAGGAATAGTTTCCTTTCCTTTCTTCTAGGATTGCCATGGTTTAACCACCATTCTGCTTTTGTAGCATTGTTGAGTATTAGTAAGATGTTATATGTTAAAATACCTAGCACAGCATATGGTTGCTACTCAATGTTAACTTTATTTGAATTCTAAGCTTGCTTTTACATAGACTTTCAAGATATTGATTGATCCATACACATTGAATGATCAATAATTTTGAAAGATAAAATGAAATAATGAGTCTAAACTATGAAGGGCTCTAATGACATACTAAGTTTTTTACCTATTAAACAAAGATTCTCTGGAGACTATGATCAGGGGAATTAAAATTTGGCAGTTTGGCTTTAACATAACTAATCTGACTTGGATCAGCAACTGATTGTGTGTATATGTGGGTGCATTCATGTGAGTGTAAGAATGAAAAATGATTAATAAAGAGCCCTTCAAAATTCAACTGATCAGAACAGAAGGCAAACATCTTGATTCCTTCCTTTTTTTGGAATATGAGTCTGAACACTTTTATATATTGAATTTCATGATTTGTATGTGATAATAAGTCTCTCAGTATGCTCTACTGGATAATTCTCTTTTTTTCCTGACAGTTCACACAAATAGCAATAAACATATCTGATGCCTGCTGCTTTCTTTGTGTCATTTGGAAATGAGTTACTGTTACACTTTTAGAATAAATTGAATTTTATTATTTTGAGCATACTAGTAGATTTGAGTGGTCTGGTACTTTAGATTTTTTTCTGTTAAGTTACAGAATATTATTAAAGTGATACACTGTAGGAATAGTGCCATATAAATCCTGTTGTTATTGTAGAATCTGAGATATGTCTCCATGGATACTGAGCCAAGCTAATATTCAGGGATTCATAGCTTAACATTGACACTGAAGACAGAATTTAAGCAGTCTTTATTTAAAATGAAGTGACTATAAGTTAAGCAAATCTTGTATATTTTACATAAGGAAGTAACTTATCTAATTTTCCTACACAAACACATTGAAAAGAGATTATTAACTTCCAGAATTTTTAAGCAGTAAATATAACTATTTTCTCCAAACTCAGTGTTTACAGGTTAATAATATTGATGCTTATACTAAGACACACATATGATAATGAATTAGTATGTAAATAATAAGATATAATGAATGTTGGCATACTTATTAATCTAGAATAAAATTAGAATTCAGTATAATAAGCATCTCTATTGACTTGGAAATAGTAAAAATTCTTCAACTGTGTTGTTTCTATCTAAATAAAAAAAATAAAAGAACAAAATGCTGGATTAAAGTGAAAATATTTTATAAACCATATAACTCAGTTAAGTTATACTTTAAAAGTGCTGCATAAAAATACTTTAATTTTTCTTGATTCTAGTTGAGCAGTGGAAATACAGCTTTCTAATGTTGGTCGCTGTGAGAGTCTTATTTGCAGAATCTTGTGTTCCGGGAAGGATAACATCTTTACTAAAATGTGGGTCTGCCCTGCTCACTATTTCACAAACCCATTGACATACTCTTTTATTCTGAAGAGCAGCAGATAGGCCCTGGTTTATATGGCATAGGTAAAGTTATTAAGTTTATTATATCAATGGTTGATTCACCTTTACTTATTATTTTCCTCAGAATTTCAATAAAGTAAATCTTAATTTACAAATGATATAACATAATCATCACCCCATTGCTATTTAAGTATCTGTATGTTACTATAGCAATTATGCTTAACTTCAAATAAATGAGGGTAATAATGTTATAAAGCAAATTATAAATTCTCAATAATTTTAAATTATATGAAATGACAATTGTAAATAATTCTTTAAAATAAGTCTAATTAAGGCTAATAAATGCAGATAAAGTGAAAAAGTCTATATTGTACACATAGTTGTAGTTGTAGCACCCATCCTTAGGTTTCCCCAATATGCCTATTTGATTGTTTCTGATTTGGCCTTGGTTTGTCTGTGCTATTAATGCAAGACAAAGATTCTAATCTAAATCATCTTTGATGTCTCTATAAATATTGGGTAACCTTTCTCATTAGGCTCTTTTAGCAAGGCCTTGTTCTACCTATGACAGAGTTTTCAGTCTCTTGCCAATACATTTTTTAAAAATGTGCACACAAACACTGCTTACAAAAGCATTAAAACCTTTTAATCAAACAAAAAAAATCACCTTTGATGTTTGCTTACTTTTAAATAGGAACAACAATAATTATTGATGCACATGTCAGAGTTTCAGTCAAGACTTGAAACAGAAGTAATCAAATGTGACAATATAAAATGAAAATCTGTTGTCTTGCTATATTCAGCTTTAGCAGCTAAAGAACATATTGGAAAATTGTGTGTTGTAGAAGTGGAGGACACATTTAGCATCACATTTCCAGCTAAAGCACCAGAAATCCTCTGTTGCTTTGTTTAAAGCTGTATTGCTAAGGCCAACAGCCGTACAGAATGAACATTATTTTTAATGGGACAAACATAATTGCTAATACTTAACAAAATAAATGTTAGGTTAATCTATGGACTTATGGTGTCATTAATTGGATTACTAAAAATTCTAAAGGGGCAAATAATAAATATTTGTTGCCAAATTCCCATTCAACTTTACATATTGATGATAAAGATTGCTTGTGGACATCTTATAATGAAGCTACTTGAATTTCTTCCAAAATATAAAGCTATTGAACTACTCTCCATGTTCTACTTCTCTTCTGACAATCATGGCTAAACAGCCAATAAATTTACTCTCATTTTTTGGGTGACAAATCCTTCCATTATTGAATGCATAATTATATTAATGTCTTTAATTAATAATTCCAATAATTCTAAAATCAGCCCCAGAAATAATGTCTGGCTGCTTTTTTGTTGTTGTATGTTGCCAATCTACTTACCTGTGATGGAATAAAATTCAATGGAAAGAGATGACAATCTTGAAACTAATATCTTACAGGTAAAAGGAAAAAAATATCAATATGATAGCCCAAAATAGGGAAATTCCCTTCTTTTTTATTTAGGTTTTAAATATGGGTTAATAAAGTTACATATGGTGTATAAGAGTCAAAAGCAGTATTTCCACCTTTTGGTTGTTTTTTCAAAATACAGAAACATATATATTCAACTGCATTCTGCAATAGTAAAAATGGATATACTATAGCTAAAGATATGTTTAAACAGCATTTTAAACAATTTTTATATGAGAGAAAATAAGGCTCAGGGCTTAAATATTATTCCAAAAATCACATATTTAATCAGGGTAAAACTTATATTTAATCTTCAAAACCCATCCAATTTTCAGTATATTGTGCAGTAGGAGGATGCTCCAGCTATGAAGATTCAGTAATAACATAAAATTCTATTTTCAAAATTTCACAAATGGAGCAGGTTAAGATCCTAGCAATTTCCTGGTCATGAAATGGTGAAACTGGAGTGTAGGGGAGTAGACCTGTAGATAATTGGAATAATACTTATTTTAAAATATGGGATAAATAAAAGTAAAAAATAGATTTAATTTATAATAAATTTAATGTGCCCAGTGTGCTAGAGAGACAATCTAAACTGTAAGTCCCCAGGTTGGGGGTGGAGGGGTTTTTAGCTGGTCACTTGATGATGGTTTGATAGATATAAGATTGATTTTAAGGAAAAGTGTTTTTCTGGAGGATGAGTATTTGCAGATCATAAACCTAGTTAACAATGGCCCTGTTTTAAAAAACAAAAACAAAATTAATGTAACCTCATAATCATAAGACAGGATGAATGTAGGAGTTTGAGAAGCATCAACCCTAAGAAAAGTTATAAAAAAAGCAGAACAAAAAGAGAAAGTAAAGCAATAAATGAATAGCAAATATTTTGGAATGTTACAATTCCAGATTTAAAAGTTTGGACCATATTCATCAAAAAAGGAACTAAATGTAACTTGTTTTATATTTTTTTACTATGTATGTTCCACTTGTAGGCATAAATGAGTCTTATCCAGGAGTATATGTTGTGTACTAAGTGAAAAGTCAATGAATCTCTATGATATGAAGTAACACATGATTAACTAGACCTATAAACAGTGATTTTAAATGCAATATTAAAGAAAATATATTCTTACATAACAGGTACTTTATCTACCTAATAAAAGAGTAACATGCTAATTGACCGTACCTTCGCTATGCCCACCAGCCAATCAAGAGTGAGTATGCAAATTAACCCAACAAAGATGGCAGGTTAATTTGCATATGCAGGCGCCAAGAGGCCCGGGGCTGGCTGGGATGCTTGCGTTGTCACCATGGCGATGACGCAGGCATTCTGCACCACCCCAGCAGCTACGGGCCTCTGGGCAGCATGGGAAGGCACAAAGGTGGGCTCTGGGCTGGAGTGAAGGCGCGGTGCCAGCAGCCAGGGGAAGGAAGGCCCATTCTTGCACAAATCTTCATGCATCAGGCCTCTAGTCCTACATAATAAAATGGTAACATGTAAATTACCATCACTCCGCTACGCCCACGATTGGGCCAGCAGGAGGCGCAGGGGGCGGGACTCAGAGTGGCCGGGGTAGCTGATTGGGCCAGCAGGACGCTGAGCTCGCGGCGCCAGTGGCGCCGCGAGCTCAGCGTCTGTGTCATGGCTGCGCCGGAGGCTTTCGGAAGGCCTGGTGCACCGACGGACAGACAGCCAGCCGGCTCCCCCGCGATCAAAAGCCAAAGCGGGGGAGCTGTCTGTCTGTCTGCGCCGGCACAAGGCCTTTCGAAAGCCTCTGCCGCGCCGGAGGCTTTCGGAAGGCCTGGGGCACCAGCGGACAGACAGCCAGCTGGTGCACCAGGTGCATGATTAAATCATGCACTGGGCCTCTAGTAAAGATATAAAATGATAAGCAAGTGTTAGAATGGAAAATATATCCCCACATTTTCAAAACAAAAACTCTATTTTAATAATCTTTAAACTTATTATCATCCTATCTAATAAAAGGGTAATATGCAAATTGACCATCACTCCAACCTACAAGATGGCTGCCCCTATGTAGTCAAAGATGGCTGTCCCCAAGTGGACACAAGATGGCTGCCACAAAATGGCCAGCAGGGAAGGGCAGTTGGGAGGGACCAGGCCTGCAAAGGAGGGCACTTGGGGGCGATCAGGCCTGCAGGGGAAGACAATTGTCGGGGGGGACCCAGGTCTGCAAGGGAGGGCAGTTGAGGAGGACCAGGCCTGCAGGGGAGGGCAGTTGTGGGGACCAGGCCTGCAGGGGAGGACAGTTAAGGGCGACCAGATGAGCAGGGCAGGGCAGTTTGGGGTGACTGGGCCAGCAGAGCAGGGCAGTTGGGGGAAACCAGGCCTGCAGGGGAAGGCAGTTGGGGGGGACCAGGCCTACAGGGGAGGGCAGTTGCGAGGGACAAGGCCTATAGGGAGGACAGTTGGGGGGGACCAGGCCTGTGGGGGAGGGCAGTTAGGGGCGACCAGGCTTGCAAGGGAGTGCAGTTAGGGTGACCAGGCTGGCAAGGAAGGGCAATTAGGGGCAATTGGGCCAGCAGGGGAGCAGTTAGGCGTTGATCAGGCTGGCAGGGGAGTGGTTAGGGGGTGATCAGGATGGCAGGCAGAAGAAGTTAGTGGCAATCAGGCAGGCAGGCAGGCGAATGGTTGGGCCAGCAGTCCTGGATTGTGAGAGGGATGCCTGATTTCCCGTATAGGTCTGATCTCACCAGGATTGGGCCTACATGGGCAGTCGGACATCCCTTTAGGGGTCCCAGATTGGAGAGGGTGCAGGCTGGGTTGAGGGACACACACCCCCCCCATGCACGAATTTCTTGCCCCTTAAGAAATTTATCCAGAAAACAAAGACATTTAAGTATCTTATAAGCTACAAGGATATTAAAAATTGACTTTTTAATATTTTAAAATGTCCATGTAATTCAAGTATTACTGCTTTAGTTATGATTCCAGCATATATTGTTATAAATCTTGGATAAACAAAATTTAAACACTGAATTTTAAGAAACTAAACATTATGGAATTTAAGTAGTTAGGTTCATGAAGACTTGGTAGTATTCTAGGCTGCATATGCATAAATCTGATACCTTTTCTGTGAGATTTAAGCTACTTTATGTAATTTGCTTGGACTTCAGATCAATAAGATATACATTTATTCTGCTTTAGTTTTATTTTAATAAAACTACATTTTCTCCAAGTATAATATATTAGTGGTAAGAAATAAAAATGACAAGAGATTATAATAAAAAACCAGAATCCAATTTGGCATTTGCTTTCCAATCAGTCTGATTCTTCAGAATCTACTTAAAAACTCTTCTCAGTTTTACTTCTTCTGGTGCTTCTTTTAATAATTATATAAAATAGTTTTACCTATTTCTTAATTTAACAACTGTGACATTGTCATTTATAAAAAGAAAATGCATTTGATTTTCGTCTCTGTTTCTGGAACCTAGGAGTTCCTAAACCACTGGAATTCCTTAAGTGATGACAGCCCTAAAAGTGTCTTTAGTTATTTTAATAAGGTGATTTTTGGCCCACGACTAACAATTTGGCTGGATTGCCAAAAATCCAACCATTTGATTAGAGGGTTAGAACTTTCAGTTCCACCCCTCACTCCCTGAGAGGGCATAGAGGCTGGAAGTGGAATCAGTCAACCACGGTCAATGATTCAATCAATGATGCCTATATAACTAAGCCTCCATAAAACCCAAAAAGGCCAAATTTTGGAGAGCTCCCAGATTAGTAAACACATGGAGATTTGAGGAGAGAGAGCAGTACACCCAAAGGGGTAGGTTAGAGGAAAACACTTCACCCTTTCCCCAAAGCTTACCCCATGCATCTCTTCCATCTGACAGTTCCTGCATTACATCCTTTTATAAGAAACCGTAAGCTATAAACCTTTTATTGATGTTTCTCTGGTATCTGTGAGTGGCTCTAGCAAATTAATGGAACCCAAGAAGGAGGTCATTAGAAGGTGACAATCTAAACTTGAACTTGGCGTCTAAAGTGGAGGAGGGCAGTCTCCTAAGTCTCAGCCCTTAATCTGTGGTAAGTATCCAACAATATCTCCAGGTAGGTAGTGGCAGAGTTCAGTTGAATTGTAGAACACCCAACTGGTGTCTGAGAATTGCTTGGTGGTGTGGAAAAACACCCCCCACCCCCCAACCACACACACATTGGAATTAAATGCAAATTGGGGACAGAATTTTTAAAAATGTTTTTATTTATTTATTTATTTATTTTATTTTAGAGAAAGAGGAAGGGAGAGGGAGAAAGAGAGAGAAACATCACTGTTACAGAGAAACATCAATCAGCTGCCCCCTGCATACCCTCTACTGGGAATCAAGCCTGCAACTCAGGCGTGTGCTCTGAGCCAGTGAATTTTTGTTGCCTGGGGTAATGAATGCTCAACCAACTGAGCCACACTGGCAAGGGCTGGGGCAGAATCTTAACAACTTTAAACAATACCAAGTGGTTATCATATAAATAGATGGGTTATACTATCTTCTCAAGCTAATGTTTGATAAATAAATTATTACTGCTTTTCGTTTTACTTTTGTAAGAGTTGTAATGTTATATATCTTAATAGTACACTAAAATACATTTCTTTAGAAATAAATATTCAACATATCTTATAACCTTCAGAATTTTAAAATAAGTATACGTCCCCCTATATTATTCTACATTTCCTTCTCTAATATTAAAATTGTCTAACATTTTTACATTTTCTTTTACATTTTACATTTTTAGGTCACGAATAGTTTTACATTTAGGCCACTAATATTTTTTTCTAAAATCATAATAAAATAAAATTCTGGATTTGAAATCACTGATCCATTTTCTACGGCCATCCAGTGTTGCTATTGGAAAATGTTGAGCAGATTAATGTGCTTGTGTTACCAATCTTCAGGGAGAACTCTAAACACTTCCGCCCTTTGCACCATGGTATTAGTCTCCCCAAGAAGAACACAATGCAGTCAAGCACTCGATGGAACAATGTTTACTCACTTAGAGAAGAGAATGAGCAAGATCAGCTTCAATAATGGGCACTGGCGTATCATGACCAGCGGGTCTCTCCTGGAGGCCAATGCAGGTCAGTGTGCCTACATACACCCTGAAGGACATTGTGCCATCCCTAGCAGGAGGATTGGCCAGATGCCATATGATGCACATGCTTGCAGCAAAGAAAAAAGAGCATTCATTTAGACTGAAACAGGGAACTGTACTTCCACACAAGGTGATAAGTTGGGAACAGGCTGTATGGGTTGTTTATTTCTTGGTAAGGAAATGTCCTGAGCCCAGGCCCAGTCTTATGCAGGCAAGTGGGTGATGAAAGACTGCATGCCTATGGATACTGCCTTCCCCAACAGAAAGTCTGATTGAAATCCACTGCTTTTCTTTTGTAAATGACTGTTTTTGTAATAGTCATTGGGTTTTTAGGATCTCTTTATTCTTAATGTTTAGAATTTTATGATAATTTTCTGGTTCTGTTTTATTTTTAATTTTGGTCATTCAATATAAATACATGACCTTCAACACTGAGCATTTTTTCTATATTTTTTTAACATTATTTTTATTTCTCAATATTATCTGTTCTTACATCTAGAGGCAAGCACATTAGGTTTCTTGAACTTTGGATAACATCTCACATTTCTCATTTTTATCTTTTTATTTGGCTTTTAACAAATTTTCTCAATTTTATTTTTAGCAACATTTTTATTTCTAACTATATATATTTAACATTTATGTTTATTATATGTATCTATGCATATATGTGGATATATTTGTATATTAGTGTGTGTTTATGTGTGTATATGTTATATGTCTGATAAATTTCCCAAGTGTAAAAATTAGTTTAGGGACCCATGACTTGAAACATGCATGGATAAATTATATTGCATACATCCTACATACACATATTAACACATATCAAGTTTAAGAAATTAATGCCTTGTGAAAAATGAGATAAAGCAAAATTAGATAAAATATTCAAAGAGTGCATTATCTAAATACATATAAATAAAATAATCACATTGCTGAAAATAATGAAAGAAAATAAAATGGTTTCTGTCAATAAAAGTAAAAATTTTAATAAATAAATAAAAATCTTTTCATAGTCCAATGATGCAACTATCTCTATGGTCCAAATAACAAAATGCACCTGAAAACATATGTTAATTTGTAGTCAGTAAATTTGCCACTGTTGAATTAAAATTAGCACAATCCATTGTTAAGAAATTTCTGAGAACAATTTTTAAGTAATTGTGGTCATTGTGTTTCATTTTGCTTGGAAGTTATAAAAGCATATTACAGATAGCCATAGTTTAGTTTGCCTATGATTGTTTTTTTTATCAATTCAGTTTTTAAGTTTTAAGTCATTTTATACATTCAGTCTATGTTTTGCAAACATTAATTCTTATTTTTTCCATGCAATTTCTGCCTTTTCACCCTATCTTTTTATTTATTTTTATTTTTTATTTTATTCTTTATTGTTGAAAGTATTACATATGCCACCTTTTTCCCCCCCATTGACCCCCTCCAGCTGTCCCCTGCCCCAGGCCCTCACCAACCCATTGTTTCTGTCCATACAAGGTCCTTGGTTGATTACCTCCCACCCACCCACCCTCCCCTGCCTTCCCTCCAAGATTCAGCACTCTGTTCCATGCTTCCAGTCTCTGGGCCCACTCCATTCATCAGTTTATTTTGTTACTTAGATTCCACATATGAGATCATGTGATATTTGTCTTTCTCTGACTGACTTATTTCACTTAGCATGATACTCTTCAGGTCCCTCAATGCTGTCTCAAAGGGCAAGAGATTCTTCTTTTTTACTGCCTCAAAGTATTCCATGGTATAAATGTACTACAGTTTCTTTATTATTCACTCATCTACTGATGGGCACTTGGGCTGTTTCCAGATATTAGCTATTGTAAATTGTGGTAATATAAACGTAGGGGTGCATACATCCTTTCTGATTGGTGTTTTGGGTTTCTTAGGATATATTCCTAGAAGTGGGATTACTAGGTCAAATGGCAGTTCCATATTTAATTTTTTTGAGGAAACTCCATACCGTTTTCCATAGTGGCTGCACCAGTCTGCATTTCCACCATCAGTATACTAGGGTTCCCTTTTCTCCACAATCTCACCAGCACTTGTCATTTGTTGAATTATTGATGGTAGCCATTCTGACAGGTGTGAGGTGATACCTCATTGTCATTTTAATTTGCATCTCTCAAATGATTTGTGACTTTGAGCATTTTTTCATATGTCTCTTGGCCATCTGCATGTCCTCTTTGGAGAAGTGTCTATTTAGGTCCTTTGCCCATTTTTAAATTGGATTGTTTGTCTTTCTGTCTGTGGATTCATTCTTCGACTCCAGCAGACAAAGAATCCGGGTTCCAGTCCAAAACTTCCGTATCAACATCAGGCTAGTTGTATTCCATTAGTCCACTGTGTGGGGTCACATGGCCATAAGCCATGTGGGCTAGGGTAAAGTGTAAGAGCACACCCCTCCCCACACAATACGAGTGCAAAGAGAGTAAGAGGGCCTCGAAGGGCAAGGGAGAGAACTCCCTTTGTTTAGGAGTTCATGTACTTCAGATTTTGTGCCCTTGTAGTGGCCACACCTGTTCTGGTGAATAGCCTGTTCCCAGCTGTGACTGACATAAAATCACCTTCTCTTTTTCACCCAGACTTTACTGGTCATGCTTATAATATTTGGCTATCCAGTTAATTAATAACTGGATTAATCATAACAATATCACTACTATGGCTTTAATTACATATTAATTATTTACTTTTCAATGTATTTCATGTGCAAAGCACTGCTGTATTTGTTATTCAGCTTTAAAATGAGAAATAAATCATAATTACAATTTTGTATTCTTGTTCTTCTAATTAATTTTCAATTTTCCTTTAAAAGAACAAGGAGAATCTGGAACAATGATTCAATATAATGGACCTTCTAAAAGTAAATGTATCTTGTTTTAGTAAGCTTATTTGCTAATATTTTAAAAATATGTACTATAAATATTATAAAATTTGCTGTTTTAAATAATTTTAGTGTAAATTCCCTGGTATTAATTATCTTCACAATATTGTGCAATCATCACTACTATTTTCAAAACAAATTTATTACCTTAACAAAAACTCTGGAACAATTAATTAAAAATACAGAACACTAAAAGTTCCATGTTGTTCTTATGCAGGGACCATGCTAAGCTTCTCTGTATCATTCCAACTTTAGCACATGTGTGGTAAAAAGCAAACATATGTGGCTTTTCTCAAAATAATTTCCATGAAGAGATTTAGGAAATCCAGAAATGGAATGCTTATATTCCAGTGATAATGAATAATAAGTAAAATTTGGGTGGTGGTTGAGCCCTGTCCCTCTTATTCTGCATCTCACTGATTTCTGAATTGCTAAAATTCTTCACCCATCTTTATACTTCTGGGATTGGGTGGCACAAGCCTGAGATCTTAAAATGATGTAAAGCACCAATATATCAGGAGTATACTTTCTCAGTCACATGGGGTTTGGTGCCTTGGTTGATGTCATTGTTGTTATGGATGTGTGTTTGCCCCTTTTAAAAAATTTATTCATTATGCTTAAAGAGAAAATAGAATATATTGACTTTTTTTTTTTTACTTCAACCAAATATGTGAAATTATGGATAAAGTAGGAATTTGAGAATGTCTATGAGGGAGTTTCAAAATACAATATGTTTTTGTGCATTAAAATTAAAAACCAGATATGATAATAATAACAAATATAAATACAAATATAGAGTTAATGAAAAAATGGTGATTGAATTCATTCTATACATTTCTGATAAAAATGCATTGCCCAGCATTACTCCTATGGTTCTTTGAATCAATATGCAACAGCTCCATATTAAGTAAGAAATATAGAGATTAAAAATGGCAGCAGAGTAAGTGGATGCTGCACAAACATGTTCCCAACACCCAAATGGAATTACAACTAAAATACAGAAGAACTTCCTGAATAATCAACAGAAGACTTGCTGGAGAGAACCCTTATAACAAAGACCAAAAGTGGAGACTCCATAGAGACTGGTAGGAGGGGAGGAGGCGTGAAAGGGCAGGCTGGGCTCGGACAGACAGCAACTGAAGTCCCAAGAGATATCTCAGCTGTGGGGGGCTGCCACCGAGAACTCTGGGGTCTAATCCCCAAGCTGCCCGCCCCCCAGGAAAGAGCACTAGAACAGAGAAGGGTACCCACATAACATCTAGCTGTGCAAAGCAGCAGAGTTGCTGTCGGCTAGGCAGAGGCAGCTGGAAATTCAGGCACCCTCTTAAGGGGCCAATGCACAAAATTCCCTGTGGAGCCACCCATCCTGTGCACCAGCAGAGGAAGGGCTGAGTGGACAGGAGCTGAGTGAGCAGAAGCCAGGACTGGGGGCTCTGGGGTTAGAACTCAGAAGGCAGACACCCTGGTTTCCTGGGCTGAGTCATTCCCTCACTGCAGAGCCCATCTTCCTCAGGCAGGCATTAGCTGTACAGGTAGCTTTGCCTGGGGGGGAAGATCATGTCAACAATCTTCTCAGGTCACAGTGGAATGAAATTAGAAATCTACTGAAGTAAAAACACCTAAAAACATTCAAACACATGGGGGCTAAATAGTATATTAAATAATGAATGTGTTACCGATGAGATCAAGAAATAAATAAAAAACTTCCTGAAAACTAATGAAAATGAACACACAACAACCCAAAACCTGTCCTATTTTACCCCTAAAATTCCTGTTTCAATGCTCTGCTGGACTCAGCTCCACCATGGGATGGAAACTTGGGACTCTGGTTTTGCTTCTAGCTCTACCCAGCTGCACCTTTTCCAGGATTTTGGAAATGGGAGGAATATAATTTCACAAAAATAAGCTTGTCTACCACAAGCTTAAGGGAAATGGGACTTTGGAAACTGAGGAATATAATTTCACAAAAATAAGCCTGTCTACCACATCTCATCCTTCCATGTGGGCCTCCAGAAATGCTTATTCCAGCTGCTTCCAAGAACGCCACTCCCACTAGTGAAGGAGCAATTCCACCTATGCAATCCTCCAGTCACAGAAGGACATGGGGGCATTAATAAAAAGAGAAATGTCTTAGTCTGTGGGTATTACAGTATGGTACTGGAGGAAAGAGAAGAGGGAGAAATAGTCCCTTTGGTGGATTTGATCCTGCCTATAATTAAGCACTGAACATCCTCAACAACTTGCCGCCAGTCATCACAGAGGCTGGTCATTCACATCGCAGTGAAGAAAGATTAGTTCCCTTATCAGAGCTTTTTCTTTTCCTGCACTGTTTCTCCTCTTTTGTCATTTAGTGTTTCTCTTTCCTTCTTCTTTCTGCCAGTGTGATTTCCCTGCCTCCTCTTTTTTCTTTTTCTGTTTTTTAACTCACCAGGTCATTCCTCCAAATAAATTTCTTGTTTATATCCAAATTATTTTGCAGTTTAATCTGCTGTTTGTTCAAAATATATTTATGAATTTCTTGCCATTTTGCTAAAACTGTCCCCTCACTAATTTCATTTTTCTTACTCAGACTACTAAAGCCAAAATATCTTTTACTTCTGTATTTACAAAAATTAAATTTAACGTGTTGCCATCTTTTAATTTTTGCCTCACAAATAAGATAATTCTAGAACTGTTCTGTCTAAAGAATATAAACATTAAAATATACGTAGTAAACACAAATGATTGCATTTTGAACTGCTTCAGAGAACATCATTAACACCATCAGAAAGTTCCAGATTTAGCATGATAATCCTTTACTGTTCTCTTACCTAAAAATGCACATCTAAATAAGATTCATATTATATCTGCTGAATTATCTAAACTACTACAAATTCAATGATAATATCATAGAAATGCGATCATGGCAGAAACACAGCATTTGGATTAAGAAGAACTAGGTTTTTGTTCAGATCTTTCAGTTATTTGTTTAAAAGATCTTTCAAATTTAACCGTTTAAAGTACAATATAGGTTTACTAATAATAATACCATGTGCCTGACCTAAATAATTCAGTTAGCTTGAGAAATAACAAATACTATCTTTGAAATAATTGTATAAACTAGGGAAAACAATTATTGTAAATATTATTTTTAAATTTGGCAGTTATTGTAAATGGACAGAATTTTGGAAGAACAAGTGTATCAGTGAAAACATATGAAAAGTTCATTGAAATGAAATGGAATTCCGAACAAGAAAGTGTCTACAAAGAAATACTTTTTTCTATACTACCTAAGTTTCACTTGTCTCTTGTCATTTTCATTTTCTACTCTCACCCCGCAAAGAAAAAAAGAGATTTCAATTCATCTACTGATAATAAGAGCTCGTTGTGTCTAGTGAAATTCATTATTGCTTTGATTTTTATATAGTTCCTTTTGACTTGTTTGAGTTGTCATCCTCTTGTCATGTCCACTTTTTCCTGTAGTCTAGGTCACCCTGATCTGTACTTTGATTCAATATTCATTTCTTTGCTACTATGACACACTACATCATGACATGAGTGTCTATCATGAAGATAAAATATTTTTTTGTTGCTTTTAGGTGAGTTGATGTTTTTGATGCTGCATATACAAAAATAATGTACTGAAAAAGTATAAAATTAGTTTTGATTAAATAGAAAATTTAAATGAGAGCCAAGAAAATAAAAAAGCACCATAGCTAAGAGATGTAAATCTGTATTTTACTTGTGCTTAGTTTCCCTCAATGCTTATAAAAAATATTGCAGATTGTATTTTTCTAGGAATATGTGCATTTCATCCACGTTGTCCAGCTTGTTGGAATATTTTTCCACAGTATTTTTTCTGATCCTTTGTATTTCTGTGAGTTCATTTGTTACTTTGCCTCTTTTGTTTCTGATTTTGTTTATTTGGGTCATCTCTCTTTCTTTTTTGATGAGTCTGGCTAAAGGTTTATTAGATGTGTTTGTCTTTCCAAAGAATCAGCTCTTGGATTTGTTGATCTTTTGTATCATTCTGATCAATGGTACACACACGCACTTTCTGAGCAGCACTTCAAAACATATGAAGAAGTGGAAAATTGGGTCTCTGAATGGTTTGCCTCAAAACAAAAAAAAAATTCTATTGTGACAGTATCCACAAATTACCTGAAAGATGGAGGAAATCTGTAGCTATGGATGGACATTACTTTTAATAAAGCACTTTCGATGTTTCTCTTGAAATTATAGTGTTTTCTTTGATTATAAAATCTGCATTATTAACTGGTTCAACTAGTAAACATATTTAAAGACAAAAATCACATGATCATATCAATAGATGCAGAAAAAAGCTTTCGATGAAATCCAACACCCATTTTTGGTAAAAACTCTCAGCAAAGTTTTAATAGTGGGATCATACCGCAACATAATAAAGACCATATATGAAAAACCTGCAGCCAACATTATACTCAATGGGCAAAAGCTAAAACCATTTCCCCTAAGAACAGGAACAATACCAGAATATCTGCTTTCACCACTCTTATTCAACATAGCACTGGAAGGCCTAGCATAGCAATCAGACAAGAAGAAGAAATAAAAGGCATCCAAGTTGGAAAGGAGGAAACAAAAGTCTCATTATTCACAGTTGACATGATATTGTACATAGAAAACCCTATAGAATCCACCAAAAAAACAAACAAACAAACAAAAAAACAACAACTAGGTTTAATAAATGAATTTGTCAATATAACAGGATATAAAACTAACACCCAGAAATGGATGGCATTTTTATACATCAATAATAAATTCTCCTAAAGAGAAACTAATCAAATAATCCCACTTACCATTGCAACAAAAAAAAATAAGATAATTAATAATAACCTTAACCAATGAGGTAAAAGACCTGTACTTAAAAAAAGTATATTACATTGAAAAAAGAGACAGAGGAAGATATAAACAAATGGAAGAATATACTATGTTCATGAATTGGTAAAATCAACATCATTAAAATGTCCATACTACCCAAGGCAATCTAAACATTTAATACAATCCCTATTAAAATACCAATCACATATTGCACAGATCTAGAACAGATACTCCAAAAAATTTATATGGAACCATAAAAGACCCAAATAGCCACAGCAATCTTGAGATAGAAGAACAAAGTTGAGGAATCACAATAACAGATATCAAGTTATACTATAAAGCCCCTGTAATCAAAACAACCTGGTACTAGCACAAGAACAGGCATATAGATCAGTGGAACAGAACATAAACATTGAAATTGACCCAAGCCATTATGGTCAATTAATATTTGACAAAGGAGGCAAGAGCGTACAATGGAGTAAAGACAATCTCTTCATTACATGGTGTTGGGCAAAATGGACAGGTACATGGAAAAAAATGAAACCAGACCACCAACCTACACCATACGCAAGAATAAACTAAAAATGGATAAAAGACTTAAGTATAAGTTATGAAACCACAAAAATTTTAGAAGACACCATAGGCATCAAAATCTCAGACAACTCTCATAGCAATATGTAAATGGATACAACTACCAGGGCAACAGAAACTAAGGAGAAAAATAAACAAATTGGACTACATAAAAATAAAAAGCTTCTGCACAGCAAAAGAAACCATCAACAAAGTGAAAACAGAGCCCACTGCATAGGAGAGCACATTTGTCAATGATACATCCAATAAGGGGTTAATTTTCAAAACATATAAGGAAATCATACAAGTTAACAAACAGAAGACAAATGAATTCAATTTAAAAAAATGGGCAAAGTGTCTAAATAGACACTTTTCCAAAGTGGACACACAGAAGGCCAGGAGACATGAAACATGCTCAAAGTCACTAATCATCTGAGAGATGCAAATTAAAAGGACAATGAGGTATCACTTCACACCTGTCAGAATGGTTATCATCAACAAACCAACAAATGATGAGTGTTGGCGAGGATGTTGAGAAAGGGAACCTTAGTAAACTGCTGATGAGAATGCAGACTGTGGCAGCCACTGTGGAACATAGTTTGGAGTTTCCTCAAAAAATTAAATATGGAACTCCCATTTGACCCAGTGATCCCACTTCTAGGAATATATCCTAAGAAACCCGAAACACCAATCAGAAAGAATGTATGCACCCCTTTGTTCACAGCAGCACAATATACAATAGCTAAGATTTGGAAACAGCCTAAGTGCCCATTAATAGATGAGTGGATAAAAAAGCTGTGGTACATTTACACAGTGGAATGCTACATGGTGGTAAAACAGAAGGGACTCTTACCATTTGCAACAGCATAAGATGGATCTGGAGAGTATTATGCTAAGTGAAATAAGTCAGTCAGAGAAAGATAAGTATCACATGATCTCACTCATATGTGGAATCTAATGAACAAAATAAACTGATGAACAAAATAGATCCAGAACAAACTAATCAATTTTGGAGGGAGCTGGGTATATGGGGGTGAGGGGGAAGAGATTGACAGGGGAATTTATATGGATATATGTATAGCCCATGGACACAGACAATGTGTGGTGAGGGCTTGGAAGGGGTGGGTGTGAGTGGGAGGGGGCCAATGGGAGGAAAAATAAAAAACAAAACAAAGGGGACATCTGTAATACTTTCAACAATAAAGATAATTTAAAAAAGGAATATCGCATACCTACTATTTATGCATAGTGAATTTGCCCCAATTTGTTTATATTAATAAAAATTCGTTTATGTCTATCCTTTTTATCAGTGTGAGGCATGCATTAGTAATTCAACTTAATATAGGGTTTCCAGAATTCCAAGATACCTGCATGCCGTACCTTTATTGAGCAAGACAAATTAAAAGTGGTGTTACTGTTTGAGTCAACATGTTTTCGTATGATGTGATTTTTCTTGAGCTTGATTATCTGTCATTTTGTAACACAAAAAGTACTTATTTTCTGCTGAGCATGATATATTGCATTCGGATTTCTGGGAGAGTTTCAAAGATATTCATATGGACAAGGGGATTTTACAACTTCACATATCCCTATTGACACTGCAAATTATAAAGTATTCTAATTAGACAGTAATTGAGGTATAAAATGATATTCCAATGTTGCTTTAATTGAATAAAGCAATTTTAATTGCATTTTTAAATTCCAGTGATTTTGAGCATTTTTTTCAGATACTTATTGACTCTTGGTTTCTTACTTTGTAAATGGCACATATACATTTGTTTACCCACATTCTTTACCCAGTGAACCCACTTATAGTTTTGAAAACTTTGTTGTTAATTTGAAGACATAATTTGTATAGTCTAGGTTAATCCATTTTTGCTATTAAAAATTTTCCCAGCACATTTTTTTTAATCTTCACCCAAAGGTATGTTTTTCATTGATTCTAAAGAGAGAAGAAGGAAGAGGGAAAGGAAGAGACAGAAACATCAAATGTGAGAGTGAAACACCGATTGTTTGCCTTTCCTATACATCTCAATGGGAGATTGAACCCACAACCTGGGTATGTGATCTGACTAGAAATTGAAACCCAGACTCTTCTGTTATCTAACCAACTGAGCCACATCAGACTGGGCCCATTCCATTTAAGATGTATATAAATTCCATGCAATCTCCATTCCAGATTTTTATTTTGTTTTTGATAAACCTAAAAAAATACTCTAAAATGTATAAGAAATATAAGCACGCACACACACACACACAAAAAAAAACAACCTAATTAACTTTTAAAAATAATATAACAGTAAGGCATAGTACAGTATAAGTCATATGTTTTTAATTTTGGCATGACAGAGAACACACAGATAAACCAACTGGAAGAACAGAAAGCTTGAAACAGACCATGCATATGTCAGCATTTAATATATAATAAAGTGTTACAATAAATCATTGCAGAAAGATGGAGAGATTAAGTAGATTATGTCAGGGAAATTCACTTTCATATAGATAACAAGGAACTTAATCGAACATGACATACAAAACAAATGCTAGATGGATTGAATATCTATTTCTGAAGGTTAACCTATAAAGTTAATAAAGGAAAATTAAGAAAAACTTTATTGTGTCCTAGGGGCAAAAATAAACTTATTGGGTAACATTTTTATAGAACAAATGACAATGCAAGAATGGATAAAATTAGGTACATTAAAATTAAAGGTTTCTTTTTATGAAGGATATTTTATCATTTACAATTGTATTTACTATTGATACAGAATGCAAAATACATTTTAAAAAGTAATACCACGTATACAAACAAAAAACATACAGTTTAATATGTACAAGAATTTTATGTAAGGATAAACCCAATATTTTAAAGATTTTTCCTTTCCAAGTGATTTCTAGGTTCATTTTTGTCATTCACAATTTTGTGAGAAGGGGTCAAAAAGCCCTTTCTGAAGAAATTGTACCCAAGAATACAAAAGTACTCTACTTAAGAAGAAAAATAAAGATGGGGGATTGTCCCAACATTTATTAATATTGTAATAAAGCTTAAGTTGTTAAGACAGTATATGTTGGAACAGATAGTAAAATTGACTGATTCAATAGAGTGGAGGTCCTAGATATTATCCAGTATACATACAGACACTTGATTAATGAGGACAATGAGAGGGACCAGAACTTGAATGGAAAAAATTATTATAATTTTAAAAATATATGCTATTTTTATAGTACACATCAACTTATAAAACCACTTTGTTTGATAATTGGTAGATATAGCTGAGCAAAAATTCAATAACAAATGCAACTTGTCTGTGGCTCATCATTACTGTCTAATTATTAAATTGCTCTTATATCTCAGCCAACTGAGATACAAAATCTGTTTAAAGCTTGTTCTTTTAAATAGCCTTGAAAATTTGAGGAAAAGATTCAAGGTAGAGCTGATGAACTCTTACACTGTTTGGTTCTTCATTCAGATAAAACACAAAGCATAATCTACCATTTTTAATGTGGGTCATGTGTGTCAAAAGGACACAAACATTTTCAGGCTACTCTTGTGTGTGTGTGTGTGTGCGTGTGTGTGCGTGTGCACGTGCGGCTATCGCTAAATGAATCTTCTTTGGAAAATAAACCCTTATGTGACGAGACAAGTGACCCTTATACGTACTAGATAAATATGATGTATTAAGATTACATATTCCAGATCTCAAGAAGAGAATTGGAGGGCACAGTACAGAGTCCATGAAGAATTTAATAGCAGCAGCAGCAGAAGCTACCACCAAGAGTGAGAAGTGCCTTCTTAGAAAGATGCCATTGGAACAAAATCCATGTCCAATAAGACATAAGCCAAGAATGTGAACATTAGGGCAATCTGTAATAAAAGGACCCTCAAAAATGTCATGTGTGCTGGTAACATTAACAAAATGTGGCCCATTCACATGAGTGGCAACAGGAATCCTGGAAAATACACATTATTCAGTGCAGATACTTACTTAAAACAATGCACTGACTTGTCCTGTGTGCACACTTGGATTCTGTGTGGAATTTTGTACTATTAAGGAAACTCATAAGGCTATGGAATCATAAAAAAAAAGCCCTGTGAAAGGAGTTAAGGATTCTGCTTCCAAGCAGATGTTATCGCCAGAGAAATATTTAAAATGCGTTGAAAGTAATTTTAATTTTAAAATAGTTGCAAAGTGAAGAGGCATGCTTCCAAGTTGTCTGTAAAAGAACTATTAATAAACAAGCAACAGGCTGTGGTGCTTCATAAGATCTGTTCTTGACAAAGACCACTAACATGTTTAAAAACCTTCAGCGGGATGCTGCCAACTGAGACATAAGTGCAATGCAGTTATATTACCGAAAGGAGAGGTATGATTGGCAGCAACTATATCCACCTAGAAACCTGTGAGAAATGATTAGGACTTTAAAACTGAAGTCAAATACATTGTAATTGTCTCAGAAGGCACACCTGCTTTTAGCAAATGTACTTTGGTGTGTGTGTGTGTGTGTGTGTGTGTGTGTGTGTGTGTGTGTGTACAGACATGCATCTGGTTCTGGTCAAAATCATTTCTAACCAAATATGTCCATGGACTAATGGCATTGACATCATGGGGAGCTTGTTAGAAATGCAGAATTTCAGGCCCCATCCAAGAACCACTTAATCTGAAGCTACATTTTATCAGAATCCACAAATGATTTATATGCTTAAAGTTTGAAAAGTACTAGCTAACTATTTTTTTCAGAGACACACAGACATCACCTACTGCACACATGCCCATTAAATAAGCTCTTTGCATAAGCCCCTTTATCTAGTATTATGGGGAGATCAAAGACAATGTAGGTATATATAAGTATCTTTGAAGAGGGGAACACAAGTCAACATCTACTTCATAAGGAAAAAAAGGTGACTGTGTATAGCATCTCACAAAGTAATGATTTAGTAGTGGTCAGAGCCTTTTTAGCAGTGTGTCAACCCTATTTGTTATTCAATACACATTGATTTATCACAAGGTTGCTGAAATAATAGAAAGCAGTATAAATAAAAGTGTTTTGTAAATTGTGATGTTCCATTGAAACAGAAACTATAAGTAGACTCATCATCCCAAGGACATAAGTCCAAATTGTTATCTGTTCCTCGCTCTCATATTGTTTTATAATAAATCCACTGATTCTGAAAAACATGAGGATTTTTATCCCTGAAATGTTTTGGCAATCTACTCCTTTTTATCTTTGATCATTATTATGAGTGCTTAAAGTTAATCCCATTATCTTTTCCAGGATATTCCTAATGTTTCTCCTCTCATTCATGAACAATGCTGTCTTTGGTTACCTTCCTAGAAATGGAATAGTCATTTCACTCATTGAAATATAACTCTCTCATGTCTTTTCTTTGCCCATAGGATAAAGTTCCTAAGATTGCCTTTTACAAGGTCCTTGAGAATATAATTAGTTTATCTTTTAAGCCTTATTTGCTGCAGCCATCCTTTTTGTTCTCCACTCCAGCCACACCTATGCTCCCTTCATCATTCTATTTTGTTAACTTCAGTAAGTTAACAAGCCCATGTGTGTTTGTTGGGTAGGGTGGCAGCCTTTTAGCCAATGATAATGTATGATATTAAAACAGAGCTGAGCAAACCGTAAGATAATATTGTGTTAATTGTGTATTAACTTATCTTTAATAAATTATCTTATTACCTAGTCATAAGACTCACATAGCATTCTAGTCATCAACTTATACAGATGTCTTAAAAAACTTTTGCAATATTTTTTTCTGCCTAGTTAGCCATTTATACCCGCCAATCAACCTAGAATATATACAAAGAGTAATTTCATGAAAGGTAGAGCCTTCACAAGAATGGTAAATAGTTTTGGTGTCTAATGTGTAACATTATAGAGGTTCATGAATTTATTGAATTCAGCATTTGTGCATAGAGAATATTTTCAAAAAAGATTACATATTCTATTTTTTATCAGGGTACACATATTGGACACCTTACATATTAATATGCAACTATAATGCCATTCCTAATTCTAAGCACTATGGTAAAACAGTGAAAAAACACACACAGAAACATCAAATCACTGCCCCTCTGGCTGGTGAAATGATAATCAAGCTAAATAAGTATAACGATTATCTAGTGTCATACTCAATTATGCAAAAAACAACTTAAAATATTTATTATTCCACAATTTCTGTAGGTTTCAAGTCCAGGTGCAGCTATTCAAGGTGTTTCCAGTTCAGGGTCTCTCATAAGGTGCTATCCACCTGGCATTCATAGCTGCTGTCACAAGAACCAAGAGTTCCACTAATATGACTCCCTCACATGACTATTGGCTCTTGGCTAGAGGCATTATTCCTTGCCCTAGGGTCACTCACAAAACAGCAGCTTGCTTTTCCAAAAGTGAGAAGTGGAAGCCACCATCTTTCTGAGACTTAATTTCAGAAGTGGCATCTCATCGCTTGTCATATTGTAGTTGTTAGAAGTGAGTCAATAAGTACTGCTCACCCTTAAAGGACAGAAGATTACACAAGGGCATGAGGTGAGGCTCATTGGGGGTCATTTTAGAGGCTGCTTCCTGCAGTAAGTAAATAAATAGTGATAGGGCCTAAGAAAAAAAAGTAATGCAGAGGAGATACGTTTCAGGAGAAAACGTTGAAATTTTAGATAGGATGAGCAAGTTGCACTGACAATGACTTTGGGAAAATTAGGGGTGGAGGAGTGACAAATGTGAATATATAAGGCAAGCCCATTGCAGCCTGAGAAAATGGCAAATAAAGAGATCATGACATGTAAAAAGTTAGTAGCAAGAAAATTAAAATTGGCACATACTGAGAAAGTTAAAATTGTCCCTCCTATTCATTAGGATAGGGTATCAGACAAGATCAGCTCCAACATGAAATCATGTATCAATGAGGATATGCTGCTGCTTTAAAGCATCAAAACAACCCCCTTCTCTAGTGACTACTGACCACTTAATCACTAAAAAACTTTGTCATCTGAAAGTCATACCACCAGAAACTTTGTGGTTTGCTAGCATATCACTAAGAATAAAACATGCCACAACTACCTACGTATGTAAGTCATTTTGATACAGAGCAGCAGCATCAATTTTTATAGTTCCCATGGAAACAAGGTTCTGGATCCACTTTCCAATTCAGACCTCATAGTGGCAACCCCTTTACACAAAGCCCAGGGTTGTTTTCAGCCTATCAAAACCTGCTTCATTTAGATTTCACCTAAATGTCACTTGTCCCAAATCCTATAATACTTTTCCTTTGTGGAGACTTCTCATAGTTCCTCCTGTGTACAGTCTTTCTCTCTGAAATATGTCCATGAACCTGGCTTTTTGGGGATTACAGTCTTGTCCCTATTGACTTTACATTGATTGGGCTGGAAAAAAAAGGTGTGTCCAGAGAATGAATGGGAGACAGTGGTAGAGTAGGACAGAGATATGCATTTTCCCTCCTTCAGAATAATAAAGGAGTTACTCAAATGGAGGGTATTTGTATATTGCTGACATTACATAGCTAATGTCACTTAATATCATTGGAGACAATGGTCAAGATAACTGAAGAGCATGGTTGGAGATATTTATATGGGTAACAGGACAGGAAGTAAATTGTCTGCTTTGGATACAGAGTGGGATTGATAATAAATTAATGTGCTATTTTCTTTCTCAGGGAAGATTATACACTGACCTCTTTGGGAACCTAAGAGTAGGATAACCAGGATAGACTTATGTTATTTTTTTTCTAAAGAGGATAACTAAACTCTGGATGACCCAAATTTATAACCAGTAGGAAAAATAATTCAGTACTGAGTATGGATGAGGCATAAATATTCAATATGAGACATATTTTTGATAGCTTGTCTTTGCTCTGGTTTCCTGATTGGGTGGATCTAATCTATAACTGACTAAGCAGACCAACTATCCCACGTACCCTCTATTGGAATCAAGCAACAGTTTGGATAAGGGTGTCTATAGAGGAAATAAGACTTTTTCTCAAGAGCTCTATTTCAAAGTTTAATCTTTTTGTGGGTGAAATGGGGCAGAGCATTTTATCAAGTCCATTTGGAAGCATACTTTACTCACATCCTCCAACCAAAAACCAATAATGCCTTGTTTCATAATTATTATTCCATGTATTTGGTTCCTGTTTCTACCTCTAAATTATTTTGAATTTATGTGGGAAGCACATTATGGATTGACACTATAAAGCCCCAACAGTATGCTCTAGCTACTCTGATTTTTCTGTTCCCTGTCTTATCTAAACATCTGGAAAATATTATCTACGTTCACAACTTCCACTCTCTCATTTCTCTAGCAATATATACCAATCCAGTTTTTATTATAAATCTCTACTGGATATTTTTAAGTTTACAATTATCTTCATGTTGCTAAATTTTCTCACCCAAACTGTCAGCATTGACCATTGTCTTCATCATATGCTTTATTTTCTTAGCTTCTATACACCTCACCAACATATCTGTTCCTTTTATTAATGTTTTACCATTACCCAGCCTCTAAAATCTAAAAACCAATGACCTGCCCTGGCCAGGTAGTTCAGTTGGGTGTTGTCCGGTACACCAAAAGCTTGCAGGTTCAGTTCCTGGTCAAGGCACTTACCTAGGTTGTGGGCTTGATCCCATGTGGAGATGCATAAAGGAAACAAACCATTGATATTTCTCTTTCTCTCTCAAATCAATAAAAACATATCCTCAGGTAAGGATATGCAAATATAATAAAAGAGTAATATGCAAATTGACCATCACTCCAAGACACAAGATGGCTGCCCCCATGTGGTCAAAGATGGCTGCTCCCATGTGGACACAAGATGGCCTGCAGGGGAGGGCAGTTGTGGGCACTTAGGAGTGATCAGGCCAGCAGAGGAGGGCAGTTGGGGGTGACCAGGTTGACAGAGGAGGGCAGTTGGGGCAGACCAGGCCAGCAAGGGAGGGCAGTTGGGGGGGATCCAGGCCTGCAAGGGAGGGCAGTTGTGGGCAATCAAGCCAGCAGGGAGGGCAGTTAGGGGTGACAGGGCCAGCAGAGAGGGGCAGTTGGGGGAGACCAGGCCAGCAGGGGAGGGCAGTTGGGGCGGGGACCCAGGCCCTCAGGGGAGGGCAGTTGGAGGGAGAACAGGCCTGTAGGGGAGGACAGTTGGGGGTGGCCAGACTGGCAGAGGATGGCAGTTAGGGGTGACCAGGCCAGCAGGGGAGGGCAGTTAGGGGCAATCGGGCCAGCCTGGGAGCAGTTAGGCATCTATCAGGCTGGCAGAGGAGTGATTAGGGGTGATCAGGCTGGCAGGCAGAAGCAGTTATGGGCAATCAGGCAGAGGCAGGTGAGCAGTTTGGAGCCAGCAATGCTGGATTGTGAGAGGGATGTCCAACCACCCGTTTAGGCCCGATCCCAGTGGGATCGTGCCTAAATGGGTGGTTGGACATCCCTCAAGGGGTCCCCAAGCCCCCCTCCCATGCACAAATTTCATGCACCGGGCCTCTAATATATATATATACATATATATATAAAATAAAATTTGATGACTTGAGGTTTGGTTCTCAGTCTTTATTTTCTTCTGTATGCCCCAGATAGCCTTCTCTAGTCTTATGTTCTAAATCTTAAAAGTAATTTACACTCACACACATACACACACACTCCCTAAGATTGTTTCCAGACATGTTTCATAAGCTCCATCTGTCCTAAAGTCAATTAAACATCTACTTGCCACTTTTATCTAGACAACTAACAAGTAGCTCAGTTTTATGGTTTTCAAAATTGACTATCTTCACCCTCCCAAAAGCTGTTCATATTTCAGTGTTTCCTTTCATATTACATGGCATACACTCAGACCTTCCATTCCAAACTTAAAAGTCATTCTTTGTGACTGGCCTTATGACTCACCACCCTGACACACCCCTAATCCATGTGCAGATATTCTATAAATTCCTTTCAAACTGCCATCATCTCTGCCTTGAAAAACGCAACGAACACCTATCAGAGCTCTCTCCAATGATTCTTATTTCCTTCCAGACAGTTCTACTCAATAAACTTAAATTTTTTCTGATCTAACATGATCATATTTATATTCAGATGATAACTCTTTAAGGTTCCCCCTTTTACCTTATAATCCATTTTTCATAAATTAAAGTTATCTTTTTAAAAAGGGAAATAAGTCTTGCTATTCTCTTCCTAAAATCATCCCATTACTGCTAATTACTAATGGATATTTAATGATAATTTTATCATTGGAGTTACAGTTCTTCAAAATAGGACCCAACTTACTTCCATCCTCAGTTTTATCCAATACTCAGTCTCTAACCTATGCTCCAGCAACTACTTTCCATTGCTACCAGTAAGTTGGGTCTTTACTAATACTGTTTCTTAGAATCTCTGTCCCCCTACCTTAATAAGAAAAAATATAAACCAAGGATCTCAAGACCTAACTCAAAAGATAACTCTTCAGTAAAGCCTTCCTTTTCCTTTTTTTTTTTTACAGTGTAAAATTTTATATTTATTTATTTATTTCTGAAAAAGTAAAGTTTAATTTTAAAAAATCATGCACACAAAAACAACTTCTGGTTCATTTTAAACTCTCCCGCTGGGTCTTTCACAGGCAAGTCAGTTTCTCATTGAGTCCAGACCAGGTAGAGAAGCACCACAGTGGAGAGAGAGCCAGCCCCTCCCTCCTGAACCGGACAACAGCAACTGCAACTCAGACTTGAACAAATGTCCATGATCTGAGTGACTAAGCAGCAAAGTTGGCTTCCCAGGTGTTTCAGAAGGTCAGTTTCTTCGTCAGCAGATAAACTCTGGAATCCACTTCAAATCCCTGCACATTGTTGGCATTACCCTGCAGCCTCAAGAGCAGGCCCACATAGGACACGTAGGCAGAGAGACGTGTTGGTGCTTCAGTAAAAGTTTCGTCTCCCTCAACCCTGTACACTTTTCCATACATTACTTACTCAAATTGGTCATCCCTGGAAGGTCCATCATTTGTGGGGTTATAGTCACCATCATACAAGGTACCATCTTCATACAAGGTACTGTATGACCAACTGGAACTTGTCACCCATATCTACAGGATAAATCTAAATGTTTACATCTAAGATAAGGTCCATCTTGAAAGATTCACTCTCACAATGCAGTTGGGACACTCGGTCAAACTTCTTGCCCTCCGGGTCAATATCTTTCACATCAAAAATATCCTCAATTTTTTGCCCAAACGATTTTCCTTTGGCTTGTTTTGACACCATGTGTGTTTTTCATGGGTGTCTTGCTGTTAGCATTATAAATGAAAGTTTATTTTCTAAAGTAAAAATTTTCTAGATGTAATTTACTTATAGGATATTTTTCCTTACATAATATTCTTCTACTATCTCCCCCCCCCCTTTTTTTATTTAAATATTAGGAGGCTTTTGGAAATTTTATAATGTAATCTTGATAGCTTTTAAATTTTAATTTTTTGGACTAAAATATGACTGTTATAGGTTCATTACATGTTACGCAATTTTACCATGAGATGAACTACCAATAAAAATTTTAGTTAACACTTTAGGACCAGCTTTTTGTCCAGTACAATTAATTTTTTAGAATATTCACTTATTTCAATTAGCCAATTTAAATTAGTCTGAAAACTTGACTATTATTTTACTGTCAAATTTAATACTCTAACAACAATGTTATTTTACCCTGTAAATATTAGTGGAAAGGATTATTTGCCTTCTTGAGTAGGCCCTGAGCATTCCTGGTACTAGGTTGGATTTAGGCATCAAAAACCCACTTCTCCACTCCACGGGTACAATACATCTCAAACAAGTCTAGTTGCAGTGAGAGGGCAGCTGCTGTTGGCCAAGTCTCTGTCTGTTACCAGGGTCCCGATTTGAGCTGTGCATGGGAAGCGAGGCAGCCATGGGGGCAGTAGACCTCCCTCAGAAGGGGTGAGGGTTCAGGCCCCTGCAAAGTTGGGGGGAGGTGAGGGTCTGTGCCCCACCTCTGTTGACCCCAAGTTCTCTCCTGTTGGCCCCTCTGCGACTGTGCCTGTCTTAGGTTGTTCCTTCCCTGAGGAATCTTACCCATCTCTGGCTAACCAAGTCAAATTTATTGAAAATATTTCTTTATTAACTTTTGGTCGAGAATATGTTTGTATATTTTCAGAAAACAACTTCAAGACCATGTGAATTCCTGCAACAGAGAGGAATTTACAGGACTACTCCAGCCATGAAGACAGAAGTGAAGCAGTCCAGAGATGGAAGACGCTGATGACGCCTTGCCATACTAGCAGTTAGCAGCTGTGCATCGCTGCAGTTTGCCCAGGACCAAACCAGAGAGGGTTGGACCTGCATTGCCACCATTTGTCCACCATTCAGAACTGAAATATCATTGCTGACATGTACACGTAAGGAAATGTTCGACATTGAAATTGGGACTCAAAAGAACTATTGGCCCAGAATGAAACTCACTACAGACTGATTCATTTGCCTCCCAGCATAACCATTATTGCTTGCCTCATTTTTGGTTCTTATAAGTGTATTTATTGTATCACATGATCTCACTCATCTAGGGGAAATAGTGAACAACATGAACTGATGAACAAAAACAGACCCGGAGACAGGAAAGCATCGATAAGACTGTCAAACCTCAGAGGGAAGGTAGGGGAGGGTGGGGGGAAGGGGGAGAGATCAACCAATGGACTTGTCTGCATGCATATAAGCCTAACCAGTGATCATGGACAACAGGGGGGTGGGGGCATATGTGGGGAGGGGTTTGGGATGGGAATAGGGGGATGAGGACAAATATGTGATACCTTAATCAATAAAGAAATTAAAAAAATATATATCCTCAAACAGAATGCCGGCCATGGTAAAAGGGCAATGTGAGTAGTACGGGAGGGAGGGGGAGACAGAGGGAAGGGAGGGACTGAGCGGGCAACCACGACTAGAAGTACGCGCACCCCCTCGCGTGGAGAAAACAAAGGGGAAAGGGGAAAAGGTAGTAAAATTTTATATTTAGAAATAGCCATCTGGCATCTGGACTCAGTTTAGATGATCCTAATTCTGTTGATTATAGTCTGGAGCCAAACATATGCCCTCTTCTCTCCATCAGGCCTGATCAGGGTGTTGACCTTGGTCACGTCAATATCATAGAGCTTCTTCACAGCTGGTTTCATCTGGTGCTTATTGGCATCCACAGTGAACACATGTGAGCTGTTGTCTTCTGTCCTCTTCATGGCTGACTTGGCAGTCAGAGAGAACTTAAGGATGGTACCGTGGTCATGCTTGTGTCTCCTGGGACTCTTTTCTGAGGATATTGAGGCTGCCTCCAGAGTCGCATTACCTTCTGCGTGGGAAGGTGAGTGATGTATGAATCTTCTTTATTTTTAATGGCTGAGGACACCTTTCTTCACTTTCTTTGCCTTCAAAACCTTTGTTGTAGCTTCAACTTGGGAAGGGGCAGGGGCTTCCTTCTTTGCTTTCATTGCCATCTTCATGGGAAAAATAACAAGCCTTCCTTTTCTCCTTAGGTCTTTTAGCATTTTTTTGTTGTTGATACCTTTCATAGCTCATACAATTTATAAACAGCTGAGTCTGTATGTACCTTTTCTATTTATTTTGGATCCCTTACATTTTAATACTGATCAATCTACATATCCCCAGGTCCTAGCAACGTGCCTGGTCAAAGGTGAGCATTTTAGAATTATTGATTAAATCACATCGAGATAATACTGATTATCAACTAATAAGTGGGTAATTTATTCTTGAGATTTTTGTGCTCATTGAATGTTATTGTCAACTCTTTTTTCATTTTTACATTTGGGGGTTTATATAATAATACAAATATTTTATCCAATACAAGTTAGACAACAACTATGATATTATTTTTCACAATGATTTTAGAATATATCCAATAGCATAGCTATCACTAGATTAGAGAACATTTGAAATAGTGCTATCTATTTCCTTTGTAGGCCAAATATGCTGAAATTTTGGAATTAGTCTCTTCTGCTTAGTATCATGACAAACATTACCAGGGAAGCCAAGCTACCCATGAATATGGCACAGATTACTCAGAATTCATGAAGCAAGCACATGCTATTGTTAATATTAATATCATTGTTATTAGTACCAATACAATTTCCAAACATGTCACTTAGCCTGCAGCATGTAGTTGAATAAACAGGCCTAGCATACTTTCCTTCCACTGACCACAAATGTCCCTAGTTCTGTATAGCATATACAGAAACTGCACATCTCTAACTCATTACCTAAATAAACTGACTTTACTTAAGAAACTGAGAGGAATATCTCCATAACACATGGCTGGTTAGCATTCATAGGTTACACGGTCATGACTTTGTTAATGAAATAAGACAAAATAAGAAAAACAAATCAATTATGCATTTATACCCGTTAAAAGTTTAATCATGGAAATTTGATGCTCTAGGGTGAGTCAAAAGAAAAGAGAAAATATGTACAGTTAGAAAGGTAAGATTTCCCCATGCATTAAATGGCCTGAGGGCTGTACTTACACTATGTCACTTAACTAGTCAGTCACCCATGAAGTGCCTTACTGCTTAAACATGTAAAGGTCTCAGTCTGTGTGGCACACAGCCTATTGCCAAACAACTCAGGTTTTTACTTTTACTTTCTACCGCTCATTGCTTCCTTTTTATTCCTTATTCTCTCTTATTTTTAATACAGTATATGTGACTTTATCCCTCTCCCCTAAAATATACACATAATTCCCCCAAAGTGATTTTCCGTAAGGCTTAGACAAATATAATATGTGAGAGATATTTTGAATATATTTTATGACATTTAGCTGAATTCTGAGAAAGTTAGAAAACTCTCCTCCACAAGGATTTCATTCAGCCCACTTTTAAACTTGATCCATAATTTGATCGAATGCTCTTGGGCACTATTAAATAGTAATAATGAACTTCACCTAAAGCCCTTAGTAATTTTGTTCCACATTTCCTTCTCTAATTATCTACTATTCCCTATTTATTATTACTTCATTCTCTGCCTTGAGGCTGCCTAAAAATACTAAGAATGATAAATTAAACAATACATTTGGTACCAAGTTAACCTGTGGGGAGGGTTATAATTTAATGGATTGTCTTCTGAATTAATTATTTATGAATTATTTAATTTCAGTTTCTAAACAAATTTCTTAGAATATGTGACAGAACTTTTAGGATATTTCTAATAAAATTATTATGACAATCACAGTTCCATCATTATTTTAGCTAAATTTTATGTTAACTTTATTATAAATATACAGATTAATTGATTATATTTTTACTAACAAGCATTGTCTTCTATAGCATTTAACAATATTTTCTTTAGTAGCTCACCAGTGCAGACATTAAATCACTGTCCTTTGGAAGCCAGTGCCTTTTCCCCCTTAAGTAACAATAGTCATTGACTTTTATATTAAGGTCTTAAGAGTCTCACTATAAATACAGTGTTTAGATCAATTACTACTTCAGAGAACATGATGGTTCTTCTTACACTAATTACTTACCCCATCAGTCTCATTAAAGTTCTGTGACAACCAATTTCTGTTTCTTTGAGCTAAAAATATCCTCATTTTATGTCATTTAGAAGAATTCACATTGTAAGATGGCCTCCATGCTCTTTGTGGAATGAAATTTAACCCATTTTGCACAATGATTTTTAGTTTTTCTGTTGGAGAGGCAGAACTCTTATGGAAGTTTTTTACAATGCTGATAAACAAAAACTTGTCACCCATTTATCAGCAGCAGCAGGACCAGAAAACCTGGAACAGCTCATCTGGTCTTAACCCCTGGAATTTTCCCAAATTAATTACCTACTACATCCAGCCCACAAAAGCCTTCTCAGATTTCATGTATGAATGGCTTCGGTGGTGATCCAAAGCTCTTTACAACCTCCTTTAATACCTTGAGCTGCTGGACAGCTGCTTTATGATGCTGTGAAAAGCTCAGTGACAGAAAGGACTTTTGTACCGAGTGTTAGGATATTATTCAGCTGCAAAGTCTTAATTTCAAAAGCATATCGAGTCTTTTAATATATGATTTTCTTTTGCATATTGTTTAACCTTAACAACAGAAGTAGACTAAGTTTATTATGTGCATTTAGTCAGGGACTAGTTTTACTGTTACACCCAGAATAATATATAGATCCTAAATGTCTCAAAATGCTGACAACTGCCTCAGAAAAAAATATTTAGGAAGGTAAAAGCATTTCAAAAGGAAAGTGGAACTCTCATATAGTACAAATAGGGAGTATAAACTGCTATAAGGACTTTAAAATACTATCTGAGATTACCTATAACATTTAAACATGCATGCACCCAAGTGACCTAGCAATTTCATAATTGTGTATGGCGGTTACACAAATGTGTTTACCCTCCTTCTTCAGCTGTACATTTGTGATTTGTGCACTCTTCCTGATGCCCATATGGCTTCAATTAAAACAGCAAAACATTTTAAGTTGACATATTGTAAACATATCCATGAAATGTTAATATCTATTTTTTTAAAAGTTCTTTATTGTTTAAAGTATTACATAAGTCTCCTTTTTCCTCCATTGACCTCTCCCAGGCCATCCCTACCCCTCCAGCACATGCCCTCACCCCCTACTGTCTGTGTCCATTGGTTATGCTCATATGCATGTATACAAGTCCTTTGGTTGATCTCTATCTATTTCAATTGTCCCTTAGCACTATCATTCCTTCAGTTATATACCTTACAGACTTCAACTTGATTAGTCTCTTTCCTCATTCAAAATGCCATAAATTATTTAAATTTTGGATTTGAAATAAGTTTTACAATTTTCTTTAATATGACTCAATTTGATCTTTGTGACCATTACTATTTTCCTAATGGAGAGTCTCCCCAATTCAAGCTTAAACAATTGAACTTCTTCAGATTGATCTTATGACATAAATTTCTAGTGCCCATCTTAGAGAGTTTTCCTGAGCCAGTTCTTTAAGAATTTGACATTTATGATTAAGTAGTTTCTTTAGGTACTTTGATTACCATTAAGAAAATCATTAAACTGCTAGAAGCCCAGTGCATGAAATTTGTGCACTTTGGGGAGTGGTCCCTCAGCCCAGCCTGCGCCCTCTCTCAGTATGGGACCCCTCGGGGGATGTCTGACTGCTGGCTTAGGCCAGGGGGGATCGGGCCTAAGCTAGCAGGCAGACATCCCTCTTGCAGTCCAGGGCTATCATAGTTCAGGACGCCTCACTCCTTACTGCCTGACTGCAGTGGAGGTTGGAGAGGCTTCTTCCATGGCCTCTGAGCTCAACAGCCATGAGCCCGGCTTCAGGCTGAGTGGTGCTCCGCCTGTGGGAACGCACTGACCATCAGGGGGCAGCTCCTGCATTGAGTGTCTGCCACCTGGAGATCAGTGCACATCATAACAACTGGTCATTCTGCTGTTTGGTTGATCTGCATATTAGGGTTTTATTATATAGACTAGAGGCCTAGTACACAAAATTCATGCATGGAGGAGGGGTCCCCTCAGACCAGCCTGCACCCTCTCCAATCTGGGACCCCAGGATCGGGCCTAAACCGGCAGTCAGACATCCCTCTCACAATCCTGGACTGCTAGCTCCTAATCACTCACCTGCCTGCCTGCCTGGTCACCCCTAACTGCCCCTCCCACCAGCCTGGTCACCTCTAACTGCCCCCAGCTGCTGGCCAGGTCACCCCCAACTGCCCCTTTCCTGCCAGCCTGGTCGTTCCTAACTGTCCCGCCCTGCTGGCCTGGTCACCCCTAACTAACCCCCTCTGTCAGCCTGGTAGCCCCCAACGCTCCCGCTGCCAGCATAATCACCCCCACCTGCCCCCCCCCCTGCTGGCCTGGTCATCGCACGCAGCCTGCTGTTCAGTTGTTTGGTCATCCTTCACTAACGCCCCTGCTGGCCTGGTCGCCCCACGCAACCTGCTGTTCAGTCATTTGGTTGTCCATCACTAACCCCCGTGCCGACCTGGTTGCCCCACGCAGCCTGCTTGTTCAGTTGTTTGGTCGTCCCTCACTAACGCCCCTGCCAGCCTGGGCGTAGGCAGCCATCTTGTGAGGGTGTGAGGGTTAATTTGCATATTACCTCTTTATTACATAGGATTTTTGCCTTTATAGGCCATACATTTTCTGACCTTTATAATTTCATTATTATTTACTCAGGTTTTCTTTTCAGAAAGATTTCCAACTTTTATACTTTATGGAAAATATGTTCTCATGACAGTTTCTTTCTTATTCTAAATGTTATTTCCCCCCCTGTATTTATCTAAACTTCAGCTATTCTACACTAGATCAACTGATTTCCCCTTCTTTTGTAGTATTTCTACCATTTTTACAGAATACAGAGTACATGATTAATTACAGGCTCACTTATTTGTAAATAGTCTAGCAATATTATGTGCCAGATTCTGAACACAATAGTAATATGCAGAGAAGTATAGAAAAGTTATATGCCCTGTTCTCCAGAATATAGGTAAAAGTGAGGATATAGATAAAAGTAAGAAAACATACCTAGAGCATACTAGAGTGCTAAACCTTGTAATATTTTTGAATAATATTCAAAGTGAATATAATCATTTCATATTAGCTATATAAAATTTCTTAGAAAGAGCATTGTGGGGTTCACAGAGGTGGCTATAGACTGAGTTAAGTAAGCAGGGATAAGAAGTTTTCCATTTTGAGCGTGAGGGATAGACTTTGAAGTAACAGAAGTTAGTATGTGCTATTATTTTCACATGTATTTGGTAAGGTTTTCATGATTATAGATTAACTAGAGGCCCGGTGCATAGAATTCATGCACAGGGGGGCCCTCAGCCCAACCTGCACCCTCTACAATCCAGGAGCTCTTAGCGGATGTCCTACTGATGGCTTAGGCCCACTCCCCGTGGTTCTCTGCTCTCTGCGGGCCTGGAGGTTTTGCTGCAGCCATGGAGATAAAGCCCCCATGCCCTGCTCTCCGCTTTCAGCCGGCTTCCCCATGCGCCATGTGAAAGAAGCCCCAATGCCCTGCAGTGTGCTCTGTCTGCCAGGCCTGGGGGGTTTGAGGACACCGACACACTAAGGAAGACCCCATGCCCTGCTGTCCAGGCTCTGTTTGCAGGGCCTGGGGCTTCCCTGCTGCCGAGGAAGCCTCCATGCCCTGCTCTCCCGGCTCTGACTGCCGTGTCTGGGGGCAGATCAAAAACCCCTCCGGAGGTGGATCCAGCTTCGCTGCTCCTGCCGACAGGCTGGACACTCCAGCAACGGAGCGGAGCAGACTGGGCGCCGCCATCTTGATCTTCTCAACAACAGCCGGATAGGCCACCCTGAGTCCCGCCCCCCAGCCTCCTGCTGGCCCAATCGTGGGCGTAGCAGAGTGATGCTTATTTGCATAGTACCCTTTTATTAGGTAGGATAGAGGCCTGGTGCATGAAATTCTTGCATGGAAAAGTGTGTGATTCAGCCCAGCCTGCACCCTCTCTAACCTGGGACCCCTCGAGGGCAGTCGGACTTCCCTCTCACAATCCAGGACTGCTGGCTCCCAACTGCTCACTTGCCTGCCTTCCTGATTGCCCCTAAATGCTTCTGCCTGTCAGCCTGATCACCACCTAACCACTCCCCTGCCAGCCTGATTGATGCCTACCTGCTCCCCTGCCAGCCTGTTTGCCCCTAACTGCCCTCCCCTGGAGGCCTAGTCACCCCTAACTGCCCTCCCCTGGAGGCCTGGTCCCCCCCAACTGCTATCCCCTGAAGGCCTGGGTTCCCCCCAACTGCCCTTCTCTGCAGGCCCAGTTGCCCCCAACTTCCCTCCTCTGCCAGCCTGGTCACCCCTAACTGCCCTTCCTTGCAGGCTTGATCGCCCCCAACTGTCCTCCATTGCAGGCCTGGTCCCTCCCAACTGCCCTCCCCTGCTGGCCATCTTGTGGTGGCCATCTTATGTCCACACGGGGCAGCCATCTTTGACCACATGGGGGCAGCCATCTTGTGTGTTGGAGTGATGGTCAATCTGCATATTACTCTTTTATTAGATAGGATAGAGGCCTGGTGCATGGGTGGGGACCAGCTGGTTTGCCCTGAAGGGTGTCCCAGATCAGGGTGGGGGTTCCCTTGGGGAATGGGGCAGCCTAGGCGAGGGGCCTGTGGTATTTTGCAGGCTGGCCACGCCCACCGGCGACCCAAGTGGAGGCCCTGGTATCTGGGATTTATTTATCTTCTATAATTAAAACTTTGTAGCCTGTAGCAGAGCCAAGCCTTCTGCTTGCTCTGTGGCAGCAGCCATTTCTGTTGGGATTTATTTATCTACTATAATTGAAACTTTGTAGCCTGGAGTGGAGGCCTAAGCCAGCCAGGGCTGCAGAAGCCTGGCTTCCTCCATCGCTGGGGGCAACTCTAGCCTCTTGCTTGCTCCAGCTCCGTGGCTGCCACCATTTTTTTGGGATTTATTTATCTTCTATCATTGAAACTTTGTAGCATTGAGTGGAGGCCTAGGCCGACAAGGGCAGGCGGAAAGCTTGGCTTCCTCCATTGCTGGGAAAACCCAAGCCTCCTTCCTGCTTTACATGGCCGCAGCCATCTTAGTTGGGTTTATTTGCATATTCACTCCTGATTGGATGGTGGACGTGACTTGTGGGCATGGCTTGTGGATGTAGTGGAGGTATGGTCAATTTGCATATCACTCTTTTATTAGATAGGATTTCTTTATGTCAACATTTTTAAATCTCTCAGAATGTCTGGGGACATTTTCAATCATAATGGGTACTTAACAGATTTTTTTAAAGTATTAAATGGATTGTAGTGGTAATGAATGCAAATTTAGGAGTTGGCAATGTATATTGATGGTTTTCTAGCTTCATGCTCTGAAATTCCCTTAAATGGAGTTAATACTACTATATGCCAGAATATATGCTAATGCTGTTTTTTAGTAGTCATTTTGATATATTGTTTTACATTTCATTATATATGTAAATATGAATAAATATATAATATTGCAAAAATATAATTATCCTTAATTTGATCCAACTAAATAAGAAATTCTGTCAAGTAATTAATACTGAACCTAACAAGCAGCAAGTTCCCCCCAAAATTATCATTGTTAATATTTTTATGGTTGATTTGGCAATACATTTATTCTATGTTCTGTCTAGATTAGTGTTAAACTATAATTTTAGGATACAGTACCATACAGAAAGTGAGATTAGGAGTTTAAAACTTTAACCATTTTCTCTTTCTATTGTCCTGCCTAAACATTTTTTTTTAAACTAAAGCAAAGATTTTCTAATCCTTAAGCCTTAGCACAATTAGTGGAGATTAGATGCCAATGAGTGGTTGATACCAGTCAGAATAAACAGCATATGCTTTTAAATGATTTGTGAGCAAGACAAATGTATAAGCCCCAACAGTAGGTGAAATCTTTTTAAAGAATGTTTGATTTTTTATAAATTAGTAATCCACACATGTAACCTATATGTTCATGTTGACTAATGTCACCCCAATAAAATAAAATAAAAAAATTCATATGTTGAAAACCTCAGAATGTGATAAATAAATAAATAAATAAATAAATAATGTTTGAAGATGAGGTATAAACTGCCTTTAAAATGCAGGAAAAAATTTAACAATGGAGGAAAGTAAGAGATAGATATCCTATTTTTATCTAAAATATTTAATTTATATTCCCCTGGGAGGAAAAGAGTAATTATTCAAGTAAGTCCTTATATTTTGTTTATGTTTCATTTAAATATGCATTGGAAATAGTAATGTCCTATTTTTTCTTTATTAAATTTATTGGGGTGAAATTGGTTAATAGGATAATATAGGTTTCAGGTGTGGATATCTATGTTACAAGATCTGTATATTGCAATGTGTGCCCACCACCCAAATTCAAATCTTCTTTTGTCACCATATATTAGGCCCCTATGTTTTAATATAACAATTTTATTGTGCTTATTAAATTTACCACTGTACTGAACATATTTTAAAAAACACATATATCACAAGAATATATTGAATTGATTTGAAAAATTGAAAAAACTCACTTTTAACAGAACTTAACTAAAGGGTTTGAATTTCTTTAAATGACTATGGTATTTGGGATCTCTAAGATAAATTTTTGAGTGAAAAGTATAAAAAATGAATCTCAGAGGGAAGGTGGGGGTGGGTGGGAAAAGATTAACCTCTGGACACAGACAATAGTGTGGTGAAAGCCTGGGGCTAGAAGGGGTCCGTTGGGGAGCAGGGGAGACGTCTGTAATACTTTCAACAATAAAAATACTTGTTTAAAAATCTGTTTCAACTCTATATTTGTTTTTACCAAAATGTAACAAACTGACGACATTTCTACGCAAAAATTAAAAAAAAAACTTTCAAATTAAGTAAATGTATATAAACAACCTTGAGGTAATAGAAATTTCAAAATGTCCATGCAGTTTTGCAGAGCACAATTTAAATTGGTTTTTACTAAAAAATAAGAAAATAGCAGTGTGGTGTTTGCAGATAACTATGCCTGAGTTGCTGCATTAATTTTGAAAAGATATTGATAATTGTTTTATGTTAATTGTGTTTTAAATAGCATCCATAAATATTATAGTTTTACATGTATTTATTATATAATAATCTAAAATTATTTTCAGTCATAGCCACCTGGCATGTAAATAATGCCCTACAATTTAAATCCATAGAAACAAATAATATTCCTACCTCTTTATTCATTTTTACTAGTAAGTAACATTGAGTCTACAAGAATAATAAAAGTTGTTAGTTTTCCCTCAAAGTTAAGTCAATTAACGTAAGTCAATTTAGTTTTTTTTTAGCAGTTGTTTTGATACATTATTTTGCATTCCATTTCTGACAAATGCAAATACTATGCATTTTCTTTAATTAATTTCCCTAAGTAGCAATAAAAATATTTTATAAGTATAAAGTGTACTATTAACACCAAATCAACAGAAAAGAGTATAGTTTATAAATGTGCTGTTAGGAACATAGAGAAATAATAAAATACAACTTTCTTATACAGTTAGTTCATTATATTAGAATCCTCTCTTTTTTAAAGCAAACAATTTCATTTCATTTAGAGAAGAAAATAAAACCTACTGTATTTTCTTACTCAAGTTCTGTGTTTTCACTATCATGTGTCAGTTACCTGACACATGCACACAAATAAAATGAATGACCCATTCAATTGACATTTTTCTCAACATGTATTATACTATTTTAAATGGGAAACTCATAGTCAGAGTAATATTGTCACATTGACATATTTTTACAACTGACATATCATGAGTATATAATTTATAGTAATCCATATTCCATTTGAATTTATTTTAAACATAGAAATGAATATTTTTTCTTTCTTACCTCTATATGTAGATATAGAAATACACATGACATAAGTACTTATGCTCCATGTGAGCATGATATAAAGTCAGATAAAACATAAATGTTAATTATATTCACACTAGAGGCCCGGTACTCGAAATTTGTGCACGGGGTGTGTGTCCCTCAGCCCAGCCTGCAACCTGTCCAATCTGGGACCCCTTGAGGGATGTCCAACTGCCCGTTTAGGCCCAATCCTATAGAATTCGGCCTAAATTGGCAGTCGGACATCCCTCTCACAATCCAGGACTGCTGGCTCCCAACTGCTCACCTGCCTGCCTTCCAGATTACCCCTCACCGCTTCTGCCTGCCAGCCTGATCACCCCCTAACCACTACCCTGCCAGCCTGATTGATGACTACCTGCTCCCCTGCCAGCCTGATTGCCCCTAACTGCCCTCCCCTGCAGGCCTGGTTCCCCCCAAATGCTCTCCCATGCAGGCCTGGGTCTCCCCCAACTGCCCTTTCCTGCAGGCCCAGTTGCCCCCAACTTCCCTCCTCTGCCACCTGGTCCCTCCCAACTGCCCTCCTCTGCTGGCCATCTTGTGGTGGCCATCTTGTGTCCACATGGGGGCAGCCAACTTTGACCACATGGGGGCAGCCATCTTGTGTGTTGGAGTGATGGTCAATTTGCATATTAGTCTTTTATTAGATAGGTTAGAGGCCTGTTGCACGGGTGGGGATGGGGGCCAGCTGGTTTGCCCTGAAGTGTGTCCTGGATCAGGGTGGGGGCTCCCTTGGAGCATGGGGCGGCCTGGGTGAGAGGTCTGTGGTAGTTTTCAGGCTGGCCACACCCCCCAGCAACCCAAGCGGAGGCCCTGGTATCTGGGATTTATTTATCTTCTATAATTGAAAGTTTGTAGCCTTGAGTGGAGCTAAGCCTCCTGCTTGCTCTGTGGCCACAGCCATTTTTGTTGGGATTTATTTATTTTCTATAATTGAAACTTTGTAGCAGAGGCCAAGGCAGTCCAGGGCTGCGGGAGCTTGACTTTCTTCCATCGCCGGGGGCAACCTAAGCCTTCTGCTCTCTCCAGCTCCATGGCTGCTGCCATTTTTGTTGGGATTTATTTATCTTCTATCTTTGAAACTTTGTAGCTTTGAGAGGAGGCCTAGGCGTGTGGAAAGCTTGGCTTCCTCCATTGCCTGGGAAATCTAAGCCTCTTGCTTGCTCTGTGGCCACAGCCATCTTGGTTGGGTAAATTTGCATACCCGCTTCTGATTGGCTGGTGGGTGTGGCTTTTGTGGCTTGTGGGTGTAGCAGAGTGGTGGTTAATTTGCATATTACTCTTTATTAGGTAGGATTGAGTTAAGTTGTGTGTATGTGCGTGTGACAGGAGGAGAGGTGAGTATATGTTTGTGTAAAATCTTTCACCATCTTAGAGACTAGGCATACCCTGATTTGTATCCAATCAAGTTTTAGCATTTATTAGTTGCCTCAAATAAGACATATACTATAAATTCCATTATTTTCAGTTGATTATTCTAAAAAATGAAGTCAATGTTCTTGTGAGGATAAATACAATCAAATACATAAAGTGCTATGTATGTAGTTGACCATGTCATTATTGCTCAGAAATAGTCATATATATGTTAAGTGTTAAAATCTATATCTGGATGCAATATAGAATATTTCAAATTGATATATATTTAGGCACTACACAAAAATAAAAATTAAATTTGCTTCAAAATAGTAATGATATATATAATTTTTTTTAAATTTATGATTTTTCATATATCTTACCTAATAATAGAGAAACATGTAAATTGACCGTACCTTCGCTACACCCACAGCCAATCAGAGTGAGTATTCAAATTAACTCAACCAAGATGGTGGCTAATTTGCCTACATACCTGGGTCCAGGGAACCTCCTTGGCACCCAGGTCACTCCCAGCCGGCCATCAGGCAGACGCTTTAGGCTTAGGAAGGGGCCGAGCCTGTGATCGGAGGGGTGGGGGTCCCCTTCCCAAGCCTAAAGCCTGGGGCGGAGGCTTTAGGCTTAGATAGGGGCCAAGCCTATGATCAGAGGTGCCGGAGGAAACCCCTTCCCAAGCTTAAAGCCTGGGGCAGAGGGTTTAGGCTTGGGAAGGGGCCGAGCCTGTGATCGGAGGTGCAGGGGTAGGAGGGAGGACCCCTTCCCAAGCCTAAAGCCTAGGGAGGAGGCTTTAGGTTTGGGAAGGGGCTGAGCTTGGGATCGGAGGAAAGGGGAAAATATCAATGGAAACGTATCCTCAGGTGAGGATAAAAAGAAAAATAAAGAAATGTCATATCCTATGAAAGACACATCTTAAAAATGCTTAAAGAAAGTTGTCATTTTTTCATGGTGAAGGGACTGGAGTCCATGTTGATGAAAATACCTGGCGGCTGCGGTGACTAGCAGTGGCTGCAGCATAGGTGTGATGGGGCAGGCGCCTTCCCCTGATCAGCCTGGTTGCCTCAAGCAAAGGGAGGCCAGACTTTGGCTTAGGTCTGCTTACAATGGGGAGCAAGCTTAAGCCATCCATAGGACATCCCCTGAGGGCTCCCAGTATGTGAGAGGGGGCAGGGTGGGCTGAGGGACCCCTCCCCAGTTCATGAATTTCGTGCACCAGGCCCCTAGTATATATATAATAAACCAAGATGTCATTGTTTTATGTAATTTTCATAGAGATATGGTCAATAAAATTTAAAAATTAAGATGTGTCAATTATATGGCTCAAAAATAGAGACAATATTTTGTTTGGAAAATTGTTTAATGTAGACTGTACTTTTTATATTATGCCCAAATTCTAACCTCCTTTTCTTTTGTTTTAAAATGTACATACAGAGAATTTCCATTTTTCTTTTTAGACCATTGAAGCATCATAAGTCAACAAACATGATATATTTTGAAAATCACAAACACACCTATTTTATGAGTCATGGTAGTTTGTCTATATTTGATACTATCCCCTGTGGCATTGTCATAATACTTGACTTTTAGAACACTCATGCAAATTACTTTTGTGTTGATGAAAGAATGGAGAACAAACCAAGGAAAGTGCACACATAATGATTCTAATTATTTTATATCTCAAATCTTTATAATGTTCACCATGTATTACCACCACCATGTAGTTCTAGTTCCCATTATATAATGCAGGTGGTAATTATATTAATGAGACAAATAGGTAGTTACAAATGTTCCTAGCTGAATTTCAGAGTCAGGTTTCTCTCCACTACTCCATACTCAAGAATTTGCAATCTAATTAGTAAAAAAAATATTGATACATAAACATGTATAATGCAAGCCTGGATATGATAAATTCCCAGTAGGAATCAAAAAGGTATTAAGAAGTTTGAGAGAATAGAGAAATTGCATATGGAGTGAGAACAAATTAACAACTAATTTTAATAATAAAAGTGAATGATTCTAAATAAGTTTTTCATTATCTATCTAAAAATATTTCAAACATTTACTAAAAATATTTCTTCTAAACATCCATATAGGCCAATTTTACCTCTAAAATTTAAGGCAACTTGTGGTTTCAGTCATACATATTTAGCTACTCACAGAATTTCCATTTCATATAATACATTTTCATTATGACATAACAAAGCTATGATCATTGTAGGGTCATTAGGAAATGCAGATGAGTATAAATAGAAAAAATTTAATACCACCCAAAATTCTATAGTAAATAAAAATCACAAAATAATAATCTCATGACTTTTAATATTTAACAGATTGAAGTAATTCTGTACTTCACAAAAATTGGATCTTAGTTTTAATGTTTGGCATTTATTTTGTCCAAATATTTTAAATATATTTTCCATATGATTTTAATGCCTGTACACATATATTAGGTACTATGTTTAAATTATCCACTTCTTAATTGGTTAATATTAAGTGATTGATAATATTTTGGTATATTAAACTAGTTAGAGCCCTTTCTTACTGTATGCAGGTAGGACAAGGTAATTTAAAACTACTTTACTTTCTAAAATAAGTAGTTTCCTCTTATCTACAGTTTTGTTTCCTGTGGTTTTAATTACCCACAGTCAACCATCTTGTAAAAATATTAAATGTTCCCAGCCATTGACATCATCTGCTCCTGACACCTGGCATTGGCATCATCATGGTTCAATGTTAAATTTTACATATGCCCTGTGATCCTGGAAATCAGTAAAGATTTAGAAATCTGTCTACAAGAAGAAATAAAAGGCATCTAAATTGGAAAAGAAGAAGTAAAATTTTCATTATTCGCAGATGGCATGATATTATACATAGAAAATCCTAAAGACTCCATCAAAAATTACTAGAATTAATAAATGAATATGCAATGTAGCAAGATACAAAATTAACAACCTGAAATCTATGGCTTTTTTATACACCAATAATGAATTCACAGAAAGAGAAACTAAAAAAAAAAAAAAAAAAAAAAAAAACCAAACAAAAAAACAATCCCATTTACCATTGCAACAAAAACATTAAGATACCTAGGAATAAATTTAACCAAGGAGGTAAAGGACCTGTACTCACAAAATTACAGCATGCTGAAAAAAGAGATATAGGAAGACATAAACAAATGGAAGAATATACAGTGTTCATGGATTGGTAGAATCAACAAAGCAACCTATATGTCCATACTACTCATACAATCCATATGTCCATACTACTCAAAGCAATCTATAGATTCATTGCAATCCCCATTAAAATACCAACAGCATACTTCAAAGACCTAGAACAAACTCTCCAAAAATTCATCAAATATAAAAAGACCCCGAATAGCTGCTGCAATCTTGAGAAAGAAGAACAAAGTTGGAGTGTTCACAATACCAGATATCAAACTATACTACAAAGCTGCTGTTCTCAAAACTGCCTGGTACTGGCACAAGAACAGACATATAGACCAATGGAACAGAACAGAGAACCCAGACATCGACTCAAGACATTATGCTCAATTAATATTTGACAAAAGAGGCAAGAGCATACAATGGAGTAAAGACAATCTCTTCATTACATGGTGTTGGAAAAAATGAACAGGTACATGGAAAAAAATGAAACTAGACCACCAACTTACACCATACACAAAAATAAACTCAGAATGAATAAAGGACTTAAACGTAAGATGGGAAACCATAAAAATCTTAGAAGAAGCTATAGGCAGCAAAATAGCAGACATTTGTTGTAGCAATATACAGCTCCTAGGGCATTGGAAACTATGGAGAAAATAGACAACTGGGTTTACATCAAAATAAAAAGCTTATGCACCGCAAAAGAAGCCATCAAAAAGACAACAAGAAAGCCCACTGCATGGGAGAACATATTTACCAATGTTATCTCCGATAAGGGTTTAATCTCCAAAATTTATAGGGAACTCATACAACTTAACAAAAGGAAGATAAACAATCCAATAAAAATAAATGGGCAAAGGGCCTAAACTTTTCAAAAGAGGACATACAGAAGGCCGAGAGACATATGAAAACATGCTCAAACTCACTAATCATCTCAGAGATCCAAATCAAAACAACAATGAGGTGCCATCTCACACCTGTTAGAATGGCTATCAAATTAACAAACGACAAGTGCTGGCGAGGATGCAAAGAAAAAGGAACCCTCGTGCACTCATGGTGGGAATGCAGACTGGTGCAGCCATTGTGGAGAACAGTATGGAGTTTCCTTTAAAAATTAAAAATAGAACTCCCATTTGACCCAGTGATCCCACTTCTAGGAATATATCCCAAGAAACTAGAACTACCAATCAGAAATGATATATGCACCCCTATGTTCATAGCAGCACAATTCACCATAGCTAAGATTTGGGAACAGCCTAAGTGCCCATCAACAGATGAGTGGATTAAAAATCAGTGGTACATCTATGCAATGGAATACTACGCTGCAGTAAAAAAGAAGGAACTCTTACCATTTGCAATAGCATGGATGGAACTGAAGAGCATTATGAAAGATAAATATCACATGATCTTACTCATTTGTGGAATATAATGAGCAACATAAACTGATAAACAAAAATAGAACCAGAGTCATAGAAGTATCAAACAGACTGTCCAACCTATGAGGGAAGTCAGGGGTGAGGGGGTAAGAGATCAACCAAGGGACTTGTATGCATGCATATGAGCATAACCAATGGAAACAGGCACTAGGGGTGTGAGCGCATGCGCTGGGGGAATGGGGGCACTGGGGAGAGATCAATGGGGGGAAAAGGAGACTTATGTAATACTTTAAAAAATAAAGATTTTAAAAAATCTGTCTACACTTTGTGTTCTGAAAAAGAACTTCCTGCAAAGAACCATCCTTCTTATATATCTTAAAGAGACTCTGGGGTGCCCTTCTTGTTTACCTATGATAAGGACAGACTTAGACCTTTAAAATTCCCTTCATTTCATATAAAATTAGCTGAATTGTTTGCCCCTACTAATCAATCAAAATAAAATGCTTGTTTACCAAGCTATGGTTAAGCTTCTCTACTTTCCCCAAACACTTGAATTTAGGTTTACTCTCAGCATACTAGTACATCACCTCCTGAAAATGGCCTTATCTTGGGATAAAACTCTTTCAGTGACTATCAGATTGTGCCACTCTTTCATCTAGCCCATTTCCCTACTCCTAGTTCTTTCTAGCTTTGTTACTCTTATCTATAAAAGAAAAACACTTCCATCTAACGCTGGAGAGGTTTACAGATCTGAAGGTCACAGCCCTCTCCCAACTGCAATTGTCTCTTTCCCATCCCTTGAAATGCATTTTGAATAGTCTCTCCTTACCTAGTCCAGATTCATTTTTGTTTTCCATCACATTTGAATGAGGTCAATATTGTTGACCAGCAAAATATCCATGTAGAGAGAATCATCAGTACTTTATGTACATTTTTGTTTCCAGTATAAAATTTTATTTAAAGAGTAAAATAAATAGATCAGTGGTTCCCAACATTGGGCACATACCCCACAGGGGGGCAATTTGGGAATGAGTAAATAACAGTAATTTTTTTGCACTTTTTATGGTTCCAGGGGCCTCATATACAGTATATAAATATATATATTGTGGCATTTCAGTTCTCTATTATGTTTTGAAACTTTATTTCCTATTATTTTCATATCAATTCATATTATTATTTTTTTAACAATTTCTTAGTGATTTCTTCCTCAGTACCTCAACTGTCCTTTTGTTCTTTTATTTTTCTCTTTGATGCCATGTTCGTTGGAAGCTTGTGTAGACCAAGTTAATGGCCTTTTAGGTTGCCTCCATGTGAATAAGAGTTCATTTTTTGAATAAGAATTATATGACACAGCGGGGGGGGATCAGAATTTTAGAGATGCTTAGGTGGAGCATGGCCAAAAAAAGGTTGGGAACCACTGACTTGATCAATGCCTTGAATAAATAAAAATGTATATCTATACTAATAAAAGGGTAATAAGCTAATTTGGCCGGGAGACCTTCTGGGAGACCTTCCGGACATGCTTCTGGACAAAGCCATGGTGGTGGGGCTGAGGCAGAGGTGATTAGGGGATATCAGGCCAGCAGGGGAGGGCAGTTGGGGGCTAGCAGGCCAGCAGGAGGGGCAGTTGGTGTTGAGCAGGCCAGTGGAGGGGGCAGTTGGGGGCAAGCAGACTGGCAGGGGGGCAGTTGGGGGCAAGCAGGCTGGCAGGGGTCGCAGTTGGGGATGAGCAGGCTGGCATGGGGGAGGGAAGTTGGGGACGAGCAGGCTGGCAGGGGGCGGCAGTTGGGGGCAAGCAGGCTGGTGGAGGGGGGAAGTTGTGGGTTATCAGGCCAGTGGGGGGGGCAGTTGGGGGTGATGAGGCCAGAAGGGGGGGCAGTTGGGGGTGATCAGGCCGGCAGGCAGAGTGGTTAGGGGCCGTCAGGCAGGCAGAAGGTGAGCAGTTAGGAGCCAGCAGTCCTGGATTGCGGGAGGGATGTCTGAACCAGCAGTTGGACATCTCCTGTGGGGTCCCAGATTGCAGAGGGTGCAGGCCAGGCTGAGGGACACAACCCCCCATGCATGAATTTCGTGCACCGGGCCATTAGTTATAAATAAAAGAATACAGAAAATAATGTATTATAATAAAATCATGACAAAGTTAAAATGTAATTAAGAAATTAAACAAGCTATATATAGGATCTAAAATAAAATAGGGGTAAGTTTGCTTAGGTCACTTTTTCTATGCTTTAAAGTAAAACTGTGATATTGTATCCAAATTTTTCTTAGCCATTACTCTTATTTTAAGATTAAATTTAGTCATTTATATTTCAACTAGAGGCCCAGTGCACAAAATTTATGCATGGGGGTGTGTGTCCCTCAGCCCAGCCTGCACCCTCTCCTACCAGGATCGGGCCTAAATGGGCAGTCGGACATCCCTCTCACAATCCAGGACTGCTGGCTCCCAACTGCTTGCCTGCCTGCCTTCCTGATTGCCCCTAACCACTTCTGCCTGCCAGCCTGATCACCCCCTAACCACTCCGCTGCCAGCCTGGTTGATGCCTAACTGCTCCCCTGCCAGCCTGGTCACCCCTAACTGCCCTCCCCTGCAGGCCTGGTCACCCTAACTGCCCTCCCCTGCAGGCTTGATCACCCCAACTGCCCTCCCTTGCAGGCCTGGTCCCTCCCAACTACCCTCCCCTGCTGGCCTGATCACCCCCAACTGCCCTCCACTGCTAGCCATCTTTTGGGAGCCATCTAGTGTCCATATGGGGGCAGCCATCTTTGACCACATGGGGGTAGCCATCTTGTGTGTTGCAGTGATGGCCAATTTGCATATTACTCTTTAATTAGATAGGAGACATTAAAATAATGTGAAAATTTGTAATTTTTTTAATGGTTCAGTTTTTTTTTTTTTTAAAACAGTCTTCTGAGTATGTTCTAATTACATATTTCCAGGAATCACACTTCTGTTCTTTATTGTATGTCCTCTATAAAATTTTGCTATGTTTTCAAGAGACTTGGATTATTTTAGTGCATTACTGATTTAGGAAAAGAGAATGGATATGATCAATTTCTACAAATGATAATATTTATATTATTAATTTGCTTAGCTTAATGTGGTAATCAGTATAGTCTTTGCTTTAGCACCCATAGATTCTAAAGCATAGTACTGTAATACAATAGGTTACAACTTAAAGGAAGAAGAAAAGCAAAGGCCAGTCACTGGGTAATGTTACAGGGGATATGCCTCAGAGAAAAGAATATTGCATTTCATGTTACTTTAACTTTACTACTGCACACTCTATACAAAATACTCACATGAGGGAGTATGTCTATGGCTCAGAAAAGCTACATTATGTTGTGAAATGACTTATAGATAGTTGGTCATACTCTAGACCAGAAGTTACTCTCATCAAATTTCTTTTCTTTACCTACAGAATATGTGATTTCAATTGTGTATTGTTTTCATATCTGAGTCTTATTACATTCTACAGTAATCAACATTTTAAAGTAATCTTGTATTCACATGTATTCCATAATTATTCATCTGCAAATGCTGAACATATAACATTCATCTTGTGAAAATATGTGAAATAAATTCCCTCTAAGTATAATGAGAATGCAAGTAAAGATCATGTAATGAAATATTTTACAGCCAAATTTAGAGCTGAATTATTTTTCAGGAAAACCTCACTGGCCCATCCACTGATGCTAAAGCAGGTACTGAACCCCACAGTGAAATCCATTCCTCCCATTACTTCCCCTTCACTCTTTTCTTGTTCTCAAGCTAGCAGAGCATGGTTTCATTTCCAGAGAACAAGAATCTTTTTCTAGGGAGCATTCTAAATTCCAGCAAGCCTCATCAGAAAACTGACAATCAATGAAGTGTGCACACATAAAAATCTCTAAAGAATTCTGATAAACTAGTGCATTTTTACAGCTTGCCTGTCTTCAGAGAAAAGCTTTACAAATGAAGCCAATTGCTTTCTCCACTGGGAGTTCTAGATGGTAGAGATCAAGGAAGAAGCTAATATTTACCATTTCACAAATTAAAGACTACATGGTAAGTTTAGTGTCAGACAACTTTAATTATTTTTCCCTGCTTTGTAGTTTGGACAGTTTAATCTGAATTTCCCTGCAGCTGACAACATGGAGTGAAAAAATCAGCGGAATGACAGCACTTAGTGAAGCAGATAATGTAGCTCAAAAATGCAGACTATTTTCTGGGATGCAAGACAATGCTTTGCATTCCTTTAGCCACTCAACTGAGTGAAAATTCCAATATACTCATCTAATGCAGAGAACAGTTTTCTGCACATTTGATTCAGATAGAAAAGATGTGAAAATATCTTGACATAAAATATCCTGTATCTGTTAAATTTATATTATTTACTGAAATTACAGTATATACAAAGAATCAGTGTGTATTTTGAATGCAAAATTCAGAAAACATAGTTTGTATGTTGCATATAATTTATGGACTTCTTTTTGTATTTCTATTATTTTTATCTTTATCTTGCATGGCTAATGTTATAGACACTTTAGGAAAGGGTATAAACAAAATCAGGATGTATGCTTCTGATGTTAAAAACAGATTTTTAAAAGCTTGCGAGTCGGATTGGATGATGTACCTTTCTCAGTTTAAAGGCCTAATTGTTCAGAAACCTTTCTGTTTCTACAGCAGAGGAAATTGCAAGAAGGGGCTTGGTTTGGAGTTTTTTCCTATTCTTTTCTAACAGACCCATCATGAGCCATGGACTAAATTAGTGCTTTGATTTCATCTTTGCAATTTTTTCAGCATATATTTTTCCTAACTCACAATATTTTTCTTGAGCCTCTTATGATTCTTTGAGGGTACTCAGATCTTATTGAATCTTTAGTAACTAATACAATGTAATCATTTCTGGATATCCCATTTATTTAATCATTCATTCATTCAGTCAGTCATTAATTCATTCATCAATCCATCAGGGAGTAGATAATTACTTATTAGCGATTGTCATGCTGTATATTAGACATTGAAAATTCAAATTTAAGTTAAATTTAGACATTGCCTTTGAGAAGCTTATTGTAAAGCAATTGCTATTCATCTGAAAGTCCTTATTGATTTACTTTCAGAACCTGTGATAGAGTCTTTAACAAAACTTACTACATTAGTTGGCTTTGCTGTAAATATCAGTGGCTTATGAAAAAATAAAGTTAGAGACTCTGTTGCCACTTCACATTGTGTTCTCATTTCAGGATTCAGACTGAAAAAGAAGGCTTCAGGGCCATGATGTTCATGTGGTAGAGGGTAAATTGCAACAGACTTGACAGAAACATATATGGTTTTCGAAGCTTCCTCTTGGAATTGGCCTATGTCATTTCCTCTCCTGTTTTACTAGCCAGAGAAAGAAAGCCATGTGGAAAAGCCTGACCATGGGGGGAGGGTAAAGTCTGTGGGTCATTAGGGAATACGCAGTAAGAAGGGATGAACCAACCCTCCAGAAATGAGAGTCAAGGACTGGGAGTAACCATGCAATCTATCAGTTTATAATTAGACAGTGATCAACAATTATTTTAACTATTTTAATTCATGGCATTTTATTCCTCCGGTAACTTTTAACCAAATTATTCAAACCAAACCTTCATAGTATGCATTATAAACATTACATTATTAGAAGACAAAAGAACTGCATTATAGCTTGTATTATGAAACAGCACATAAAAATTAGCAGAGAATAAGTTTTGGTATTTTGCCTGGGAATCAAATCTGCTACTACTACACATAGTCTCTCTATATTTAAAAGGATCATGACACATACCAAATTATGTGTAGCATGCTGCTATGTAAAATATTGCTAAGTAGCATGTCTAATTTTAAAGCAAAATATTTACTTAAATACACCTACATATATGAGTAACTATATTCAATGAAACTTAGAGTTTGTGTCTCAGAGAAACTTATCTTCTATATCCCTCTCAGCTAGTTAGAAGCCTAAGGATGAGAAAAATCATATGAACAGAGTGTTTTAGGTGAAATACAGCTGCAGGGCTGAAATTTCATTATGACTATATTCTATTTCCATCGCCCTACAGGAATACATATACTTAATTCATCAGAGCCCCCTTATTATCTCTGCAACACCCCCAATAGCCACATCCATCTCAAACCGATTAATATGGCCAGTTATAGCATTTACAAAGTGAGTCAGGCTTTGAAAGGGAATGGTGCTGGGAGCATACCCCGTATGCTTCTAAAACATGTACAAAAAACTGCACAGCGAGACTTTTCTCAAAAGAATAACAATAGTCTCTTTATACACCTAAAATAAGGAACCTATGTTCATGCTGATACAGTTAGGTGGATTCAATTCCCATTTATAAGGTGGTGTATTGATTTAAAGATGAAATATGTGAAAGTTCTCATTTGGAGTAAGTCATCTCCACTGCTTGCTATTTTAAAATAGCATACATTGTGCAGTCACTCAAAAACAATTCCAAATTAGTGTAGGAAAAATATTGCAATGTAGATAAAATGTTATATATGCTTCAATGTATACTCTCTTGACACTAACCTATTTATATATATTTTTATCTCTCCCTCTTTTGTTTCTTTTTTCTTTTCTATTTTCAAACATTAACAAAATAACATGTTCATCCTTCTAGTGAATGATTGTTAGGAAATAATACTTTCAGTTTACAAGCCCATTTATGACTTCAGGTTTTTCTTATGTTATTCGCTCAGTCTTGAATCACCTTCTCCATTTTTTATATGATACATGTTATTAAATTCATTTATTTTATTTTTTCTCTCTTCTCCCTGGATTTCCTCCTTGCTGTTAGTCTCCTTTGTCTTTTCCTATGTTGGTTCTTACATTGTATTATATAACAAAGTATTACTTTTGTAATTTTATCCATAATAGTAATACTAATAGCAATAGTAACAACTAATGTTCATGGAACATTTGCTTCCAACTTGGAGACTTCCAATGCCCTTTACATGTAGTGATTTACTGACTGCCCACAAAGGTAGAAACAATTATTAAACGCCCTTTACACAGCAGTGAGACAAAACAATGTTAAGTGACTTGCCCAGAACATCCATCTAGGATAAGGTGACCAGATGTCCTGCTTTTGGCGGGACAGTCCCGATTTTTAACAATTTGTCCCGCGTTCCGCGGTGTTTTAAAAAGTCCCGATTTTTGGAAAGAATGCACGACAAGCTAGGGAACGGTGGGAGAACGGGAAGGGAATATACGGTTTTCGGCGGCCATGTGGCTATTTAGCCAGGATATAAGTTTTATATTTTTTTTTTAATTTTATAATGTTAAACTTTAATAATAACAAATAATTGTTGAGAACTGATTATCGAGAACTGCTTATCAAAGTTCGCATTGTTGATCAGTTGTTAGAATTCAACCACCATTGTTTGGACTTAATGAACAATGGTATTTTTTGGGATTGGCAACGACAAAAACATTCTGTAACTGTCTCTCAGACGATACACATCGTACTGCGTGCTAGTAAGCTAGTTAAACAAATGATGTCATTACAAATCAGCTATTCAGATAATTTAGGTAAGTAATTTATTTATTTATTTCATAAATACATACATTTTCTTGAGTTTAGCAGACAGTACTCGTATTATTTATATTTTATAGTGGCGGCAAAAAGTCTAGTGCCGGCCTTGAAAGTGACACTTACGACTTACGTTACGGCAAATTCAGAGGAAAAATAATACAAGTTAGTATTGTTATTATTTAGAAAGAAATATAGGATTAAAATTAAAATAATTTTTAAAATATAGTTACTTTATAACAATCCAATTAATTTAATTTATAAACTAACAATAAAATATGTTCATGTAATTATGTACCTACTTACTGTGTTTTTAAGCAATATGTATATAATAATTTATAATATAATTTTAAATTATTTTTTTTAGATTTTTAACATAATGAGTAAGAAAAGAGGATGCAAATTCAACGATGATCTAAGAAGTGAATTTCCTTTTATTAAAAAAAACAAAAGCGATTACATGGTAAAATGTGAGAAATGTAATGGTGAATTTTCTATTTCGCACGGCGGGAAGAATGATATTTCAAAGCACTTGGAGACACAGAAACATAAAAGATATTTAAATACTGCTGCATCTTCCTCCAAAATATAGGAATTTTTTCGGAAAACAACTTATGGAGACGAAGAAAAGAAATTAGCATTAGCAGAAGGACTTATGTCTTTTCATGATATTAATCACAATCATTCCTTCAGATCTATGGACTGTACATCACAAGTTGTCAAAAACTTATTCAACAAAATATTTGCCTGTGCTAGAACAAAATCCGAGGCAATTGTGTGTAATGTGCTTTCCCCATATGCATTTTCAGAATTAAACAAAAATCTAGAAAAAATTAATTTTATATCCATATATTCTGATGCATCTAATCATAAGTATATAAAGTTATTCCAACCATTATTAGATTTTTTGATTCAGAAACTGGAATAAAAATTAGAATTTTAGATTTTGTTTCTTTGCCCGGCGAAACTTCTGAAATAATTTTCAGTTCCATTATTAATATTTTGGAAAAAAACAATTTAAAACATAAAATGATTGCATATTGTGCAGACAGCACGAATGCAAATTTTGGAGGATAAGCGAGAAGAGGTACAAATAATATTTTTTATAAATTAAACAAAAACCTTAATCAAAACATTATTGGTATTGGTTGTGCAGCGCACATAATACATAACGCCATTCAAACAGCTGCTGACTTGTTGCCCGTAGATGTGGAAACTATTGTTATTAAAATATATTCTTATTTCTATATATACACTGTGCACATTGAAATGCTTAAAGAATTTTGTGAAACTGTGGAAGTCGAATATCAGAAAATACTTGGATACAGTAAAACACGCTGGTTAGCTCTTTTGCCAGCTGTCGAAAGAATTTTGAAAATATACGATCCTTTGAAATCCTACTTTCTATCACAGGATAAATGTCCTAGAATTTTAGAAGAGTTTTTTGAAAAAGAATCTTCAAAAATTTGGCTAGAGTTTGTACACAATCAAACAGCGCTTTTTCAAAATGCTATAAAACTTATTGAAGGTGACAAAATTTCGGTAATCGAAGTAGCAAATGAAGTTAATTTAAAATTTCAGTGTCAAGAGCGGTTAGAAAATAATTTTCTTCCGTTAACTATCCGTAATGGTATAAGCCAGCTAGAAGAACAAGGTGCAATAAATCGTGCAGATATCATGAATCATGTCAAAAAGTTCTATAGTAACTGCATAGACTATTTAGAAGAGTGGACAGTACATTACAATGATATTGAACATTTTCATTGGGTTACATTAAAACAAGAACTTAATTGGAATGATTGTGCAAAACTCATTCGATCATATCACTCAAAATTTCCCAAATAGTAATATTTCCGAAAATGATCTTTTTAATGAGGTATCATTATTAAAAAAATATATATTGATAAGGAAAAGGTTAAATCTTGGGCATCAGTAAAAATCACAATAGAGAACAAATTGTTAGAAATATTTCATCATTTTGAAACAAACCATGTTCCATACAATAATGCACTAAAAATTGTGGAATACGCACTGTCCGTACCAGGAACTAATGCTGCGACTGAACGCGTTTTTTCTACGGTAAATAAAGTGTGGACATCAGAAAAATCACAATTAAGTGTTGAGACTTTGAAAGCCATTTTATGTGTGAAATATAATTTAACAAATTCTTGTGAAAATTTCATGACCTTTTAAACGACAGCAATCTACTAAAAAAATTCACTCAAATGAGAAATATGCCAAAGAATAAAATAATACTATACATAATTTTTATTTATTATATTTGCAAATTGTACTTATGTTGAAATTAAAAAAATATATTACAATACTATTTTTGCGTTCTATGAAAATTTTTGTTGCTCCATATAGACCAAATTTTTAATCAAGAACCCCCCCCCCCCCTCCCGGTCAATGGTGTCCCGCTTTACCAATGTTAAAATCTGGTCACCTTAATCTAGGATGAAGTGGGTCAGGGTTCAAACCAGGAAGCCTAACTACAAAGATAAGTCATAAAGCTCTATATGCATCTCATACCACACATTCCCTGTCTGAACAACATCTTAAGGCAGCTGGCTCCCAAATGTCGATTTCCAAATCAGTTAGCTCCATATTCACACACTTAACTCCTTACAAAAAATGTCTACTCACAAAATAGCTGAAATTCGGCAGGCTTAATACTAAATTAACTTATTTCCTTCTACAACAGGTCTTTTGGGGTGTTCCCCATCTCAGTTGCTCTGGTCATAGACGGGACTTTTTTTCACTCATTGTTTCCAATTCAAAACAAAAACAAGCTGTATCAATGTACTTCCCAAGTATATCGCAAATTATCCACATCTTTCTATCTCTATGACTACTACTACTCTCTTGCAGGGATATAAACTATCAACATTTATCTATGTTAAAATTATTTCATTTTCCACAATTCAACACAGAGTAATTTTTCAAAAATCTAAAACTGACTGTGTCCTTCTTGTGCTTAAAAACATTCAATGGTTGGTTCCTCACTGTCTATATAAAATCCAAAGATGTTAGTGTGGTGTAAAGCTTCTCTGAAATTTCTCTTGGCATATCCCAGTTCCTCAATGTCACACCACATTGAATAGCAGTCATGTGTTTCCTACTCTGCACATCTTGTTTCTTTCACCTGCCTTGCTTCCCTGTCATCAGCTGGATTGAGAGTAACATAAAAAAGTTTGAAAAGATAGAGCAAGCATTATATTCAGACTCAGATATTGCAGGGGTGTTGGAATTATCAGACGGAGCATGTAAAACAAGTATAACTCGACCTAGCTGGTTTAGCTCAGTGGATAGAGCGTCGGCCTGCGGAATGAAGGGTCCCAGGTTCGATTCTGGTCAAGGGCATGTACCTTGGTTGCGGGCACATCCCCAGTAGGGGGTGTGCAGGAAGCAGCTGATCGATGTTTCTCTCTCATTGATGTTTCTAACTCTCTAACCCTCTCCCTTCCTCTCTGTAAAAAATCAATAAAATATATTTTAAAAAATTATAAAAAAATAAAATAAATAAAACAAGTATAACTCATATGATAAATGTTCTAATATAAAAGTAGATAGCATACAAAAACAGATGGGCAATGTAGCAGAGAGATGGAACCAAAAGGAAATGCTAGAGATAAAAATATATATTGCACCAGAAATAAAAAATGCCTTTGATGGGCTTAGTAGTAGACAAGCCATAACTTTAGAAATAATATCTAAGCTTGAATACATCAATGGGAACTACCAAAAATAAGCCTGAAAAAATACAACAGAATATCTAAGAACTGTGGGTCAACTACAAATGGAGTGACATGCATATAATGGTGTTGTCAGTAAGGTAATCAAGAGAGAAAGGAAAAGAAATTAAAAAAATAATAATAATGCGAAGAATTTCCTCAAATAATGTCAGACAACAAACCATAGATACAAAATGATCAGAGAAAATGCAGCAGAATAAATGCCCAAAATACTGTGCTGGGCATATTGTACTATAGAGAATTAAAGATAAAGAAAAAAATCCTGACATAAGCAATATGAAAAAAACACTATACCTATAGAGGAGCATACACATTTTTATCAAGCTCACAAGGAACATTCACCTAGATAGATCACATTCTAGGTCACAAAACATATATTAACAAATAGAATAGAAACCATACAATGTCTAGTCTCAGACAATACAATTGAGCTAGAATTAATAACAGAAAGATAGGTGAAAAATCCCCATATACTTGGAGATCAAACAACACACTTCTAAATAACACATAAGTCAAGGAAGAAATATCAAGGGGAATTTTAAATTAATTAAAATGGAGACAATTTATCCAAACTTGTGGGATGCATTAAAAATAGTGCTTTATAGTATTGAATGTGTATGTTAAAAAAAGAGGAGAGATCTGAAAATTAATAATCTAAACTTCCAATTTAGTTATTTAGAAAAAGGAAGAGCAAACTAAATTCAAGTTAAGCAGAAGGAAACATAAAAATTGGAGCAAAAATTAATGAAATGGAAAATAAAAAATCAGTAGAGAAAAAAAAATCTGTTTCTTTGAAAATATAAACAATATTGTTAAGTCACTATCCAGGCTACATAAGAGACAGAGAGCAGACATAAATTACATATATCAGAAATAAAAAAGGAGAAATATGACATGTCCGATGGAAATTAAAAGAAATTAGTTAAATACTGTGTACAATTTTATGCCCATGGATTTGATAACCTGTGCAGGCCCTTAGAAAAGGGGCAGGGCAGGTGAAAATTAGCAAAGCCCCTCCCAGAAGCACCTCCATTAAACATCCGGTAGGTAGCATAGGTATTAAATGGGAACCAGGTAGTCCATGCCTCCCTGTGACATCACAATCCCCACTCAGGCCCTGCGCAGAAGCGGGAACTAAGGTTAACTATGAGGTGATCACAGCTTCATGGCTTCTGCGCCCTTGGGGGCAGGGCAGCAAGGCAACAAGGGAATGGACGGTTGGTAGGCATGTCCTCCCAGCATGTTCTCTGACATTCAAAGTATATCATATAAAAATGTAATGGCCAGATTGAAAATAATTAATAATGTGGTCAAGACAAAATCTTTTAAAAAATATATTTTATTGATTTTTTACAGAGAGGAAAGGAGAGGGAGAAGGATAGAAAGTTCAATGAGAGAGAAACATTGATTCAGCTGCCTCCTGCACACCCCCTACTGGGGATGTGCCCGCAACCAAGGTACATGCCCTTGACCGGAATCAAACCTGGGACCCTTTAGTCCGCAGGCCAACGCTCTATCCACTGAGCCAAACTGGTTAGGGCAAGACAAATCTTTAATGTTAAAACCGGTTTAAGTTTTAATTATCTTTAAATTGGGTATATTTGACAGCTTTTCCAAATGTAATATTTCAAGAATTTAACTGAGAGACAGCTTTGTGACACCCCGAGGGCCCTGAGGGGACACAAAGATTTACTCTCTCTTCCTAAAAAGAAATATCTTTGAACTAAATTAGACCAGTAAAATATACTTGAAACTGCATAAGGAAACTCTGCCAAATAAAAATTAATAGCAATATTCTATTTTAATACATATTCTTTGAATGTTACAGAAATTTCAGTCTACTTCAGAAAAAACTTACACAGATTCAAAGCCAAGTTCAAACAGGAAACTTTCAGTCAGGGAATAAGGGCAAGCATGATAATTCTGTGTCTGCCGGTGACACTCTGGGGTTTTACGTTTCTCTTATTAGTATTTATACATGGTTGTCAATGCTTTAATGTGCCGTCTGCAATAAGCCATGTGCCACAGGTTACATACAAATTGTTTGCTGTACTAGAAGTTTGTTGTCTCATTTTGAAACAAAGATTTTATCAATTGCGTTTTAAACAAAACTAGAACCATGCCACTTTTGGATTTTGCCATTGAACAGCCATTGCCTTACTTTGGTGCAGCTGGGGTGAGTTGTTCCTCTCCCATGCCTTCCTGACCCAGCAAAAAGCCTCACATTCACACCAGAAACACTATCCTCTCAACCCTGAGGCTCTAGAAGGACTCAATATTCTAATAGGCCATCTATTTTAGAAGCCTAAGGTTTATTGAAACCTGGACATAGTTCTTACAATACCCCATCTTAGGGGCACAAGAGCCTAATAGAGGGGGAGGACTAGTTCAGGACTTATAACTAGTAAATAGGGCAGCCAATTGTAAATTCCTATCCAGCCAATTGTCCCTAACCCTTATGCTTTACTTGCCCAGACTCCAGAGGACACAAAGGGGTTTATAGACCTAGATCTCAAGGATGCCTTTTCTATATACCCCTGCCTCCTAACTCACAGTCCCTGTTTGCCTTTAAAAGATCCCAATAATCGAAGCCATCAGCTAACATAGACAATACTGCCCCAGAGCTTTCGGGAATAGCCCTCATTTATTTGGGCAGGCCTTTGAACAACTCAAAAAGCCTGTTTACAGGCACCATCTTTAAGTCTCCCCACAGGTCAGCAGCATCAACTCCTAGATCCAGCTGTCTCGAGTAAAGCTTTGGACACCAGCCCAGGAGGAGGATGAAGCTGCATTGCCATCAATTAGATCACCAGATTTCTACTCATGTGAGCCTCTAGAGGACCTGAAACTTCTCTTTCAAAGGGATCCTGGAAAGTCAATGAGTGCCAGATAAGTAACATATTCTAATATTTCTAGACAAACAATGTTTTCATTTTTTTAACAGTTCTTATTCTGCCTTTTTATAAGTGTCATCTAAACCCTAGGCTGGTACCTGGAGGAGACCTTCTCTGTCCTTACTGGGACCCAGAAACACCATAAGATATTCCTACCTATAGCCCCTCTCTGTAACCCTGGTACAGTAAATTTCTCAAGCCATACTGGATTCCCAAACCCCTAACTACTAAGTATATTATAAGCAGCCCAATTCAGAGTCAAATAATCTCAAGTAGATGTATATCTCCCACATCTTTTTACAACTTATGCCACCACTACCACCAACCAAAACCACTTCCTCAGGCCTTGGTTTATACTGTTTTATTATTACACATCTTGAACCATTGCTTGTTAGGTTTCATATCCTCCCATTCAGAAGCCCTAGAGCTCCAAATGGTCCTCAGCATGAAACCTCAGATGAAGGCCACCGCATCCATCACCCATGGACCCATAGTAGCCCACTTCCAATGGGACCCTGACTGCCGCCCCCAAATGACGACGCCTTTGCCAGCAGGAAGCAGACAGAAAGATGCAGCGTCCATTGTCCCTAAAAACAGATGGGGTTTTCTAATCGGAGGGGGGACTTAAACAGGAATTTTTGGGGTAAAATAAGACAGGTTTAGGAAATATTAGACATTTAGAAATTAAGGGGACCATGGTCTGCAGAGCAGCAGAAAGTTTATTTCCATAGAATAGGGAAGTTGAAAAGCTGCAACAGGTACATTTCCATAGAATGAGGGAGCTGGGAACAGCATAAGGTCTATATTTACAAAATAAAGAGAAGGAATCTCTTCATCCAGAAGGAGAAGAAGAAAGCCCAAAGGGAATAGGAAAACAATATGGAAGGAGGGGGGTAGATCTTCACATGTCCTATGTGAGGTTCAACCTTTGAGCCCAGGAGTTACTATAAAGGAGTTACTATAGTAACCAGTCTAAGGGAATAGTGACCAATCAGAGGGGATATTGAGGCACCAGGATCTGCAGCCTTTATAAGCCATAGGGAAAAGGAACATAGTGGGACTTTTTCCCCCTCCGCATGTGGGAGTCCATTCTGTGGGACTTTTTCCCTCTCCCCACGTGGGAGTCTGTACTTGTTTTTCAATAAATCTCCTCCTTTGCTATACCACTTTCTGTCTGTGGATTCATTCTTCAACTCCAGTGGACAAAGAATCTGGGTTCTAGTCCAAAAATTCCATTTCACTATAATAAAGACAGTGCAGTGAATAAGTCAAGAAAGTATCTTTTGTGTATAATGGTGGGGTAGGGTACAATACATAAAATAAGAGCAAGCAAAATGGTTTGTATTGTATTTTGAAGAACTAGGCCAGGGGTCCTCAAACTTTTAAACAGGGGGCCAGTTCACTGTCCCTCAGACCGTTGGAGGGCCGGACTATAGTTTAAAAAAAAAACTATGAACAAATTCCTATGCACACTGCACATATGTCCCAATTTCTCCTTCAGGGACGTAAGCACAGGTGACCAAGGGTGCCTCAGCCAGTCTCTAAACTGACACGTACTACCCAAGGTACTTACTTAATATTGACCGAGCATAAGTTACACAGGAGACAGACATGCAATGCACGAATCACTCACGGTTTATTTACCAGAGTCCTGGTAGTTTCCAGACCTCGGCAGGCCACCCGGGGATCCGCGCCGACAGACACACACGCTGTACGTTGGACGTCGCAGCTGCGGCTCGGCGTCTTGTTTGAGGCCTCAGTTTCCGGCTCACTGTTTGGACTCACAGTCCACGGCAGAGCTTGGGCAGATGCAGGAAGGGGGGTGGAGAGTGACCGTCTGTGGAGGAGCAGAGCAGGCCTCTCTGATCTTCCTCTGGTGCTTCCTCTTTTTATGTGCCTAGATGGGCGTCTTCAGTGTGTCTTATCAGCGGGTCCCAGGAGCCTTGCATATCTGGTTTTACATATGGGGAGCAGATCACTTTATCTATTTTCTACATACAGGCCACTCAGGGGTGTTTAATCAACCTGTTTACATTACATTCAATACTTTTTAACATCATACTTTAATATCACACTGTAATTCCACACTTTGATACTTATTCTATATTATTCTTATCACTATTACTATAACAACATATCTTATTTTGAAGTAAAAAAACGAAACGGCAAAAACACCTGCATGTGGCCCGCGGGCCATAGATTGAGGATGCCTGGACTAGACAATATGTTGTGCCTCCACATCCTTCCCTACATGGCTCTTCCAGCCCAGGTAGTAGGTATACCACTCTTAAGAGTCTCAGAGAAGGATAGTCGCAAAAGAAATGTCAAGAGAAAATACAGAATATGTTCTTAATTTCAGTTTCAAACTGAGAATTTTGAGACTTGTGACAAAATAAGAGCTTGAGAGAATATATTTGCATTTCCAAAGGCTAAATTTTCAAAAGCCAAATTCTGAAGGTCTAGAGCCTAATATTGATAAAATAAAGCTTAAGAAGGGGCAAACTACAAGATGATATAAATCAGTTTTTCTATAATAGGCAAAATACAATTAATTCAACTGAGAGTATGAAGAAGAAATCCAGAAAAGTGTAGGAGACCAGATAAATTTAGGGAGTTAGGGAAATCAAACAAATTTCCTAGTATCCAGATCAGCATAAGTGAACATTAAAATTCTCCTGTGTGCTACCTCACAAGGACATTCCCTCGCCTTTCAAGAGCTACATGATATTGATTGCTTCTCCCTTAGGTCCAACAATGGGAGAAAGAAGATGGGAAGCATGCACACAGACTGAGAAAATATTCAAAATGACTTGTTTTCCCCTTGACTATCCTGAAATTTTCCTCAGCACAATGAAACTTGAGACAGAAACTAAGTAGCAGTTACCGGACAAAGTTACCTTTAAAAAACAACTGAGATTATAGTCTGTGAAATTTATATTCAGTTAAGAGTTAAAGAAAAGTGATAATTGCTTGTGAAGAAATATACTGGATAATGGAATGGAGAGTACTGGAGAGGCCTGTGTTAGCTATGGTGGTTAGGTGGAGTGTTGCCTGGGGATTCTTAGTGTAAGCAATCTAAGCTGACTTTGACTGAATAAATAGAAAAAGGATATTGGCTAGCTAAGAATTATTGGCATATTGAAGAACTAGATTGAGGTTAAGCTTTCAGAAACAAAACAAAACATTGCAACAAAACATGGCAAAAAGAGTTATAAGAAGGAAATTGAGAATGTCAAGGAGTTCTAAGCTAAGAAGTAAACTTGACTCCTTCAGATATAAGCACCAGAGCTCTTCTGTGCAATGAACAATACAGGAGCAACCTGCTGTCTTTAGAAATGGATACCTCAGCTAAAACTTTTGTAAAACAAAGAGAAAAACAAAACAAGCAAATAAAAGCCCAATAAACGAAAATAAAATTATTTTTAGCAGTAGCTCTTACATTCTCATTTTGCTCAGATCTAAACTGAAGAATAGGAATTATGATTCAAATACCAGCTGTAGCAATAAATATGAAAATTATAAAAATGGCTCAAAGAAGAATTAAGTTTCTCCCAGACACAGAATTCTTAGTGCAAATAAGTTGGGCTGATATGATGGCTTTGTGGTTTCAGACCAAATTCCTTTTGTCTTGTACTCTGGCCTTCTCAATGTAGAACTGCATCATTATGTCTACCAGTTAAAGAGACAGAAAAGGAAAGAAAGGAGGGTATCTTTCTTTCCTTTCAAGGGCACTTCTGTTACATGTATTTTTTTTTTTTTTTTTTTTTTTTTTTTTTGCCAGAACAGAAATCATGTGGCTCCAACTTATTACAAAGGAGTTTGAACAATGTAATCTTCAGATATGCTGTGTCATGTGCTCAGGTAATTTCTGCTACTAAAGGAAAAGGGGCAATTAGAGTTGGGGGTAAAAGTATTAGGAATCTCAGACATAAGACATCTTCTGTGGGCATGGTTACCTGGTGGGATTGAGTCACATGACTGCGATCCCTCCTAGAGGGAACACAGAGAGAAAAGCATGTTTTCTGGGTTCTATATTGGGGAAACAGAAATCACAAGTAGGAAATTCTCAAGACAGAAAATGTTTTCTCAAAAGGTGCAGAGCAGCTTGACAGAATGGCAAATAATCGCTATATAGAAAACTCTGAGAAAGGTAACATTTGCAGTAAGACCTAGAACAAAATGAAGTGGCTTTGAAAATTTGTGGAAAGATCATTCTAAGAAAAAAAAAAGAACAAGAGCAAAGAATGTAAGAAAAAGGCTTGATGTTTTTATCACACAAATTATGGTTGATAGAGCCTGATTTCTACAGTAATAGAAAATTAGGTAGGAGAGATAAGACAGTAACTTTTAGGCTAGGGTAAGGGATACAAATTTATTCTAAGGTAAAGTGCAAGAGACTAAGGTTTTTATAGGGAGTTAAATGATCACATTTGTTCTTTAAAATAATCACTTTGATTCTGTGCTGAAATATGGATTATTGAGAGACAAGAGAAGAATAGAGAAACAAGGTGGGAGAGTACTGCAGTAAGAGTAGTTTGGCAGGTATATTCCACATAGCTATAAAGATCAGAGAAGAGATTTTTTAAATGAAATACAAATCCCCTTGTGTTTGTATATATAATTTCCATGTTCATTCAAAATATTCATTTCAAATAATTTTATCCTGAGGTCCTAATTGATTAATAGATAAAGATTAAAAAAATAAAGTAAAATACACCACGTACTCAGTGTTTATATTGTGTCAGATGCTATCAGTCAAATATTATTTAATTTCAGAATATAGTGTGAATTATATGTTCAGTGTAGAAAGAAAAAAGCAAAAAAGAAATAGTCATTTTGTTATTGTTAGTCAGTATTTTACTCTTATGCATCAAGTAATTCAATATTAAACTACCTTTTTAAGTTCAGTATTTTTTCAGGAAAACAAATATATCTTGATAAAAGTAATTTACTTTTTATCTATGCTTATAGTATTTTTATTTTTATTGAATTTAGGGTGGCACTGGTTAACACAATTACACAGGTTTCAAGTGCACAATTATATAAATGTCATCTCAACAATGTATTGCTTGTTCACCATCCATCCATTTATATCCCCTATACCCTCCTGAATCTCCCCCACTGTCCCCTGACAATCATTTATATCCCCTATACCCTCCTGAATCTCCCCCACTGTCCCCTGACAATCATCACACTGTTGTCCATGTCCATGAGTTTCTTTCTCTCTCTCTTTTTTTTCAATCTCTCCACTCACCCCCACTCAGCCTCCTCCCTACTGCTCTTTATCTATAAGTCTGTCTCTATTTTGCTTATTAGTTCATTTTGTTCATTAGAGTCAACATATAAACTGAAATTATATGGTAATTGTCTTTCTCTGACTGGTTTATTTAACTTAGCATAATGCTCTCCAGGTCAATCCCTGCTTTTGCAAAGACTAAGATTTCCTCCTTTTCTATAGCCAACTACTGTTCCATTCTGTATACATTTATCACAGCTTTCTTATCCAATCATCTACTAATGGGCACTTGGGCTGCTTCAAAATCTTGGCTATTGTAAGGCTGAAAGAACATGGGGGTACATATATTCTTTAGAATTAGTGTTTTGGATTTCTTTGGATAAATTCCCAGAAGAATTGCTGCATCCATAAGGCAGCTCTATTTGTTTTGTTGTGGTTTTTTTTTTAGGTAACTCCATATTGCTTTCCACAGTGACTGCATCAATCTGCATTCCCACCAACAGTGCACAAGTGTTCCCTTTTCTCCACATCCTTGCAAACACTCTTGTTTGTTGATTTACTGATGATAGCCATTCTGACAGGTGTGAGGTAATATCTCATTGGGGTTCTAATTTGCATTTCTCTGATGATTAATTACATTGAGCATATTTTCATATGTCTATTAGCCATCCGTATGTCCTCTTTGGATAGGTGTCTATTCAGGTCCTTTGCCCATTGTATAATTGGATTGTTTGTGTTTTTGGTGTTGAGTTTTAGAAGTTCCTTATAAATTTTGGTTATTAAGTACTTATTAGATGTATCATTGGAAAATATGTTCTATCATTCAGTGGGTTGTCTTTTCATTTTGTTGACAGCTTCCTTTGCTGTTTTAACACTTTTTAGTTTTATGTAGTTCCATTTGTTTATTTTTTTCTTTTGTTTCCCTTGCCTGGGAGATTTATCACACAAAAAATGTTAAGAGAAATGTCTGAAGTCCAACATTTTATTGCCTATCTTTTCTTCTAGGATTTTTATAATTTTGAGTCTAACATTTAAGTCTTTAATCTATTTTAAGTTTATACTTGATATGGTGCAAGAAGGTGGCCTAGTTTATTTTCTTAGCTTTTTTTTTTTGTGTATTGTATCTGTTCAATATTTACAACACCATTTACTGAATAGATTGTCTTTACCCCATTATATGTTTTTGCCTCCTTTGTCAAATGTTAATAGACTATAAAGGTGTGGGTTTATTTCTGGGATTTCTATACTGTTCTATTAATCTACACATCTGATTTCATGCCAGTACAATGCTGTTTTGATTATTTTGGCTTTGGTATAGCTTGATATCAGGTAGCATGGTTCCTCCAACTCCATTCTTCTTTCTCTTAATTGCTGTTGCTATTCCTGGTCCTTTGTGGTTCCATCTCCCACTTTGCCAACCTCTGCCCAGCCCCCTCCCCTGCTTCCTCCCCTGGTCTTCACTACACTATTGTCTGTGTATGTGGGCTATTCATATATGTCCTTCAGCTAATCTCTTCACCTTTGGTCTTGAGTGATTTATGTTTTTAGAAGTAGAGCAGCAATTTAAGAGGCGACTGAATTGTCCCAGATAAAGGATGATAGCCAGAGTCTGGGTCAATGATGATAACTTTAAATGATATGGGAAAGACTCTGCAAGGATCAGGTTTGGTCCCAGAGTGGGTGGTAAGTGGGAGAAAGTGGGGATGCAGTTAAAAGGATCTATACTGAAAATAATTAGATTAAATTTTTTTACAATTAACTTATGCAATTTACTATCATAAATGACTAAAATAAGTATTGCCATTTAAACACAAATTTGGCATGTGTGCATTAACAAATTATATTAGCATTTGAATCACAGTTTCAGTTTAAACTATTCAGAATATGTAAGCATTCCCATTTTCCTCCTTTCACACATTACTTGGACTGAATGCACAAAAATAACAAATAAATAATCTCCAATAGGACTCTAATCCTTTGCCATACTGTCATGTGAAGCATTATCCTATTATATCTTTAAATAGAATTCTCATTTAACCAAAAGGCTAGCAGGTATACTCAGCATATCAATTCTACACAACTAAATAGAGGTCAGAGAAAGTATTTTAAAATATATAATACAAATCCCCTTGTGTTTGTATTTATATTCTTCATGTTAAGGTAAAATATCTCTTAATACATGATGTTCAACTAAAATGATTTTATTCTGAGCTCCTAAATTTCGAGTTGAGATTAAACCCAAAAGGACTTGTTCTTTGCTGAAAATTACATATTTAATATAAAATACAAAAAAAAATTTACTTGCCCATATTGATTTTAAGGGCTTTTGGCTGAATAGATCATGTTTTCTCCCATTTGAGATTACTATAAAATAGAACAGCATGTAAAAATGTTAAGATCATTAAGATCATTTTATCTTTGTAATATAAAAACCTATACTATTACACAAATTCAATAGCAAGTCTAAATCTATCAGTATTTTTTAGCCCTTTGCTATCCCTTGAATATTTTTAAACTCAGAATATCTTAGTAAACCTATATTCTGTTCTATTTCTTGATTTTATTACTTCACAAATATTTCTGCTTTTACTGTTTTAAAAGGTAAAGCCTTGTATGACTTCTCATTTGAATTATTACAATACCGATTATTACAATGGTGGTTATTTTTTAGTTAGAAATGTAAACCGTTAGCCCGGCCTGCTAAGCTCAGTTGTTGAGCATTGACCTATGAACCAGGAGGTCATGGTACAATTCTTGTCAGGGTATATGCCCAGGTGCAGGCTCAATCCCCAGTAGGAGCCGTGCAGAAGGCAGCCAATTGATTCTCTCTCATCCTTGATGTTTATATCTTTCTCTCCCTCTCTGAAATTAATAAAAAATATATATTTATATATATTTTTTAAAAAATGTATACCTTTATCAGTAAAATTTTACCAGACACTCTGTTTTTCTTTTGCGTACCAATTTTATTAATAATGTTTGTTTTGCTTTCTAGTCATCATTTCTTTCAAGAATTACTATTTCTTTCATGAATAATCTTACTCATCCATCACTTTATTAATAAAGTTTTTCATTAATTCCTTAATTAATGAAAAACTTTATTAATAAAGTGATGGATGAGTAAGATTATTCATGAAAGAAATAGAATTGTCCACTTTTTCCCTTGTACGACTACAGTAACATATAAAATTTCTATTTTAAAACAACATATAATATTTAGCTACATTTGGGCAATCATGTGGTTTTCTTCCCAACCAGACTGTAAGCTACTTGAGAGCAAGGCATATCATTTGTTTTTCTCTCTACCCCCAGAAATAAACACTATTTCTGGTAGTTGACTTTTGAATGGACAAAATCTTATGGTTATGTATCTTGGTTATCGTTAATAAATGCAGAATATATATTAAAATGTTGGAAATGTTTACAATTTTATAAGTGAAGTATCAAGAAATAATATACAAAGAACCTTGAAACATTTTTTGTGTACATTTTATTTTATCTTTTTATTTTTTCTATTTATAACTCCAATTACACATTAAGTGATGCAACATTTTTTTTTTTCAGAATTCAGAAAAAAAAATCCTCTCTGTTTGTCCACTGTGATCATGTATTCCCACTGGCTGTGATTCCATGAAATAATTATGACTATCACCATTAACATCTAACACTACTGCATTTATTAAGCACCTGTGTATTTAAGGACCGCATGTAATTTATGTTTGCATTTGCTGATTTAACTGTTTTCTTTTTGCTTGCTTTGTGAACTATAATCATCACCTCATCGATCAGTTAAAATGAATAAACTAAGTGTGAAATATAGTGGCATAAAACATATTAGGCATAAAATAAGCTTTGAAAATATTATTTATAATACACTGGCCTTCATTCTGAAAAATGAAAATTTAATGTTGTTGTTTGAGCTTTACTAGAAATAATTGTCATGTCCTTAGGAATCATAGGCATACTGTAGCTCAAGGCATCTTATTTACTAAATTAAAGCTCATAAGTGCCATGAAGACTCAATAGCATTATAGTTATAATGATCATAATGAAACAGCTGTGGGAAATACTGGGACTTTCAGAGAAAGTGGCTATTTGTAGTATAAGTTCCTCTGTTACATTGTTCAAAGCTTTGAAATTTTCTCTCTTGTTTATTTTCCTAATAACAGAATGTTTAGCATTATGATTAATTCAAATATATAGATTTCAAAAATTAATTTAATAAACTGCATTATAATAATGTGTTAATAAAATTATTTTGAAACATTTTCAATTACCACTATAAAATAATCTCACCAAATAGTTATGGTCTTTATTTATATACTAGAGTCCTGGTGCATGAAATTCATGCACTGGGGGGTGGGGGAGTTGTCCCTCAGCCCAGCCTGCACCCTCTCCAATCTGGGATCCCTCTCACAATCCGGGACGGCTGGTTTCCAACCACTCGCCTGCCTGCCTGCCTGATTGCCCCTAACCACTTCTGCCTGCCAGCCTGATCACCCCCTAACCACTCCCTGCCAGCCTGATTGATGCCTAACTGCACCCCTGCTGGCCCGATAATCCCCAACTGCCCTTCCCTACAGGCCTGGTTGCCCTTAACTGCCCTCCCCTGCAGACCTGGTCCTCCCCAACTGCCCTCCCCTGCAGGCCCGGTTGCCCCCAACTGCCCTCCCCTGCCGGCCTGTTCATCCCCAACTGCCCTCCCATGCTGTCCTGGTCACCCTCCCCTGCTGGCCTGATCGCCCACAACTGCGTTCCCCATCTTGTAGTGGCCATATTGTGACCACATGGGGGTGGCCATCTTTTGACCACATGGGGGCGAACATCTTGAGCAAGGTGTGACCGTCAATTTGCATATTACCTCTTTATTATATAGGATAAATTTATTTTTTTTCAAGAGAAAAATCTTTGAATTAGTGTCATAAATAGCTTGCTGCAGATCTGATTCTCATTAATGAAAAGCTTCATTAGTTTCATTATAATTCACATTTCTCAAAAAATTATCCCATGCCAGTATCTCTTCTAAGTATTTTTACATATATCATTTCATTTAGTCCCATTAAACAAACAAACAAAATCAAAACACCTGTGGGCTGAGTTCTATTTTTATTCCAATTTCACATACAAAGAAATTGAGGACTAGAAAGGTTAAGTTCTCCAATATTACAGAGATACCATATGGAACAGCTAGGATTTAGGCAGTTTGACTTCATAGAGTATACTCTTAGTAATTATGTTGGAATGTGTCATGCACAGCACGTTGCTTTTCAGTGGACTTATATATAAATTTGAGCAATGGTATAACATTTTTATTTTATTTTATTATTTTTTATTTTTAAAATATATTTTATTGATTTTTTACAGAGAGGAAGGGAGAGGCATAGAGAGTTAGAAACATTGATGAGAGAGAAATATCCATCAGCTGCCTCCTGCACACCTCCTACAGGGGATGTGCCCGCAACCAAGGTACATGTCCTTGACCGGAATCAAACCTGGGACCCTTAGGTCTACAGGCAGACACTCTATCCACTGAGCCAAACCAGTTAGGCTGTTATCATATTTTTTAAATTATAAAAGGGATTATGGATCATTATTTTTTGACTAGAAAATATTTTTCATGATTATATAATAAATAGCAGGCTTTAAGTATCAGAGATTTATATATCTGAAGCAGTAAGCTTCTGCTTTTTAACTATAAAGGTTCTTCTCTGAACCTTGTTTCTCTAAAATTATCCTAATACAACATGAAAACAACAAATGTCAGTAGCATCATCATCATCTTTAACAATGGAACAGACCACATCGGAAACATTATCTGAAGAAAGACCACGAGTACAGTCAATTCAGGTCAGTAGAGAACTGTATTCCACTTGTCATGGCAGGGGATACAGGTCTCAAAGTGGTAGACATGCACAGAGGGTGTGTCTTTGGTCTCCAAGATCATCCTCAGTATAAATGACTCACTAGAAGCACTCTTACCACTCAATAAAGCTGTTATACACACAGTTATATTTTATTACAGTCAAAAGATACAGAATAAATTTAGCAAAGGGAGAAAACCCATGGAAGAGAGTCAAGGAGAGAACAGGTAGAAGGTTCCATGCATTCTCCCATTGTAGTTACATCGATTATATTCAATTTTGCCAAAAATGATGTGTCATGATCACATTGCAAACAGAGAAGCTAACCCATGGCTTGGTGTACAGGTTTTATACTGAGATGTGTTCACATAAATGTATAGTGTCTGTGTGACTATCTTTACTCAGTCTCCAGCCTCCAGCCATTTTGGAAGTAAAAATGATATACGGCTCAAAATTCCTGCCATATATTACATTGCTATCATAAATTATTTGCCATAGCGTAAGGCCATAGGTAGGTAGAGATGCTCATTAAGCAAAATATTATAAGTTTTGTAAATTATCTCTCGGGAGTGGGTCAAGGATAATTCTTTCTTTGGAATGTCCAGGGTTTAAACATTTCTAGCTCTCTGAGTTAACATTTTACTACAGTGGGCAAAACCAATAATCTCTATTTTGGAATAAATTCATAGTTTACCTGGAGATTATAGGAAACATCTTGATACCTATTTTGACACAATAAATGGTATAGGAGGTTTAACAAAATTAAGATAATCAAGCACATATAGTTACAGAAAATGCAGACCTCAGATGTGTTGAAATAGAGAAATGCTGTGTATGAAAAGTTGTCAATTTTTGATGTCTGACAGTTTGAGAGAAGTGTGTAAAGTGATCTATACACACACATGAAGAGATGCATGAAAACATAAACCTGATATGAGATTCTATTGTGTATAAGGTCATATATGCCTAAGACAATCATTGTCTTACAATAGCTTACTTATAAGAAAATTTCCATAGAAAGTTGTATAGAACTCAATCTATCAGCTATTTGAGAAGCATGTTATCTTTATTTACTTACCCAGTTCCATCCTCATTTATTCCTCCAAGTGGAAAATATTTAAGATTTTCCTTTATTTAAAATAAACAAATAAGTGAACAAAAAGCAATATAACTACAAAGCAGTAATGAAAAAATGTAAGGGGGTGAACACAACCATAAAATCACACACACACACACACACACACACACACACACGACACACATATATGCATGCACATGTGCATGAGTGCAAGTACACACACAGACAGATTATGTCAGAGAGGCAGTAAAAATGTAAATAAATATGATTAAAAATATTAAAACAAAGTGTCCTCTGTTGCAAAAATTGAGAAAATAAAAGCTCTGGAATAAAATGATAACTAAAGAAAAAAATAATTGAGCAGAAAGAGACAAAATAAAAAACAGAAATAAATTTTAGAAGATTAAGGTCATATTAGATGACTATAAAATTTAAAAAAAATAGACACAAACTTAACAAAATATTGTTACATGTAAAACAGATAAGACAACTGAACAATTTTTTAAAAAGAATAGAGGTTCATAAAAAAGTATAAAGAAATTGATAGATACCGAAGAACAAAAATAATCCAAAAGAGTAATATTTAACATATTCCAGAAAAGAGAACAAATGAAACTAAGCAATCAACATATAATTCAATATAACATACCTAAATTAAAGAAAAACAAATATTTGAATTCAAAATTCAAGAAAAGTAAAGTTATCTAGTTCAAGTAATACTGATATACTCCCTGGGCAGCTAATTGCCTTGAAAGACGAATCTTCAAGTTGACTACTAGAAAGATAAGTCCAACTTCTGATTTCTCTACACTGATATTCTCCACAAAAGAACAATTGGAGCAAATGTCAATGAGATTTTCAGAAAACAAAATATGACCAAGATTGTACAATTTAACTAATTGCTATTCAAAGAGCATATAATTATATATAAATTAAGTGATGCATCAAGAATACAGTGTAACAGGTAATTAGGAAAAATTTAACAAATGCAAAGCCTTCCTGATATTTGCAGCAACACAAGCATATAAAGAGTAATTGAAACTCCATTTTCTTGAATATAAATTCAAAGATATCCACAAAATTATAAAAACAATGTAACAGTCTTTCTTGAGTAATTCAGAAAGTATATCAGATACTATTAATACATCAGCCATGAAGCTATTTGGCCCTATGTATTGCTGAAATTTGAATCCAGAATATACCATGTAACAAGAATAATACCAGAATTTTGGTTTTCATTAAGATCCTATTTATAATGAAACTTTCTTTTTATAGTAAACTACTTTGGTTTAACATTTTGTCTTACAACAGAGCAAAATTGGCTTCCAAGTTTTCTTTAATTTATTGCTCTCTATAAAAACATAATATAAAATAAATAATAACAAGAAAAATTCTGTTTGGTCTGAATTATTTAAATTGATAATCCTTAGTATAAAGATTACCACCTTTTCTTTTATTTTTTAAAATATATTTTATTGATTTTTTACAGAGAGGAAGGGAGAGGGATAGAGAGCTAGAAACATCGATGAGAGAGAAACATCGACCAGCTGCTTCCTGCACACCCCCTCCCGGGGATGTGCCCGCAACCAATGCACATGCCCTTGACCGGAATCGAACCTGGGACCCTTCAGTCCGCAGACCGACGCTCTATCCACTGAGCCAAACCGGTTTTGGCAAGATTACCATCTTTTCTATTTTAATATTATGACCTGCACCCAGATAAAGGAACATACAAAGATGAAAATAAATTATTTTAAATCCAAGCAATCTCAATGAATAATTGCTCACAGAAATGTATCAATTAATTTAAAATATGATTAATATTCAAGCAACTAATAGATAGTGATATTATAATTAATTGTCCAAAGGACATCTTGGGAGTGAGTTAGCATCTAGTTGTTAACCTAGATTATTCCATGGAAACTGTGACATATGGTCAGTCTACCTATCAGCCATGTAACACCCTTGTCATCGTCATAACAACCTATGACTATGTTATTATTGTCCCACTAGGTAAATAAGGATAGTAAGAGCTAGAGATGAATGCTTTATACAAAGTCTAAATCAGAGGAGGAACAATAATTCTAATCCACTAATAACTCTGTTCCTAGGATTTGTATATTTCAAAATAATGTTATATAGATCAACAATTCCTTCAAGATAACAGATTGTTTTTAAGAATTTTATTGATGACAATTTTTCTTGCTTATTTTTAACTTCTCCCAAAACCATATATAGAATTCTGTGTAAAGAAATATTGTATCACAATATAATAAATTAAAAGAATTGTATATGTAAATAACAGAATTGTACAGGTAGCTGTGGTACATTGTCAGGGGAGAAAGTTAATGAGAAAATTCCATGAAATATCAACTATTTAGGTTGGTAGTATAAAGTACTTAGGGGAAAATCTATTATAACAAAAGGTTCTTATTTGATTTGGTGAGTTTATCATTTAATCTTAAAACAAGTCAAATCCCTGGTTGCTTCTAGAGTGAGAAGAGCTGCTTTATTTATTCATCAGTTTGTTTGTTTATTTTTTCCATGCTTAATAGAAATCTCAAGGATTGTCCTATAAATGAAAACAATAATTTAAGTTCAATTTTGTTTAAAAGGAAAGAGGGCCTTCTTCAACATGACTGAAATTAAGATTTAAAACTGGTCAGAAATTACCAGTATTTTTTCAGGGGGTATAGTCATGTCTTTTTGTTTTTTGAGTATTTTGTTCATTTCAAGAATGCCCTTCAATATCTGTAGCCTTTCTCTGTAATTATCAGATCAGCATTCCAGTTTGTAATACAGTAAGTATATAAATAAGACCAATAACTATTCTAAATAACAGTATAAACCAACATCACCAGATCTACAAAACTTCTTGGAAAAGAATAGATAGCATCAACTTTATTTCTTGTACAAATTATTCACAGAGCTGGGCATCAGTTTGGAAAGTTATTGTACAGTAACCTTTCTAAACAAATAACATGTCCTTCAAAAAATCAGAAGGACACCAGAGCAGATTTCAAAGAGTTTCAAAACTGAGTGAGTTGGATGGGTGCAATAGAAAAAAAGCTAGGATTAAAAGTTTGCCCTGCATTGAAATATTTTTACCTCAAATCCAGCTCTCTGGCCTTATAACAATAAGAGAAACTCACATCTCCACACATATAGATTCTCTGATCCAACCAAACAAAAATAATAGATAATATAAAAATAGAAATAACAAAAAATACATAAATGTCCTTCAAATAGAACATTTCTGCATACTAGAAATCTCACAGAAACACAAAGCAGTGAGCTGTGCTCACTATGGGCTTGCTGAGCTCCCAGAAAGAAAATGGTGAACAGGAATGCAAATGTATCATATTAATAAGGACTAAATTTTCTCTAAGTTACATAGGATTCCAAAACTCACTTCTTGAAGTCAGTAGTTAGGAATCTTGAAATAAGCTGAAGTACATCACCTGCAAGCTGCTGCTGGAGCTCTCGGTTCTTGGGAAGGAGGAAATGGGTGAGCCGGCAGAAGGAAATGGAGAGGCACGCAGCCAATGCCCTTTCCATCAGCAACAGCATCTGTGATATCCTCAATATCATCGTGGGGTAAGGACCAATAAAGTCCCATAGAATCTGAAAGTATTGCATACATTTTTGGATACCCAGAGGAGATACACAAAACGTAGTGGGAGAAAGAGAAAGGAAAACTAACACTAAAGTTCCTCACAATTGCCCTGCTTACAAAAATGAGAGAAAACATGGAAAAATAAATAAAGTTAATATCAAGGAAGATATCCAACAAATGAACAATCAGAACAGTCATCTATTTGAATGAGGTTACTTTTATGAATCTAACAATGGCTTTGAAATAAGAATGCTTAGGATCCTTAAAGAGGTAACTGTACAGAGAAGGTTGTGAGATATAGTTGATTTGATATTTTGACAATCCTAGCCTCCTGCAAAGATGCTTTCCTATATTTCAGAGATAGAAAATTTTTAAATCTTATCCACCTTCGTGGTTAGAGTAACATATGTGCAGAAGGTTTTATTTAATCAGATGCACTTGCACAGACTTGAGTCAACGCTGCGTCTGTTGGAGAGGCCGCAGAAGTGTCCATTTTGGCAATGTGGATTGTAGCAGGTGCAGTGTGGCTCTGGACTATGAGTTCAGGTGGTGGCTAACTTACTCTTTGATGAAAAAACAAAGTGTTTATTACGAGAGTCAAAGTTCTTGTTTTTTATATTCTCTCATGGCTGCGCTGACATGATCCTAGGGACAATACTTGGGAATGTGTCATCCGGATTTCCTGAATGCAGTCAAGGTTGTAATTTTAGACGGATCACTTTCTTCAATCATTCTGATGCTAAAGTTTACATAGAAGCAACCAGCCAAACTGCAATGACACCAAAAAATGAGCAGGAATAGCAAATTTTTTGAAGAACAAAATAGGAGGGGATAATTACTCTTGTAATTACTCTTAAAAACTACCATTAAAATTAAGCATTCAATGATGTGGAATTTGTGCTTGAATATATAGACTGACCAATATCACAGAATATAGGGACAGTAATAAAACCAAATAACACTTGCATATATTGGCTTCGCTAAAGAGTGGGAGTAATTATGGACTGTTTAACACACTAGTAAATACTGTGTACTCACTGATTGAAAAACAAAAGTGAACATTTCCACATACCAGCCACTTGGATAAACTGCAATACACTAACAAACCAAATGTACAAAATGAAACAATGCAGGCACTAGAAGAAACCATGAATGAATTCCTTTACACTGGGGGAAAATATTTTAACTGTAAATAAAAACGAGAAGCTATAAAAGGAAAATATGATGAATTTAACTGTAAAAATAATGCCAGGAAAATAATTATGTCTGTAAAATATATCATAAGCAAACAAAAAAAATAAAAAACTGATAAATATATTTACAATATATATCAAAACATATAGCTAGTTTCCTTCTTTTATTATTATTTTTTTTAATTTTTACCTAAAGAGATCCCCAAACTGAGAGGAAAGCAACAAACACCTTATTGTAAGAGGCTAAACACATGGAAACAGGATTCACAGAAAAATAAAATACATGTAATGAAAGACACTCAATAACTCTTGAGTTTTACAATATGATACACTTTCTCCATCAGACGGTAAAAATAAAGACTCTTTCAAGACACTATGACGGTAAACACTTGGGTCACTCTCATCCATCGTAGAGGAAATGCAAAAAATGAACAATAAGGAAGAGTGATCTGGTCATTTTTACTCATATTAAAGAGACCTCAATCATTTGAGCCAGTAATCACATTCATGACAAAAAAACCCTTTTGTACCTCTGCCCATGATGAAAACAATCATAGTAAAAAATAACAATAATTCCCCTGGTGGGTTTGGTTCAGTGGATAGAGCATCAGCCTGTGGACTGAAGGGTCCCAGGTTCAATTCAGGTCAAGGGCACATGTCTGGGTTGCAGGCTTGATCCCCAATGGGAGGCATGCAAGAGGCTGCCGATCAATGATTCTCTCTCATAATTGATGTTTTTATCCATCTCTCCCTCTCCCTTTCTTTCTGAAATAAATAAAAATATTTTTAAAAATAACAAATTTTCACATTTTTGTTGTAGCTAAAATTGGAAACAATCTATATTACTATCAAGTAAACTGCAATAAAATATCATAGTGTTCTTAAGAAAAAGTGAAAATATTTTTGGATATAAAGAACATATTTTAGTGTATATTGGTAAGTAGATAAAGCATAAAGTAGTGGGTATATAATATTATCTTCTGCGTAAGAAAGAGACAATAATATTTTTTAAATTGTTTAAAGAAAAACTGAAATAGTAAAAACAAACACAGAGAGGGCAAGAAAACTGAATGTAGGCATATGAAGTAGAAGCAAGATTTTTTTGTGTGTATATCTTTTATATAATTTTGCATTTTAAAACACACAAATGTAGTGCATTTCAAAAGAACTTATTGAATTGAAAAAGAGTTAAATTATATTATCATTTTCCAGATATATAGAGACATTATTTCTATGCACTGCAAATAAATCCCATAGGATATCTCAAAAAAAGTCTAAAACATTTGATGATACATTTTGAAATAGTAATTAAAATAGTTAAAAATATTTAGTTTTGACATATACAACCCAGTTCTAAGTAACTCATGATTATCACAATAAAAATGACAAAATACTTGAAAATAAATGACAATAAAAACATATGGAATAAATAAAAAGTGAATTTATAGGTAAATTTATATCACTAAAATTATAGTACATTATGTAAGTGTTTTAAGTTCAAATGGGTAAGTTCAAAATAGAATATCCAAGGAAAATTAACTAAACAAAAATATAGCAAAGGAAGACCACATGTTAATGTAATAAAAAGACAAAATATACATTTATTAATAGAGTCAATACACAAAAATATGATTCTTTTAAAAATCTTAAATAGCAACCTGACTTCAAGAACAATTGAATGGAGGAAGATAAAGTAGGAATGTGAGCAAAGGAAAGTAAAAAAAGGGAAAGGATGAGAAGGTGAGAACAGTTTTCTTGACAAAACTAAGTCGAAGTAGGATGATAGAAGAATAGAAAGCATCAACAACTGTGGTAATTATATATTAATTTTTTAAAAGTTAAGGAATAAACCACATGCTATGATTTGATAGAATTAGATGTGAGTGACTGTGTTTGTCTTATATTGTTTGTTTTTTGTCAACAATTCATAATATAAAATTAAAAGAGAAGTAAAAATGTATCCAAAAAGTTTTCTGAAGACCTGCCAACTCCCAGGATTCTGATGAAGATGCCCAATAACAACAATGAGAGCACAGGTAATTGCAGTTCTTTTTCAGGGCACAGACAAATAAATACACCACTAAACTATCTTTTCAAAAACAAAAAAGATATTCATAATTTCAATAACCCATAATTGAACACTTTGGTTGATGCTGATTTTCAATACTATATTAAATTTTGTAATGAACATTTATAGACTTACTGTAACTTTTTCTTTACATAATTTAAGAAAAAATTTCACCTAGTTACATTATAATGTTAAAATTCTTATAACTAAATACAACTTTAAAATAAGTTATTTCTGGTTTGCATTTAAAAAATTTCATCACATTAGTTACATAACTATAGGAAAATCACTGTAAACTTGTTATATTCTACTAGGGGCCAGTGCACAAATTCGTGCACCTTGAAAGGAACTATGGGCCGAGAGGCTGCAGTGGGCACAGGGGCGAGACTTGGCCCATCCTCTGTGCCCCCGCCCAACCCCTCCGGCCTTGGCCCATGGTCCCTTCTCTGCTGGCAGCCTCACTCCCACCACTGCCACTCCCACACCCTCATGGCGCCGGCCCCACTGATGGTGGGTGAGAGTGGGGCCATCGCTGGCAGCAGGTGCAAGAGGCAGCTGCTGGCCCAATCATCCCTCAGGAGCAGGGGGAGGTGGAGAAGCCCTGAGGGATGATTGGGGCCAGCAGCTGCCACTCGCACTCACTGACAGTGTGAGTGGCAGCTCCAGCACCAGCAGTGGGTGTGAGTGGGGCCTGTGCCGGCAGAGGGTGCAAGTGCCGGGCGGGACACAGCACGCATGAGCAAAGAATTTTCAGTAACCACCATAGGCTTGCCCTGATGACAACGACTGGCACCCTGCCTTGGTCTGGCACCCCCACTCACCTGCTCCACCATCCCTCCGCAGCCGAAGTCAGCCATGCTCTGCACGCACCTCCTGCTGGTCAGTGCATGTCATAGCGACTGGTTGTTCAGTTGTTCAGTTGTTCTGGCGTTCAGTCTATTTGCATATTAGGTTTTATATATATATACTAGTGGCCTGGTGCACAAAATTCGTGCAGGGGAGGTGTTCCTCAGCCCAGCCTGAACCCTCTCCAATCTGGGACCCCTTGAAGGATGTCCTACTGATGATTTATAGGGATCAGGCCTAAACCGGAAGTCAGACATCTCTCTCACAATCCGGGACTGCTGGCCCCAGCTGCTCACCTGCCTGCCTGCCTACCTGATTGCCCCTAACCACTCTGCATGCTGGTCTGCTCGCCCCCAACTGCCCCCCCCCCGTTGCTGGCCTGCTCACCCACAAATGCCCCCCTGCCAGCCTGATCACCCCCAACTGCCCCCCGTGCCAGCCTTTTCACCCCCAACTGCCCCCCTGCTGGCCTGCTCACTCCTAACTGCCTCCCCCGCTGACCTGATCACCTCCAACTGACACCCACTGATGGCCAGCTCACCCCCAACTGGCCCCCCTGAGGGTCGGCTTACCCCCAATGGCCCCTGCCATACCATCCTGGCCTGATCACCCCCCAGCGACCCAAGGTCTCAGCCCCTCTTTTTTTTCTTTTTCTTTTTTTTTTTTTCATTGCCTCCTTGAGTGGAGGCCAGGGCTGGCTGGAAGCAAGTATCTGGAATTTATTTATCTTCTATAATTGAAACTTTGTAGCCTTGAGTGGAGGCCAGGGCCGGCCAGGGTGGGCGGGAAGCTTGGCTTCCTCCATTGCCGAGGCAACCCAAACCTCCTGCTTACTCCAGCTCCGTGGCCAGCCGCAATCTTGGTTAGGTTAATTTGCATACTCACTCCTGATTGGCTGGTGGGCGTGGCTGGTGGGTGTAGTGGAGTGATGGTTAATTTTCATGTTTCTCTTTTATTAGTGTAGACTAGTAGATTATTTTAATAAGATCAAAGTGACTAAACTCTTAAAACTACTTTTTTATAATTATAGACATGTGTAATTAAATTTTATGTTTATTTACTTGAGGCAAAGAATGGTAATTTGTAAGGTCTGTGTCTGACCTTGTGATAAGTAAACAAAAAGGCATTCTAGAGTCCTATGTAAGTCAGATGCTATTTCACAGAACACAAAAAGGTGAATGGATTTTTTACCCTATGTTTCTCAGGATCATAGAGCTTCAGTAAAGTTTAATATTCTCAGTTGACAGAGTGAAAGTGATAGATTTTAATTAACTTATACATTAAAATATTTTTAAGAATCCTATATAATAAAGAGGCAATATGCAAATTAACCCTAACACCCTCACAAGATGGCTGCCTACCATCAGGCCGGCAGGGGGGTTAGTGAGGGACAACCAAACAACTGAACAGCAGGCTGCATGTGGCGACCAGGTTGGTGGGAGGGCCATGAGGGGTGACCAGGTCAGCAGGGGGGGACGTTTGGGGCAACCAGGCTGACAGAGGGGGCAGTTGGAGGTGACCAGACTGGCAGGGGGGGCAGTTAGGAATGACCAGACCAGCACCAGAGGCAGTGAGGGGTGATCAGGCCAGCAGGAGGCGGTAGGGCGACCAGGCAGGCAGGCAGGTGATCAATTAGGAGCCAGCGGTACAGGATTGTGAGAGGGGTGTCCAACTACCGGTTTAGGCCCGATCCCCAGGATTGGGCCTAAACCAGCAGTTGCCCATCCCGCAAGGGGTCCTGGATTGGAGAGAGTGCAGGCTGGGCTGAGGGGATTCCCCCCCCCCACCGTGCACAAATTTTGTGCACCGGGCCTCTAGTGTATATTCCCATAAATATTCTGGGCACTGGTTGTATAGAAGTTAGCAAAATGAAATTATCTTTCATTCTATTGAGAAAACACAGAGAATAAACAGACAATACATTTATTATAATATAATATAATCCTATATAATAAAGAGGGAATGTGCAAATAGACCATCACTCCACCACAAAGATTGCGGTGCTCACAGTGGAGGCAGGGGTTTCTGTAACACAAGATGGCTGCGCCTGCAGTGTAGGCCAAGTTCCCATAACAAGCCTCAATGAGCAATCAGCAGGGACCTGAGGCTGCACGCCCCCCGCCCCTGGGGGACTTGATGGTGGATCACAGGCCATGAGGCCAGGGTACCTCAGGCCATGCCCCCTACCCATCAGGGCTTGATGGGGGACCTAAAGGTGCACCTTACCCCAGTGCTGGGCCGAGGGACCTGAGGCTGCACCCTCTGCCCAGTGGGGCTTGACAGGGGATCTCAGGCCATGTCCCCCATCCAGCAGGGATTGACAGGGGACCTCAAGGTGTGCCCCCTGCCCCAGGCTGGGGGATCTCCGGCCATGTCCCCTGCACCAGTGCTGGGCCAGGGGACTTGAGGCTGCGCCCCCCCCCCCCCCCCGACTAGGTGAGGCTTACAAGGGTGGGGCCAGCCAGGTCTGGATCTAGCCAAATGGGAGGTGCAGCCAGGTCTGGGTCTCACACGATTTTGAGGTGCATGGGGGTGGGGAGGGACTTGACTCTGGGTCCCATGGTGCATCCCAGACTCTGACAGGAGGAAGATTTTCATATACATTTTACTAATTTTCTTTCATCTCTGAAACTTCTATTATAGAGAAAGGGCAGATAGAAATATTAAAATATTTCCTCTAATTAATCCCCTTTTAATGTGTACAAATTTTGTGCACTGGGCCACTAGTATAATATAATATAATATAATATAATATAATATAATATAATATAATATAATATAATATAATACAATACAATACAATATATAATATAACTAGAGGCCCAGTGCACGAAATTCGTGCACGAGGGGGTGTCCCTAAGCCAAGCCTGCACCCTTTCCAATCTGGGACCCCTCGAGGGATGTCCGACTGCCCGATCCACTGGGATTGGGCCTAAACGGGGAGATGGACATCCCTCTAACAATCCAGGACTGCTGGCTCCCAACTGCTCACCTGACTGCCTTCCTGATTGCCATCTTTGACCACATGGGGGCAGCCATCTTATGTGTTGGAGTGATGGTCAATCTGCATATTACTCTTTTATTAGATAGGATAGAGGTCTGGTGCATGGGTGGGAGCCAGCTGGTTTGCCCTGGAGGGTGTCCCAGATCAGGGTGGGGGTTCCCTTAGGGCATGGAGCGGCCTGTGCAAAGGGTCTGTGGTAGTTTGCAGGCCGGCCACGCCCCCTGGCAACCCAAGCGGAGGCCCTGGTATCTGGGGTTTATTTATCTTCTACAATTGAACCTTTGTAGCCTGGAGAGGAGCCAAGCCTTCTGCTTGCTCTGTGGCAGCAGCCATTTCTGTTGGGGTTTATGTATCTTCTATATTTGAAACTTTGTAGCCTTGAGTGGAGGCCTAGGCCGGCAAGGGCAGGTGGGAAGCTTGGTTTCCTCCATTGCCGGGGAAACCCAAGCCTCCTTCCTGCTCTCTGTGGCCGTAGCCATCTTGGTTGGGTTTATTTGCATATTCGCTCCTGATTGGCTGATGGGCATGGCTTACGGGTGTAGCAGAGTGATGGTTAATTTGCATATTACTCTTTTATTAGATAGGGTATATAGTAATATATTTTGAAGTAGATCCTATGAAGAAAAATAAAGTGAGGTATAGCAAAATGGGTGGGGAATTCTATTTAAGATAGAATAGTCAAGAAAACCTTATACAAGAAGGTAATATTTGAGAAGAGATATGACTGCATAGAGGTAATAAAACCATGATATCTGGGGAAGATTGTTTCAGGCAAAGAGAACAGAAAATACAATGACTCTGAAGTAGTAATACATACCACTTTGATGTGGTGGAGTAGAGCAAGTAAAAGGAAAACTGATCTAGATATATTCACAGTATGAATATGAAAGATATAGCAGATCTCAGTAACTATTTTGAATGTGGTGGAAAATAATTATACAAAAAATAAGCTGAACAGTTACATAAACAGACTTGACTGTCAACAAAAAAATGTAAACAAACAAAAAAAGAGAATTACTTTGGCTGCTGTTGGAAAAAAAGACAAAAAGTAAGGAGATAAGTTAGAAAGTCTTTAGATTAGTGCAGGAAGCCTGAAAGTAGCTTGCACTACAATGGTAGCAGTAATTGGAAAGAAAAGTGGTAACAAATAGTCCATCTTAAGCTATGATTTAAAGTTAAACATGATGGTAATATGATGGGAATGTGGAGAGTAAAGTAAAGAGTAGAATCAGAATGATTGCTTCATTTTTTTACACTTGGGTGGATATATAACAAGGAGTTGAAAGTGTTATGATAGGGTGCAAATTCAGAAATTTGTAGTGGGCCTATTATGCTTGAGATTTTGAGATGGTTATTAAACCAAAAGAAAAGTCATTCTATGTATGTATGTTTTTCAAATAATGATTTTCTGTTGCTAAGCATGAAGATACATAATAGATATAATATTTTATCCTGACACTTAGTTAAAATGTCTAGGAAAAAATTACAAGTTTGGATTCACTGGCATATAGATAATATTTATATTCATAAAATACTGAATAATATAATTGAATTGGAAAAACTAGACAGAGAAAAAATGGTCTAACCCCAACATTTATTTGATTTATAAGAAATAAATAAATAATTATGAAACTATTATGATGATATTGGTGATTATTATAATAACTAGAGGCCCAGTGCACCAGGGGTAGGGGTGGGGGTGGTGTATGTGTCCCTCAGCCCAGCCTGCACTCTCTCCAATCTGGGACCCCTCGAGGGATATCTGACTGCCCGTTTAGACCCTGATCCCTGTGGGATCTGGCCTAAACGGGCAGTCGGACATCTCTCTCACAATCCAGGACTGCTGGCTCCCAACCGCTCGCCTGCCTGCCTGCCTGATTGCCCCTAACTGCTTCTGCCTGCCAGCCTGGTAACCCCCTAACCACTACCCTGCCAACCTGATCAATGCCTAACTGCTCCCCTGCCAGCCCGATTGCCCCTAACTGCCCTCCCCTGCCAGCCTGGTCACATCTTACTGCCCCCCCCCTTGCCAGCCTGGTTGCCTCTAATTGCCCTCCCCTGCTGGCCTGGTCACCCCCAACTGCCCTCCCCTGTAGGCCTGGTCCCCCCAAACGGCCTTCCCCTGCAGGCCTAGTCCCCCCAACTGCCCTCCCCTGCAGGCCTGGTCCCCCCCAACTGCCCTCCCATGCAGGCCTGGTCCCCCCAAACTGCCCTCCCCCTCAGGCTGGTAGCTCCCAACTGCCCTCCCCTGTGGCCCGGGTCCCCCCCAACTGCCCTCACCTTCAGGCCTGGTCTCCCCCAACTGCCCTTTCCTGCAGGCCTCATCCTGCCCAATGGCCCTCCCCTTCAGGCCTGGTCCCCCCCAACTGCCCTCCCCTGCAGGCCATCTTGTGTCCACATGGGGGCGGCCATCTTGTGTGTTGGAGTGATGGTCAATTTGTATATTACCCTTTTATTAGATAGGATATTGGAAATAATATCCTATAATGCAGCAGGAGTACGTTCACTGTTCACTTATTCCTGTGTCTCCTTCACTCAGACTATCATACCTACCTTAAAATTATACCTTGAAGGAAGATAAAACTTATCAGGGAAAAAATTTTTCTTATAGACATTTCACTATGGAGTATCTGAAGGAACCTTAGAAGTAATCCTCAGATGTTAGGATGTAATAATAGCAGTGGATTCAGAGGATGACTATATGGACTTATAGGTGACCTACTGTAAAAAGTTGTGTGTGTGTGAGTGTGTGTATGTACATGCATGTGTACATATGTACACATTATTTGCTCCCATTTTCTAGATTATTTATATTTTATTTCTCATTAAGATTTTAGTATATTTGCATGTCGTTTCATAAATGTCAATGCATAATATAAGAGTAATAATAGTAATAATAATAATAGCAAAAATAACATTTATTAAGTCCTGAATGACACTGAGCTCTTTAATAAAAGCTTTTAATGCACCCTTCATCTTCATTAAAAAAATTTAGTTAATTTTTTTTCCATTTTCCTGTGGAAGAAAGTGAGATAAAAAGTGACAGTGAACAATTTGATTCCATAATTTTGGTCCCTACTTTCATTATCTGTCAAAATGAACAGGAATTCAGTAAAATTATGAGGAAGGAAAAGGGAATAGAAAAGCTATGTTCTCTGAAGTCAAGATTACACCAGAAGATTTGGATGATTCTAAATATTACAGTGACTCTCTACATTTATTGAGTGCTTATTATGAACCAGGCAGTATCCAAAGAGCTTTAAAAGCATTAACTTCTTCACTTATCTTAATTACTTCTTTAAGAGAATCAGTCCTTGAGAAGATAATAGATTATTCAAGATTGTGCAAGCTATGTCAGAGTGGGGGACATAGAATCCAGACTTTAGTTTGAGTGCCCAAACTCTTAACAATGACCTCATAGGGCCTGTTAAGTAGTTTTCATAGATAAAAGAGCTGAGGTAGAACTTGTTTAAGATCACAACGAGATATCACCTCACACTTGTCAGAATGACTATCATCAATAAATCAATGAGCAAGTGTTGGCAAGGATGTACAGAAAAGGGGACACTTGTGCTAAATGAAATCAGTCAGAGAAAGAGAAATACTATATGATTTCACTTACATGTGGAATCTAATGAACAAAATAAACAAATTAGAAATAGACTCGTAGATACAGAGAACAGAATGACAGTTAACAGAGGAGAGGGGGTAGGGATTAAGGGATTAAGAAAAAACAAACAAACATAACACCAAGAAATTTATAGACCAGAGTATGGTGATTAGCAAATAGAAAGGGGGTGGGGGGGGGTGAAGGGAGGTAGAAGAGGGTAAAGGGGGATAAATGGTGATGAAGGAGATTTGACTTGGGATTGTGAACACACAATATATTATACAGATGATGTATTATAGAATTGTACCCTAAAGCCTATATACTTTTATTAACCAACTAGAGGCCTGGTGCACGAATTCGTGCATTGGTGGGGTCCGGCCGGCCTGCCCCAATTGGGGCCAATTGAGGTCAATCAGGGCCAGCCAGAGGGGGGAGGGGACACGGGTGGTTGGCCGGCCAGCACTGCCCCCTATTGGGCTGTTTGACCGGCCACAGTGCACATCATAGCAACCAGTCGTTCTGGTCATTCAGGTCACTTGGCTTATATATATATAGATGTTACCCCAATAAATTCAATTTAAAAAAAGGAAGAAATAAATCCCACAGTGGTCTCACACACTCCTCCTCAGAGTCTGAGTGACTGTAGTGGATTTATGTCTCCAGGTGCAGGAGAACATTAAGTGCTATCAGTTCTCTGATTTTTTTATATCAGCAGATAGAGCACAATAAAAAATTTGGAAAATCAGTTTTTCAATGGAAAGTTTCTCAATAAAATATTTAGCTTCCTAGAGGAGACCTTAGGCAAGAACAGCAGTTGGAATATAAAATAATTGTTTCAGTTCCAGTGTCATCTGTTAGGAATCATCTGTCCCTAATTAAAATCCACAAATAATCTATGCTTAAGTGGTTTTGCTCTTTCATTTCTAGAGTAACTTTCTTTAATTAACATTGTGCTGCTAAGCTGGGCCTTTTTCTAGTACACTGTAATGTATAAAGTCCACCCATAATTACTGATTAAATAATAAGTTTTTAAGTCAGTAAAGTGTTACATCAAAAACATCTGATTTGTTGCCCTTTGGCAATATGTGCCTTGAATTCAATTTTAAATTTGAATTTTCTATACATACATAAAACATGCATTTGTCATCTTAATATTTTATTTCTACTAATTTTACATAGCATATTAAAGGCAGCTATTATTTAAAGAGACAGTATCCACTGATTGATTAGAACGTAACCTCTTTGTTCCCTAACAGTTCTCTATAAATCAAAATTTCATAAAATAACAACACATATATGACATGCCTTAAGGGTTTTTATTTTTATTGATGAAAGTCTATTTTGTTTGTGTGTGTGTGTTTGTTTGTTTGTTGTTAGGATTTTATATGTTAGATGAGCATATGTTATACTTTATGTCATAGAGTAGCATTTTGATAAATGATGTTAATGCCACATAATTGTTTTAAATTTCCTTATGGTAAGATCTCCTTAGGTACATCATACTGGAACATTTCTACTTATACACTAGATTCACTGAAGGGGGCGTTGGTGGTCAGACAAGGTTATGCTGGAGTTAGGAGTATCATGTTAATTGCTGTGTATACTGGACATAGAAACAAAAATTTAGCTGAATATCTTCTCGTATCATTTCTGTGGGTATGTGTGGAGTATTTCTGGGTGTATATATGAAATAGTCTCATTTCCTTGTTTCTAAGTTCAAGAGCAAATAGTGTGCTTTAAATCTATCTAGCTCAAGTCAAGCAAAGTGAGAAGCTCCAGGTCACAAAGCATCCATCCAGGTGCTGTGTATCTTCTTCAGAAACCTTGTTCCTTGAACTTCTCATTTAGTTTGAGAGACAGAAACTCAATAGAAGTGGTTTGAATGAGTATTTATATGTGTTAAATACAATAAATATGATAGTTCAGTTGCAAATGATGTGAAAACAAGGTTCACACATAAAACAAAACAAAAACTCACAATGTTTTTAGAGCATGCAAGTAAGAAGTCCATGGGTAGAGTTTTCCTCAGGTATAGTGGGATTTCAGAACTCAATAATATCATCAGAACTTCTGTGTCCCTTAAAACTATGCAGCCTTCTCATGCATGAAAAAAATAATAAATTTTCCCAGCAGCCCCAGAAAAGTTCTCACTCTGTCTCCTTAGAATTGATTGGGTCTCCCTACCTCCCCTCAACAAATCACTGTGGTAAGATAAATGAAAAAAATTGTTTATTGTTTGTTGTATTTTTTTTTTTGTGTGTGTGTGTGTGTTCATTACATTTATTGGGGTGACATTGGTCAATATGAACATATAGGTTTCAGGTGTGGATTCCTATAAGATATGTATATTGATTGCAATGTGTGCCCACCACCCAAAGTCAAATCTCCTCCTGTAACTATATATTAGGACACCATTACCCTCTACCCCCTTCCTTCTAGCGCTGCTGTTTGTGTTCACAGTTTCAGTTTTATATCTTTGACTTATCAAGACTGACACATAGATTCAGTCCTGAACCAAAAGGAACAAAGCAGTAATGCCATTTTTTTATAAGGAGCAATTTTTAAAGATGTAAAAGCCATATCTATTAATCAGTCAAGTGCAATTAAACAAATATTAATTGAGAATAAACAATATGCCTACCACTGTGTTTGGATATAAGAATGAATACGAAATAATTCATAAGTTTCTTCTTTAGTTTAGGAGACAAACACTCACAGATCCGTAGACTGTATTACAAAAGTGGCACAAACTATTTGGGGTGTTAGGAGAGAGATAATTTATCCTATTTTAATTTGCTATCAAATATATCATAATGATTAAACATAAGTGCTCAAGTATTTTAGTTACTATACTGAGATTCTTTATTCCTTATACACATGAGGTCAAACCTTAAAATGTGACACTATTTACTGCAGTTTCCACAATGGTTCTGAATAAACATGAGTATTTAAATGCTATTCGGTAAAACAATATTTTGTCAGAATAATGAGCTAGGCACCGATCTCAAATGCACTATTGAGCAGTAATTTTTTAAATTAGAGAGTTGAATTCAATTATTTCAACTGTACCAATGTACTGCTTTAAATATAGTATTCTCTAAAAGCTTAAGTTCAAGCAAATAATTTTAATAGCATAAAAAATAAATTCTCATTACTGAAAATATACATGTAATGGAAAATATAAGTGCCAGTCTTAGCCAATGGTAATTAAAGGACCCATTCTGGAGAATGAAAAAAAAAATGAAATAAATGGAAAAATATAGTAATCATTGAAATGAGGGAGAGTTGCTATGAAATGTACAATTATTTAAGTCATCTCCCCAAGGGTTATAGGTTACAAGAATTTATAATTAGAAATATGTGCCTCAGTCCTGGCTGTTCCACTATATAGCTATGAGACTTTAACTAATTTACACTGTCTTTCTGGTCTGCTAAGCTATTATAAAATAGATACTTGGGCAAAGAAACCCATCAAAACCTTGTGGTCATTACATTCATTATTAAAGAATTAGGGGTGATGACAGAGTAAATCCAGTTAGTATTGACAGAGATATAAAGATACCAGAGGCCCGGTGCACGAATTGGGGCACGGGTGAGGTCCCTCGGCCTGGCTGGCAATCAGGGCCAATCAGGGCCCTCTCACCCAGTCCCAATCGAGGCTGATTGGGGGGGAGGGACGGTAGGAGTTTGGCCAGCCATGAGAGGTTGGCTGTGGGAGCACACTGACCACCAGAGGGCAGTTCCTGTGTTGAGCGTCTGAACCCTGGTGATCAGTGCGCGTCATAGCAACTGGTCGTAATGGTCGCTTAGGCTTTTATATATATGTAGATTTGAGGAGAATGGTCACCTAGAGGCAAATGTTTTCTAATAAATCAAGTTAAAATACAAGAGAAACAACCAAATGAAGCTCATATAAACCTACATAGGCTTGTTTGTATTGCTTTGTTAAAAATGCCATCACATGTGTATTGTTTTGTATGTAATATCTCACAACTTCTGTAATAGTTTTAATACCATTGTAATAACTGATTATTATTAACTGGAGGCCCAGTGCACACAAAATCGTATGCGAGTAGCTCGCTTCCGCTTGCCTCAGCTGGCCGCCCCGCCCATCCCCACTCGTAACTTTCTCCCTGCCCTCCACTGCTCTTAGCTCTCCGCCAAGAGCCAAGAGCAGCTCGTGCCCCGCCCCTCCTGCCACCAGAGCCGCTGCTCCTTTGAGGATGACTATGTGATATAGATAACTGGAAAGGAGCAAAGAGAAGCTGCAACACAGACACATGCCCAGTGAGGTCTGGGTGACATAGAAAGGTGCTTGCTTATCAATTACACCTGGAAGCCAGTCATGGGCAAGAATAGGCATGGCCACTGCCAGGTCCAGAATCTGAGATACTTAATTCCTAAACAAAGGAAGTTCTCTCTCTTGGCGCTCTGGCCTTCTGGTGCTCCTAGCTTGCAGGGCTCACATGCTCTGCACTCACCCACATGGCCCACGGCCAGGTGGGCTCCACACAATGGACGAATGGACCTCAGTCTGATGCTGCACCAGACCCAGCTCCACATGGAACGGAAACTCTGGACACTGGCCCTGCTTTGAGCTCTGCTGAGGCCCCAGCTATATATTTTCAGGACTGGTTTAAGGACAATGGGATTTTTGAAACCAAGAAATATAATTGCACACAAATAAAAATCATTCATTCTCCTGTGTCTTAGAAAATTATTTTTCTCAAGCTATCGCAAGAATATTGCATTTCACCCATGCAATCCTCTAGTAACAGTTCCATTTCTATAAATATTTAAAAGAGTAACTGGGAAGGCAACTTATAAATCTAGACTAAATACAATGTGCAATCTGAAGCATTCTAAACAGAAATGTAATTAGACTTTTGCTGTCCTCCCAGAGAGGACTATGTGTGAGGACAATTCCAGAATTTCTACAGGTGAAATTTTATTCAGAAGGGATACGTATATATAAACTACACACTCTAAATTTGATTACTGATTAACAATAATCCTTTTTGTATTTGTTTTGCTTTTGGAAAAATCAATGCATTTATCAGAAGAATGTTTGAATTCATTTATTTACACAGATCTTTAAAGGGCATGTATAATAAGCACAATGTACCTAAGAAGGTCAGAGATAGACTGTCAAAATAAGTTCAAATCATTGACCTTACTGAGAATGTTTTGAAAAATAATTTACTGCATTTATTTTTCTAGGAAAATACTGATAAAATTCAGAAGAGGTTGCCCAGTCTTCTATGATTCTTATGGTATGCAGATCAATATGAGCAATTTAAATCTCATCATAGTTATTATTTCAAAAATTATTTAATTATATGGGACCTCTGAGAGCCTGCACTTTAGTTTATTTTTGACATATAGGAATTAGTTTCAGTTGTATAGCATAATGAGTCAGTCAGCACATGTATATATTGTGAGATAATCAGCACAATAAGTCTAGTTAACATCTGTTATCACACTTCTAAGATCTACTCTCTTAGCAATCTTCAAATATATAATATACAATATTATTTACCATAGCCACCACACAGTACAATACATCCCCATGACTTATTTTACAGCCAGAAGTTTGTACCTTTTTATTCCCTTCACACATTTTACCCATCCCCTGTCTTTGGCAACAATCAATCTGTTCTGTGCATCTGAGAGCCTGAGTTTTACATGTGTTACTAAAATATTATTTTACAAGTTTCATTATTTTAATATATTTTGATTATGCCATCTGTAATGATGTAGGATAATTCTGGCTATCCCAAAGGGAAAAAAATGTCCTTTCCTGATTCAGGAGTCATATACCATTTCCATGTTTACAGAGCACAGGCTTATACCCTGAATTTCAATGTAGTTTATTGGAATTTGAAGTAAGCCATAGGAATGTGTCTAATGGCTGACAATTTTTATGTTGTTTTGATGCAGAATTTCATTGTTTCTCAGAGAGCATCATTTTGACATCCAGGAATCTAGCTTCTATTTCCTGAAGAAAACAATTTGAAGGCAATCTTTAAAACATACAGCTCATAGTTTCTGTGTTGACACAAAATCATATTAGCTGTAGCTAGCACCTGCTAAAATATAATTTCTATTTTTCTACCTGTGTTGTTTAGCATTAGAAAATATTTTTACTTAGACTGAATAAGAAAGTACTTTTTTCCCATTCAATTTAACAAAAGCTGACACAATTAAATAATAAAAATGTTCATTATTAAGATAACGAGGCTGATTTTACATTCAAACATGCCACGTTTTGAAAAAGAAATATACTCCCAAATAAAGAGCAAATTGTCTAATAGCATCAACTATTTAAAACGTACTGTAAACTAAATATCATACATAACTAAAACATATTTTATACATTGGTTAATCTACTGTATAGAGTTTTGAGTCAATGCAATTATTCTATATTAGAATAGTTTTATTTTTATAAGCCAATTGAATCTTCAAGCAGAAGATAGAAAAATCAAATGGATGAAAAAAAATGAAAATAGCACTAAAACTTTAAAATTCTGTTGAATATTTTGGAGTGTTTTGAACTTTATAAGATTTTAAGATTTTTACAATGCCTCCATGCTTTCCCCCCTATGAAGATACATCTTAGGCAGTATATGCAGTGTGCTATAGTCCTCTTATTCTCAATTACTTATGAATATAGAAACTTATGAGTGTCTTAGAATGGATGCTATACTTGCTTATATTAAAACTGTTCAAACTCACTAATTCTATTCACTAATGTAATTTTCTATGAGAGATAACCTCAAGGGAGTTTAAATAATATATAGATTTTTTAAATTAGTTACCAACAAGTGAGCACTAAAATGATCCCTCTTATTCTTCAGTAGGGAAAAACTACCCTAAAAGGACCTAAATTAGACTTACAGTCTATCCCTTTTTAGCTCTTCTCACATCAAGTATTTGCAGGCTGTAAACACAAAAGACAAGAGACCTACACACTTAGGTACAATGAAACCATAAGACATTGGGAACTACATGGGGTTTCCTATAACACAGCCCCATTGAAAGGGCTATGTATATAGCTGTATTTCAAAGTTTAAAAAAAACTTTTTGAAATCAGTGAATTTAAACTCTTTCTCTAGGCAGAATGTTTCATTAAATAAAATTATTTATTATGCAGCCTGTTTGTAAAAATTGAGGAAAAAACACACAAAAAAACCCAAATGTACAAAATACATTATTATGACTGCTAGAGGCCTGTTGCAGGAAGATTCCTGCAATAAGGCTTCCTGCGGTGATCTCCTCTGCCCCGCTTGCTTCCCTCCCTTCTCCGCCGCCCCACTTGCTTGCTTCTCTGCAGCTTCGCTCCCTTCTGCAGTGCTTGGCTTCCTTCTACACTGTCTTCAGTCTTTGCTCTGCACCTGGATATGCAAATTAACTGCCATCTTGATTGGCTGGTGGGCATGGCTTGTGGGCATAGCAGAGGTATGGTCAGTTTGCATGTTTCTCTTTCATTAGATAGGATTTGCAACATTTGAATATGGATTAAATATTAAATAATAGCATTGTCTCAAAGCTGAAATTCTTCATGAATCTTATGAGATACAGAGTGCAGAACTGTGGTATCTGCAGCTTACTTGAAATTGTTGAGAAAATAATAATATAATATGATGTGTGTGTTCTTGCATCTGTCTTTGAAGGTGAAAGCAAATATTCATATAACTGACATATATATTTAAAAAAATTTAATAGGAAAAGTGGAAAGATAAAAATAGTTATTTCACCTTTATTAAAACCTATTTTTATTAGGTTTTTGAATAGGATAGTGAAGGCCAATTTATGCTTGTGAGAATAAACATTTAAAATTTTCCTCCAATGATTGTGAACAAGAAAATTAAAAAAATAATTTTATAGAAATCTAGTTTCATTTTAAATGGAATATTTTAGTTGATGAAGTTGAAATAGTAGTATTAATTCACTTGTTTATTGAATGTATTGTGGTGACATATAGGTTTCAGGTATATAGTTTTATAATATACTAGAGGCCCAGTGCACAGATTCGTGCACTGGTGGGGTCCCTCAGCGTGGCCTGCAGGGATCGGGCCAAAGCCAGCAGTCCAACACCGCCTGGCACTCCTGCTCATCCCAGCCCCGCTGCACCTGCCACTCCGTAGGCTCACTGCTGCTTGCTGCAGTCTCTGGGCTTAGCGGCCAGCCATGAGCCCTGTGCCAGTCAGTCAGCTGAGCCAGCGCTCCCACTGTGGGAGCGCATTGACCACCATGGGGCAGCTCCTGCATTGCGCATCATAGCGACAGGTTGACTGGTCAACTGGTCGCTTAGGCATATATATATATATATATATATATATATATATATATATATATAATCTGTATATGATATTGTGTATTTACCACCCCAAGTCAAGTCTCCTACCATCACTGCTTATCACTTCTTTAACCTCTTCTACCTCTTCTCACCTCCCTTTCCCTCTCTCAATCATGGTACTATTGTCTGTTTCTATGAGTATTTCTTTTCTTAATTTCTTCACCCTTTTCATCCAACCCCCAAATCTCTTCCCTCTGACAGTGTCAGTCTATTCTCTGTATCTATGAGTTGTCCCCACTTTGTTAGTTTATTTTGTTCATTAGAGTCCACATATAAGTGAAGTTAAATGGTACTTGTCTTTCTCTGACTGGCTTAATTCACTTTTTAGATTTTTCTTGTAATCATCCTAGTAGCAAGAAAAATCCAACTTGTCTCTTTTAAAGGTTTGGGTAATTGGACTTTTGCCAGCCTAGCTATCATCTATTGACTGCAAACATGGCATGTTATTATCTATCTTGTCATATAAAAATAATGACATCACTCTGAAATAAGTGATTTGACTTATATTCAATTAAATTGAAAGACAGTTACTCTCATTTACAATGTGAAAGATAGTAACCTCTCAGTAAATTAAAAACAACATTTCCTGATTAATACCATTGAAAACATTATTACATTTTTAAATCTAATACTAGTGCAATGGTAAATGAATTCAATAAACACTTCAGATGATTAAGTTTTCTTCCTAACCCACTTTACTTCAAATTCTAATTTGATTGAAAGAAAAAATTGTTAATAGCATAGAGATTAAGATTCACTACCTACTCCTTTATCATTTAAAATAAATATGAAATGCCTGCAATTTGTAAAATCTATGCTGGTCTCTAGGGAACTGAACATGAATTAGAATTACTCATTGATCTTAAGTGTCTCACGAACATAAATTAAATAAAATTGTAAATATGACTTTATTGTGCTGCTGTGAACCTAGGGGTCTATGTCCTTTCTGACTGGTGTTTCTGTTTTCCTGGGTTATATTCCTAGATGTGGGATTACTGGGTCAAATGGGAGTTCCATTTTTAATTTTTTAAGGAAACTCTGTAGTGTTTTCCACAGTGGCTTCACCATTCTGTATTCCCATCAGCAGTGCAAGAGGGTTCCTTTTTCTCCACATCCTTGCCAGCCCTTGTCATTTGTTGATGTGTTGATGATAGCAATTCTGACAGGTTTGAGATGATATCTTGTCATTTTGATTTGCATTTCTTGGATGATTAGTGACTTTGAGCATGTTTTCATCTGTCTCTTGGCCTTCTGTATGTCCACTTTTGAAAAGTGTTTCTTTAAGTCCTTTGCCCATTTTTTTATTGGATTGTTTATCTTTTTTTATTTTTTAAGATGTATGAGTTCCCTATAAATTTTAGGAGATTAGGCCCTTATGGGAGATAACATTGGCAAATATATTATCCCCTGCAGTGGGCTCTCTTGCTGTTTTGTTGATGGTTTCTTTTGATGTGCAGAAGCTTTTTATTTTGATGTAGTCCCATTTGTTTATTTTCTCCTTAGTTTCCATTGTCCTAGGAGCTATATCGGTAAAGATATTGCTTACAACATATGTCTGCTATTTTGCTGCCTATGGATTCTTCTAAGATTTTTATGGTTTTCCATCTTAGGTTTAACTCCTTTATCCATTTTGAGTTTATTTTTGTGTATGGTGTAAGTTGGTGGTCTGGTTTCATTTTTTGGCATGTATCTGTCCAATTTTCCCAACACCATTTATTGAAGAGACTGTCTTGACTCCATTGTATGCTCTTGCCTCCTTTGTCAAATATTAATGAAGCATAATGGCTTGGGTCGATTTCTGGGTTCTCTGCTCTATTCCATTGGTCTATATGTCTGTTCTTGTGCCAGTACTAGGAAGTTTTGAGAACAGTGGCTTTGTAGTATAGCTTGATATCTGGTATTATGATCCTTCCAACTTTATTCTTCTTTCTCAAGATTGCTGTGGCTATTTGGGGTATTTTGGAAACAACTTAAGTGCCCATCAGCAGATGAGTGGATTAAAAAAATGTGGTACATCTACATAATGGAATACTATGCTGCTGTAAAAAGGAAAGAACTCTTACCATTAGTAACAGCATGGGTGGACATGAAGAGCATTATGCTAAGCAAAATAAGTCAGTCGGAGAAAGATAAATATCACATGATCTCACTCATTTGTCGAATATAATGAACAACATAAACTGATGAACAAAAATAGATCCAAAGACAGAGAAACACTAAAGAGACCATCAAACATCAGAGGGAAGGCAGGGGAGGCGGGAGGGGAGTAAGAGATCAACCAAAGGACTTGTATGCATGCATATAAGCCTAACCAATGGACATGGACACCAGGGGGGTGGGTTACAACATGTGCGGGTGGGGGGAGAGTTGAGGGGGGAAGGTGGCAGGGAGGTGGCCAGGGAGAGATCAATGGAGGAAAAAGGAGACATATGTAATACTATATTTCATACTTTAAACAATAAAGAATTTAAAAAGATTTTATTTTTAATTACTAGTTTGTTTAAATGTCCATTCATTTATTTATTTGCACTGTTCACTGTAAAGTATACATGATGAATGTTGGCAGCCTCAAGAATAGTTTATATGGAGTGGGAAGAGAAAAGTATGCTTATTAAAATCCATAAAATAAAGTATCAACTTTATCAAAAGTATATATCTTTGTAGTTTATGTAAATAAAATAAATGGAAATATAACAATGCATTATCTTCCATAAAGTTGCTTAACACTTTCTTATAACTTAAATAAATTGTGCTTGATATTTTTAGGCTGCTAGAAAGATTCACTGATATAATTTTCTGTGAGAGAAAGGTACAAAATTATCCCAAAGGAGATTAAATAATTACTTTCTCTATCAAACAGAGTTATTAACAAAATGCATTCTGTTTTCTGTGTAGTTAAAATATCTATCCATAGACCTATTGAATATGTAAGTGTCTGTCCAGATCATGTATCACATTGTACTCTGTTTGCTTTTAGGTTTAGTATTCTTTTAACAAAATATGCTTTCCCCAAACATTATTTTTTTGAACATCTAGTTAGCATTGTAATATGGAGAAATTTCTGAAGATATTATCAATAAGGTTTAACTCAAAATTGTATTCTCTCTGGTTTTCCCTGGTTTAAATGACATTTTTTAAAATAACAGCATTTCAGTTGTTTGGTTTGAAATAAAACTTCTGACATTGTCTTTCTATTAAAAAATACAGATTATGTAAAATAGTAAAGATTTACATTTTCTATATTTTGGTGTGCATAATTGCTTTTTATTTTAAAATCAGCTCATTTTTATTTTATATAATTCCAACAAAGTATCTTTTTGTGGAATTGGTTAATACCTAATATAATCCTATTAACAAATTAAGTTACTCACTTTGATACCCATAAAATTATCAGACTCTGTAAATACAACAAAGATCAGAAATCCAAACAGTTCTATAAAACAGTAAAGGACTGGGTTAATAGAATGGAGTTTTAGACATATTTTACAATGAATAAGTTGGCAAATTTTAATCTTTTAACATTTTTATCCTTTATATTTCTGAGTTTTGCAGTTGGCATATACTTTGGTTTAAGTCAATATTTATCTGAGAGTTAAATGGTACACATTGACTAGAGAAATAAAAATTAACCCCATTAAAAATTACCCCCATACAAAGCACTCAGGGATTTTCAGGCACCATCACATCAACAATGTTGTTACTACTAGATCTCTAGAGTATGCTGACATTTCTGCAGAAGCACCTGGAATCTCACCAGTGGTGTATGAGGTTAACCATCCCACAACAGCATCCATAAAAATGAACAATATTTTTCAAACTTAAGAGACACTCCCTCTGAAATAGATATCAGGAAGCTCCAAAGTGTGTATCAGCTTCATTGCCCCTTGTAAGTATATCTGCTGGATGAGACTTCTGCTGTTTACATATAATAGCATAGTTTTGTCCAACTAATCACTATTTTACCCACTACAGAGAAAAGACAGGCATCTGATCCAAAGGAAATCTGTTGGCTGGAGCAGAGGTTTACAAGGTGTTCAGTTGCCAGTCCTTGAATTAATGAAGATTCTCAAATAGCAAAAAATATCTGATCCATTTTTCACATTTGAAGAGTTTCAATGTGAGACACACAAGCAACAAAGCCAATAGGAGGAGCTTAAACCAAGATCCAAACTGAGCAGGACACTCTGGCTAAGTCTGGAAAAACAAGAAATCAACAGAGAGGCAGATAAAAGAGAGGCTGAATCCAAAGACTAGCTGACAATTAGAACTATTGTTGGATATTTAAAATTTTCACTGAAGCCTGAACAAAAGTGATCTTACTCTATCCTGATTTTGCAACTGATTGAGCCAAATTCCTATTCTTTCTTGCTTTTGCCTTTCTGAACATATTTACAAGCCAGTAGTAGCCCCCTTCCCACCTGTGGCATGGTTCAGTGGTTGAGCATTGATGTATGAACAGGAGGTGATAGTTCTATCAGGGCACAGCACATGCCTAGGTTGCGGGCTCGATCCCCAGTGTGGGGAGTGCAAGAGGCAGTCAATCAATGATTCTCTCTCATCACTCATGTTTCTATCCCTCTCCCTTCTTCTCTGAAATCCATAAACAATCTATATTTTAAAAAGGTACAGTAGTCCCCTGTTACGCCCAGGCAATACATCCCAAAACCCCCAGTGAATGCCTAAAACCACAGATAATACTGAACCATGTATACAGTATGTATACACACACTGTTTTTTCATATATATATATATGTATATATATATATATATATATATATGTATATATATATATATATATATATATATATGGTAAAGTATAATTTATAAATTATACATAGTAAGAGATTAAAAACAGCTAATAACAAAGTAGAACAATGTTAATTATATTGTAATCAAAGTTATGTGAATATGACATGTCTCTCAAAAATATCTTCTTGCTCTGTACTCATCTTTTCACTTAAGGAAAGCACATTACAGCTTCTCTTTGGCATATCCAAATTGCCAGCATCACTACTCTTAGACTTTGGTGCCATTATTAAGTAAAATAAGGGTTAGTTGAATACAAGCATTGTGATGCCATACAGTGGATTTGATCACCGAGCTGAGTGATAATTGACTAATGGGTAGGGAGTGTCTACAGCATTGAGAGGCTGGACTAAGGGATGAGTCATGTCTTGGGTGGGTTGGAGCAGGACCTCGAGAGATTTTGTCGTGCTACTCAGAATGACAATTTAAAACTCATGAATTGTTTATTCCTGGAATTTGTCATTTAATATTTTCATTTAATATTTACCTACAGTTCACTGCAGGTAACTGAAATGGTGGAAAGTGAAACTGGAAAAGGGGAGACTACTATAATACCCTGTCACCTGAAAAAAGTTTGTTGTCGATTTTTTTTTCAAACTGAGAATCAAATAACACATTCACCTCAAAAGTTGTTTGAGGAAAACAATCTGTGCTAAATAACATATGTAGTCAGTTCAAGCTAACCAGTATGGTAACAGATAAAGGAATGCATATTGGATGATTTTAAAAATATGATCATGCTAGAGATTGAAAAAAACAAACCAACAAAGAAAAAAAGCACTGCATTAGCGAGTAATAGGAAATTCTAAAATATAACCACCATAGAGGTCTAAAGAGGATTTTATAAAGTTTATTATTACTGTATATCTTCAATGGCTAGAATGTGAATAGGTCATAGTGGTTTCTAGAGGCAGTTGTACTGAATTCATACCTCTGAAAATCGATGTAAACTGGTTTTCAAGCCAGTGATATATATAGTTTAGTACATTTTTTGATGGAAAGCAGTTACAGTGAAGAACACAGGATATCACTTATTTATAAAGATGGGTCTCTCTTCTATAAAATAAACCATTTCAACTTTCTAGTTCAGAATTTGAATTTGGAGATGTGGGGCTAAACAAATCTTTTATGGATAGCTACTTTTAGTTATTTTAAAAAATCCAAGTCATTTGAGAAATGTGATATTAGAAATGAGAGGAACAAAAAGATAATTAAATGCTTAGTTCTAATTAGGGTTTCTCTCAGTGTTTCTACATCAGTGATCTGACTCTGACATTTGATTTCCACTTGGATTTGACCAGTTCAGAGTTATATCTTAAAGGAATAGAAACACGGAGCTCTAGAGAACAGAGTGATTGGAACATTTTATAACTTTATGAAAAGATGTGCCTATTGTTATAGAATGTGCTGACTTTGTTTTTATTTTTTCAATATTTTACAGGATTCTTTAGGGTTAGAAATAGTACCTAATGTGTACATATAAAATAGTTTTCTTTAGAAGATTGTGTGTGTGTGTGTGTGTGTGTGTGTGTGTGTGTGTGTATGTTGCTATTTTTAAGAGCATATCTGGCATTTCTAATGTCTAACTTTAGATGAAATTACTTTAAAATTCTTCTAGAAAAAAACCCTGTCCATATTTTCAGTCCATGTGCTTTGAGTGAAGCTCTGCTCTGGTTATTGGATGCATTGAGGTGTTGTGTTTCCAGATCAGGAGGGAGCATGTCTGCATAATTATTATTATTATTAACATTATATATTTTATTATACTTTAAACACTTTTCCATGAGGGCTTTTTACCTCAAACAAGTAATCCCTATGTATAATTAAGATCCTCAAGTATATTTTTCTTTGAAAATGTTCAAAATAATTCTATTTACATTTTATTGTAGCAACAATTTCTCATGTGAATGCTGAAATTGCATTTTGGTGACCTGTTTATTTAACATCATCTATCACATTGTTATATGTTGACCTAGAAACATTTCAACCTTTACTATCTGTGGCTGATTTAATTGAACAAATTTTAAATTATTCTACTTATAATAACATAAACATTAATACATATTTCTCCCTATAATACTGAGAATCATTATTACTCCTAAAAAAGGGGAGAAGATTTAGCTTGATTTACAATAAGAGGAAGTTAGTGCAGAAGGTAATAAAAAACATTTTTTCTCCACTTCTGCCTCTATTACTCTCTAAGCTTCCTAGATAAAAATAATCATTCTTGATCTTTCTTATATCCCTAGGACACTGGACAGTTACTGTCCCTTTATAGGGCATTTGTGGCATAAATGAAAGTTTTCCACTTAAGGACAGCAATTTTGCATGAGAGCAAGAGGATTTATATATTAGAAAAATTCTTAGGGTCAAGAGTTAGATTTACCTATTAGGTTCCAAAGGAATCTAAGAGGAAATAAATATAAAACTGTTACAACTCCATTTTTTTCAAGAGGGCTTTGATGTGCTTTGTTTGAGGTCCCTCAGGGGAAATAAAAAATACACAGTTCCTTACTTTCACAGGTCTTAAAAAAGGTTATAGGATCCTGAAGTCAGGATCCACCATTAGTAATTAATTCATAAGCCCATAACTCTTCTTTCCCCTAATTTCAGCACACTACTCAACAAAATGGGTACTGGATTCAGTTTTTACTTACTGATTGTTATTGTCCAAGGTACAATTGGGAAGACTTTAGTCACTTTTTTAGATATTAACAGAGACAGTACTTTACTAAAATTTACAATTGAATTAAATTTGTTGACTATAAGTGTTAGGATTCATATTATGAAATCACAAGTAAAGTTGTTAGGTCAAGTAGATATTATTTTTCCCCACAAAATATGAACCCCAGAGCAGGTAGTACCAGGTTAATATAATGGTTCCATGACAAAATAAGAGATGCGGCTTCTTATTTCTTTTCACTTTTCCATCTTCAGACTGTGGTGTTTTTTTTCTGAATGCTCACAGTATGTATGTTGTACCACATGGAACATATGCATGTTCCAAACAGATAATGAATGAAGATCAAATAGTCAATGACTATTAGGAATTTATATTTTTATTAGGCAAACATATTTCCTCTAATATTCATCTAGGATATTTTAAAAATAAATTTCATTGTTTAGAACACAATTAGGTTATCACTAATTACATAGGATCCTGACAACCTGAATCTTTAGCAGGCCACTATCATTTGAAACAGAATAGGTATATTTTTCTGATATAATATTGGTAGAGGTTATTGGAACCTAAATGATTATGTAAAACCTATGTGAACAGGACATTAAATAGTTACAACATAAGGCCCTCAGTCAAATCTTTGGTTCAAGTGGAATCCCCAAAGTAAATAGCATCACATAAGAAGCAGGCATTTTAAACATTGCTCCTGGAGATCAGAAATACCCATATAAAGGTATTTAACATTGAAGTTTTAAAAGCATGGCATCCAACGTTGTAAATGAGGAGTAAGTCAGATTTTGTCAGAGGTAAGAGCATTGGTCAATGCAGGCAGGGGACAAAGGAGTGAGAGAGATAAGTTGGAACAAGGATGTAAACTGGTTTTACATCCAGTGTGAGGTGGCCCATATGTACAATGAGAAATATTATTAAAATATAATTAAATAAATATACCTACATATTTTTCTACAAACCACAAGTTGTGCAACTTTGGATAAGTATCTTCTCCCTTTTGTGTCCCAGGAATTTTTTTTTACTATGTTTATCATTTTCATATGTTGAAATTTATGTGTACTAACCTTAATTTGGTGACTATTAAGGTAGCATATGTTTCTCCTTCTGAGTTTTCATTATTAGTGTATAGGAACATAACAGATTTCTTAATTCTTTTATTAATTCAATTAATTTTTGGTTGATTCTTTAGGGTTTTCTATATATAGTATCATGTCATCTGCAAATAGTGACATTTTTACTTTTCCTTCCCTATTTGGATACCTTTATTTCTTTTTCTTGTCTGATTGTTATGGCTAGGACTTCCATTACAATGTCAAATAATGGTGGTGAAAGTGGTCATCCTTGTTTTGTTCCTGATCATAAAGAAAAAGCTTTGAGCTTTTTTACCACTGAGTATGCTGTTAGCTGTGGTGGTTTCACTTGTATGTGAAATCTAAAAGCAAAACAAAGAAGCAAACAAAAGAAAAAGTCTCAAAGAAACAGAGACCAAAGGGATGGTTACCAGAATGGAAGGGATGTGAAAATGGGTGAAAGGGAAAGGGGAATATAGTCAATAATATTGTAATAAGTTTACACAGTGACAGATGACTATTGGAATTTGTAAGGTGATCAGACTGCAAAGTATAAAAATGTCCAATGACTATATTTATATTGGAGACCTGAAACTAATCAAACCAATACAAAATTGCTTATCAACTATACTTATTTTTTTAATTGCCCTGACTAGTGTGACTCAGTTGGTTGGGGTTATGTCCAGGTTGTGGGCTGGATCCATGGTAGGGGGTGTGCAAGAAGCAGCCAATGGGTGTTTTGCTCTCATATTGATGTTTCTCTCTTTCCCTCTCACTTTCTCTCTCTCTCTAAAAAAATGAATAAAAATATTTTAAATAAATACTTTAATAAAAAAGCATACATCAAATTTTCTGGAATTTATTGAAAATAAATACTTAATTTTATTTTTGAAAATGGAAATACATTTTGAAATATTTACAAAATCAAAACTTAGACAAATCTATACATATAGCATAACTTGAGTAGCTTGGAGCTTTTTTTTTTTTTTTTTCCCTCATGAACTTGCACCTGACGAAAATTCTGGGAGGAATGCCTGGGAACGTAATAAAACATTTAATCCATGTCTAATATTTTTTTAATATTCAAGCAACTACAATTTTTAATGGCATCATGAAATAATCCGATTTAAAGACTTGAATGGCTTCTAATTTGTTAATCAACCTCACTACTCAAATGGTTTATCATTAAGCATACATTCTTTGTTTTTAAACTATCTTATCTATTTCCTGGAAAGAGATGCCATCTCCTCCCATTGAAATTTGGATTCTGAATGTAATATATGACCTATAATTATTCAAACTGCCATTTTTTGACACTGTTAAGAAAACTTCTAAACAAATAAGCAATTTTTTTACTGGTAGAACTGAAGAGAAAGTTATATATCTGAACACCTCTTGCTTAAAACTCCAAATAAACAGCTTGCATTTTAAACCAATGGTGGCAAAAGGAAAAAAGCAAAAACATTTCACAAAATGCATTTATTTCAATAATGTGTTGGAACTCCTGGTTGAAATCCTTAATTGATCATTTAAATGGATCATGGTCCTGTCTTTTAATTAAAAATTCAGGGAGGGAAGCCCAGCTGGTATAGCTCAGTGGTTGAGTATCGACCCATGAACCCGGAGATTATGGTTCCATTCCCAGTCAGGACACATGCCTGGGTTATGGGTTCACTCTACAGTAGGCAGCCGATCAATGATTCTCTCTCACCATTGTTTCCATCTCTTTCTCCCTCACCCTTCTCCTCTTTCTGAAATCAATAAAAACATATATTAAACATTCAGGGAGAGGAACTTAGGCTTCTTATACCAGATGTGTCTAATTCCATTAACACTAGCAACCTTATCTTGCAATGTCAAAGCAATTTATATCATTCTCCCTTTTTTCCCCTTCCTTGGGAATTACAATTTGTCCAGATGATAGTAAACACAATTAGTAAATTCATATAAGTGTAAGAGTGGAAAGTAACTTGCCACATCTCATCTAGCTCAGCCCGATTATATACTCAGTGAATGACTGCATATGTTTACCCAGTATCAAGAGTTTTCAGAAACTTAGGATGAAATTTGGTGGTAAAATAAGATGTAGAGTTTTAATAATGTTGCATCAATGAGTTTACACATTTGTCAGTGGCCAAAGAGAACACATTATTATAAGTTTCATAAAACACATCAGTTCAGAAAGTAAAATATATGTGTAACAAAGAAGATGAATAAGACATATTTTCAGTCAAAAAATTATATAATTTTTTTTTAAATATGGTAGGTTTTATGCTCTAAGCTCATGAAGTTCTTGTAACCTCAGGAAACTATAGAGCCGAAATCCTCAAGGTACTTCAGACTTTGACAATGAGCTCAAGGAATGGCATCCACTGTGAAAAAAGTTGACATGCTTTATAATACAATAGGACTTACTGGCCATCAATAACTTAGCCTTTCTGAAAGGATGAATGGCATTGCAAATGCTGCTGAAGAGGCCAGCAGTTACGTGAAGTCAATCTAAGATATGCTACCATTAGATTTGATAAACTTTGTAAATGATGCAATGTAACCGACAAAAATTACATTCTACTCAGCTGCACTATTAAATTATCAACTGACACTTTTTTTGGTAACTCATTAATAATAATCTTAGATGTAAGACTTTAACCAACCCAGAAGAGGAAATATGCACATATTAAATGTTCCTTAACAATAAACTGAAATTTCTTTTATTTGAGAAATTCATGCAATAAAACTAAGGTAGTCCCTTGAATAATGCAGGGTTTAGGAGCACCAACACCCCCCCATCCCAAAACACACAGACACATATACACACACACACACACACCAGTTGAAAATCCACGTATAACTAACTTTTTGATCCACCAAAAACTTAACTGCTGATAGCTGCTGTTGACTGGAAGCTTTCCGATAACATAGACAATTGATTTATACATATTCTGTATGTTATAGGTATAACATAATGTATTCTTACAATAAAGTAAGCTAGAGAAAATAAAATTTTATTTAAAAAATCTTAAGAAAGAAAAATATATTTACAGTATGTATTGAAACTAATCCCCATGTCAGTGGACCCCAGGTTCAAATCCATGTTGTCCAAGGGCCAACTGTAGCCTCATTTCAGTCACCTCATCCCTGTTCAACTCTACTTACAAAGAAATCAGCTGGTCTTCCAGTGTGCTTATTTAGTGTTTTACCAAGATATAGTTATTTACTGGAATAATGCTTCAGTCAAATATGTTTGCATTTTGGTTAATATACCAATCTCTTTCAGCTTTGGTATTTCATTTGAGTTTGGTTATGGTGGTTCAGTTCTAAGATTTTTAGTTACTTAGGGAAATTATATAATAGCATTGATAGCACTAGAGGTCCGATGCACAAAATTCTTACATGCGGGGTTGGGGGGCGTCCTTCAGCCTGGCCTGCACCCTCTCACAATTCAGTACACCTCGACATCCCTCTCACAATCCTCTGGCTCCTAACCGCTGGCCTGACTGTCTGCCTGATCGCCCCTAACTGCTCACCTGCCTGCCTGATCAGCACTAACCACTCACCTGCCTGACTGATCGCCCCTAACTGTCTCTGCTTTGGTCCCCATCACTCCCCACTACAGCTTCATACAGAAGGATGGCTGGAATGACGTCCGGAAGGTTGTTTGGCTGCCTGGTTTAATTAGCATATTATGCTTTTATTATTATAGATTTTAGTATCTCAAAAGCTATATCCAGAATGTGGAATCTGAACTAATGATAACCACTCTTGGTTACTTCAAATACCCTCTTCATCTCCCACTGTTACATATATTTTAGCTACAACATTTATGTCCTTATTTTTGCTCAATATTCTATAATCTTTGCCTCAGAACCATATGAGAATATGCTTATTTTTTGTGAAAATAGAAAGTCATAGGATTATTGTAATTTGTATGTATTTCAAAGTATTCCTATATAAATTATCTTTTTACTAAAAATAATCCAATGAGGTAGAGAGAATATTTATAATCCCTTATTATAAACTTTCCAGTCACATAATTAGCTGTTAAGAAAGCTGAGGAAAACACAAAACAAACAACAACATAGCCAATAAACCTCTAGTCTTTACTTTTCCACTGCATAGTCCCAAAACAACAAACAACAATGTAGCTACAAAATAGTTGGGGAACTAAAATTCATACAGAAAAAAAGTTTAACTTACATAACAAATTTTTCAAGTATTTCTTAGATGATACTAACATGGGTGTATGCAATGTAATTAAATAAAAATTACTCCTTGGGATTGGGCCAACAATGCCATCTTCCTCACATCCTCATATGCCAATTAGCACTTTATCATTGCAGAGTTGCCTGAGTTGCTCTAAATGGTATCTGTGTCCTTGCCACTTCATTCATTGCAGTCTCATGCTGACCTGCTGGCTGTAGGTTTCAGTTGAAAGGTACAGCTCTTTACTCTACCATCAGTACTGTTGTTGGCTATCAGTGTTGACTTGCCACAAAAGAGAAGCATTTTCATTGGCAAAATGTACGCTGCTGGCTTGGTTTTGACTGCCTCGTGCCACCTTGGCTAGCCATTCCTCTTATTTCCCTTTCACACTTTTATTTTAAAACTAAAGGCCCAGTGCACAAAATTCGTACACTCGGGCGGGGGGGGGGGGGGAGGGTCCCTCAGTGTGGCCTGCATCCTCTCGCAGTCTGGGAGCCCTCAGGAGATGTCCGGCAGTCGGACATCCTTAGTGCTGCCACGGTGGCATGAGAGGCTCCCGCCACCACCACTGCGCTCGCCAGCTGTGAGCTTGGCTTCTGGCTGAGCAGCACTACCCCTGTGGGAGCGCACTGACCACCAGGGGGAAGCTCCTGTGTTGAGTGTCTGCCCCCTGGTGGTCAGTGTGCATCATAGCAACTGGTCATTCTGCCATTTGGTTGATTTGCATATTAGCCTTTTATGCCTGCAGGATCAGGCTGAAACTGCCTCTCTGACATCCCCCGAGGGGTCCCGGATTGCGAGAGGGTGCAGGCCTGGTAAAGGGACCCCACTGGTGCACGATCAGGACCAGGGAAGGATACAGGAGGTTGGCCAGTTGGGGAGAAACTGCAGGAGGGCTCCAGGGCATGTTTGGCCCATCTCACTCAGTCCCAATCGGACGGACCCCAGCAGCAAGCTAACCTACTGGTTGGAGCATCTGCCCCCTGGTGGTCAGTGCACATCGTAGAGACTGGTCAACCAGTCTACTGTCTTCCCCTGGTGGTCAGTGCACATCATAGCAAGCAGTTGAGTGGCCTTAGCATATCATTAGCAAATTACATTTTGATTGGTTGAATGGACTACCGGACAACCAGATACTTAGGATATAAGGCTTTTATTATATAGGATACTCACATGGAGGTAAACTACATAAAAAGTCTTACTGGTTCTTCTACTGCCAAACTTTTCTCCACACAGCCTTGGCACCCTCCACCCAAAGCCCAAATTCCCTATTCATTTTTATAACACTACTGCTGGTTTACCTATTGAGTCTCCACACAAGGAACCAGTGTCCTTCTCTAATGGATTTCCCACTAGTCATCTGCCCCTGAATTAATTCAGCATGCTTGAACAAAATTTCTTATAATTTTTTTAGGTTTACAGTATGCAATGTAATTGTAACTTGTGCACGCGCATACACACACACATCAAAGCATGCACTGTCAAGACCAACACCATGACAAAACAAAATAAAGTATGTTAAAAATAAGACCTGTTTCCAATGAATATTATAGACAATAAACAAAAAGTACCGTGAGGTCAAAAGAAAAATATTTTTTTCTGATCTGAAATAGGAAGCAGAGTTTGTGGAGAAGGTGAAACTTCCCTAAAGCACTGGAAAGAATCAGCGGCATCTAAAATGGTGGGAAATGAGTGAAAGGTAGTCTTGGAGAAAAGAGTATAAACAGTTTGATTACTTGATTGTTCTGAACTGTGCTCAAGTGTTCAGATACTCTTTGCATAGTTAATGGGCTAATCTGAATGAATCAGAGTCTGCATGACAGTTAATTGAACGGTTCGGTTGGAAATGTATAATAGTGACAGTGTATAAAGTAATTAAACACCATTGTGAGAATGTGCTGCCTACTTCCTGTCAGGTATTGGGAAGCAAGATGAAAAAGGCATGCCCTTGAATATTTCCACTCTACTGGGAAAGAAAGTAAGAGTAAACTGCAATAGTGGGATGAGGGTGATAGGGAGAGGCTTAAGGATCAGTGCATAAGGGAGAATAGAAACTCACTAGGTAGAGGAAACGTGGAAGGCCATTCTAGGCAGAAAAGAAGCTCCTCTGTATGGGAACAAGAATAGCAGCAGGCAAAGCCCAGCCGGCCTGGCTCAGTGGTTGAGCTTTAATCTAAGAAGGAGGTCACGGTTCAATTCCCAGTCAGGGTGCTTGCCTGGGTTTTGGGCTCAATCCCCAGTGTAGGGCATGCAGGAGGCAGTTGATCAGTGATTCTCTCCCATTATTAATGATTCTGTCTCTCTCTCTGCCTATTCCTTCTTATCTGAAAAAAAAACAAAAAAAAAACCACATATATATTTAAATAATAGTAGCAGGCAAATTAAGTGGGGAAGAATTTATAAAATTTTGAAAAAGATGAGTGTAAAAAAAGTGGTATGAGAACTAATTGAAGGAAATTTCCTCCTTCAAATTTTTTTAAAAAGTTTACTCTCATATAACCCAATTGTTCTCTAACATTTGTTTAAATTCATTTGGCAATACTTTCCTACTTTATTTAGGAAATGATGGTCTTTCTTTTTGAGGAGACCCTTATTTGAACACATCTTATGCAAATAAAATTTAAACTGTGTAACTTCATGTCAAAAAGGAAAAAAAAAGGTAAAACAATATGTTCCCACAGCTTCTAAGTTAGCGAACAGTCTGGTAGTAGAAAAAGTACAAAATAATTGTTTCATTACATTCTACACACTTATGGATATGAGTGTTTCAGCTGTTTTCTCAACGTTCCGTATTCCCATGTTCATAGGAAAGGTGAGAATGTGGAAGACGGACATGGTGACCTGTCAAGATGACTTATTCCTTGTATTTTAGTATCTGCTCTAACTTGAGGTCGAATAAAATAAGTCTGATGACAAAAGTAATTGGAAGGACAATTCAATATTTATTTATTCACAGGCTCCAGACTGTAGGGCTGTGTTCTTACTCCCTGTGGCTTAGCTCTTTCTGAAATAAACCCCGGGTCGTGTCTGGCTCCTCTGTTTGCTTTTACCCACATCTACACTTGCTTAGGTAATCATGTGTTGTTATTGGGAGAAGGATGGAAAATGATACATATGACTTAATATTTTTTCCTTTTCATTTAAAAAATGAAGAAACTTTGTGTTGACTAGAGTGTATTAAAATTATCCAAAATACATAATAATATGCGATGACCAAGGGTATGAAATATGTAGTCACATATTCTTTATATTCCAAACATAGACAATTATTCATACATCTCTTAGCATGAAATATTTTCATATGTATAATAGAGATAACTACATCATGTAACCTTATAAAAGCTTACAAGAAAGTGTGTAGAAAATATAGATGTATATTTGTATACATGTGTGTTTGTGTTTTCTAACATGAATACTACCTTATATTTGTAGATAGTCTACTCTATATATTTGAGTCCCCTAGGAAGCAAATGGCAACACTGAATTGGAAGTGGAAATATTTATTCAGTGAAAGATACAGGAGTACAGCATAGGAAATGTAGTCAATAATATTGTAATAACTGTTTGGTGACAGGAAATATTGGGGTGGGCACTTTATAAAGTATATAATTGTCTAACCACTATGCTATACACCTGGAACAAATACAAAATAATATTGAATATAAACTGTAATTGAAAAAAAAATGGTTTTCAAAGATAGAGGAGCAGAAGCAAGCACTAGGAGTAGAAAGTCTAATGAAAAGTCAATTCAAGGCTAACACATGTAAAAGGGAGGCAGAGAACAATGGGTTGGATAGAAAGGTCCTCAGCCTGTAGCTCAGTTCTGACAATGTCTGAGAAAGGGTGGCTCCAGTGCAGATTCCACCATTGAAGATCCTGCATTAGAAAGAAATAGTCTGACCACAGTAGAACATCATGCTCGCTCTTTGGCTGATGCTGCCATAAAATAGCAAGACCTCAGCTAAAACATTGCAATGGATCATGAAGATGTACAGACAGTAGTGTGGCAAAGGCCTGGGGGGGGGGAGTGAAGGGGGTCAATGGGGGGAAAAGGGGACATCAGTAATACTTTCAGCAATACAGATAAATTTTTAAAAAGATGTTTCAGCTAGAATATCTCAGCTAACTCTATTCCTTGCATAAAGTTCTCTGTGGAAGTTGTATGCATCTCCATGGCTGCCACTTACCTATACAAAGGAAACCAAAAAATTTCAAGTAGTATCCATGTCATTATTATGCAATAGGCCCTGCCATATCATCACTGACAGACACTATTATAAACCTTTTGGTTTTAAGGAACAATTTTAATACATGGCAGATTTTTTAAAGGCTCTTAAATATCCTTTTTTTGCTCAACATCTAAGGAGAGACTGTCAGAGCAGGGCAAACACATCTCTACTTAGGATTCTCCTTCAACTGCATGATATACTTCAAGTATGTATTCTGAGATCAGGTCACAATTCAGATGGAATCCATTCTAAATTCCCTTTTAATAAAACATTACAGATTTCACTGTGATAAAAATGGTATATTCATAAAAGACCTGTGTCCTACACATGCTGAAATTTTATTCAATAAGTACATGGGCGTGTGTGCGCACGCACACGTAGTAAGTGATGCTTCCTTGAAAAGTCTATTGAATTGTAATTCATCAGTAGTCTGTCAAACACAGTGTGCAACAAGTTACTTGTCAGCTACAAAAGAGTATAAACCAATTGGCAAGTAAAGTAGGCCTATAGGGATAGTAAAACCCTTTGACCTCACAGAGAATAAAAGAGAATTGCTGATTCATGAAGGAAAACTTCATGAAAAGTTGAGTGCTCAGGTTAACCTTCCTTCCCAGGCAGCACTAATTTGGATGACAGATACCAAACCATAGTGAATCTAAGCTGACACTGACGTTGCTGGCATTACCTGTAAAATCCCCTCATACAAATTTGCCTCAAATAATTACTCCAATGCCTTATGCACAGAAAAGTTGTCCATCAAAAATGTCAGCAATTAATTTTCTTTCAGCTAAAATTTACCAATATTTTGCTACTGAGGAAGGAAGATTTACCTTGCCTTTGATAATTTTATGGCTTTGATTTTAAAGGGAGGAATAAGTGGCTCAATGGGAAACCATACATTACTCATATGGGAGCTGTTTTACAGATCTTTAAGTTGCAGATGATTGATGGAGATGTAAAATAATTATTGTATTAATAGATATGTTAATTCTGTGTTGTGCAGAAATAACCACACTTTCCTGGGGTAGGGGGAAGTGATACTGTCTGCATTTGTACATGGGGCTTGGAGTGCAGACTTTTCTTCCCCTGGGTTCTTATCCTACGAAATTTGAAGAATAAACTCATGGACTACTACTAGTAAAGGCCTCTTTAATAAAAATATAGAAATTTATTGGAAGCATATACAAACTCCATCTGGAAAGAGGGGACCCTAAAGGGGGCCCCTAAATGGAAAAAGCCTTCTCTCTCTCTCTCTCTCTCTCCTCTCTCTCTCTCTCTCTCTCTCTCTCTCTCTCTCTCTCTCAAAAGAAAATCCTGCCTCATGTCCCTTTGTCTCCAGTTTACATATGCTGCTGTTCTTTGTTTGAACCTGACCCTTTCTAATTGGACCTTTCATTAATTTAAGGCCCCCATGCTCTCCTCACTGGTTATTTTGTTACATGGTATCAGTTTCAAAGGCCAAAGCCTACGTGCTGCCCCCCTCCATCCTCTCCCCCTTTATCTTGTAACATTTCTCTACCTCCTGTGAAAATCTGTTTTCTTCTTTCTGCCATTTGTCGGCATTTCTCTATCCTCTTTGAAAGTTTGTCTTCATCCCCCCTTATCCTGTGGCATTTCTCTATCCTCCATGCAAGAAAGATAAGCATTTTTGACGTCTCCAAGCTGCTCAGGTTAGAGCTGCTTTTAATCTACCTTATAATTGCTTTAATTGCTCAGGCCAGCGATACCTCTGTCCTTCACATATGCATTCATCCCCCATGGACCCTCTGTATTCCCTAAGACTCCCTAAACCTGCCTGTTTTATCCCTAAGACTTCTTTCACATTCATTTCATTATTTGTGGTATGTAAATGTAATTCATTTTTGAAATGGTTATATCTGTATGGCTCTAATTAATTAAAGAATTAAATAAAACATTAACATGTTCATTTTTATATCAGTATGAGAATCATATAACCTTTAAAAACTCTTGAAGAATATAAATGTTTTAATGTCACATATTTGTAAATATCAATTATCTTTCTGAATGGTTTCCTTATAAAGCCCAATTTTAAATCATAGAATTATATATATTTAATTCATTTTCATTTACTCACCTACTCATTTTGAATTGAACATCTAATGTATTCCAGGGAGGACATTGGGGAGATTATCCCCACTTCAAGCTCCCACGATGCCATGGAGATTTATGTCAGCCTTGAGTTACAAATAGACATAGTTCTAATATACTTGAACATTGATACTTATATGTGACTCTATCTTTAAGTGATACTTATATGTGACCTACAGTGCAGCTAAGATTTGTATGTGGGAATTATGCCTTATAAAGAGATAAAATACAGTAAAACAGAATTATGCCTTATAAAGAGATAAAATACAGTAAAACAGAATAAGTATTAAAGGAAAGTAAAAAAACAAACATTTTTCTAAAGGAAAACAAAATAAAATGAAATAGCCAATTCACTTTTGGGCCTTTGAACCATGAGTTGTTCATGAGTTCTTACATCCTAAATAGATGATGAAACTCACTGTGTTCTCACTTTCTCATGAGATAAATCTTTCTGCACTGAGCTGTGCTGCCTTTGAAGCATAGTAACTTCCATTTTGTATAAAAAAAACTGCTATTTGAAACTCTCTGGTATTGTTAGATAGTCCCTAGTCCTGTAAACTCTGTCATTGTAAACTCTGTCACTTTAAGACAGTCTCTTATTCTATAAAATGACTTTGTTTTTAGTTTAAATAATAGAAAAAGATAAACTTAACTGTCTGACCTTGCAAGCTAGCCATCCAATGTAATAGACTAATACAGACTAATACTGATAATAATTCCCATATTCTTATGCCAAGTACTAACTCATTATGTATTCAAGGTTACAACTGTCTGTAACAATAACTCACACAGAGCTCTTTGTAATATCTGCAAACAAAGAGGCTCGAAAAGTATAAATACGGGAGACTTCCTGTATGTGGCTCAGGGATTTGGAAGAAACACCTCCCTCTGGGCCACATGCAATAAAGGACTCTTAATTAATTGGCTTATTAAGGCCTCTTGTATCTCATTCACTGATTTATGATATGACACATTGGCAAAGGGGAAATCGGGGTAAAGTGAAGTGAAACTCTCCTTCTTACCTTCTTGAATGTGGTGTTCTGTTTTGTTTTGTTTTTTAGCTTATTTTGCTGTGATGGGCTGTTGGGAAATTTCAGCTGGATTTCTGGGCTCCTACACAGGCGTGCTCTTCCATCCATAGCTGTCTAACTTGGTTTTCTGTGGGGGAAATAAGACATGAAAACTCCTATTCTGTCATCTTGCGGATGTGTCCTCAAATAAACTTTAAATTGCATTTTAGCCCTAGCCGGCTTGGCTTAGTGGATAGAGTATTGCCTACAGACTGAAAGGTCCTGAGTTTGATTCTGGTCAAGGGTACATGCCCAGGTAGCAGGCTTGATCCCCAGTGTGGGGCATGCAGCAGGCAGCCAATCAGGGATTTTCTCTTATCATTGATGTTTCTATCTCTCTCTCCCTCTCCCTTTCTCTCTGAAATCAATAAAAATATATTTTAAAAAAAATATTTTAAATGTTTTAATTAATGAGAAAAAACAATGCTGGGTACAAACAAATCATTTCAAGAAGGACAGTTAAGGAGAATGTTAGATCCATACAACACACACACACAAAAAAAAACAACAACAAACAAACCCATGGGTATACCACTGTTTTATAATTTTTAAACTTATTTTAAAGTTCCTATAACTTGTCTACATGTTTTATTACAGTTAAATTTTATTTTATCAATGTTATAAGTAATTTTGTTTTAGAAAATTCAAAACTTGTAAAAACAAGAGATATTTTTGCTATAATCTATCAATTGTTCAATTGTATTCTTATAACAATTGAGCAAAAATATAATAAAGTAGTTTAAGTGACATGATATCAAGTTAACATCTATTTTTAATCTAATTTAAGCTTTTAGTAGCTATGCTTTAGATGCCTCAAATATTTAAAAAAACAAACACATTGCTGGTTGTCAGGGGCAAAGCAAGGAATAAAATAAAGTGCCATCCCCCAGGAATTTGTCATCTACATAATGAAGAGATAGACAATGTATAAGTAAACAAACAAATAAATGTGTAAAATACATATTCTGAAAAAATATAGTAGAATAATAACATTTGACAATATTTTACATCAAAGCCATCAGAAGTCACCAGAAGAATTACCCTTTACAATAGCTTGGATGGACCTGGAGAGCATTGTGCTAAGTGAAATAAGCCAGTCAGAGAGAGATTTCATATGATTTTACTCAAATGTGTAATCTAATGAATAAAGTGAACTAACAAGCAAAATAGAGACAGGTGCACAGATGGAGAATAGGCTCACAGCTGTTGGCAGGTCAGGGGTGGGTTTGGGGAGGTTGAGAAATTGAGCAAAAAAAAAAAGAAAAAGAGAGGAAAAAACTCATGGACAGGAACAACAGTGTGGTGATATTTAATATCTCTGAAATATTGCCGGGGAAATGGGGGCAGGTGGAGGTGGAGGAGAGTAGGAGGAATACTTGATGATGGAAGGAGACTTGTCCTAGAGTGGTAAATATACATATTGTACATAGATGATGTTGTGTGTAATTGTGCACCTGAAACCTGTATAATTTTGTTAAGCAGTGTCACCTGAATAAATTCAATAAAAAGATTAAATAAGTAAATAAATAAATAAGAAAATGTATCTTTTGGAATAAAGCTCTACTCACAGTCTCAAAGGAGCTACTAAAAAGCTTATTGAGCAACTGTTTAGAACTCAGGATTAAAGACAGAACTAATCTTGAGAGCTAATATATACCTTCTCAAACATCAGGAAGAATCAGTATTTCCCTGAAAGTAAGCTGCTACACAGTGCTAGATGAGCTGTTCAATGGTCCTGTGATTAAAGTAACTAAATCTAGCAGCATGGATGAGCTGTGGTAATAGGGTGTTCCTGCAGATTCTTTGTTTGATCACAGTAAATGGAAAAGATAGTGAAACTGAAGATAAACTTATTTTCAGTATCGGAGGTGCATGTGTCTGACAGAGGAAAGTGACAAAAATGAAGTAAAGACCAAAATGCAGCAAATGTCAGATAATAGCACTAACAGCTTCTTATATAATGGGATTAGAATGAGCCATGCAATCTCTTAAACATTAAAAACTGGATGAAAATATATTCCAAGGCAATCTCACAGATTGTGAAAAAGTGTTTATAATCACAAACTTGATTAGAAACTATAGACTCCTGTCATTCACCTTGGCACTCTTTATAATGTAGCAGTAATTACACAATAGCTGTAAGAATTAGAAACAAACCTTCATAGTACAGGTATAGCTTGTTTTATTGCACTTGGTAGATACTGTGTTTTTACAGATTGAAGGTTTGTGGTATCCTTGCACTGAGCAAGTCCATCAGTGCCTTTCCCCCCCCCAACATGCTCAAAAGATGGTTAGCCTTTTTATCAATAAAGTATTTTTAATTCAGGTATGTACATTGTCTTATTAGACACAAATTCTATTGCATACTTAATAAGCTACAGTATCATGTAACATGACTTCTAAATGTGCTGGGAAACCAAATATTTGTGTGACCTATTTTATTGTGATGTTCTCTTTATTGCAGTGGCTTGGAAATGAATCTGCAATGTCTCTGAAATATGCCAGTACCTATGCACATCAAAACTGTGGGAACAGTTTAATATAGAATCAAGACAAATGTCTAAGCACAAAAGTAAAAATCCAACATATTTAACTGGGTCCCATATAATATCCCTAAAGTGTTAAATACTATCTAGACTGGGACTTTAAGTCAAACTGTCCTCCTTATAAAGACAAAATAATAGATGTTTCTAAGCATCAGGTAATGCAATATCATCTTGGCAAGTTGTCTGCATAACAAATTCAAACAGCCCTTAATATCCATAATGAGAAGATATCTTGATGAATAAGGCATTAGTCATTGCACTGTCAAGATAGGAAGTGCAATGCAGGATTTTTTATAGCAGATTCTTTAATTCTAGAAGGTTATCATGCTGTATCAGAATAATTTGAATCTGTCATCGGTATAGGACAATATGCTGACATCAAAACATTTGGGTATATGCTTATCTGACCAAGACCTGAAGATATTGGCCCTAGAATAGAAGGTCCTTCTGCTCACTCCTCCACTCATGATAACTCTTCCATAAATTAGTCTCTGAAATTATCTAGTGCTGTTGTGTTAGATAACTCCATACAGTTTATGTTATTTGGCCTGTCTTATCTACCTTTCCTGAGACCAGCTGGCTGAAAGTGTCTTGCTCAAATAATGGGTAGAGGTCACTCTGTTGCCCCCTTAAGGAGCCATTTTCTTAAGACAGAGTCTCCCTATGTGGTTTAATTGTTCAGCACATAACAGATAGGTTAGGGCCAATTCTTAAATACAGGTACCCTCCTCCCTTGCCACTTGTTACATGTTTCCATGATTGACTTAGATATTTCACACAAAGTCATTTAAAACACACTATTGCAATTTGCTGGCTCTTTTAAAGTGAATCAGTACTTCAATAGGTTCTTAAAACAAAAGAGAAAAGAAATTCCCCTATGACTGGAGGTCACACTTGGCTAGATTATTATGGTGCCAGATATTTATTCAAACACTAGTATAGACGTTGCTGTGAAAGTATCTATATATAAAGAGGTAATATGCAAAATAGCTGGGGTGCCGTAACAGTCACGACTGGCTCAGGAGGAGGCTGTGTGTGCAGGTAGGTGACAGGGGACTGCGTGCACAGTGAGGCAAGCCACAGATGGCGCAAGCCCAGAGTGAACACACACACAGGGGGGCCTGCACAAGCCGCCACAGTGTGGCTGGAGCAAGCCCAGAGCGACACACCATGGCATACAGCCGTCCCACCTCTGTGCGTGAGCTGCAGAGGAAACACCTTTTCTGACCGCTCATTGGCTAAGCTCCCTGTATGCCACTTGCAGTGTTCTTGGTAACTTGGGTAATAAGAATCCAAGAAGGTGATCTAGGGTTTTCCCACCTCACTCCTGGAGGAAAAATGAAGGTCCACTACTGGAGGGGCTAAGAAATTTCATATCCTGCCCTAGCCAGTTCGGTTCAGTGAATAGAGCCTCAGCCTGCAGGGTCTGGATTCGATTCTGGTCAAGGGCATGAACCTAGTTTGCAGGCTCCTCCCTGGCCGGGGCCCAGGTCAGGGCTCATGCAGGAGGCAACCAATCGAAGTGTCCCTCTCACATTGATGTTTCTCTCTGTCTTTCTCTCTCTCTTTCACACTCTCTAAAAATCAATGGAAAAATATCCTCATGTGAGGATAAAAAACAAAAAAGGAAAGAAATGTCATATCCTATGAAAGAGACATCTTGAAAATGCCTAAAGAAAGTTGTCATTTTTTCATGGTGAAGGGACTGGAGTCCGTGTTAATGAAAACACCTTGGTGGCTGAGGTGGCCAGCAGTGGCAGCAGCAGCAGGGTGATGGGGGTGGCGCCTTCCCTGATCAGCCAGTCACCTCCTGCAGAGGGAGGTCAGACTGCAGCGTAGGCCTGCTCCCCACAGGAAACTGGCCTAAGTCGTCAGTAGGACATACCCTGAGGGCTCCTGGACTGTGAGAGGGGACAGGCTGGGCTGAGGGATCGCATCCCAGTGCACAAATTTCGTGCACCAGGCCTCTAGTTTTAAATATGACATTAGCATTTACAATCAGTTAACTATAAGTAAAGGAGATTACTTCAACTAGGGTATATCATCTTCTGGGCTTTCAATAAGACGTAGTATGTGTTGGGGGTAGGTGGAGTTTCCACATTTGGCTCTGAAGACATAATTGCCTCTATATTCACTTCCAAAATTTACCTAAACCACTCCTTTTTTGTGATGAATGGTTTTGAAAATTTATTCTGCTATGATTTAGACATATATGCCTCATGCCTTTTTATACATTTTAGATGTGAAATGTTTCAATGCTCTTTGTTCTAGCCATTCAGGACCAACTGTCTACTAGTAAACCAGTCTTCTGACACCTTAAACATCTTAGTTCTTTGAAAGTTAAAAAAAACAAGCAAACGCATTTTAAATTCTGAACATTTTCCCATTTGTTAGGAGAGCATATAGAACTTTTAGACACAAGTTCAAATATCTCAACCATTTGCATTTATTTTAATTGTATATTTCCCTTAAGGTAATTCCCTCAAGACAATGCTTAACAAATTGATATTTTAACTACATCATATATTCTTTTAATAATGACAAATACAGTCATTTTTTTCTTTATTCATTACAAACCATGCTATTTGAAGTGACTTGGTTATTTGAAGCTGCTCAGAAAGAATAGCTTTTGTTTCCTGTGACTATGATCAAAGTGCATTTCATTGACCACATTTCATAAGCAATTATTCAAACCAATTATTCATTGTTTCTCTTTCCTAGAGTTATAACTAATTTACTCAAATATTCTCATAGTTTACTTTCTCTTCTTCATTTTCATGTCTGATGCACATCTTTAATAACCTTGCATTCTTTTGGTTTAACATTTTCACATTTTTGCAGCTGTTATTAATTGGATGGCTTTGTCTGACTTCTGAAGTAAATCCATGGATAACTTATTAACAGATGTATATGGAGGTTAAAAGCAATTTAATTCCTACACATAACTTCACCTTTAAAACAGTCTTTATTTCTATGTGTGTGTGTGTGTGTGTGTGTGTCAGTATGTTAGACACATTTTATCTTCATTTTCTTAGAAACCTCTCCACTACTTGTTGATTGGTGTAAATATATATATATATATATACTCCTCTTAGAAGTAACAAACATGCCTTGCTTTTCCTCCTTCATTAATGATTTTGTTCCTTTTGAGTATGCCTTAAAATGCTAATTTTACCCAAATTATTAGGTACCTTACATCCAGTCATTGTTCTTTAATTTATATTTTTCTTTCACTTTCTTAGGTTTGCAGAAATATAAAAATCTGCACATGAATTTACATTTTTTAATGAATTTTAGTGTAATATTTGACTTGCCAACACATCCCTGTTAGTTGAAAATAAAAGAACAACCCCATCTCTAAATTCTAACTTTCCAATGGACTATAGTGCATGCTGTTCCCAGTTGGACATTGTAATGTCCAAACAATATTAATGTGGAAGCTTTCCAATCGTAGAATTACTAGAATTATTCTAGCTCTTTCTTTGGTTTCTGGCTTCCAGAATTCTGTCTACCCCACACTGTACTTCGATTATGTGCACAGATCATGATTGCTATTTTACCATCTGATTGTGTAAAGCATTTCATTCTCTCTGCTGTTATAACTAATCCATCCATGCTTTGTAGCACCAGATGGTAGGCATCCACAGCCAGCCCTAGTTAATCTGCAAATGTTCCCCATGCATACTCTATTTTTATTAGCATTTGGAAGACCTTAGAAAAAGAGATCAGCATTGCAGAACCTTACAGGCAACAATCATCAGTGTAAAACCAAGTGTGCTAATTAAGAGAGGGCATTGATTATCAGAAATTTATTTTTATTTTCTATCCTAAAGTGTAGACATTTAAAATCAAATCCATGGAATTCTAGAGGATACATTTCTGAACACCTGCATAAATTTTTACACACAATAAAAAACTATGTGATGTCGGGAAGAATTTCTGTCTTCATATCAAATGTGCCCTTATCGGCTATCTGAAGGTGTCTCCCCTATTCTCCACCAATGCTTGCTCTAGGTGCCCTTTACTTTGCTATTTGCCTATTTTGCGGTTAAGGTCTCTATTAACTGTATGCTGAGGTTGATGATCCTGAAACCTACACAGTTCGATTGAAGGTCTCCAATGAATTTGCTACTCTCACTGCTGCTGATACAGAAGACATGTCGATTGCAATAACGTTTAATGGACCGGTAGCAGTGTAAATCCATGATTTCTGTGGTGGTCCATGAACAGCCTATCTTTGGGGGCAAAATGATAAGACAGTAAGACACAAAATATATGTGTCCCAAATAATATCAGTATACAACAGTGATGCAGCAAGAAATTATTTTGTGTGGTGGTAGATGGACTCTTTTTGTTCCCTCCCCTAGGGAAGTGAGTATTTTTAAGAACTGGGAATATGCAACCATGATGCCATAGTGGGAGAGAGGTAGGTGCAGGGATATGTTAGAAAACTGAGAAGAAGACCAGTGGGGTAAGAGGAATACCAGGAGAGCATGAGGTCCTTAAAATGAAGAATGTTTTTCAAAACTGAGAAATAAATTATTAGATTTAGCAAAGAGATGATTATTAATGATTACACAAGAGTATTTTTGATAAAATAGTATATAGGAAAGTTTTATCAGATTGGCTCCAATAGAGAATCAGAGGAAAGGAATTGCAAACCATTGATATGCTTAACATTTTATAAAAATTTTACAGTAAAGAAAAACTGAATTGATAACTGAAGAGGGAAGTGAAATAAAAAAATGATTTTCTTAAAATAAGAATATAAGACCACATTTGTATTTTGGTGAGGCTGATACAATAAAAATAAGTAAACATTAATACAGAGGAGGAACGGACAATTTGCTGAAGTAATGACTCTAAATAGGTGTCGGGGCAGGGAGGAAATCTGGAATTTCATGCACAAACAGAAGACTGGTCTTAGATGGGTCTAGAGTTCTTCCATAGAAATAAAGAAGAAAGTAGAGTAAATGGTCAGAGATGTAGACAGGTAGGTAGATTTAGTGAAGTGGAGTCATATAAATTTTGTTGTGTTTTTTGCTTCTCCTAGTATTTTCTTCATCCAATTGGAAACAACATTATAGGCTCAGATTGAGAATAGGTGGGAGAAGTTGAAAGTTTGAGGAAAGAGGAAAAAGTATAAAGTAATCATATATATACACAGGAGAATGAGTGGACTAGGGAAATGCAGTCTGCAAACTGGGCATTGAGGCTGGTGTTCTCATCAATCTGGATTTTTTCTCTCAAGTATGAAAGTCCTGATGAGATTAGAGGATTGTTGAAGTCAGGAAAAAAAATATATAAAGAATGAGCTAGAAAAAATGGGTGGTGGTGTGAGCACAGCGAGATTCTTGAAATTGAGAATATGGAGAGATTGCTATAATTGGTCATGGAAGGATTGTGGTTATGACCAAAGACATTGTTTGCAGAGAAATGGTCAAAGAACTGAAGATTAGCTTTCAATGGATCATCAACATGAAACTTGAAATTACCAAGAACTTTATCCTGCTCCTTTGATATTATACTAGCCCAGGTAATCAACACCATGTTCTGCCATAGACTTTTTAAAATTTTAAATAAAATTAACATATGCTTATAATATAAATGTATAAGATACAGAGAAGCAAACATAAAACAATTAAATTTACATATAATCTTACAATAAAAAAATAACTACCATTATTATTTTGGACTGTATTCTCCCAATGTTTCAAAAAATGGGAGCACACTATTTTGCAATCTTTTTTTTTTTTTAACATTAGGCATGGACATTTTCATTTTTAATAAATTTATCTTTATTTTTTTAAATATTGCAGATATCCCCTTTGTTTTGTTTTTTATTTGTCTGTTTGTTTGTTTTTCACCATTGATCGCCTCCATCCTGCACCTGTCCCCCCCAGGCCTTCACCACACTATTTAAAATTGTTGCATTAACTATTTAAATTGTTTCCTAAATTATTTTTTCAGATTCAGTTTTTCTTCTTCTCAAGTGCTGTCCTACATTACCCACTGTGATTATTTCCTTAACACATTTACCTCATTCTTTCTGAGCCACATGTAGTCACAGTCATTTCTGCAGTTTCACCTTTCTCAACACACACGCTCCAATCGCCTACCCTGAGATTCCTAAAAGTGGAACATGATGCCCCAAAAGGCTGGGTGGATGCTTTGGAGCATAGTTGCCAGAGGTCCCAGGAATGTAGACATCTGTGATGCCTCTCTGATTTTGAATGATGAAATCTAGCTGCACTCTTGTGACACAGCAACTGCCTCAACAGTCCTGAGCTAATCTGCAGTAAGAACTAGAGTGATTACTACAGTGGGCATTGTGCATCAAACTAGGAGGGAGAAGAGGCCAAGGCATTGTTTTCTGAGCTCCTTCCACTACTGAGTTTTTGTTTCTTCTCCAAGCCCAATTTTCTAGGTTCCAGAGAAACAGCACCTTTAGGGTAAAGACCAATACCTGTCCTGCCCTAGCTGCCCTGGAGCCACAAAGGCCCAGGTTGGTCCTGGCACAGCCCCTGAAGACCTGGAGTATGTACTAGGTGTAGCGGTTAATCATGCGGATTTTGTTCAATAGGTGGAGTTACACATATGTTGGTATATATGTGATTTGCTATGTATGCTATTTTGTTGTATTGACAACAAGCTTCAAAACTTCATATGCCAAATTTGCTGAAGGTGTTAACATCACAGATATTTTTACACTTAAAAATGTCAAATTTCATGCCAAAAAAAGAGCGTTCGTGGGAAGTTTTAATTCATTACTTTATTTTGAAGAAAATTTCTGCTGAATACATCGGGAAGCTTATGGTGAACATGCTCCATCTCAAGATCCTTGTGAACACTGGTTTAAAAGCTTTAAAAGTGATGATTTTGATGTGAAAGACAAACAGGTCCAGGTCAACCGAAAAAGTTTGAAGACCCATGATTTCAAGCATTATTGGATGAAGATGCGTGTCAAACTCAAAAACAACTTGCAGAAAGATTAAACGTTGCTCAGCAAACACTTTCTGATTGTTTACAAGCAATGGGAAAGATTTTAAAGGAAGGAAAATGGGTGCTATATCAATTGAATGAAAGACAAATGGAAAACTGAAAAGTCATCTGTAAAATGTTGCTTCAACAGCATGGAAGAAAGTCTTTTTTGCATCGAATTGTGACTGATGATGAAAAGTGGATTTGAGAATCCCAAATGCACAAAATCCTGGGTTGATCCAGGTCAACCATCAACACAGACTGCAAGGTCAAATTGCTTTGGAAAGAAGACAATGCTCTGCGTTTGGTGGGATCAGGAAGGTGTGGTGTAGTATGAGCTTCTAAAACCCAGTGAAACTATTAATACTGATTGCTACTGACAAGGAATAATCGATTTGAACCATGCTTTGATCATGAAAAGACCAGAATGGGCCAGAAGACACAACCAAGTAATTTTGCTTCATGATGACACACCATCACACACTTCAAAATCAGTTAAAGACATGTTAAAAGATCTTGCCTGGGAAGTATTAACCCACTCGCCATATTCACCAGACCTTGCTCCTTCAGATTACTACTTGTTCTGATTGATGGCATACGAAATCACGCACTTTCTGAGCATCACTTCAAAATGTATGAAGAAGTGGAAAATTGGGTCTCTGAATGGTTTGCCTCAAAACAAGAAAAGTTCTATTGGGACGGTATCCACAAATTACCTGAAAGATGGAGAAATGTGTAGCTAGCGATGAATATTATTTTGAATAAAACACTTTTGATGTTTCTCTTGAAATTGTCATATTTTATTTGATTACAAAATCCTCTATTATTAACCAGTACACCTAGTATGTGGCTTATGCCTGACAACAGTTCGGTTCCCGTATCCCAAGGATGAGGAGAAGCAAAACTCCCACAGAAAGCTTCAGCAGGTTAAGGTTAAATCCACTTGAAGCTATTTGTGTGGTTACTGTGAACAGAGGGCTTGGCTTTGAGCCCTACTGGGGCTCTTTAAAGCAGGAGATAGGGTAAACCTGGTCCCTTCCTTTCCTCCCTACTGCAGTGTCTCCCCACCTGCCTAAGACATCATGGTGTGCACAAAGTCATCTTCATTTATCTTCAACAAGGAAGAAGAGACTTTAAAGTAAGGGGACATTCTGAGCTTATTCTGCATTGCTATAACCTTTCATCAAAGCCTGAAAACCATAACCTCAGCTTGAGAATTCAGTCCCAGGCTCTTCCCAAGTCCATAGTTTTTTTTATTAAGACTGTTCATGGTGTTAAAAATGCAGGGAAAATCATTTTGTTTCAATACTTAATACCCTTTGGTGATTATTTTGCTTTATTTACAAGGAAATAAAATATCTCCTCTTTGGAAGCCTTCATAGATCCCTCTGAACATTCTTCCTTAATTCTCTATAATCCATCTTTATGGTTTTTGCACATGTGGATGTTTTTTGTTTGCTTGTTTCTTTTTTCTCTCCATGGGTGAGCCATTCCCAACACACATCACCTATCTATTGCCTGCTAATTGCAACTCATACTGAAGGTGCCAGTTTATGCTTACCACTATAGGAAACATTCTAAGCAAGGTGAGCTCTCCTTACTCCCTAATTTCTCCACTATCTTAACAGATCTTACACTCTGAAAAATTATCCTTATTGTACTTAGGCAAAATTCCATTTCTGCTACTGATCTCCGTGTTCATGACGGCAACAGGAGTCTGTCTTTTTGACTTAGTATTTCCTATGCATAGCACACAGTTCCTGATGCATAGTTCTTACTTTAAATGAATTACATGGATCAAAAATAACTAATTCAGCTTTTTATTTTATGACAGGATTGTTAATTTTTTTACCTGAATTGCTTGATTCCATGTCTAGCCTTTCATGTCCAACTTCATGTGCACGCCCCATAGAGATATTTAGTGAAACAGTTATTTTATATTTTGTTGCTTGCACTGTAATTTAGTCCCTCTACCCTAGGTTTCAAACATAAGCTCTAGGAAGGTAAGTACATTTTGCAATAAATTTACTTATTTCTTTAGTTTTTGTTACTTTTATTTTTATTTATTTATTTATTTATTTATTTAAAATTTCTTTATTGATTAAGGTATCACATATTTGTCCTCATCCTCCCATTCCCATCCCACACCCCTCCCCCCACACATGCCCCCACCCCCCCTGTTGTCCTTAACCGCTGGTTAGGCTCATATGCTTGCACACAAGTCCTTTGGTTGATCTCTCCCCTTTATCCCCATCCTTCCCTACCCTCCCTCTGAGGCCTGACAGTCTGATCCATGCCTCCCTGTTTCTGGGTCTGTTCTTGTTCATCAGTCTATGTTGTTCATTATTTCCCCTAGATGAGTGAGATCATGTGCTATTAGAAATACAAAATAAAAGTAACAATATCCGACCGAGACTCACTCAATTCCCACAGCCCTGGAACCAAGGTGCTGCGGGAATTGAGTGAGTCTCAGTTGGATATTGTTACTTTTATTTTTAATTGTCAAATCAAATTTTCCATAATTTCTATAATTTACAAGTCTAATCATAATATCTTTCTAACAGCTGGGTATGATATTTCCAACTATTAATATTTAGCTATAAATACACACAGAAAAGTACTTAATTTTTTTTAAACACTTCAGTCAAAAATTTCATCCTCTTTCTCTACCTATAAAAAAATCTAATCTTCTCTTTGAGGCCACTTTTTTTTTTTTTGAGACATTTTCTGATTCCCATACCAATCATATTTTTCCTCCCATGATCTTTCCCACTTTGTAGCTGTTACTAATTATTTCAAATAAATAAATGTATAAATAAATTTACTAATTACTTCAGTGCTTCAGTGACTAATACCGCTTAAGCTCTTTGAGAGTAGCAACCATGTGGTTTTCATTTTTGTGTGTTGTCTGATACTTACACATCTTTCATTTATCACAATGTTTTGCTAAATGGCTGAATGTCCTTAACTATTTTAAACCATTCTTTTTCTTCTTCTTCTTTTTTTTTTTTTTTAACACATAGGGAAAACTCTCACATGAAGCTTTACTTTTTTAATCATTACTATACTTAGCCATGTAAAATCCTCAACTCTTAAATAAAAATATAAGCAATTTAATTCTATACATTTAATAGGAAAAAAGGAGTAATTTTCATCTTAAATATTTTTCAGATGTAATATCACTTCAGTTTACCTAAGAAACAATGAACCAGAACTGAGTACATTATATCTAAAACAATGCAATGTTCTTATAGGCCTGTCATTTTCAATAATGAGGTCTCCAATTATCTCTATACTGGAGGCTCAGTGCACAGATTCTTGCACTGGTGGAGTCCCTCGGCCTGGCCTGAGCCCTCTTGCAATCTGGGACCCCTTGGGGGATGTCAGAGAGCAGTTTCAAACCGATCCCCACAGACAAAGCCGAGGGACCCCACTGGTGCACAAATCTGTGCACCAGGCCTCTAGTATGCATATAAGATCTTTGGTTAATCTCTTCCAGCCCTTCCCCCTCCCCATTTCCCTCTGAGATTCATCAGTCTGTTCCATGTTTCCATGCCTGTGTGTTGAGCGTCTGCCCCCTGGTGGTCACTGCGTATCATAGCTACTGGCCAGTCAGCCAGTTGGCCAGTCAGCCAGTCGCTTAGGCTTTTATAAATATAGATAAACTAATCTTATATAATAAAAGCATAGTATGCAAATTGTCCCCTCAACAGGAGTTCTTCTGGGAGTTTGGCCAGGGGAAGCGAGGGATGCTCCGGCGCTGTTAGATGGCCAGGAAAAGGGAGGGAGTCCCAGCCAGCAGCCGGCAGCTGTTTAGGGACCCTATTTGTGCACTGGGCGTCTAGTTTTATATAAAATGTACTTCATTGTAAAAATGTCATTTTATGTAAAGCTTATTTCATGTAAAATTATTTTATGTAAACTCATATTTTAAAAAATTATTTATAAGAAAAATAACATTGTATAAAAGTCTGACAAGAAAAAGGTGACAATATACCATAACTTTCCTCCCCAAATTAATGAAGTACTTACTTAAGACAGCTATAATAACGATGAGTGAAGCACACGGTTTCAAATATTGGAAATCAAATCATGGACTACATCTTTTGAAGAGTGGCCAAATGGGGGACAATGAATGGGACCGATGCCAGGCATCAGCAGTGGGTGCGAGTGGGGGCTGCTGGCCCCGATCAACCCTCACAAGCAAGGGGAGGCGGAGAAGCACTGAAGGGTGATCAGGGCCAGCAGCCTCCACTCACACCTGCTGACTGCGTCGAGTGATCGGGGCTGGCACTGGGCCCCGGCAGTGAGTGCGAGTGCTGGGCGGGACCATGGTGTGCGGTAGCAAAGAATTTTCTGTAATCACCAGAGGCTCGCCCTGATGACAGTGACCAGCACCCCGCCTTGGTCTGTTGCGCCCGCTCACCTGCTCCAACATCCCACCACACCAATGCCTGCCATGTTCTGCGCTCTGACGCCTGCTGCTGATGCCTGCTGCTGACGCCCACCATGTTCTGTACAGGCCACCTGGTGGTCAGCGCACGTTATAGTGACCGGTTGTTCCAGAAAGTCGTCCGGAAGGACGTCTGGTTTAATTAGCATATTATGCTTTAATTATTATAGATAGTATATGTTAATAAAATCATAAATGCTTTTAATTATTCTTTTTTTTAACACATAGGGAAAACTCTCACATAATCTTTAGTATATTTAGCCATTGGAGCCCTCAGTTTTACTGCCTTCAGATATCTGTCTCAAAACCAGAAATGCCACATAAACCTGAATTCTTAATAATTGGTCTTTCTCTAAACTTTGTTAAAGGCTATAGAACACCAATTCCAGAAGTATCATTATCACTTAAAGTAACTTAAAGAAACACTCCTAACTTTTCTTATTTTTCAAAAAAGATTTTTTTAAAATATTTTTTTACACAATACTTCCTATTTATTTATTACTATATCAAACACAATACAGAGTGTACTAATGAGTTGCAGTGGTTCTCAACCTTTTTAATGCCGCGACCCTTTAATACAGTTCCTCATGTTGTGGTGACCCACAACCATAAAATTATTTTCGTTGTTACTTCCTAACTGTAATTTTGCTACTGTTATGAATCGTAATGTAAATATCTGTGTTTTCCGATGGTCTTAGGCGACCCTGCTAGTGGTTCTCAACCTGTGGGTTGCGACCCACAGGTTGAGAACGGCTGCTGTTGAGCCTAAGACCATCGGATGAGAACGGCTGTTGTAGAGCCTAAGACCAAGGTTGAGAACCACTGCAACCCATTAGTACACTCTGTATTGTGTTTGATACAGTAATAAATAGGAAGTATTGTGTAAAAAAATATTTTTGGAAAAATCTTTTTTGAAAAATGGTCTTAGGCGACCCTGCTAGTGGTTCTCAACCTGTGGGTCGTGACTCACAGGTTGAGAACGGCTGCTGTAGAGCCTAAGACCATCGGAAAACACAGTTATTTACATTACGATTCATAACAGTAGCAAAATTACAGTTAGGAAGTAGCAACGAAAATAATTTTATGGTTGGGGGTCACGACAACATGAGGAACTGTATTAAAGGGTCACGGCATTAAAAAGGTTGAGAACCACTGCAACTCATTAGTACACTCTGTATTGTGTTTGATAGTTTTAGTTATCTTACATTTAGTAAGATAACTAAAAATTCCAAGTTGAAAACTGAAAAAAAATCAAGAAGTTTATAAATGTTTTACTGTTTATTTGTCTTATTAGAGAAATCTAATTGGCAATAAAAATTTTAATAGTCTGAAATCAAGAAATGAAAGAATTAAGGAAAATGTTTAAGATAAAATGCATATTATAAAAATATACCTATGGATGCAAGACTTGGTTGTAAACAATCTACTTTCTAAATTTAGTAAAAGTAAATTTAATAATTTCCCCCATTTTTAATTTATGAGCTCCTGCTCTTAAATGAATTATTTTTGTATAGGTAATAATTATTCCTTAAGAATACATGTATTTGATGTATTAAATATGCATTGAGAGTCTCTTTGTGAACAACTGTATACAATACAGGAGCACACATATTTACAATTATCTATTTGAATGGCTATTTTGCATAATTTTAATATCTTTAATTTTAAATGAAATAGTGCTTCCTGATTTTATATGTCGAACACAAAACATTGGGTTTATTTAACTTCCATCAAACCATTTTTACTAATTCCAAGTTGGAATAATGGTAAAATTAGACTCTGCATACTACCATTCATGTGAAAGTATATCTCATTAGAACACCCAACTTGGTTGAAGCTCTTTTATCACCCCTATTCCTTCCCACAGGCCAATTTCCACCTGGAATATTAATTATTTCAGAAGGATGAGGGACTCTTAGTAATGGGAAATATGTAACAAATTGTGAGAGTAATAGTTATTTGTAGTTATTTTAACATATCAGAATTAAGAATGAGATAAATCATTTAAAGTTTATAAGGAATGAATAAAAATATTTGTGATATAAGAGAGATAATGTGAATTTTGACAGGGTATAAGAAATTAGAGGAGTATACACAGATGTGGCATTTGAGTTGACCACTGAATGAAGGATGGGTAGAAAGGAAACATCAGGAGAAAAACAATGGAACACAAAGAAAGACATGAATAAAAAGTGAGAGAGTATTATGGGTAAGATGGTAAGGTGGTTGAAAATAAGAAAAAATATTGGCATATTTCAATATGTATTTGGGTCATGTTAAAGAATTGACCAACAGAATATATTTTAATGTAGAATTCCCAGATAGTTTTTAGCAAGAAAGATGCTCTTTGAGAAAGAGAGATAATCAGAAATCTTTTTTTTAAGGATGTTTTGTAGCATAATTTTAATGATTATTTTTCATTGTTATTTTTTTATTTTCTTTATTGATTAAAATATTACATATGTGTCCTGATATCCCCCTTGTGCCCCCAGCCCCCCGCTCATGCCCTCACCCCCCCTTGTGTCTGTGTCAATTGGTTAGGCCCTTGGTCGGCAAACTGCGGCTCACGAGCCACATGTGGCTCTTTGGCCCCTTGAGTGTGGCTCTTCCACAAAATACCACGGCCTGGGCGAGTCTATTTTGAAGAAGTGGCATTAGAAGAAGTTTAAAAAGTTTGGCTCTCAAAAGAAATTTCAATCGTTGTACTGTTGATATTTCGCTCTGTTGACTAATGAGTTTGCCGACCACTGGGTTAGGCTTATATGCATGCATACCAGTCCTTTGGTTGATCTATCCCCTTATCCCCCTCCCCTACCTACTCTCTGAGATTTGATGGTCTGATTGATGTTTCTCTGTCCCTGGATCTGCTTTTGTTCAGCAGTTTATGTTGTTCATTATATTCCACAAATGAGTGAGATCGTGTGATATTTATCTTTCTCTGACTGGCTTATTTCACTTAGCATAATGCTCTCCAGGTCCATCCATGATATTGCAAATGGTAGGAGTTCCTTCCTTTTTACAGCAGCAGAGTATTCCATTGTGTAGATGTACCACTGTTTTTTAATGCACTCATCTGTTGATGGGCACTTAAGCTGTTTCCAAATCTTAGCTATTGTAAATTGTGCTGCTATGAACATAGGGGTGCATATATGCTTTCTAATGGGTGTTTCTAGTTTCTTGGGATATATTCCTAGAAGTGGGATCACTGGGTCAAATGGCAGTTCCATTTTTAGTTTTTTGAGGAAACTCCATAATATTCTCCACAGTGGCTGCACCAGTCCGCATTCCCACCAGCAGTGCACAAGGGTTCCTTTTTCTCCGCATCCTCACCAGCACTTGTCATTTGTTGATTTGTTGATGATAGCCATTCTGACAGGTTAGGCGAGCCCAGTCTGGTCTGTCTTCCCCCAAAGGTCCTACAGGATCTAACTCACACACACACACACACACACACACACACACACACACACACACACCACATGTCCACACTCTCCCCTTTCACTTCCTCACTCACTCAGGTTCTCTCCCTCACTGCCGCCATATTCCTGTCTCTGTAGTCGGGTCTGTAGTGTTATTGATCCATTCGTAAATGGAGCCTCTTTGAGTGTCTGGTTATGTGGCTCGCTCTCAACCACATTGACCAAACAGGACAAAACGCAACTCGACAAGACACGGCAGAAAGGGAACAAACACAAATGTACTAACGACACCGATAACCCAAATATAAGTGACCACCAGATAAAAGAGAATTAGGGGAGAGAAAAGAGAGCACAAATGATATTGAAGAGAGAAAAAATGGTAAGAAAGAAAAGAAAAAGGAAGAAAAAGGCAATATATATCTACTAGTGGCCTGGTGCACAAAATTCATGCACGGGAGGTGTGGGGGAGTGTCCCTCAGCCCGCCTGCACCCTCTCCAATCTGGGACCCCTCAAAGGATGCCCTACTGCTGGTTTACAGGGATCAGGCATAAACCAGCATTCAGACATCCCTCTCACAATCCGGGACTGCTGGCTCCTAACCATTCACCTGCCTGCCTACCTGATTGCACCTAACCACTCTGCCTGCCAGCCTGCTCGCCCCTAACTGCCCCCTGCTAGCCTGCTTCTTCCAACCTGCATGACCCAGGCCCCCAGCCACTCCCTTTTTTTTTTTTTTCAGTCCCTCCTTGAGCGGAGGCCAGGGCAGGCTGGAAGCTAGGCTTCCTCTGTCACTAGGGGCAACCCAAGCCTCCTGCTCACTCCAGCTCTGTGGTCACCGCCATCTTTGTTGGGTTAATTTGCATACTCGCTTCTGATTGGCTGGTGGGCGTAGCAGAGGGATGGCCAATTTGCATGTTTCTCTTTTATTAGTGCAGATGGGGAGAAAATACCACAGAACAAACAGATAAACCAAAAAAATGCAAACACCCAGAAAAGAGGGTAGGGGCAGAATCTGTAGAGGCCGAGCTTATATACAGAAAGTAAGGTTGAGGAATTGGATGAATATGGGGAGGACCTAGTTCAATATAGAGGAAGTAGAAAGAGGATGAGTGGATAAGAAGAAAGAGAAAGAGAAAGAAGATAAATTAATTAAAAAATAGGATAAAATAATAAATTAAAACTAAATGAAAATAGAATGATGAAAAAATAATGCGAAAATAAATAAAAAATAAAGAAACAAATGAAAAAAGAAAAATAAAGAAAAAATATAACAAAATAATAATAAAATAAAATGAAAATGAAAAAGTCAAGTGTCATTCGTTTCTGCTGAGTTTTAATGCCCCATGGGGGCTGGTTTAAGATCCCACTCTTCTGTACTGTTTAATGCCCCATGGGGGCTGGTTTAAGATCACACTCTTCTGTACTGTTTCCTGTTAGATTGTTGAAGTTCCAAGCAGTCCGCCGCTCCTCTGTTTGTGACTGTCTCCATAGTCTTGACTACCAGCAGGCAGGACCAATCTTCCCACTTATCCTGTCTGCCCACTGTCAATCTTAATCTCTCAAACGTCTGTTTCTGACAGGTCTATACTTGGAGAGGTTGCTGTATGCCTTTCTGGGACTGAATGGCCTCTCTTCAGGCCAAGTCCCTGAGGGCTCTCAGGGACTATTCAGATTATTTTTTTTTTCATATCCTTTGTAACACTCAGGGTATAGTCTGTGTGTGGCTGTATTGGTTGCCTGGAGACTGCAGGGAGGGGCTATCTCTTCAGGAGAAAATGGCTGCGTAGGTCCAGCTTATCAGGTATGTCTCAGTGCCAGACTCCTGGCCACCTCTCCCCGCGCTGCTCTTCTCCTCAGGCTCTCCCCAGACTCCACAAGTCCGCACCTCAGCCACAGGTGAGTGTTTGTATTTGAAAGGTCCTATGAACTGGGCTTAGTGAATAAAAGCAAAGACCAAAAAGAGGGGAAAGAGCTGTGCCACTGCGAGCTCCTCTCCCCCAAGCATGGCATGCCTTGGGCAGTTGTTCAGGATGCCCACTCTGGGCTCAGCCTCTCGTGGCTGTGGGCTTATATCTAGAATCCCCTGCCGTCAGCAGCCCTTTGGACTCCCTCTCCACAGTCAGATGTTACGCCTGTCCCCAAGGAATGTGGACTTGGTGCTGTGTGGCTTCCTTCTGACCCTCTGGGCCTATAGGTCTCTCACCTCTCTCCAGCCCAGATCCTTTATTTTACCATTCTCCAGGTGTCCTCTGCCCTTCCTGGCTGCAAATTGTCTCACCAGCTGTGTCTACTTCACCAATTCGGGGTGGATGTTATTCAATTTAGTTGCTCCTTCTATCTGCTCCAGGACAAGGCTTGGGGCATGTCTACCTATTCCACCACCATGAGTGTTTCTGACTTCTTAGGATATATCCCTAGAAGTGGGATTACTGGGTCAAATGGGAGCTCCATTTATAATTTTTTGAGGAAACTTCATACTGTTTTCCACAGAGGCTGCACCAGTCTGTATTCCCACCAGCAGTGTCTGAGGGATTCCTTTCCCCACATCTTCTCCAGCACTTGTCGTTTGTTGATGATAGCCATTCTGAAATGTGTTAGGTGGTACTGCATTGTCACATTGATTCGTATCTCTCAGATGATTAGTGATTTTGAGCATTTTTTCATATGCCTTTTGGCCTTCTGTATGTCCACTTTGGAGAACTGTCTATTTAGGCCCTTTGCCCATTCTTTAATTCGATTCTCTATCTTCCTTTTAAGTTATATGAGTTCCCTATAAATTTTAGAGGTTTACCCCTTATTGGATGTATCATTGACAAATATGTTCTCCCATGCAGTGTGTGCTCTTAAAATCCTTGTATAAATTAAAACATTTAAATATTTAACATATACTAAAATCTGGGATGACATTGCTTCTTTTTTATGGGAAAAAAATAGAATGTGTCAGGAAAATACTGCCTCATTCTTTAACCACCAACCTACCAATTTAATTCATTGGTGTTCTTATCTACATATTTTACTTGTTCTCAATAGCAAATGGGTGAACTCTCTTCCCTTATACAACATTGCAGTGGATTAAAAATAACTGCACATCCCTTGCCTGGTGGCTCAGTTGGTTAGAGTGTCACTGAAAGGTTGCAGTTCGATTCCCAGTCAGGGCACATACATGGTTGTATGGTCCCTAGTCAGGGCATGTACTGGAGGCAACCAATTGATGTTTCTCTCTCTCATTGATGCCTCTTTCTCTCTCTCAAACATATCCTCATGTGAGGATGTAAAAATAAAAATTAAAAACTGAATATACTAGGTATTTTGTGATACCTCCCATTAATAGGTGAACTGTAATTTCTTTTCCATTAAATCTGACTGAATATAGGGAATTGCTTGACTAATAGAGTAGCAGAGTAAAGTGCTATGCCTTTTGAGTTAGATCATAACATGCTCTGAAGCTTCTGCTCTCTTGGCCCTATTATTTTTAGTTGACTGAGCCACATGTAAGATCTTGGACTACTATGAGATTGCCAAGTTAGATAGCCTACATGAAGGCTTTTTAATCAAGCATCCCCGCTAAACCTAGCCATGTAGCCATCCCTGCCAAGGCACCAAACATGAAAAAAAAAAAATCATTTAGGCCTCCAGAGCGTCCTATCCGCCAGCTAATTACCATTGACCTTAAACAACTCCTCTTAAAGTGAGAGAACCACCCATCCCAGGCCTTTTGCAATTTCTGATCCTCAAAACAATAAACTACACTGTTTTCTGTTTTAAGCCAGTAGGTTTGGAGTGATTTGTTATACAATGATAACATAAAATTAAAAATAAAAGAACAAAAACTAGCTACTCTACTTGTGCATCGATATCTTCCACTTTATTATTTTCAAGTGTTGTTTTTTTCTTGTATTTGTTTTCCCATTGTTATTGACTATCTGTTCCCATTAGTATTCTAACAGGCTGTGATACCTTTCTTCTTTATTTTAAGTATATCAAAGAGAAGAGGAAACATTGCAAAGATGGAAACATGTCTTGCATAGGCTAAACTGTATGAGAGCTCTTGCATGTGGCAGGATTTCATTCAGTTGGAGAACAGGCAATTCCTCAGTAACAGTAGGGATGGCAGTGTATATGGATAGAGATAGAGATGGTAGAGGAGGTCAGTCATAGTTATTTTCTTGAAGTAGGATGCAAATTCTTCAGCTGAGAATGATGATGGTGAAGGGTAAAAGCAAAAGTAGAGTATGAAATCATTTTCTAAGAAATCAGACAAACCGAAAAAAAAAGGGGGAGAATTAAAATGTAATTTTGGGAAAGAATTGAGGCCTCCATTTGATGTGAATATTCATAATTTAAACGGGTTTAAAAGTAGTTTTACTTTTGATACCTATGTGTGTATGCATATAGAGAAATTACTGCAAATTTTCTTTATTTTTATCTAATAATGCTTATTTTCTCTAGCTTCTGTATACTGCATGATTAAATTCCATCAAACTATCACTAAGGTACATATGAGGTGGCATAAAAAGGAGCATAAATAAGCATAATACCTCTTCTCTAGTTATATACCATAGTTTTTCTCCTACTACCCTTATTAGCATCAATTTTTTTTCATTTCCTTGTCATGCAATTAGGAAATTAGCTTTGGTGGGTAAGCTTAAAATAATAATAAGGTTGGAATAATGGCAATGAACCATATTTAAAGACTGAGCCATAGCCATGGCCTGTGTGCCTCAGTTGTTTGGAGCAACATCCCATGTAATGGAAAGTTTTGGGTTTGATTCCTAGTCAGGACATGTGCCTAGAGTGTGGGTTTGGTCACTGGTCTCAGTTTACATGGGAGGCAACCAATGTATCTCTCTCACATTGATGTTTCTCTCTCTCTATGGCTCCCTCCCTCTCTCTCTAAAATCAATAATAATGATAATAATAATAATAATAATAATAATAGATTAAATCATCAATCCTTTTCCATATATATAGTATATAAACATAGGTTTGATTATCTTCATGTTTTTTATTCATATTTCATATTTAACATATACTTGATGAAGGCAAAGATGAAGATATACATATAAAATAATAACCCCTACAATGAAAAAACACTTCTCTTTTACTCACTAAGAAAACTTACTCAAATTCTAATGTAAGTACTCTACTATCCAAATGGAAGAGTTTCAGTGTTGAAGCCTGTTCCAAAATACTAGAGAAATGGTGGGGTGGGGGTCGGGGGGAAAGAATCAACACTGAATTTATTGGAAAAGCAAATGTCATAGTTATCTTTATAAATCTCTTTGTTAAAATAAATTTCAGCTTTACCTACTCAAATCACCTATATAAGATGTTTAATAGTATAATAGAATAATTTGTGTGTAGTTTTCATTTCAGATTTCTCTTCCTATTACATTCTAAGATAGCATGTCAGAGTGACTTGCAATACTAATATACAAAAGTACTGTAAACTATGAGATACTAGTACATCAAAGTTCCTTTTGGAAATTTCTACACAAAATGTTATCTACAGTGATGTAATATAAATAAGTGCTTCTATGTCTTCAGCTGGGCAGAATTTATAAAATAATAAAATTATATATCTATCCAAGACAGTAATTGTCTCATAGTGAGACTTTTTCAGTATTGACTATTTTTTTATTGTAGTTCTAGGATAGTTTAGGGAGAAAATTAGTATTTTTCTTTATAGCCCTGGTTGGAGTTAGTTAGAATGTAGAGTAGATGACCATAAAGATAAGATATGTACAATGAAATGCAAGGTTTATTTTGTCTCTTCTCAAACTGTAATCTATAAAGAAATCCAATGAGCATTGGTTAAAATGCAGATTCTGCTTTAGTTGGTCTGGACTGAGAATCTCTGAAATTCTGCATGTATATCCAGCTTCCAGGTGACCAAACTTTGATTCATTAAGCTGTTATTTTAAGTTTTTTTCGTTTGTTTGTTTTTTTGACATATTTACTCGAAACTGGCCACTGACCATCTTGTTTGATGCCAGCAAACAGGAGTGGTGCAAAGAAGGCTGACTGCTAGAAAGGGGCATTTTCAAAGTCACACATAACTTTCTCATCAGGACCCATTGCAAAAAAGTGTGTGTGTGTGTGTGTGTGGGGGGGGATATTTCAATAAACTGTCTATAGTTTACTTGTTTGTTTGTTTGTTTCAAATATCAAGGCAGAAAGCCCCCTGCCATTTATTTGGGTATAGTCATAAAAATCATAAGTTCACTTGCCTATTATGAAGAACCATATGCAAGGATAATAGCAGCACATGTAGCACCAAATTAAATTTTTAATGTCTCTATAAATAAATAGAGATGCATTAGATGTAAAAACACTTATGCCAAGAAAATGTCCATAACTGATTAAATGTTAAGATTTAGAACCAGTTTTGTCTTTATGACCTCTCCAAAATACTATCTTATTTCAATAACTGAGATATATTAATCCCATGTAGCTTACATGGCAGCCTGGACTTGTTGCAAAGGTTTTTGTTTGTTTGTTTGTTTTGTTTTCACTTTCTTGATCCCTGCAAAACTAGCAGCTTTTGGGATCATTTGTTAAATAGATTGGAGTAGCACACCTAAATGAGTGATATGTTACCTACAAAAAACAAAAGGCCCACTAGGTATTGCTCTTCTTCTCTTTTTTTTATTTTTTATTTTAGGAGGAACCAGATGCAACAACTGATTCTTCACATTTCAAAGGATACCCAATAACCCTCAGACCTTAAACATTTTGGTGAGATGAAAGGCCTTTGAATGTGGGAGTGTCTTCCCAATACATCTGGACTAATTGTTGCTTAGTATTCACCAGGTCCAGTTAGCATGATAGCAGCAATGCAATGGACCACCATGATAATTTGTGGGAAAGAAAAGTGACCAAGTTCGCTATGGAGTAAATTATGACAGGAGATTAGATACTAGCAGTTGATATAGGACAGTGAGTGTGTATTGCTGACTTGTCATCTGAAAGCAAACCATTTCTGGTGACTAAGATATATATATATATATATATATATAATTTTTTTTAATGCTAGTTCAATAGCTGCACACCAGGTACCAAGGTTGCATTAATTTGTTCAAGAAATGGAACCATCTGTAATGGCAACTGCAGTTTGAGTCACTATGGGATTACCGTCACTATACTTTCTGTCATGCTCTAAGATCCATCTGTTTTCTGTGCAAACCGAACAGGAATCACCGCCCTGCATCTTTCAAGCTCTTGATGATGGCACTAATCTCTGCAACCCCTTGAGGAATGTGAAATTGCTTGTGGTTAATATTTTGTAGGGAAGGGTAGTTCTAGTGGTTTCCCCTTAGCCTTATCTACCGGAATTGATCTAATTACATAGAACAGAAGACCAATGTGAGAATTCCACATGTTGCTAAGTATTTTTATTCCAATTATACATTCCAGAAATGTAGAAATAATCACTGGATGTTTTTTGAGAACTGTAAGATGTACCTGACCTACAACTTCATTGATCACTTGATCTCTTGAGCCCCTACGCTACTCTGGGCAACTATAGTGACGTCTTGAGACTTCAGGAATTAGTATTCATTCAGAGCCAGTGTCCAGAAACTCCCCAAAAGTCTGATTATTTTCATCTAAACAATGCATAATCAGCCTTACACATGGCTGTATGTCCTTTGGGGAAAGATTGGGAGAGAGACTAACAGTATCAATTTTTAGCAATGTAATATTGTCCTTTCTTAAGGAAGCCCCTGTTTCAGAGTGGTCTTTGTTTCTGAACTGGCTCAAGTTTGGAGAACTGATTAAGGAGTTGGGTCTTTCTGTTTTGGTTAATCGACTTAAGCTTGTGTTCACTAGACCTAGAACTCTCCCACCTGTACAGGTTAAGTAAGAGTTTAATAGACTGCCTACCTCTTGGTATTCTATAGACATCATGGTCATGGAGTCAATTCCATAGGTCTCTGCAAGTCAGACAACTCTGATGACTGTCTTGTCCATACTGTCCACTCTACTAAATACATCCACCTGTCTTTGCTGATTAAGTGATGCCATTGGCCCCTGCTAACCTTGGATCTCATAATCCCCTTTATGTCAGGGATCCAGGTTTGTGGTAGCAGTGCCCACTCTAATTAATGATCTACAGAGACAAGCAATCATAGAACAAATCAAGGATTCCAGTGCCTCCCCCTTGCAAATTTATTTCTCACAGTCATGTTAAAAAGTGTGTCCTCTGGAACATTGCAGTTGAATAAACAGGACTTACAAAATAAATCCCCTCTAGCATTCCAGCCTCCCTAAGTTTTTGGATGCCTTCTTTTACAGTGTAAGATAGTCCTATCATTTCGTCTTCATTTGGGTGCATGCTTCTGCCAAACAAACAAATAAGCTGGTGGAGGCCTTTATAACCATTCAAGCTAAAATATTGAATGCAGAATATCTGGTTAGTGGGCCTATATCATTAAATTGGTCCAATCCAACAGGAATCAACTCTCTTAAGATCCCTTTCTACATATGTTCCCCAGATTTCTGTCTATATAAATTGGAAAAGGCATGCAGTTCTTTTATGTATAGTGCATGTCCTTATAGGACACAACTCATGCCTCATCATTTGAGTTCTGCTAAGACTTGTGCCTACTTATATGATAGAAGAGAAGAAGGATGGTGGAGTAGGGCATAGAGAGAATCAACAGTGTCTTGACAGGAAACTTTTAAGAGCATGTCATTTAAGTTTCTTTAGGAAAAGAATGGCTAACCTCAGGCAGAAATAGAAGGCTAGTGACAAAAAAGACTCACTAGAAATTAGAATTTTGATATTGTCAGCTTCATGTGGCTTCCTATATGACCCCAATTCCAATTTTTAGCAATCTATCATTTCCCAAACAATGTCCTCACTTTAAGAAAACAATCCTGAGCAGTTTATAATTCAACTAGAAGCCCGGTGCACGAATTCATGCATGGGTGGGGTTCCTCGGCCTAGCCTGTGATTGGGGCCAATTGGGGCCATCTCTCCCAGTCCCTATTGGGGCGGGGCCAGCTGGCCAGAGTGAGGGACCAAGAGAAGCTGGCTGGTTGCGGGAGGTTGGATGTGGGAGCTCTCTGACCCACCAGGGAGCAGCTTCTGCATTAAGCATCTGCCCCCTGGTGGTCAGTGTGTTGTCATAGCGACTGGTTGTTTGGTCGATCAGTCATAATGGTGGCTTAGGCTTTTATATATATAGATTTATGTTTTAGTTCAACCATTTGCAAAATAAAAGTCTGGTTTTGGTTTTTAGAACTTTCTACTCTGAAGCTTCAGGAGTTAAGGGTTTGTTTCAGGGAAAACATAGAAGTTTGCCTATTATTTATACAGATTTTGAGCTAGGAATTTAAAGTACTGAGTTCATGCTTCTCTTCCCACCTTCTCCAATGCAGTTGAGAGCAACTAGCTAATCCTATCACACACTTTAGTTTGTTAAACTTGTAACTGAGAACATCATATTCTGTAGATATTTAGTTAGGAGTATGCAAGTGCTATATTTTGTTTATCTCTATTGCATCATGCCATAAATTACCACTGCCCTCTTTCCCACTGAAAGTAAAATATTAATGTCTTATATTAAATTAAATTAGAAAACCAATGACAGAAAACTCAGAATCAATAAATAGATCATTTTATGAGTGGAGGGGACAAGGGGGAGTAATGGGGGAATAAGGACACATATTTAACACCTTATTCAATAAAGAAATTTAAAAAATATTAAATAAATAATTTAAAAAAAAAAAAGATTCTATTCCTTTAGAACCAATGCCTTAACCAAAATCTGTATCAGTTAGTGCTCAACCAGAGAGTAGAGGATATATAATAAAATGTTTATTTTTAAAAAATGGCTTGTGTGATTGTAGGACAAATCCATAGGAGAAGCCAGCTGGAAGGGCAGGCTGGAACTCTCAGGCATGGGCTAAAACTGCCCATTAGCAGAGTTTCTCCTTCATTGGAGAAGTCTTGATTCTGTTTTTAAGGCCATTAAACTGATTGGATTAGGTTAGCCCCGATTATCAAGGATAAACTCTGCTTAAAATCAGTAAGCCCTTTGCTGATTATGGACTTTAACCACATCTACAAAAACGTCATAGCAACACCTAGATTAGTGTTTGAATGCATAACTGAGGACTGTAGCCTAATAAGCTAACAAATAAAAAGACCATTGTATTTGTGATATTATGTGTCTTTAGTAAGACACTCCACTGACTTATTCCAATTGCAGAATCACTTGTGACTCAGAAATTATCAAGACTATATATAAATAAACAGTCACTTATCCTATTCTTGCATTAAGGTCATCTCAAGATTTGGATCACTGGCTTTATGTCTTCTTTATTTCTTCCTCTTTTAGTGATTTCAACCCATCTTCTTAGGTTACATAAAGGAGCCAGAGAGATTTGAATTGAATTGGCAAATAATTAGAAAGCTTGAGCTGGGTTTTATCAAATTGATTTCTTCCAATCAAGGAAAAGAAGTAATTCTCATCCCTAGGATTCTGGAAATCCTCCAACATGATTCAAGGACTCTTGGTTGAGAGAATGTGCTAGTTAACCACATTGGATATAAGAGATCACACTTTATTAAAAAAAAAGTACTTTTTTTCCTGAGCCAATTTTGTTTAAGTATTTAGTTTCTAGAATGAAAATTATATGAGTAATTCTTATTTTTAAGCAGGAATTTATGCAGAACCTTTTTTTTCCCCCCAGAAAAATCTTTATCACATTTGGGAATACTTCTCTATTTTATTTTGTTGACTTCTTAAGTAAATCAGTTAGTGTGTGTGTACGTGTGTGTGTGTGTGTGTGTGTGTGTGTGTGTGAATATGCATGTACGCCAGTGTTACTCTACTTATCTGGATAAATACGTTTTTCTTAAAATATGAAGATCTAAGAACAAAATTGATTCTTACTATGGATAACACAGAGTGAGCTCTTAAACTTGACCTTGTTCCTATCTCTATTATCTTTCAGTTGAGATAACTATCTATCAAGGAGACAAGTGCTGATTCATTCTTATAACTTCATCTAAGAGTAGAGCAATAAAATGTTGACTTAGTACAGCTAAAAGGGGTGAGGCTATTCTTTACTACATATTGTGATACTATTGCTGTTCCTTTGGGTAAATTTACTAACATGTTTATTAGATGAATATCATTAGAACTACATAGGCCCTTTGTTCCATTTCCTTTTGTGGGCCATCATCTTTATAATAAAACACACTTTTAAATTGAAAGTTTTGATCTAAGTACCAAGAAGCAAAAAGCAAAATTTCAAAGAAAATATTTGAAATTAACCAAACTACTCTTAACCTCTACACCCATTTTTAAGGTATAAAAAGTATCAGAGTATGTGGAGATAACAAAATTAAGGTCCATGTATTTCTACATCAATGCTCAAATCTTATATCAACTTCATGTATATCTGACCACCAAACAAATCCTATATAATAAAAGGCTAATATGCAAATTATTCCCTCGACCAGGAGTTCAACCAGGAGTTCAATCAGGGGGTGGGGCCAGTTGGCCAACCTCCTGCGTCCCCTCCTCTGGCAGGCCTGGTGCAATGGGCCCCAATTGGGGTGGGCTGACCAGACCCCACCCATGCACGAATTCGTGCACTGGGCCTCTAGTACTTTATAAAAGTAAAGATAGTGCAAACATAACATACTACTCAGGTAACATAGAATAAGTGCTTGTTATAAATATCTACTTAATTTTAAATAAAACACACATACTAGAGAAAAGTTAAATAATCTGGAAATAATCTATTGTGATTAAATTAACTATATATGTTTATAACTCATATTTTTACTTTGTTTTTCCTTTTTCATTTAGCTAGAAATAGCTGAAGGATGTATTAAGGTATAACTGATAAAATTTCAGATTTTGGTTATGTAAAACAAAGAGGAGCCCTTCATTATACTTGCCTCATCTCATGCTTGATGATCTCACTCATATGTGTAATCTAGTGACCAAAATAAACTGATGAACAAAAATAGACCCAGAAACATAAAAGTATTGAACAGACCATCAAACCTCAGAGTGAAGGCAGCGGAGGGTGGAGAGAGGGATGAGATCAATTAATGATCTAATATGCATAACTTAGGGACACAGACAGTGAGTGGTGAAGGCTTGGGGGGCGGGCAGGAGAGGGAAGAGGGCAATGGGGGGAAAAAGACATATGTAATACTTTCAACAATAAAGATTTATTTAATAAAAAACTGAATATTGCCTTATTAATATACTGAACTACTATGTCCAAAATATTTCTTTTTTTCTAATATAATATATTAAGTCACTGGTTCAGTTTTATGGTCTTATGATATTATAAGAATGTTTTGTGGAGAAAATTTGTTATTATTTATAAAGCATTTAAAACACAGATATCACTGAGCTAATTATATATAATTAAAACAGAACTTTTAAAAAACTCAATATTATTAAAAGCCAAAAATCAAATTCAATTTTTGAGCAACTTTTCTAATCATTGTCTGCCTTCTTACAAAAATTCTGTTTTAAAACATAACTTTTTTGCCTATATTCCTCTTGAAATTGATGATATTAATAGCTCATGGATAATTACACTTTTCAGGTTTTCCAGAGATTTTATAAATATAATTTTAGATAAGATTACCATATATCCAACCAAGGTGGCATAAAAAACTACATTTGCAGTTTTCTAACATTCAATAGGCAGGCTTCTTTACAGATATTTTATTCAACCTGCCTTTTGTATATTTGTTATAAAGCACAATATAAGTCACAATAGTGATTCTCTGAATAATTGTGAACAAGGATATATAAAGTCAGTATATATTCATATTAAGTAAATATTAAAAAAAACTGTTTCCAACTACTTCAAATTGTCACATTTACTTTATTAAATAATTTAATTCAGTTAAAGGTAGGCTTTAATTCAGTTTAAGGTAGAGGAGAGAGAGAGAGAGAGAGAGAGAGAGAGAGAACCATGGATTAAAGATTAAAGATCCAGGTTGGTGTGGCCCAGTGGTTTAGCTTCAACCTAAGAACCAAGAGGTCAGGGTTCGATTCCTGGTGAGGCACATGCCTGGGTTTGCGGCTCCATCCCCAGTATAGGATGTGCAGGAGGCAGCCAATCAATGATTCTCTCTCATCTTTGATGTTTCTATCTCTCTCCCTCTTCCTTCCTCTCTGAAATCAATAAAAATGTATTAAAGAAAAAAAGTTTTGTTGTTATTGTTGCTCTTTCAAACAAAGTCCTGAAGTATACATTCTAAGAAGCTTCATTTTTCAGTTATTCAGGGATCTACATTGCTTCTACTAATGGTTGGTCCATCATGCCCCAATCTGTGCTGAGGGAATGAAGTTGTCCAGGAAAGAGATTTAGTTTTAAGAAAGTAAATATAAAATTCCTCATAGAAAATTTTCTTGAATCCCATTGGCAGGAAGTCAGGCATATGGCCAGAGACAACAGCAGAGTAAGGTGGGAAATGTAGTCTCCTTATGGGCAGTCATATGCCCCAAAGAAAAGGACAATCAGTCATCTATTACATGCCAACTTTTGTTCTGGACATTATGTTTGGTACTGCACTGTGAGTGAATATAAATACACACAATAATTTTTTCCTGCCCTACAGAAAATGTTGGGGTCAGATTTCATTCTACGTGATGATTGATAGTGACCACTTATAGACATTTAGTTCAAAGAAAGGTTATACGGAAACTGAAACATCAAGTACATTTTGGTGCTAGTCTTTATGATAAATCTTAAAGAACGATAAGGATAACTATAAATGAAAATAGAGTAGTGAGGGTTTGAAAGATTTCCTTGTTAGAATAACATCAACAATGAGGTTAAAGATCAAGATGACAGTGCAAACCTGGTACTGAAATTTTCCCACAACCACACCAAAATTACTAGTAAATTACAAAACAACCATCATTCAGAACCTACTGAAATCTAGCTGAACAGAGGTCTTACAACAAGAAGAGGTAGAGACCCAGAATGGCCTGGTCCTATACCCAAGTGTGATACTAAAATTGACAGGGATATCTCAGTGGTGGAGGACACCCTGAGGAGAAAAAGGTCCCATTCTCAAATCAGAGCCCCAGCCCAGGTTTCCAGTGCCAGGAAGAAAAGACCCAATAATGTATGGCTGTGAAAACCAGCTCTAACTGTGCCTGAGTGAGACAGAGAACATCTGGAGTCTCAAACGTTCCTTTTAAAAGACTCATGTATAGATTTACTCAAATCACTTACTCTGAGTTCCAGCATTGGGGAACCAATGACATATAGAGAGAAACTAAGTTATTTGTTTGAAATCTGGGCAAAAGCTGGAGGGGCAACTTCATCCTAGAGAGAAGTGCTGGAGAGTCCATTGTTCCTTGTCTGGGCCCTCAAACCACAGGGTTAGCAGGTGGGCACCATGTCTGAGTCTTTGTGAACCTGATTGTCACTGTTCAGCCCCAAACTTGGTGATTCCCTGAGACCTTGCCTGGCCTAACATGCTGGCCCATCCAAGCCATTTTCAGAGGCTTTTTCATACAAATGGCCCATCTTGGCTTATGCTTCAGACTTTCCTAAAATCCCTCAAACAAGCAGCATCTGGCTTTGTCATGCTTTGTACCACTCTCTCAGTGACCCCAGGCCAAGCACTAGCAGTAGCTGGCCTTGGTTAACAGCTTGGCCTCTCCTGGGCACCTATAAGCCCAGCATAGGTATCAGACATCTGTAAATAGCTTTGTAGCTCATGCTGGATGACCCTAGGTATAGCACAGGTGGAATATGACCTTAGCCTGCTCCTCCTAGGGGGTCACAGAGCCTACACACCCAGTGGACAGCTTTAGACCACATTGAAGTACTGACCAACTACCTCCACAACCAACACACTCAAGGGGAAGACTCAGCAGGCACCAGAGCCCTGCTGAAATAAGTCCTGCTCCACTGTGGTCACAGCCATTCCTCACAGCCAATTGGACTGGGTGTAAATTCCTAATATTGACATGCCAACAGAAATCAAGGCTCAACTACAACAGGAGGGTGTACACAGCCCACACAAGGGGCACACCTGGAATTCCCAGCTCAAGTAACTGGGGAGATTGTGTCATTGGATCTTACATGACACCTACTACAGAAGACCGCTATACCAAGCCCAGGATATGTAGTAAATATGACTGAAAAATAGAAACAAAAAACAGAGAGGAAGTCAAAATGAGGAGTAAAAGAAAGAGAATCTTCATTGACTTATATTATGCTTTATATAAGGGCAGTTAGGGGTGACCAGACCGGCAGAGGAAGGAAGTTGGGGGCAAACAGGCTGGCAGGGGAGCAGTTAGACATCAATCAGTCTGGCAGGGGAGTGGTTAGGGGGTGATCAGGCTGGCAGGCAGAAGCAGTTAGGGGCAATCAGGAAGGCAGGCAGGTGAGCAGTTGGGAGCCAGCAGTCCTGGATTGTGAGAGGGATGTCCGACTGCCCGTTTAGGCCCAACGGGCAGTCGGACATCCCTAGAGGGGTTCCAGGTTGGAGAGGGTGCAGGCTGGGCTGAGGGACACCCCCCCCCCCGTGCACAAATTTCGTGCACCGGGCCTCTAGTACATTATAAGGAATCAACAATGGAGTAGATGAAGCAAAGGATCAAATCAGAGATTTCAAAGATAAGAAAACACCCAATCAAAAAAGAAATCCCCAAAATGAGGATAGTATATAAAGCCTCTTGGACAACTTCAAACATCTGCATCATGGGGGTAACAGAAGGAGAAGAAAGAGAACAATAATTTGCAAACCTATGTGAAAAAATAATGGAATAAAACTTCCCTAACCTGTTGAAGGAAATAGACATACAGATCCATAAATTGCAGAGAGTCCAAAAAAAGATGAACCCAAAGAGGCCCACACCAAGAAACCTCATAATTAAAATGAAAAAACTTAAAGAAAAAGAGAGAATCTTAAAAGGGGCAAGACAAAAGCAGTTTGTTACCTATAAGGGAGTGCCCATACCACTGTCAGCTGATTTCTCAACAGAAACTTTGAAGGCCAGAAGGGAGTGGCAAGAAATATTCAAAGTTATGAAAAGCAAGGACCTACAATCAAGATTATTGTAGACAGAAGAGCTATAACTTAGAATCAAAAGACAGATAATGAGTTTCCCAGACAAGAAAAAAAGCTAATGTTGTTGATCATCACCAAACCACTATTACAAGAATTGTTAAAAGGTATTTTTTAAGATAGGAGTGGGGTGGGGGTAATGGATGGAAAAGCTGAAGAGACTAAGAAGTACAAATCTGTGGTTACAGAATATTCATGAGGATATAAACTACAGCATCAGGAATATAGTTAATAATAATGTAATAGTTATGTCTGGAGTCAGATGGGTACTAGATTTATCATGGAGATCACTTAGAAAGTTATACAATGTCTAATCACTGGGTCACCCATCTGAAACTAATATAATGTTGTATGTCAATTATAATTGAAATAAATATAATTAAAGTAAAAAAAATAATTTAAAACACCAATCAGAGAGAATATATACATCCCTATGTTCACAGCAGTGCTATGTACAATAGCTAAGATCTAGAAACAGCCTGAGTACCCATCAGTAGATGATTGGATAAAAACACTGTGGTACATTTACATCATGGAATACTATGCAGCTGTAAAAAAGAAGGATCTCTTACCTTTTGAGACAGCATGGAGGGACCTGGAGAGTATTATGCTAAGTGAAATAAGCCATTTAGAGAAAGACAAGTATCACGTGATCTCACTCATATGTAGGATCTAATGGAAAAATAAATTGTGAACAAAATAGATTCAGAGATATAGAAGCATGGAACAGACTGACAATCTCAGAGGGAAGGCAGGGGGTAGGGGGATAGGAAGAGATTAACCAAAGAACTTGTATGCATATATGCATTATCCCTGGACACCTACAATAGTGTGGTGCTTGGGGGTGGGGCTGAAGCAGGGTGAAGAGGGTCAATGGGGGAAAAAAGAGGGACACCTGTAATACTTTCAACAATAAAGGTAAATTTAAAAGGAAAGGAAAGAAAGGAAAGGAAAGGAAAGGAAAGGAAAGGAAAGGAAAGGAAAGGAAAGGAAAGGAAAGGAAAGGAAAGGAAAGGAAAGGAAAGGAAAGGAAAGGAAAGAAAAGAAAGAAAGAAAGAAAGAAAGAAAGAAAGAAAGAAAGAAAGAAAGAAAGAAAGAAAGAAAGAAAGAAAGAAAGAAAGAAAGAAAGAAGGAAGGAAGGAAGGAAGGAAGGAAGGAAGGAAGGAAGGAAGGAAGGAAGGAAGGAAGGAAGGAAGAAAGAAAGAAAGAAAGAAGAAGAAGGAAGGAAGGAAGGAAGGAAGGAAGGAAGGAAGGAAGGAAGGAAGGAAGAAAGAAGGAAGGAAGGAAGGAAGGAAGGAAGGAAGGGAAGGAAGAAAGAAAGAAGGAAGGAAGGAAGGAAGGAAGGAAGGAAGGAAGGAAGGAAGGAAGGAAGGAAGGAAGGAAGAAAGAAGGAAGGAAGGAAGGAAGGAAGGAAGGAAGGAAGGAAGAAAGAAAGAAAGAAAGAAGAAAGAAAGAAAGAAAGAAAGAAAGAAAGAAAGAAGGAAGGAAGGAAGGAAGGAAGGAAGGAAGGAAGGAAGGAAGGAAGAAGGAAGGAAGGAAGGAAGGAAGGAAGGAAGGAAGGAAGGAAGGAAGGAAGGAAGAAAGAAAGAAGGAAGGAAGGAAGGAAGGAAGGAAGGAAGGAAGGAAGGAAGGAAGAAAGAAAGAAGGAAGGAAGGAAGGAAGGAAGGAAGGAAGGAAGGAAGGAAGAAAGAAAGAAAGAAAGAAAGAAAGAAAGAAAGAAAGAAAGAAAGAAAGAAAGAAAGAAAGAGGAAGGGAGGGAGGGAAGGAGGGAAGAGAAAGAGAAAAGAAGAGAAGAGAAGAGAAGAGAAGAGAAGAGAAGAGAAGAGAAGAGAAGAGAAGAGAAGAGAAGAGAAGACAAGAGAAGACAAGAGAAGAGAAGAGAAGAGGAGTACTGAAGCCCTCATCACACCAAAAAGAAAATAAATTTTGGGAGAACTGGAATCTATAATATGAAAAAAAAAAGGAATAACATCAACAATGAGCTTGATGGGCTAAAATATAATTTTTATTTTAAAAACATATGTAACATAGTTTTATTTAAGGAAGTGCTCAGTTGAAAATTTAGAAATTTAAATATATAGCCCTTGCTGGTGTGGCTCAGTAAATAGAGTGTTGGCCTGCTGATCAAAGGGTTGCAGGTTTGATTTCCGATCAAGGGCGCACACCTAGGTTGCAGGTTGATCCCTGGCCCTGGGTTGGGGGTGCATGCTGGAGGTAACCTAATAATATGATGTGTTTCTCTAACATAAATGTTTTCCTCTCTCTTTTTCTCTCCCTCTCTCTTCCTCCCTTCCACTCTCTCTAAAAATGGAAGGAAAATATTTAAAGAAATAGACAGTAGAAATATGCAAAGCCAGAATATAAATGAGGGTTATTCTGCAAGAACTAGAACTAATGAAGAATCAAAGAAATAATCAAAATATCACCAATATAAAATAGGGCCTTTAAAAAAACCAGGTATCTATAATAATAAAAGTCTAAGCCACTATCACAACCAAATGGATGACCAAACAGGCTGCTTGGGGTGACTAGGCCAGAGTGAGGGGTGATCAAACAACTGAGCCGCAGGCTTCGTGAGGCAACCAGGCCAGCAGGGGGGTTAGTGAGGGGCGACCGAAAGACTGAACAGCAGGCTTCATGGGGCGACCAGGAAGGGGAGTTAGTGAGGGGCAGTCAAATAACTGAGCAGCAGGCTGCATGTGGCAACCAGGCTGGCAGGGGGGGCAGTTGGGGGAAACCAGGCCGGCAAGGGGGGCAGTTAGGGGTGACCAGGCCAGCAGGGGGGCAGTTGGGGGTGACTAGGCCAGCAGGTGGACAGTAGGTAGTGACCAGGCCAGCAGGATGGGCAGTTAGGGGTGATCAGACAGGCAGGCAGATGAGCAGTTAAAAGCCAGTGTTATCGGATTGTGAGAGAGGGCCTAAACCGGCAGTCGGACATCCCCTGTGGGGTCCCGGATTGGAAAGGGTGCAGGCTGGGCTGAGGGGACACCTCCCCCTCATGTACAAATTTCATGCACTGGGCCTCTAGTATTTTAATAAATATTTAACCCTTTGCACTCGCTTGCTTTTTTCTCGATTCCTTTATTCTACTCGGGATTTAATTTTTTAAATACCCCAGATTTTACAAAGCGCAGCAGTAGAATAAAAAACTGGAGTTTCTTTTCATACAAACTTATTTATTTGGATTTTTTTATATTTCAAATTATTGATACATTCAAAGAGTAATTTTAATCTCGACATCCAAGTGCAAAAGGTTAAAGCCAAAACAAAATAGCAAACTCAATTAAATAAGACATGTAAATGTTTTTGGCTCAAAGTAATACCTTACTTAAATATAAATAAAATAATTTCTCCAAACTTGTATTTTCTGGTCTTCAATTTAAATAATAAGCCATTAGAACATATATATATGTATATATGTGTATATATATATATATGTATATATATATATATTTTTTTTTCCTGTGAAATTCTATATGACTTAGTGATAAAATAACATCATGGGATAAATTTGTTCTATCATGCTAAGGAGTAACAGCAGGTTTTTTTTTCTAATTTTTTATTAGTAATACTAACTTGCTAGTAAACCAATGTGTCCCAGTTGTAGAAAATCTCTAGATTAGTTTGAAATTATGTCACTAAATAAAATGTCAAAAAATCACCAGCAACTTCAAATAAAATGATATAGTTCATTCTAAAGTATAGAGCACGAAAATGTGCTTGATCATAGCTTTGTAGAAAAAAATAAAATTATTCAAGAACTTCCCTGTAATTGAAATGCAGCAACATGCCTCTATTCAATAACCTGATGTTGGCCAACGGCAATAACTGTTGACCCATGCAAAGCATGACTATTATTTCATCCTAAGTCTCTTGAATCCATTTCTAAAAGTCTATGCTTCTTTAAGATGAGCCTGACAGAATATGACACTCACACAAATGCTATGTACGGTAGCCTTGTACCAAGCATCACTGTGACATTCACAGATATTCTAGTTTTGGCAACTGTTTGAGATTTGTGGCTCTCCTTTGACATTTACAAAGACTCTGAGAATCTTTCCAAAAAGGGCTGTAGCTTTTCGCTAGATATGTGGTTTCTTCAAAGGCCACCTTCAGATTAAAGTTTTTATGAAACTCTGGATGAAAGTAATGTGGGATTAAATCAGAAAAAAGTATATATTTTATTCAAAATAAGAAAGGAAAAATTAATCAGATGGTTGGTTCTACATAAATCCAAATGAAGGTTAATCAGGACATTAAAAAAATATTAACCTGTTGAAATTATCATAGACATTTGTTTTGCTTTAAGGGGTGTTAAAGTTAAGTTGGAAATATTTGAACCTCCTTGTTGGGTGAATCAAGTTTAGGAAGTTTGTGTGAATAATGAGATTTGTAAATATATATAAAAATTCTGAAGGGATGTGAAAAATAGTGAAGGCTGTAGGTTAGACTTTAGATTACATTTTTACTTCCTATAGCCTTGATTTTTTTATGTGTGAGGTTGTGATTTGGTAACTAATAACCACCACAGAACATGTAAGAGAGCAAGCCATTTTTGTCAGAATTCAATAAGAAAGACTGCTTTTACAGTGCTCAGAGTTAGTTTTGACAATTATATGTACACAAAATTTATATGCATGTGTGTGCACATATGTACATGTGTGAACTTGCACTACGATGAAAGCTAGAGAAGTTATATATTTATGAAGATGTTGTTCTTATAAAACTCACTACACTCTTTCTAGCAGAAACTGATGCCTGGTATTTAGGAATGATGCAGAGCCAGATCAGATATCAGTTCCAACTCCCTCCATACCCTGACCCCATCAGGACGATGTTATATAAGGCTGGAGTTATACCAGGTCTATTTAGTGATAAATTTAATCGACACCAGCACTTGCAAAGGTCGTTGATGCATTCTAATATGTCTTTCTGGGTCAGACCAGACTGTATTTGAGAGGTGTTTCTCAAAATACAATGTTATGAATTTCCTCTACCAAAATACAGTTCTAAAATGTGTTTCATTAATTGATTTGATTAAGGTAGATAATATAGTAGCAGAGTGTTCTACCCATGGTGACAGGTATATTATGTGTGTGCACAATTTGTGCATTTGAAGGATATGTATATTTCTTTTCTCTTAGGATTTTCCATATGTCCTTACTACTATCCCTGCCTGTAGACATTTGTCTGCTGTCTACACTGACCAGCTTTGGAATTTAATAACGTTACAATGTTCTATTGGAGACCCTCCCATAAAGAGGCCCATGAGAATGAAGTACCTAGTGCTCTTAGATGAGTATTATATACATGAAATTTTGAAGAAGGCAGGATTTTTAGTGTTTAATCCCCCAGATGCAGGCTTTAAAACAAAGATAGAGGAATGCAATTAGTACATTTGGGAAGAGATTGAAGAGTGGGAGAGTAAAAGAGGAAAGAACACCAAGCAATAAAGAATGCTTTATCAAGCACGTTGGCACTGTAGATAGATAGCTGGGGCTTGATCCTGCTAGTTGTCAGTGCAGAGCACAGAACAGAAAGAGAATTGTGGACCCACCTAAAGTAGCAAAACTATCTCAATTCATTAATGCCTGCCTAGATGTGGTGGACCTGAACTGAAAATATGTATTTATTTGCCTGTCAAAATACTGAGATTCCATGATCAAGGACAATGTCCTCTCCTCTTGAGGAGGTAGATTTCAAAAGTAATGACAGAAAAACCAGAGGAAAACTCCCTGCAGTATCTGCAAAATCCTCCTAAATATAGTATTTGATCAAAGGGAAGAAGATGTGGCTCCAGCTTTCATATCATATCTGTCATTCCGGGACATAGTCACAGAAATCTAATATAGGAAGAGAACAGAAAACAAAAATGAAAAAGGGATAAAAGGGAGATTCCATTCTTTCATCTAATTTCACAAATACATCATGTCAATTAAAACAAACAATTTTAAAAATAATACCAGGTGAAAAAATACTGCTTTGGAAAGCACCTGATGATATTTAGGGAGACAGAGATCACATGCATTAGAAGGACTATTACAGCAAAGTTTTAATGTTGCTGTGGGAGATGTTAATGTGATGTGTTTGCAGAATGTAAGTGGTATCTAAATAACTGGGCATCACCATTGCTATCACACCTAGACCAGTAGGTCTAGGAATGCCTCTTCTCTGACATGTTTTATCCAGGGTCTCTGCCCAGTTTCTGCAAGTTTTGTGTCTTTCATGGACCATGCCCCAGTATCTGGCTTTAATGTAGTTTTTATCTACCTAGCATCCTGGTTTTGGCAAACCATTTGGTCTCCTTTTTATGAACTGTGGTTTTCCACCACATTAAAATTTGTTTCGTCAATTAATTTTACTATCTTCCATATTTTTAAAGACCCACCTTTTACTCTAGCAAATAAAACATTGTTTCTCTCTACTTCGTGTCTCTTTTTTAAACAGAATAGAATGCATGGAGATACCTGACCAGGAGCCTAAGATGACCCAAAAGTCTGCCCATTACCACCAGGAAATGATGGAAAAAGTAGTAGTTAAGTATTATAGGCTCACAGCCTGGGGTGGTACAGTCACATGATGGCACTCTGTGCTGCCACTATTGCTCCCACTTTTTGAGGAATTCTTGAATGACCCTATTTTTTTCTACAAATGAAGTTTTACATAAAATCCCTGACTTTGGGGCAAGCCATGTGATGAATGGTTGCTTTTTAGCAGTTATCAGAGTATGATAGATGCATGGGATATTTTGCAGTCTTAGGTAATAAAAAAAGGAGATATTTTTCTCCAGATCTTGGAAATTAGGTCCTAGGACACAGGGTACATTGGCAACCACACAAATTATTCATGACTCCAACTCTGCCTTCAAAAAAATCAAGGCAAACTAATGAATTCCGTGCAATAAAGAATGAAAAGTGTGGTTAAATGATTTTTTATTCTATATTACAACTAACACCTTGCTATCACTTGTCAATTTTGGGTTTATCATCCCAGCACAGTTATCTAAAAAGATTAAAATATTCTTCTCTTTTCCAACTCCATCCCATACAAATCTATATATGTATATTTATAGCTATATCTCTGGCCTGATTTTTATGTACTTCATTCAAAATAATATATCAGATGTGATTGAGAGCAGAAATAGTATGAGACATTAAGATTTTCAAAATTGTAACAGAATGCCACTCTTTTCAGCATATTTGTTTCAATTTTTAAAAAAATATATTTATTTTAAAATCTGTTCACTTTAGCTTATGCATTTAAAATATTCTTAATTTTAACTTCAAATCAAATGCAGTAGACATGGCCTTGTCATTGCTGGGCCATAGTGAAAGATATGACTCTGGAGGTCTCCTCTGACAGCAGCCCACCAGGACTGGGGAAGGTGTCTTATAATCACTGTGGAGGTACAATTGCAGTCTCCCTAGATGGTCTACACTGACATCCTGACAAGGTGGGCATCTTCTGCTCAGAGCAGAAAAAAATCCTAGGTCCCATGTCCAATTTCTCTGACATCACTCTGAATGGTAGGCCGCTATGCTTCATTTGAGCCTGGCTACAGTAGAAGTTAGCCTTTGCTAACTGAGCTGGGGCTGCTCAGGGGATGTCAGAGAGCTGGTTTCAGCCTGATCTCTGCAGGCCAGGCCAAGCGATCCCACACCCTGGATCCAGAGAGGAGGCAGGAGGGAGCCTGATTCCTCACGGAATCAACTATGGGTTAGGTTTCTGCTGGGGCACTAGAGGCTCCAAATCTGCTTCACCCACACCCTAGACCCAGAGAGGAGGGAGCCTGAATCCAGGGTGTGTGACTGAGAACTGCCCTTTCACAATCTGGGACTCCTCAGGGGATATCAGAGATCTGGTTTCAGCCTGATCTCTGTAGGCCAGGCCAAGCGATCCCACTGGTGCACAAATCCATGCACTGGGCCTCTAGTATGCATATAAGTTCTTTGGATAAAATTTTTAAAACAAAGGCAGGTCACCAATTTAGATATCATGTGAAAAGGCAATGTGAGACGTCAATACTCTCTGTTTTTGTGGAATTAGAATCTATTGCACGAGCAATACTTCTTAGTGCAGGAGTCAGCAAACTATTCTTGAAAGGGACCAGATAGTAAATTTTTTCAACTTCAGTACATAAGTTTTCTGTTTTAACTACTAGCTCTGCAGTTATAGGGAGAAAGCAATCATAGATAATATGTACATATTAAGAGCAGCTGTATTCCAATAAAACTTTATTATGGACACTGACATTCAAGCAATATAATTCTCATATATCACAAGGTGATATCCTTCTTTTGATTTACTTTTCACTCATTTACAAATGTAAAAGCTATTTTTACCTTTTTGGCTGTAGAGAAATAAGTGGTAGGCTAGATATGGCCTATAGTTGTATCATTGTGTAGATTAAAAATGTACTCTTAAGCTAGATATGGCCTATAGTTGTATCATTGTGTAAATTAAAAATGTACTCTTTGCTATCAAATATTGGTTGCATTATCCACAGGAAATTTATTGTTGTATTTCTAACATCTAATTAAGAATCACTTTACATATTTTATACAAAAATATTTCTATTTGATAGACACTATCTGATTAATTTGTCAGTTATAGTTCTCTGTGTTAAAAAAAAATTACAGGTATACTACCCTTGCAGTATTTATGTCTTTCTAAGGCTTATGCTATCTATAAATAAATTGTATTACAATGTTGACTATAAAAATATACAACAGATGACTTATAATATGGGATATGTACCATATGTAAGCTTTGTAGGACTGATGGAATTGAAATCACATTTTAGCAAAAAGAGTTCATTTCAATACCAGCCATTTTGACCAGGACAAATAATGACCGCTAGGAAGATCAAACAACCATAGAAGAAATGGATCTAGAAATGGGAGAGTTGTACAGGCAGTTTTGTATTTGTTGGATTTGATTTTAATCTAAAATATGTTATTTTTTCTGATTATCAAATATATACATATAGAATAGAGAACATACACTATATAAAAAATGAAAATCACCCATAATTTCAACAGTGATGAGTGAACATAGTTAATGGTAAATAGGTTTACCTATTTGTTGCTTGTCTATCTAGCTATCTGACATTTCTCCAAGCGTGTTTATTTTACTAAATTTATAGTTTTAATTGATTGTTTTTACTTTCCAATACTTAATCATTTGTTTTTATTATTTTAAAAATACTGACCTATATTTTTCGTATGAAATATTACTTGTTGTATATATATATAGCCTATATAGCCATTTTCTTATTTTTAATAAGGTAAGTTCTAATATTGTTATTTACAATAACACTACAAATACACTACATGTACATAAGTCTTTTGCTTTAACTTAATTATTTACTTAGTACATATTCATAGGAGTATGTGATTGAAAGAGTAATAAAACCTTTTAGTTTTCTCAGACATTTAAAAAATTACAATACTAAAATTTTTATATAAAATTAAGTTTCCATTAAATTTAGATGAGATAATTATTTATTTGCATCCTTTTTTGCCAATCTGATGAGAAAAAAATATATTTCATTATTGTACTTGCCTAATGTCTAGAAAATATATATTGAATAAATAATTTTTCTTTTCTCATGATATTATTTTCATATAGCCAAAGATCATTTGTATTACATATGCATATTTTACAAATTATAAAATGTAATATACTTTATGGAATTGGTAAACTACAAATATGGTAATATATTAAAGATCCTGAAAATTCAAAGTATTTGCTAGATATTATATAGCTTTTGCTTAACTACTATATTTATTTTAGGGATAATTCAACATGATTTTGACACTCGATATGAGGCAACTTTTCTATAATTTTTACTATGAATCAGACTGAGGCAAACACCAAGGAACAAACAAACAGAAATGGCAGTTAAGAGAATACCCCTAATAAGAAAACCTCTAAAATCAAGGAATACATTAATATTTAATAAGAGCAATATATCAGATGTCTGATGACATCTGTGCCAAACATCAAATTTGTGGGTTCTTTTAACACACATAATACTAAAGTGGATCAAAAAATACCATCAGATAACACTAATACTTCTTTAGTTGCTTTTAAAGATAGCTTTAAATCTCATTAGTAGCTACTGACAAGAGGGGCACTGAACCACATTAATGGTATGTGTAACATAGGAAACGGAAGGTCAGACACACAGCAAAGTCCACTGTCTGGTTGAGAGCTGAAACAGTAGCAGACTCCTTGCTAACTTTAGCTTATTCCTTTTCTTCCAAGCTGCATTTAAAGATAAGCAGAAGTAAATCCGATATTTGGGTAACCTTATTCTCTGAACTGATTAAATATCTAGAATACTAAGCTGCATTTACATTTACAAAAAAAAACACAACACACCTGGGGGTGTTGATGTTTGGGATGGTGATGTGTGTGTGCATATATGCATATCTGTGTGTGTGTTATCTCTGTGTGTAAAATCTGGCTTTATGATTATCATGCTGTATAAATTTTATCTAGTTTATGCAATTAAATTATTTTTAAAACCTTCTGTTTCATACACACAGCTAAAATATTAACTATTCAATGAACCATGTGGGAATGGGAAATTCCACCCCCTCCCCCGCCTTACGATAATGCTTTTCAATTGCTTGTCTGAAGGAAGACAGGAAAAATAAAGGAAGCCAAAAGAAAAGGTTGGTGCTTTTGATTCAAATGGTCTCCAGAGTGGGTACTTCTAAATTTAACTGAGTGAGAAAATAACAAACAAGTACATATCAGCCATAGAAAGCACAAAAATTGATTTTAAAATGACAACTGCTTTATGTGAAGTTTGGAAGCTTAGAAATGCAAATATATCCAGTTTAAAACTCCCTAAACACTCTAATGGAAACCAAAGAAAGCAAGTGAAATATCATTAAACGGTTTAATACTTTATGAGAGAAAATATTTATTTTACTATTGAGTTATATTTATCCCAATTACTTTTTTTCTTCTTTATTGACTAAGGTATTACACGTGTGTCTTTATCTCCCCATGGTCCCCCACCCCACCCCCACTCATGCCCTCACCCCCCTGGTGTCTGTGTCCATTGGTTATGCTTATATGCATGCATACAAGTCCTTGGGTTGATCAATCCCCTTCACCCCCACCCTCCCCTGCCTTCCCTCAGGTTTGATGATCTGATCCATGCTTCTCTGTCTTAAATCTGTTTTTTGTTCAGCAGTTTATGTTGTTCATTATATTCCACAAATGAGTGAGATCATATGATATTTATCTTTCTCTGACTGACTTATTTCTTTTAGCATAATGCTCTCCAGGTCCATCCATGCTGTTGCAAAGGGTAGGAGTTCCTTCATTTTTACAGCAGCATAGTATTCCATTGTGTAGATGTAGCATTGTTTTTTAATCCACTCATCTGTTGATGGGCACTTAGGCTGTTTCCAAATCTTAGCTATTGTAAATTGTGCTGCTATGAACATAGCGGTGCAAATATCCTTTCTGATTGGTGTTTTTGATTTCTTGGGATATATTCCTAGAAGTGGGATCACTAGGTCAAATGGCAGTTCCATTTTTAGTTTTTTGAGGAAACTCCATACTGTTCTCCACAGTGGCTGCACCAGTCTGCATTCCCACCAGCAGTGAAAGTGGGTTCCTTTTTCTCTGCATCCTTGCCAGCACTTGTTGTTTGTTGATTTGTTGATGATAGCCATTCTGACAGGTGTGAGATGGTACCATATTGTTGTTTTGATTTGCATCTCTCAGATGATTAATGACTTTGAGCATGTTTTCATATGGCCTTCTGTATGTCCTTTTTTGAAAAATATCTATTTAGGTCTGTTACCCATTTTTTGATTGGGTTGTTTATCTTCCTTTTGTTAAGTTGTATGAGTTCCCTATAAATTTTGGAGATTAAACTCTTATTGGAGATAACATTGGTAAATATCTTCTCCCATGAAGTTGGCTTTCTTGTTGTTTTGTTGATGGTTTCTTTTGCTGTGAGAAGCTTTTTATTTTGATGTAGTCCCATTTGTTTATTTTCTCTTTAGTTTCCATTGCCCTAGGAGCTGTATCAGTGAAGATATTGCTTCGGCATATGTCTGAGATTTTGCTGCCTGAAGATTCCTCTACGATTTTTATGGTTTCATGTCTTACCTTTAAGTCCTTTATCCATTTTGAGTTTATTTTTGTGTATGGTATAAGTTGGTGGACTAGTTTCATTTTTTTGCATGTATCTGTCCAATTTTCCCAACACCATTTACTGAAGAGAGTATCTTGACTCCATTGTATGCTCTTGCCTCCTGTGTCAAGTATTAATTGAGTATTGTGGTTTGGGTCAATTTCTGGGCTCTCTATTCTATTCCATTGGTCTATATGTCTCTTCTTGTGCCAGTACGAGACAGTTTTGAGAATAGTGGCTTTGTAATACAGCTTGATATCGGGTATTAAGATTCCTTCTACTTTGTTTTTCTTTCTCAGGATAACTGGAATTATTCAGGGTCTTTTTTTCATTCCAGATGAATTTTTGGACAGTTCGTTCTAGGTCTGTAATATGCCATTGGTATTTTAATGGGGAATGCATTGACTCTATAGATTGCTTAGGGTAGTATGGACATTTTAATGATGTTGATTCTACCAATCCATGAACGCAGTATGTTCTTCCATCTGTTTATATCTTCCTCTATCTCTTTTTTCAGTGTCCTGTAGTTTTCTGAGTACAGGTCTTTTACCTCCTTAGTTAAGTTTATTCCCAGGTATCTTAATTGTTTTGGTGCAATGGTAAATGGGATTTATTTAACGTCTCTTTCTGTAAGTTCACTATTGGTATATTAAAATGCCATAGATTTCTGGGTGTTAATTTTGTATCCTGCCAATGACTTTTTAATTGATAAAAGTAATTAATTTTTACAGATAAATATTTTTAAGCACTGTAAAGTGACAGGAACATGTTACTTGATGTCATTGTTCTTTCAACAATGTCTTATCATGGTTTATTTGTGATCAATTTATAGATTCTTTAAAGATATTGAGATGTTTCTAACTAGTTTTATTTATACGTTTTGTTAGAAAATCTTTTGTACTACATTCATATGCAAATATTTTAATACAGCATTAGGTGTTTTAATTGGAGTTTGCATTGTTACATGGCTGTTAAAGTAATATGAATCTGTAATACAAAGCAGTGCAAGTTTGTAATTATATAGTATTTGAAATATGGAATTTCCAGAAAAAAATATTGAAGTTAACTAAAGAAAAATGTTGAGTCTTCTGCATTAAAACTAAAAATATTCCTGAGAAAAACCATTAATATATAAATATGAAGGGACATAGTATCTATAATTATAAAAGCGTAATATGCTAATTAGACCAGACGTCCTTCTGGATGACGTTCTGGATGAAGTCGGGGCTGCAGCCACGGGATTGAGGGAGCCGCTGCGGCTGGGAGGGATTCAGGCAGCTGCTTGGGCTGCAAAGGCCTACTCTTGCACAAATTTCATGCATCAGGCCTCTAGTATTTAATAAATTGGAGACTCAAAGTAGTTAGGACATCAATTTTGCTCCAAATGTATCAACTGAATTTAATAACAATAAATATTCTGGCAGACATTTCTTTCAATGTAGCAATTGACAAGTTAATTATAATTTCTAATAAAATATAAAGAACCCAGGGTAGATAAAGAAATTATTAAGAAAAACAAAATTAAAAGGATGAATATGACTTGATCTCAAGAGCTATTACATAGCTACACTAAACAGGACAGCATAATATTGGCAAAGGAATAGGTATTGGTAAAGGGAACCTAATAGAAATAGAAAAAGAACTAATTATATATGTTCAGATGCTTATCAGTAAAACTTCTAAAGAAATTCAATTGGAAAAGAGAAGTCTTTTTCAAGAAATGATAATGGAAAACATCCATATATTTGCATGGGGGAGGGAGGGAAACCCATACTGCACATCCTTACACAAAAATTGACTCTAAATATTCTAACACATCAAAGACTTAAACTTACAAGGCAACACTTTGTTGTTGTTTTTTCTAGGAGAAAATCTCTATGACCCTGGAGTAGACTCAAAGCATTCCATTTCCTTAATAACTAAACTTTGAAAATAAGATTCAGTGCTTCTAAATGATGATCCAAGAATGATCCTTAATATCAAATTCATCACTAGCCATACTATAAATGAAATAGAATGGCTTAACAGCATGGGGACAGACGAGGACAAATGACTATTGATGTTAGGTTCAGTTTTCCTTTTGTTAAACCAAGTGCTCAATAAATAGATGTTATTTTTTATTGCCTGATGTTTAAAAAAGACCCTATTTAGTTGTGTTGTACCATTTGTTTTGTGTTGTAGAATGTACATAAACCAATTTCTTTCTAGTCAGCTAGTTCAGACAACATCCTTTAATTTACTTTGAGTCTCATTTTAAGCTATCCTTGAAGGCTTCACTGAGTATTGTCCTCTCCTACTTCTGCACATTAGATAGAATAGGTATCTTGCTCCTTAGTCCAATAACATTCTGAGTACTTATTTGTTAGAAATTTGAGTTCATTGTATTAAATTGTTATCCTGAGTATCTATTTTCTCTACCGTGAAGTAAGCAAGCAGCCCAGCTGGTGTCGCTCAGTGGTTGAGCACCTACTCATGAGCCAGGAGGTCACAGTTCAATTCCCAATCAGGGCACTTGTTCAGGTTTCAGGCTTGAGTCCCTGTAGGGGACATGCAGGAAGCAGCCAATGGATGATTATCTCTCATTGATGTTTCTCTCTCTCTCTCTCCCTCTCCCTTTCTCTGTCTGAAATCAATAAAAACATCCTACATAATAAAATGGTAATATGTAAATTACCATCACTCCGCTACGCCCACGATTGGGCCAGCAGGAGGTGCAGGGGGCGGGACTCAGGGTGGCCGGGGTAGCTGATTGGGCCAGCAGGACGCTGAGCTCGCGGCGCCACTGGCTCCACGAGCTCAGCGTCTGTGCCATGGCTGCGCCGGAGGCTTTCGGAAGGCCTGGTGCACCGGCGGACAGCCGGCCCGCTGGTGCACCAGGTGCATGATTAAATCATGCACTGGGCCTCTAGTATTTAAAAAAAAAACAAAACAGTGGCTGGCACAGTGATTAAAAGAATATCTATATTCATAAAATATTCTTACTAGAAAAAATATTTCTTTTCTTTAGCAAATTATTTGTTCCTTTGTGATTTATAATATTTTTCATCATCTAACATGTTTATGGAAGTATATTTATTTTTCTAAAATCCTCAGTGTTTTCTTGGTCTTCTTCATTCTTTTTTTTTTTTTTTACTTTAATCTGTTTATTTGTTAGTAACTAGAAATTTCTGGAGGGAATAACATTCTATTTTCTCATTTTAGTATGAAGACTATGAAATTTTAAGCTCAATATTAGATACCAACAAATGTGCAGGATATTGCTTTATTTCCAAGCTTTGCATTGTGAATAATACTCTAAAGTGCTAAGTAAAAGACAATGACCTAGTTTTTAGATTTTAATCTATGAGAAGACCAATTAATAAGCTATGAATAAGATATGAGATATCTTCCACAGCTTAGAGAGAAATCAGAATTGATTAAGAATATAAAACTTCCAGTTTCCCTTTAAAACTATAATATACCTCCATTTGCAAAAGTAGAAGATTTAACATACATGTAAAACAATCTGTAACATACATACAATTCTATTTTTAAGATGTATAAAAATCTAGTAAAACTTTAAAATCTGGTAAATACACAAGGTATTTTGTAGGAAGCGGTTATAGGGTTAAGCCTCGGACTGACCTGCTGGCAAAGTCGCAAACAAGTCCCAGCTTGGAGGGCACAGTCCTCTAAGCATAATTAAGCTTGATCTTGTGACTGCTCCCTAGATCTTTCCTGGGTAGCTAGTGGGCTGTGGGAAGGGCAGCAAGTGCTGCCAAAACAAGTGAAACTTACAACAACATTGTAGATTACCTTGTTTGTCCCTGATTATAAATAAAGCACCAGCTTTGCAGTCTGGATCTGTTCTGTGGCCTCAGCAAGGCACAGAAAGATCCACCCAGCTCCCAGCTTTATGAATCTATTTCTGCGTCTTGTTTTCTTTATTTCTAATATTTCTCAATCCCTGGCCACCTCCATTTAGAACAGGTTCGTTCATCTCTCTTTCCGCTTGGGACGCGGAAAAGGGAGATCCCCGCCATGTCTGGCCCCCGCCGCATCAGGCCCCTGCAATATTTAATACCCTATAGGTAAAAAATAATCCTTTTTTTTTCAGTGAATGTAGACAGGTTAGCCAATTATGATGAACAACAACAACAAAAAACATTTCAAACCATAGTAAAGGCCCTTGAGAACTCATACAACTTAACCAAAGGAAGACAAACAAATCAATTAAAAAATAAGCAAAGGACCCAAGTAGACACTTCTCCAAAGGGGACATACAGATGGCCAGAGACATATGAAAAAATGCTCAAAGTCACTGATCATCCAAGAGATGCAAATCAAAATGACTGTGAGGTACCACCTCACACCTGTCAGAATGGTTACCATCAACAAATCAACAAATGACAAGTGCTAGTGAGGATGTGGAGAAAAAGGAACCCTACTACACTACTGGTAGGAATACAGCCACTGTGGAAAACAGTATGGAGTTTTCTCAAAAAAATTAAATATGGAACTCCCATTTCACCCAGCAATCCCACTTCTAGGAATATATCCTAAGAAACTCTAAACACCAATCAGAAAGAATGTATGCACCCCTATGTTCATAGCAGCGCAATTTACAATAGCTAAACTCTGGAAACAGCCCAAGTGCCCATCAGTAGATGAGTGGATAAAAATTTTATTGTACATTTACACATTTTATTTTATTGTACATTTACATTTACAGAATGCTCTGCAGCAGTAAAAGATGAATCTCTTACTCTATGAGACAGTGTGGAGGGACCTGGAGCATATTATGCAAAGCAAAATAAGCCAGTCAGAGAAATATAAGTATCACATGATCTCACTCATATGTGGAACCTAATGAACAAAATAAACTGGTGAACAAAATAGGTCCAGAGACATAGAAGCATAGAACAGACTATCAAATCTCAGAGGGAAGGCGGGGATGGGTGAGTGGGTGGGAAGAAATTAACCAAAGAACTTGTATGCATATATGTATTACCCATGGACACAGACAATAAGGTGGTGAAGGCCTGGAGTGAGGGTGGGCTAGAAGGAGTCAATGGGGGAGGAAAAGGGGACATATAATACTTTCAACAATAAAGATTAAGGAAAAAAGATAAAGGTCCTTGAATATTGTAGCACCTAACTGAAATGGTTATAGAGAAAAGTAAAACCATAAGAAAACAAGCATCATCTGGTTTCTGTGTACCTGCTACCTATTGTTAAGTGGCCCCTGGTCTGGCACTAGCAGCAGTCCAACTTGGTTCACAGGTTGGGCTCTCCCGGGCACCTCTAAACCCAACAAAAATAACAGTTATCGCCCTATCGGTTTGGCTCAGTGGATAGAGCGTCGGCCTGAGGACTGAAGTGTCCCAGGTTCGATTCCAGTCAAGGGCATGTACCTTGGTTGCAGGCACATCCCCAGTAGGAGGTGTGCAGGAGGCAGCTGATTGATGTTCTTCTCTCATTGATGTTTCTAGCTCTCTATCCCTCTCCCTGCCTCTCTGTAAAATATGAATAAAAATATATTAAAAAAATAACAGTTATCTGCAGATCACTCTGTAGCTTGTGTTCATTGGCCCCAGGCAGGGCAAAGGCAGGGGCTTACTTTGCACCTCCTGGGAGGCCCAGAGCCATTATACCTGTTGGACAGCATCAGTAGATACCACATTACAACTCTACCACCTTCATGAGCAACACACTTAAAGGACAAACTGGTGGGTATCAGGGCCTCACTAGAGCAAGTCATACTCCATAGGGTTGACTCCTGCACAGCTGTGGCCTGTCCTGGCAGCCAGTTGTGCTGGGGGTCAATCCCTTTCAGTGGCACCACATCAATCAACTACAACAGGACAGTGCACACAGCTCACACAGGGGCATACCTGGAGTGCCCAGCTTGGGTGACTGGGGAGGCTGTACCACTCCATCCTACCACATAAGGCCATTAGACCTACCACATAAGGCAGCTCTACCAAATATATATATATATAAACTAGTGGCCCGATGCACAAAATTTGCACAAGAGAATGCCTTCACAGCTGTAGTGGCTGCCTCGATCCTGCAGCTGCAGCCCCAGCTTCGTCCAGAAGGTCATCCGGAAGGACATCTGGACAGTCTTTCAGTCGATTTGCATATTATGCTCTTATTATTATACTTAAGCATAAGAAAGCAGCCAAAATGTGGAGACAAAGAGACAGGTCTCAAATGAAGGAACAGGAGAAATCTCCAGGAAAAACAAAACAAAACTAAATGAAATGGAGGCAAGAAAACTACAAGATACAGAGTTAAAAACAATGGTTATAAGAATGCTAGAGAAATTAGTGAAAAATTCAACAGCATGAAAAAGGACATAGAAAACATAAATAGAACCATTCAGAAATAAAGGTTAAACCAACTGAAATAAAGAATAATTTACAGGGAATCAACAGTAGAATAGATGAAGCTGAGAATCTAATCAGTAATTTAAAATATCAGGAAGCAAACAAAATAAAAACAAAAATAGCAAAAACAAAACAAACAAACAAAAAAACACCCAATCAGAACAGGAAAAAAGAAATTTCCAAAAATATCATGATAGTGTAAGGATCCTCTGGGACAACTTCAAGCACACCAACTTTCACATCATGGGGGTACCAGAAAATGAAGAAACTAAAAACCTATTTGAAAAAATAATGAGATAAAACTTCCATTACCTGCAGAAAAAAATAGACATACAAGGGTCATATACAAGAGTCAACCAATGCATGTATGAGTGGAACAATAGATTGTTCTTTCTCTCTCTCTCAATTCGAAAAAAATAACAATACTTGTAAATACTATATTACTCATGCTAAACCTACTTTTGTGACCACCCAAATTAACTATACTTATTTCAAAGGGCACCAATACTAATTAATTTTTATTCATTTTCAACAAATATTTATTGAGTTTACTATGTTAGAAATTGACGTCTCCTTAAAGTGAATCCTTATTCTTGAATCACACACAATGAATCAGTAAAATTTCAGTTACAAGTTCATCAGCATATCAAAACAACATATTGTATTGAGGAATACTTAAGAGTTTCTTGAAATCCTAATATCCCAGAGTCAATTTCTCTTTTTACCATTTGTTGTCTAAGTTTGCTTCCTAAGTGACCCTTTGCACCATCACAGAGGGTTAGAAATGGCTGCCATATGAATTAAGTTCTGGCCCCACATAACTGTCCTGGAGCTCACACTCTATTTCCTCTCTTCCTTCTACAGCCTGAGATGAGGTCAGAGAAGAATTTTAGGGCCAGAAGAAGCAAAATATTCTAGGTCATTTTAAGCAACTTGAACCTGAGTTACCCGAATTTAAGGGTAATACAAAGTCACTGACAACTTATACAAGAATACAGAGATGATTTTTATTCACATGTTTTAAATTATCAGTATTATTAAAATTGAAATGTATTCTACATATATGTATCTATATGTAAGTGAACAGGAGCAGAAAGCTATATGCTGAAAAGAAGTGAATAATTTTCAATTTATTTAACTTTAACAAATTGGCATAATATACACCTTTTTAATTTAACCCAGAGACTTCACTTACCTTCTTTATATATATATATATTGACCTCCTCATGGACCCTCCCATCCTCCCCACTCCTGTCCGCTCCTTAGGCCTTCACCCCACTATTGTCTGTGTCCATTGGTTATACATATATGCATATAAGTTCTTTGGTTGATCTCTTCCCTCCCACTTCCCCTTCCCTCTGAGAATCCTGCATTGCATGCTTCCATGTCTCTAGATCTATTTTTTGTCAGTTTATTTTGTTATGTGGAATCTTATAAATAAAATAAACTGTTGAGTTTTTTAATTTAAGAAATTACTTTTTATTTTGTGTGACAACTTTAGCTTCCTGTAAGAGAAAGTGTATGTAGAAATAAAAAGATGAGTAGGTGGGCTTGAAAGGAGAGAGATGCCAAAGTAAATAAGCAACAACTTGAGTCTCAGTAACTTTTGTGCATATGTATGTGTGTTCTAGGAAGGGAGAGATTTAACCATGTTTTAGTGCTGATGTGAGGGAATCAGTTTCTAGTGAAGGTTTAAAGTTATGAGAGAAAGAGAATATTAGGGAGACAAACCCATGAATAAACTTTAGGAAATATCTTTCGGGTTAGTGTGAGGATCACATAAAATAAATAATTTTCCCCAGAAATAATTAAGCTCTCTCTCCATCCATGTTCTCTTAGCATATCATAACATTTACATATATATATATATATATATATACATATATATATATATATATATATACATATATAAAATATAGAAATATGCAAATTAGGTCAGGACTCCATATCGGTCACGACCAGCTCAGGAGGAGGGGTCAGGCACAGCCCCGAGGTTGAGAGAACAACACGCAGGCGCAGCCTGGAGCCTGAGAGAAGAACACGCAGGGGAATCTGCCCTGAGCCTCCGCGGCGCAGACACACACACACACACACACACACACACACACACACACACACACACGGCACCTGCTGTGAGCCTCCCTGGTGCAACTGGGGGCAGGCCCCCAGCAGACACACACACAGCGCCTGCTCTGAGCCTCCATGGCAGTCTGACATGCCCTCGTCCTTCTCCCTATCTCATATCCTGGAATTATTGTTCCTTATTTTGACAGTCACTTGAGTGAACCAAGTAGCACCATCACATCCCAGTTAAAAGATTATCAATTACAGTGAAACTACACTTTCACTTCATCTCAGCCACTATTTCCAAGGCTGTACTCTGAGCCTTATCACCACCTGCAGCTTCTCACATCAGAAATCATAGCATGGCCCTGGCCAGCGTTGCTAAGTGGTTAGAGCATCCACCTGCCCACTGAAGGATCTCAGGTTCAAGGGCACAAACCTGGGTTGCAGGTTAGATCCTCAGCCCTGTTCAGGGCAGATACAGGAGACAACCAATCTCTCTCTTTCTCAAAATCAATGAAAAAATATTCTTTAGGGAGGATTAACAAACAAAAAAATAAATCATAGCATGTTGTCCCTGACGTCCTATTATATGATTTTTCTTCTTTTTTTTTTTTCTGGCCTATCAATGATCTCCTCCTCCTCCTCCCCATTCATAGTATTCTTTGCATAGGCTGGGCTGTGGGTTCACCTGCATCAGTGGAGAAATAGAGCCCCCACTAGGTACTTCAAATAGATAGAATTTAATATTGGGAATTGGTTACCAAAGGGTTGGAAAGGAATGGCTACAAGAGAAAAAAATAGTGAAGTTAGAGATTAATAGCTACAGGAAGCCATTCTCACTCTCATGGATGAAGGAGCTACTGCTACACCATGCCCTGCTGAGGCTGCTGAGAACTTGCTGCTGCCATTGGAACAGTGCTGCCAAGGAAGACAGCAGCCTGCGGACTGCACTGCCCCTGCCCCTGCCCCTGCCCCTGCCCCTACCTCTACAGCTGTCCCTGCCCCTGCCCCCGCCCACACCCCTGCTGAGCCCAGTGAGGAACAGAGAGTGAAGCTTCTCCACTGTGTCCATGCTCTGCAGTGAGAAGGTAGCTGCCAGGGGCATCTAGGAAATGCAGTTTCCCCTGAACTACAGGAAAGCACAGAAGGGCATAGATGGAGCTCTGAGCCAACAGACAAAACCTACCCTTTGCCTTTTTGGCATTTATTCTCACCCTTTACCTTATATTAAACTTCCAGGAACAATAGCAGGGTCACACAAATACCCCTTAAATAATTGAAGATGCTGTCACTTTCCCAAGAGAGAGGCACAAGGCTTCATCAGTCATTATTTCCATCTCTAGGTGATCTGCTCCCATTTGAATTTTCTTAGAATAAAGGTAATCATCCGTAGATTTCTTATCTATAATAATAAAAGCATAATATGCTAATTAGACTGGACAGCCAAATGACCTTCCAGACATCATTCCAGATGTCCTTCTGGACAAAGCTGCGGCAGCGGGGGGCAAGGCAGAGGCAGTTAGGGGCAATCAGGCAGGCAGGCGAGTGGTTAGGGGCAATCAGGCAGGCAGGGAAAGGGGTTAGGGGAGATGAAGCAGGCAAGCAAGTGATTAGGGGTGATCAAGCAGCTAGGCGAGCAGTTAGGGGCAATCAGGCAGGCAGGCAGAGTGGTTAGGGGCAATCAGGCAGGCAGGCAGGCAGGCAGAGGTGTTAGCGGTGATCAGGGAGTCAGGCAGAGTGGTTAGGGGCGATCAGGCAGGCAGGCTAGTGATTAGGTGCAATGAGGCAGGCAGGCTGAGTGGTTAGGGTTGATCAGGCAGGCAGGCAGGTGATTGGTTAGGAGCCAGAGATCCAGGATTGCGAGAGGGTGCAGGCCGGGCTGAGGGACCGCCCCCTCCCCTGCATGAATTTCGTGCAGCGGGCCTCTAGTTGTATTATATTTGTATATTTACACATATATCTCTCTAGGTGAAGTGCTTAACTCTTTGAAATTTGGGGATTTATTTTACCAATATTTTCTTCCCCAGAACTTAATATATTTTATTGCATTGAATAATTCAGCAAAAATGTCATGTGAAATGCAGTTTCCCCTGAACTACAGGAAAGCACTTAAGAGCGAGGAATCTATTTACTCTCAGATGGAAACACCATCTGAGAGTAAATAGATTATAGTTTTTACTATTCAAATCATTAAATGAGGAAATGCATATGAAATATGTAATGAATCACTATTATTTCGATACCTTTAGAATTATATGTCCACATTCAATGGTTACATGAATCGTCTTTGGCTAGATAATATAAAGGAAAACCATGTTTGAAAGATTGCTTCAATACTTCTGGCATTTAACAGATTTATCTTCATTTTGTTATCATGTGCCCTTTAAATTTTAAGATGAAATATTCTAACTTCTGATTGAGATTCTACAGTGGTGACATAGTCTGCATCTTCAACCAATTCTGTGTTCTGAGCCTGATAAAGATTTTAAAATTCTCTGTGCTTAAGTGTCAAACTGGGGAGAAAAGGATGAAAGCATTACATGGTTTTATTTAGTACTAGAGGCCCAATGCACAAAGATTCATGCAAGAATGGGCCTTCCTTCCCCTGGCTGCCGGCACCGTCTTTGCTCCACCCAGAGTCGCCTTTCTGCCTTCCCACGCTGCCTAGAGGCCCAGAGTGGCTGGGGCAGTGCGTCACCATGGCGATGACGCAAGCATCCCGCCCTGCCCCCAGCCGTTCAGCGCCTGCATATACAAATTAACCTGCCATCTTTGTTGGGTTAATTTGCATACTCACTTCTGATTGGCTGATGGGCATCACGAAGGTATGGTCAATTTGCATCTTACTCTTTTATTAGTGTAGATGGTGTTCCCAGCTGAGAGTAAATAGATTCCTCGCTGCCAACCAGTTGGGCTTCAAATGTGTGTTCTTTGAAATAATGTTCTGATAATGACACTATCGCCAAATAAAGACCAACCATTCCATTTCTGACAACAAATTATAACAAAGCACTTTCAAATTCCAAAATTATCAACATTAACTAGTTCCTTATTGGCCACTTAGCACAATTATTTAGCTATTTTCCAATGAGATTAGTAAATTCTAAAAGTTCTAAGAGTTATAGATTTTCACTTAAATGAAATTAAAAATAGTCCTCACAAAGCAACAAATGGAATTTTTTTTCAGTTAAAAACATCACTTTATTGACATTTTTTTCTAATATTGAAAATTATTAGTTTCCATTAGAACTTTCCTAGAGACATCTAAAGCTAGTTACAAATAAAATATTTTAAATTTTGTTCACACTTTCCAAATGCTTAAAAATTATATGTGATAATATCAATCAAGAAGTCAAGAATTTAGTGAGAAAGTGGTTTTTAAGGATTAGATCTTGTTAGAGGATAAGAAAAAGGTCTCTCTCTCTCTCTCTCTCTCTCTCTCTTTTGTTCTTATGCAGAGTTCTGACAATGTGAATTTCAATAAAGATTATAAGAAGTTTAATTCATATTCGAAAGTGGATCAAATCATACAAATTTCTCTGAACTGACAAGGAATTAAGAGGAAATGGCCTGCAGGAGAGAACAAGTATTTGAGACTCCTCATCAGCAGTCTAATCAGGTGGGGGACCCAGTGGCAGCTTTAAGCAGCCCACACAATCACTCTGGAATTTGCTGCTAGTAAAATATCTTCCCATCTTAAGTCACATTGTATGATTGTCACCTGAATGGAGTGATTGGGGTAGAATAATAAGTGTAAAACATTTTATTAAATGTTTCTCCATTTGTGCTTTGGCATCACCCACCCAACCATATTATATACACCCTCAGGCAAATGTGCATATATCCCAGAATAGTAAAACACAAAGTGATATAATATGCATAATTACTACACCATAGCTAAAGTTTATATTTTTAGAGTGTATAAGAGCATGTAAAAAATTCCTCTCCCACAAATGAAATGCTCTTTGATATTTAGTTTTGAAAAGGTTATGAGCCCTAATAAAAACTTTAAAACTAGGCAAACATCTATAAAATAGTTCATCTAGATCAGTGATGGCGAACCTATGACACGCGTGTCAGCACTGACACGCATAGCCATTTCTGATGACACGCGGCTGCTGAGGCGGCCGCATGCTGAGGATGAAACATTTGCAAAATAATGTTTTTTCCTCAAAGTGACACACTACCCGAGTTATGCTCAGTTTTTTGGCGAAGTTTGACACACCAAGCTCAAAAGGTTGCCCATCACTGATCTAGATAGTGTTTGGCAAACATAGATTATAGACATCCAAGGAAAAGGGGAAACCCTCACAACATGAAAATATACCACATTGACGAGACATTGCTTAACCCGGAGGCTACCTGCAAACAAGCACCAACCACCTCCATGGAGTTATTTACAAAATGTTGTGTTCCCATGGAGGAGAGGACAGGAAAGGCTGTGAGATTCAAATTTTATTCAAAACCATTAGATAGACACAGAGAGAGAGAGAGATGGTTGCACACATCTTTTTATGACTCTCCTCACTTCTTTCCAATCTCCCTCTCAAGAGGGAAGCAGCACAGATGAAATACACAAATGGCAATTGAGGAATAAAAATTGGAAATTTTTGACTAAGCTGAGATGATATTGTTTCAACAATGAATGAATATTCACTGAGCCCTCTTTAAGGTTTCAAGGCACTTGTCTAAGCATCAGAGATAGAAAGAAAGAAAGAAAGAAAGAAAGAAAGAAGAAAGAAAAAGAAAGAAAGAGAAGAAAGAAAGAAAGAAAGAAAGAAAGAAAGAAAAGAAAGAAAGAAAGAAAGAAAGAAAGAAAGAAAGAAAGAAAGGAAGAAAGAAAGAAAGGAAGAAAGAAGAAAGAAAGGAAGGAAGAAAGAATGGAAGGAAGGAAGGAAGGAAGGAAGGAAGGAAGGAAGGAAGGAAGGAAGGAAGGAAGGAAGGAAGGGTCTCTGCTATAATTGTTTTAAGAATGATTTGATAATGACACTATCACCAAATAAAAAACAACTGTTTCATTTGGCAACAAATTACAACAAATCACTTTCAAACTGCAAAATTAACTAGTACATAACTAGAACATAAATGCTACCTTTGAATTTCAGGTTGCTATATGAGCAGCTATCCTAAGTTGGATTTTGGAAGAAAGTGATAATGGAGGGATGCCTGGAAAAACAAAGAAATTATACAAATTAGCCTCTTAAAGTATGCTTATATCTTTATTCTGTTTGAAACTTGTTCAAATAACACATAAGCTACATGCTTCCTTCTGTCAAATTGTGCCTTTTTCTATAAAATAATCTATTTTCTCTTTTGTAAATTAATTAACCTTTTGATATAAGCCAAATGTTTTTGATTATTAAATTGTGTATTTTGCTATAAAGTGTGAAGCCACGTGAATCACTAATTGGTGTGGAGAAGGAATAGTAGAGACAACGTTTACACCTCTGTAACCACCCTTCTCACCCCCAGGAAACCTCACTTATGAGGAAATTAAGTTTTCTAAATTAATGTAAGGACCTCTATGGCCCTTCTCCATTATTTCAATCCCTTCTATAAATGGGATAAGAGAAAAGCCATCAATATAAAGAAAGACCATAGAGTGTCAATAAATATGTAATTATTAAATACTTAAATAAGAAATTAGCATATTCTTCCTAATGCCTTAAAAGTTTAGTCTCTAAAGGAATCACCTGGTCAAAATCAACTTCAGTCCTTAAACCGTCACTCCCAGTAAAAACTCAGGCACAGTCCCAGCCCTCCTATTCTCCAGAGTTTGGATTAATATGTTGTCCTGCTATTAGTTTGCAGGTAAAAGTCTGAAACTGCTCCCATACACAGAGGGCAGAGAGAGCCTGAAGAAAGAGGCAGACCACTCCAGATTGGTAAGTGACACATTTAATCAGCAAGGGAAGTTATACACAAGGCTTGTCTTGGGTGGCCACAATCAGGCTTTGTCACTGCTTTCGGACCTTAATCCATGGCAGTTCATGCCCTCCTGGCTGTCAAAAGGGCGTGCGAACGTCTTCAATCTATTATCCTGCTCTCCCACCTTGTCTGCTAGCCCCAAAGATAGCGCAGTGGTGGACAGCCACATGTCCCTCTCTAACCTCAGTTCTTCTTTCAACTTCTTAACAGAGCTTCAGACTCGAGTTGGGCATTGGGGGCCAGCCACCCTGCCCACCATTAAAGACCATCTGCTGCAGCAGCCACTCTTTTCTCCTCCTTGCCTCAGTGCATTATACCGTATATCCTCAAGCAAAAGCATCAAAGTAACTGGTGTTTCTGGGCCATCCCTTCCCACATAGAGGTTGATGGCCAACTTGAGATTTCCCCTACACATTCCTCTTTCCCCAAAATACTTTTTTTTACCCCAGTATCCTGACTGTCTCTCCAATTATTGGTTCATAAATTCAGGAATTCACCAGGGAGTGTGTGTGGGGGGGGGGGGGGGGGGGGGCGTGTTAAATATGAAACTTGCCTTTGTACATGTAGGGCAAAAGAGATCAAAGCAAGAGGCAGGATAGTCCAGGTTGGTAGGTGACAGGTTCAGTAAGCAAGGGAAGTTATATACAAGGCTAGTCTTGGGAGCTGCAAGACAAGTAGATCTCTGCACCATCCACAGACTCTTAAAGTTTGTATAGAGCAGTGGTTCTCAACCTTTCTAATGCCGCGACCCTTTAATACAGTTCCTCATGTTGTGGTGACCCCCAACCATAAAATTATTTTTGTTGCTACTTCATAACTGTAATTTTGCTACTGTTATGAATCGTAATGTAAATATCTGTGTTTTCTGATGGTATTAGGCGACCCTGCTAGCGGTTCTGTAGAGCCTAAGACCATCGGAAAACACAGATATTTACATTACGATTCATAACAGTAGCAAAATTACAGTTATGAAGTAGCAACGAAAATAATTTTATGGTTGGGGTTCACCACAACATGAGGAACTGTATTAAAGGGTCGCGGCATTAGAAAGGTTGAGAACCACTGGTATAGAGTGTTTAACTGGGTTCAGTCATGTATTCAGCCCAAGTGGTCTCAACAACACATTGCTGTCTCTAGGCTGTGTCCTTAAAACAGTCCTAATGTGGGGATGGTGGGCAGAGAAGGAAGTGAGGAACCTCCAATTGCCTGAGTACATTCGCTCTTATGTCAACCATCAGTCACTCCCTTTTAATGTCCTCCTCCAACACCTGCTAACCAAAACTAAAGTCAAGATCAAAGACTTCAGGGATAATCCTTGAGCTCCTGTGTCCCTTGAGTCACAGAACACCCAAACTCTCAGTGTGATTTGCTCCTTCAGATTTTACTACCTGCCCTGATCTCTGCTCCATGGACTAGTTACCTTGCTTTACCCCTCTCTCCTTTCACAGCTGTGGCTTCTTCCCAAGTTTTGCTCCATCTCACATCTTTTTCCCATCCTGACACACACATATAAACACAAACACGTATTTTAGGACATGATAGCTCTGATTAGAACCTTTAACCTTTTACACTCGGATGTCGAGTGTGACTCGACACGGTTAGCATCAGTAGCAGCTCGAGAAAAATGCAAGTGAGTGCAAAGGGTTAAGAATATCTACTAGTAGATCTCACTCTCCTTATTTTACTCACCATTCTATCCTGCACATAGTGTTCGGGGTACTTATATGAAACTAGTGGCCCAGTGCACAAAATTTGTGCACATTAAAAGGGATTAATTAGAGGAAATAATTTAATATTGCTATTTGCCCTTTCTCTATAATAGAAGTGTCAGAGATGAAAGAAACTTAGTAAAATGTATATGAAAACCTTCCTCCTGTCAGTCTGGTGCGTGCCACAGGACCCAGAGTCAAGTCCCCGCCCACCTGTGGTGCTTCAAAATCGCATGAGACCCAGACACAGCTGGCCCCACCCCCATCAAGCCCCGTCAGGTGGGTCACAGCCTCAGGTCCCCTGGCTTGGCGACAAGTGGGGGGCGCAGCCTCAGGTCCCCCGGCACACACCTCAGGTCCCCCAGCGTGCCCTCAGGTCCCCCAGCCTAGTGCCAGGGCAGGGAGCAGCCTGAGGTCTCTCAGCCTGGCCCCAGGGCAGGTGGTGCAGCCTGAGGTCCCCCAGCCTGGGACCGAGGCAGGGGGCATGCCTTGAGGTTCCCCGTCAAGCCCTGCCAGGCGGGGGGCACAACCTCAGGTCCCCCGGCCCAGCGCCGGGAGGGGGGGGCGCACCCTGAGGTGCCCTGTCAAGCTTTGCCAGGAGAGGGGCACGGCCTGAGGTCCCTGTCAAGCCCCACTGGGCGGGGGGTGCAGCCTCAGGTCCCCCACTGCCGGGGTGTGGGGTGTGGCCTGAGGTCCCTGGCCCGGGGTGTGGAGCGCAGCCTGAGATTCCCCGGCCCAGGGCGGGGGGAGCAGCCTGAGGTCCCCCAGCCCAGCACCAGGGCAGGGGGTGCACCTTGAGGTCCCCTGTCAAGCCCCACCGGGCGGGGGGCACGGCCTCAGGTCCCCTGCCCCAGACCAGCACCACACAGCCTCAGGTCCCTGCTGATTGCTCCTTAAGGCTCATTACGGGCACTCAGCCTCCGCTGTGGGTGCAGCCATCTTGTGTTACGGGTACCCTGCCTCTGCTGTGGTGCCACCATCTTTGTGATGGTGTGATGGTCAATTTGCATATTCCCTCTTTATTATATAGATAACCTATTACTCAGAACCACATTTCAGCTCATTGTGTCCCTGCTCTCTTTCCTTGTATTAAAAATCAGTGTGTAGCAATATACAACCTCCAGGGAGCCCTTTCTTACTATTTATGAATATTTAATTTGTATTTGTATTTTTGCATATTTGCATTTATCATGATTTACTGAGTGCTTTCTATATGCCAGGAATTTCTAAACACTTTATATACATAATTTTCCCCTCTATTATACCACTAGCAAATAGGATATTATGATATTACTAGAGACCTGGTACACAAAATTTGTGCACGGGGTGGGGTGTGTGTGTCCCTCAGCCCAGCCTGCACCCTCTCCAATCTGGGACCCCTCAAGGGATGCCCAACTGCTGGTTTAGGCCCAATCCCACTAAACAGGCAGTTGGACATCCCTCTCACAATCCAGGACTGCTGGTTCCCAACTGCTTGCCTGCCTGCCTTCCTGATTGCCCCTATCTGCTTCTGTCTGCCAGCCTGATCACCCCCTAACCACTCCCCTGCTAGCTTGATTGATGCCTAACTGCTCCCCTGCCTGCCTGATTGCCTCTAATTGCCCTCCCCTGCCAGCCTGGTTGCCCCTAACTGACCTTCCCTACAGGGCTGGTTGCCCCCAACTGCCCTCCCCTGCTGGCCCAGTCACCCCTAACTGCTCTCCCTTGCCAACCTGGTCCCCCCCAACTGCCCTCCCTTGAAGACCTGGTTGCTCCTAATTTCTCTCCCCTGCTGGCCTGGTCGCCCCCAACTACCCTCCCCTGGAGGTCTGGTCTCCCGCAGCTGCCCTCCCCTGCTGGCCTGGTTGCTCCTAATTGCTCTCCCCTGCAGGCCTGGTTGCCCCCAACTGCCCTCCCTTGCAGGCCTGGTCCCTCCCAACTCTCCTCCCCTGCTGGCCTGATCGCCCACAGCTGCCCTCCCCTGCTGGCCATCTTGTGGTGGCCATCTTGTGTCCACATGGGGCGGCCATCTTTGACCACATGGAGGCAGCAAACTTATGTGTTGGAGTGATGGTCAATTTGCATATTACCCTTTTATTAGATAGGATACCCCAAGCCATAAAATTGACTTAGAAAGTCTAAACCATTTGACCAAGAGGCAGAACTCTAGTTCTTAGCTTCCTTTTCCAAACCAGTTATTGCAACTGCAATTGTTACCCCAGCTTTCTTTGACAATTACTCTTGGATTGTTCTTTTGTTGTTGTTGTTTTTTTTTCTGGTAAAGCTCACATCATGATAATTTCTTTTCTTGCTCTCATGATTTTACAATTAAAACTATATAGAGCTGGGCCTTGTTTCTGGTTTAAAATTATTATTTTAAAATATTTATTGATATATATTTCCTTCTCAATAATTTAGCTGCATTTTCACCATTAAAACAGAGTTAATTTATCAATTATAAACATTTTATTTTGAAATTCAGTGCATAGAAATGATAACTTTATTTAAAAAGAGTGGGCTGAGGATTGTTGTCTTAGGGGAAAGAGCACACAAGGAAACTACAGAGAACCAAGACTCAAACTTTTGGCTTTAAGTTCTTAAAAAAGTTTCTTAGAAGCTGATTAAATGAAGCTATGGGGTGGGGGAGATATATAATAAATGATTAGGAGCAGTATAACCTTTAAAATAAATGACCTTAGCTTGGCTAGTGTGGTTCAGTAATTGAGCATCCACTCATAAACCAGGAGATCACAATTGGATTCCCAGTCATGCCCCCCTTTACAGGCTCCATCCTGATTAGAGGTGGGCAAGAGGCAGCCGAGCAATGACTCTCATCATTGATGTTTCTCTCCCTCCCTCTCCTTTTCTCTCTCTGAAATCAATAAAAACATATTTTGAAAAAATAAAAAATTAATGATCTTGACTGGGCAGTGCTGGCGATGTGGAGCTACCCGATCCATCTGAGATGAGAGAGGTGAAGGAGACACTGAAGTGACTTCAGAGCCAGAAGGGAGTGCAGGGAATCATCGTCATAAACACAGAAGGCACTCCCATTAAGAGTACCAAGGACAATCCCACCACCACACAGTACACCACCCTCACACACAACTTCATCTTGAAGGCCCTAAGCACTGTGTGTGAAATTGACCCCCAGAATGATCTCACTTTCCTTCAAATTTGCTCCAAGAAAAATGAAATCATGGTTGCAGCAGATAAAGACTACTTCCTGATTGTGAATCAGAATCCAACTGCATAAGTCACTCTCTTGGCTCCACGCATCATTCCTTAATTTAATGCCCCCCAAGAATAATAGTGTTAATCATGTCAACCAACTGGCAGGTGAAAATCACCTTAGAGGCCATGCAAACCAATCCAGTGACCAATGTGGGCTGCAGCTCCACCCCACCCACCAAAGGCAACCCTCTGCTGGCCAGTCACCCTGAGTTCCCAGGCAGCCCTCTTTCCTCAAGTCCAGATTTCAGAGCAAGAGCTTATGAGAGGCCCACACCCTGCTTCCTTCTGACATTCAGTTCACTTTGTTGCCCTTGGAAAAGGCTGCTTTTCTTTGAAAATAATTGAAACTTGAAAAGAAAAATCTTAAATTATTTTATTTTATATAATTACTAGAGGCCTGGTGCACAAAATTCGTGCATGGGGAAGGGGTCCCATCAGCCCAGCCTGCACCTTCTCCAATCCGAGACATCCCTCTCACAATCCTGGACCACTGGCTCCTAATCGCTCACCTGCCTGCCTGCCTGGTTGCCCCTAACTGCCCCCACCCCCGTGGACCTGATCACCCCTCACTGTCTCTGCATACCAGCATGATCGCCCCTCACTGCCCCCCCTGTAAGCCTAATCATCCCAACTGCCCCCCCTGCCGGCCTGGTCGCCCTTCACTGCCCCCCCTGCCAGTCTAATCGCCCACAACAACTGCACCCCCCCGCTGGCCTGGTTGCCCCTAACTGCCTCCCCCCCACCGGCCTGGTCACCTCTTACTGCCCCCCCCCCGCTGGCCTGGTTGCCCCACACAGCCTGCTTGTTCAGTAATTTGGTTGTCCCTAACTAACCCCCTTGCCAGCCTGGTCGCCCCATGCAGCCTGCTTGTTCAGTTGTTTGGTCCTCCCTTGCTAACCCCCCTGCCGGCCTGGTCATAGGCAGCCATCTTGTGAGGGTGTGATGGTAAATTTGCATATTACCTCTTTATCATATAGGATTTGCCATTATAACTTTTTTTATTAAGTCATAGTTCTATGTTCAACCATTGATCCATACCAGCCAGGCACTACCATTATAACTTTTTATTTAGCACTCTGATGGCATAATATGTTTATTAAAAATTCTAAAAATATACCAATTTTTATGTATTTGTTTCATTTATTTAAGTTACACACACTGTAGTAGCCTGGTAAGACATTTTATTTTTATTGCATTAATTCAATAGGTGTATACATTTTAAGTACCGATAAGGTCCTAGCAAACTTTTATAAAAATCCATCAGACAAATTCAGTCAGCATATCTATCTAGGAGTCTAGAAATCTGAATTTTCAACAAGCACCAGAGATGATTCTATTGAATGCAATGTAAAATCACATCTGTGAAATACCAATTGGTCAGAAGGCCTTTGACAAGAATAAAAGGGCCAAAATTATAGATCTTACTTACATGACTCTTAGAAAATCTGATTTTTTTTTTACTATATTCTCATTGCCAGTGACATAGGAGAGTACATTAAATATAAATTTTCAACAAAGAATATATTATTTCTAAACTTTGACTTTTTAAGATATAACATCACAAATCTTAATTTATATCATATTGTTTATTAAATCCAAAATTAAATATGCAAACTTTTTACCTCCAGTAATCTTTTTTACTATAAAGAATGTGAATTCAAATTGTATTTAATTTACAAGAAATAGTTCCCTAGATTTGAACATGAGACTATGAGGTTTATGCATTTATGATCTTGTGATTTGAGGAAATTAAAGTACTGAGAGAACTTTTGGGAATTATTAAATAAAAATCCTTATTTTAAAAGTTCTAAATTATATGCTACAGAAAACAATTTCTGAATAGCCCAGAGTTCACTTAGCAAAAATGCAATTATATACCCCCACTTTTTTTTTTTCTTTTACCCAAGGTAGAGAAAATATAAAATAAAACAATATCTGAGGTAAAAGAAGGGAGGCTATTTAGTTTCCTTGATTTGCTCCAGGGTAGTATTTATTCAAGGCCAACCCCTACACCTATATCTGCAGAATGACTCTAAAATAGTATTATAAAACAATGATCCAGAGATATTTCAGAAACTTATTTATCAAGGACAACTTGACTTTGACCACAACACCCTATGATATAAGCAAAGAGCACAGATACTTGTAAAAAATACACAGTCATAAAGGCAAAAACAAAGGATGGCCATGTCTACTTTTAGTCTACCAAAAACAAAATTGGTGTACAAGAATTCTGGTAAAGTATTGCTAATAATTATGATATTGAACTTTGAGTACGTGCTCTTCAATGTAAAAATATGTTTACAGCATGTCAACCTGTTACAATCAGAGAAAATACCCATAAGTATGACAGTGATTATCTCTTTGCAGAGACCTTACAACTAAGAAATATCAGATTCTTCACTGGAATGCAGGGCCTTCTTTCACTAAACCATGTCCCCAGATTAAGTCTCTGAGTTAAGAATAAATTTTTATTACTTCATCTAATGTAACTCTCTCTTAACCACATTCTCTCCAATTGTCTTAATTTCTCTCATAGTATATATAATTATCTGTATTTTTGTTTTCTTTATGAATAACTAGGAAGTACTTACTTTCTTTCATAGTATATATAATTATCTGTATTTTTGTTTTCTTTATGAATAACTAAGAAGTACTCCATAAATATAGCACCAAGTTACTCGCTTCTCTACTGTATATCTTGAAGAGTGACTAGGATGGAGTAAGCACTTCTTTGCTTTGTTTAAGGCATTAAATAACAAATGGAGTCATTTTTTTCTTTTCCCTTTATCTTTCCTCTTCCTTCCTTCCTTCCTTCCTTCCTTCCTTCCTTCCTTCCTTCCTTCCTTCCTTCCTTCCTTCCTTCCTTCCTTTTCTCTTTTGTTCCATATATATATATTCTCTTTCTATTTACAACTTGGTTTTGTGTCTATAAAGTGAAGCCATAAGAAGATATAATTTTGGTATATAGTAGAAGAGATTCTAAGAATGTATATGTTTATTTTTGTCAATAACTGTAAAATGTCCAAGATTTTACTTTACACACTAGTTAAAAATTCATCCTGCCATGATTTTATAGATGTTGACAGAAGCAACAAAGACTTTATTGCTTGTGGTACAACCAACGATATTAGCTTCAAGTTCACATCAGTTTGTCCTTGCTGCCCAAGACCCATGTGATGATGCACAGACATCTAGGTGATTCTGCACACATAGTGGTATGTGTCACAGAAGAGGAACCCCAAATAGTCTAATCAGAAGAAAAACACCAGACGCATACCAATTGATTGACAAAATACCTATTACCCTTCAAATCTCTCAAGTTATTAAAAACAGGGAAGTCTGAGAAAGGGTCACAGCCAAGAGGAGCCTACAGAGACATAACTAAGGATACTGTTTATCCTGTGTAGGAACCTGGCACAGAGAAAATACATTAGGTATTTATATTGATTCATTTATTATAACAAATTTATTATATTCATTAATATGTTAATAATGGGGGAACTGGATTTGAGGTATGTGGGAACTCTTTGCTCCATCTTAGCAATTTTCCTCTAAATCTAAAACTCTCCCAGAAGTAAGCATATTTAAAATATATTGATTATCTCACAGAATACTTTAAAAGTTTTAATCAAGGTAATGAACATATTCATTATCCCCCAATTTTTCTTTGTGCCCTTTGTGACTCCCTATGCAACCATTTTAAGGCAACTATTAATATGCTTTCTTTACTATGAAATCACTTGAAGTGTCTAAAATTTTATATAAATGAAATCTACAGAATGTACTTTCTTTGGACTGATTTATGTCATCCAGCGTAATTATTTGGGGATGCAGTCATTTAGTTATGGATATCAACAATTCAATTCATTCCTTAGTGTTTCTAGGTAATATATTTTGTATGAATGCACCACAATTTTTTCTATCCATGCACCTATTAATGGACACACATACACATTAATATATATAATTTCCTTTTGGTAAATAATTAAAAGTAAAATGACTACATGATATAGTAATTGCAACTTTATATTTATAAGAAACTGCCAAACAACGAATTTGTAGTAACAGTTTGTGTTCCAACTAATAGTACATGAGATTTATTCTCTCCAGCATTTTGCTTTGCCAGTTTTTCTTTATTTTCATAATATAATAGATGCATAATGCTTTCTCATCATTTTAATTTTAATTTTGCAAATAACTAATGATTTTGCACATCTTTTTATATGCTATGTGTACTTCATATATCTTCTAAGTAAATTGTCTATTCACATATTTGCCTAATTTTTAATTGGTTTGCTTGTTTTCTTTTTTTTTTCCCTTTTAATCCTTATTGTTGAAAGTACTACATAGGTCCTCCTTTTCCCCCCATTAACCTCTTTCAGCACACTTATTATTCATTGTTATTGATGTATTATTGAAACATAACATTATATTGGTTTAGGATGAACAGCATAATGATTTGACATTTGTGTTTATTATGAAACTAGAGGCCCGGTGCATGAAATTCATGCACGGGGCGGGGGGGTGTCCCTCAGCCCAGCCTGCACCCTCTCCAATCTAGGACCCCTCGAGGGATGTCCGACTGCCTTCTTACAATCCAAGACTGCTGGCTCCCAACTGCTCACTTGCTTGCATTCCTGATTGCCCCTAACCGCTTCTGCCTGCCAGCCTGATCACCCCCTAACCACTCCCCTGCCAGCCTGATTGATGCCTAACTGCTCCCCTGCCAGCCTGTTTGCCCCTAACTGCCCTCCCCTGCAGGCCTGGTCACCCCTAACTACCCCCCCCCTGCAGGCCAGGTCCCCCCCAACTGCTCTCCCCTGCAGGCCTGGGTCCCTCCCAACAGCCTTTCCCTGCAGGCCCGGTCACCCCCAACTTCCTTCCTCTGCCGGCCTGGTCAACCCTAACTGCCCTCCCCTGCAGGCTTGGTCGCTCCCAACTGCCCTCCCTTGCAGGCCTGGTCCCTCCCATCTTCCCTCCCCTGCTGGCCATCTTGTGGTGGCCATCTTGTGTCCACATGGGGGCAGGATCTTTGACCACATGGGGGCAGCCATCTTGTGTGTTGGAGTGATGGTCAATCTGCATATTACTTGTTTATTAGATAGGATAGAGGCCTGGTGCATGGGTGGGGGCCAGCTGTTTTGCCCTGAAGGGTGTCCCGAATCAGGGTGGGGGTTCCCTTGGGGCGTGGGGTGGACTGGGTGAGGGGCCTGTGGTGATTTTCAGGCTGGCCATGCCCCCCGGCGACCCAAGTGGAGACCCTGGTATCTGGGGTTTATTTATCTTCTATAATTGAAACTTTGTTGCCTGGAGCAGAGCCAAGCCTTATGCTTGCTCTGTGGCCGCAGCCATTTCTGTTGAAATTTATTTATCTTCTATAATTGAATCTTTGTAGTCTTGAGTGGAGACCAAGGCAGGCCAGGGCGGCAGAAGCTTGGCTTCCTCCATCACTGGGGGCAACCCTAGCCTCCTGCTCTCTGAAGCTCCATGGCTGCCGCCATTTCTGTTGGAATTTATTTATCTTCTATAATTAAAACTTTGTACCCTTGAGTGGAGGCCTGAGCCTGCCAGGGTGTGTGGAAAGCTTGGCTTCCTCCATCGCCAGGGAAACCCAAGCCTCCCTCCTGCTCGCTCCGTGGCCGTAGCCATCTTGGTTGGGGTTAATTTGCATACTCGCTCCTGATTGGCTGGTGGGCATGGCTTGTGGCTGTAGTGAAGTGATGGTTAATTTGCATATTGCTCTTTTATTAGATAGGATGCTCACCTCACTGTCTAGTTAAGGTCTATCACTCTACATAGTTACAGATTTTTTTTCTTAAAATGAGAATATTTAAAATTTACTCTCTTAGCAACTTTCAAATATGCAATATTATTAACTTTAGTCATCATGCTGTACATTTCATCTTCATAATGTATTTATTTTGTAACTGGAAATTTTATCATATAACCCCCTTCACCAATTTTTTTCCACTTATCCTCCTTCCCTATGCAACCACCAATCTCTTCTGTGTATTTATGAGCTTTGTTTCTCTTCCTCATTGTAACACTGAAAATATAATACTTAATAATTTTTGTCTCAAATCTCCATTATTATTTAGTGTTGCTATTGGAAAACAGGACACTTTCCTATCAAATCCATATTATATGAAACCAGACATGACTGGAAATCATCTGAGATCATTTTATTTGAAAATGGTCAAGAGCAGAGTACATACACCTTATAACTTTGGAACAGCAAATTCTTTGAATTGACCTTTGAAATTTCAGGTTTCCTGTTTTTCTTGAACACATAGGGGAAAACATTTTTTCTTTACAAGCATAATACTAAAATAACATAAACAAATGGCTAAAACCACCAGAGTAATATCTAAATATGGTTGGCACTTTTTATATAAAGATATAAGGCTAGCCTCTGATAATATTTGTTGGTGTCTTAAAATTTCTACCCTATTGCTTTTTAAAAAATAATAATAAATTAGGCTTTGCCTAGAGATGAATACAACTTCTTACTATTGGCAGTAACCCATTATTGATATATTTCAATAAACAGAAAAAAAAATTCTAAAATATCCTACATGCTATATGAAATCACAGATAAATGGGCACATTTTACTATAATGTATGAATATAATACTCAAATCCATGTGTATTTTGGAAGTTCAGAATAAGCTACCCTAAGATCTGCCTCTGTGGTGGATCGTTTTGAGCTAAAGGCAATTTTAGCTGCAGGCACAAGAGAAATGTTTGCTCCTTCATGTAACTACCTAAAGGAACTTGAAATAGGGATCTTTCAAATTCATAGATGTAACAATCTGTCTGGTATATGGGACAATGAATAATAAGATTATGGAAGAGAACCTTTTTGACCCACCTGTATGGCAGAAAACTTGTATTTGCTAACAACCTGCTCTTCTTCCTGCAATGATCCTTTGAAGCCCTCAAGGCACATTACCTCATCCCAAGCTCAGGATGTCTTATATACCTCGATCCCCCTTTCCATCTCTGAATTTCTCCTGCATGTGGCAGTCTCGGGCTCTCTTACGTATGCAGGATGTATGAATTTTGGTTATTTTCTCTTGCTAATCTGCTCATATCTATTTTATTATTAGACCAGCCAGAAGAATCTTAAGGGTAGAGGAAACTGTTTTTTTCCCCCACAGTATCCTCCAAATCAAAATCTTCCTTAGTGAGTCAGCCAGTCATTCCTATCTATAGACATACCATTTAAATGCAGTACTACTTCAGTAGAGAAGTAAATGTTGTATTTGTTCAAAACAAAAGGATATGGATTTGAGTACTTTAAAACTGGAATTTCAGTGTTAAATTGGTTGATAAATTTTCAATGTCAAGTTAAGAATTCAGTTCTGTTACATGGTGTGGAGAGCTATGATTATATTGACTATATTTGAACTTCAAAGTTATCATTTATTGGTTATCAGCACAAAGCCACAAAGGCATTCAGAAAACATATGTTTAGTTTTATTTGAAATTATTAAAAACTGACCAGCTCAAATGACTTTTACAAAAAAATATTACCAAATAAAATTGCAGTATTTGTCCTTTTCCTAAATCAGATACATAGCATGCATTCTTACTTGAATGTATTAACAGCAATTTTCTTTTTTTCTTTTTTTTTTTATTTATTTTAGAGAGAGAGGAAGGTAGAGAGATAGAGTGAAATACTGATGTGAGAAACATTGAGCAGATGTCTCCTGCATGCCTTGTACTGGAGATCAAGACCTGCAACCTGGTCATGTGCCCTGACTGGGAATTGAACCAGGGACCTTTTGGTGCATGGGACAATGCTCAACCAACTGAGCCATACTGGCCAGGGCTTAACAGAGGATTTTCAACCCACCGATGAGGCAAGGATTTTTAAAACATACAATACCTGACTAATTACTCAGGAGCACTGACCTTTTGACCCTTAGACTGTCAAATTAAAAAATAAAAACAGCCAACACAATAGTGGCACATGTGAATGCCCATAAATAAATAGGTCCATATAATAGAATTGCATTTTATTGGACATGTCACATAATAAGTTTGCATCTGATTGGCTAATTCTTGGTACCAGAAATCTTTATATGCAAGTATAGTTACCTGTGTGTGTTTGTGTGTGTGTGTGTGTGTGTTTAAAGTCACTTTGGAGCAAAAAAGAGTAGGTAATTACTATTTTTTAAATCAATCAATATTATACCTTATTTTTGATCAGATTAACAAAAAATATAATAATGTTTTTTGGTGTGCTGCAGAACATAGTAATTAGTTTATGTGTGCCATGAGATGACAAAAAGGTTGAAAATTGCTGTATTAACATGTAAATAAACTTATTTGTAAGTAACTGTTTTTGTGTTTTTTGGTTTAATATTTTATAGGTGTGTTACTTTCTGCCCTCACTTTTAATTTCTCCTTTTCATTTTTGGCAGGTGTCTGGCTGTCTCTGTAATATGAATGGTTGGACATTTTTATAAAGAATGAAATACAGTATGATGTACGAATTGCATAAAAAATCTTCAGTGAATGGAAAAAAGGCTCTGGGACCTTGAATGTCAGTTCCAGGAGAGACAAATTTATAGGTGTAACAATCTGTCTTTTATAACTGGCATCTAAGGTCCCAGAGGCTTTTCCCCTATCACTAAGGATTTTTCATTCATTTCCTAATATATATATATATATTAAATGACAAAAAACGCTGAATGTCACATTTAGACATTTTTGCTGCTCAAAGAAGAAACAATGTCAATTCTGTTCTAGGTCCATACCCCAAAATCAACTTTAATATTGGATTAAAACTATGTTTAATAGAAATGAGATTTCTATACCAGCACAATGAAGAAATGTTAAAATTAAGCTTATTCAAAAATTTAGCATTTCACCAGGAAGCCATCGGTCCTTGTAGTTAAGCAGGCACCAATTGAGTATGCTCTCTTCAGGACCCACTTAAAGAGGTGCCGTTATCACTCACAGAACTGAAGCAGAAATACAGATCACTTGCCCTAGTGGCCTGGAGCGATAAGTGAGCTCTTGAAAGTGACTTTTCCATGAAGTATCAAGGGAACTGAGAAAAAAACATACACAATAAACTGTGGCATAAAGAGGCAAAATATTAGACAACACAATACTAGGAGAAGTATACTAAAACTATTTGAAATCATATAGAAGTATTGATCAATCAATGGGCCATATAGGCACAAGAGCTGATTCCACATACAAAGTAAAAATTTCTTTTCACAGATTCATTTCTGCTTATGACCCAATAACACTACTTTGTCAGATTCAAGCAAAGTGTATATCAATATGGATTCCACCAATAATCTGTGACCATGAATATATATATATATATATATATATATATATATATATATGTATATATATATATATATATATATATATATATATATATATATATATAAAACTTAATTTATTTAAGCTTACTTTTGCTTCTTAATTATATTTATCACCAAATACTTCATGGTTTGTATACTCTTATGTATAGTATTTTAAAATTTTAATTTCATATTTTATTGCTGGTTATAGAAGTAATATCTTATCTAATAAAAGAGTAATATGCAAATTGACCATCACTCCAACACACAAGATGGCTGCCCCCACGTGGTCAAAGATGGCTTCCCCCATGTGGACACAACATGGCCGCCACAAGATGGCCAGCAGTGGAGGGCAGTTGGGAGAGACCAGGCCTGCAAGGGAGGGCAGTTGAGGGCGATCAAGCCTGCAGGGGAGGGCGGTTAGCGGTGACCAAGCCGGCAGAGGAGGGAAGTTGGGGGTGACCGTGCCTGCAGGGAAGGGCAGTTGGGGGGACCCAGGCCTCAGGGGAGAGCAGTTGGGGGAGACGAGGCCTGCAGGGAAGGCAGTTAGGGGTGACCAGACCTGCAGGGGAGGGCAGTTAGGGGCAAACAGGCTGGCAGGGGAGCAGTTAGGCATCAATCAGGCTGGCAGGGGAGTGGTTAGGGGGTGATCAGGCTGGCAGGCAGAAGCGGTTAGGGGCAATCAGGAATGCAAGCAAGTGAGCAGTTGGGAGCCGGCAGTCCTGGATTGTGAGAGGGATGTCCGATTGGCGAGGGTGCAGACTGGGCTGAGGGACACACGCCCCATGCACGAATTTCGTGCACCGGGCTTCTAGTATCTTAATAGTTGTATTGGTTACACATATACATGCTTTCATAGCTCATTAAATTATCCACTTAAAAATAGTGAATTTTGCCAGGCCAGTGTTGCTCGGTGGTTGAGCATTGATCCATGAACCAGGAGGTTACAGTTTGGTTTAATTCCTGGTCAGTACACATACCCTGGTTTCAGGGCCAATCCCTAGAGCGGGGAGACAAGGAGGCAGCTGACTGATGATTCCCTCTCATCACTGATGTTTCTATCTCTCTCTCTCCCTCTCCCTTCCTCTCTCTGAAATAAATTAAAGTTGATTCAAGAATAGTTCTGGTAATATACTTATTATACAGGATTTTGTGGTAATTTCAGTAAATACAAATTATTGTTAGGGACAATAATATGTACTTAATAAAATTTAACTATTATGAAATTTAAAATTCTATATTGCTATATATTTTTTACTATAAATGTTCACTGCAATGTACAAACTTGGGTATTTGTATAGAATATTATCTGCACTTGTAATAATAATATATTGTTGTTGAGGTGGGGAAATATGCACAAAATAATGACTTTTAACACCTACCTGTCTAAGGCCTGTACCCACCTCTTGCCTCTCCCTTCCTCCCTTTCCTTAACAATAAAATATTTCTGATTCCAGACTGTCTTAAGATGTATTTGAGAACTTAGTTCTCCCATCTTCTTGAGCTAGGCCTTTTCAATTAATAAACTTTTTCTTGTTCAAAAAATTATCTATGTATATAAAAGCCTAAAGAGCTGTTACCACCAAATGACTAGAACAACCAGAACAACCAGAATGACCTGTCAACCAGTTGCTATAACGTGCACTGACCACCAGGGGGCATATGCTCAATATAGGAGCTGCCCCTGGTGGTCAGTGCACTCCCACAGCCAACCTCCCATGACCAACCAACCTCCCCCGGTCCGTCCTCCCAGCCGACAACCCTCCCACGGTCCCTCCCCCTGTCCAGCAGGTCCCATAAGCGGCTGCCAGTGGCAGTCTGCAGGTCCCGGCAGGCAGCTAGCAGGCCCCGGATGGCTGCTGGCCCAGCCCCGATCAGGACTGGGCAAGACACCCCGATAGACCCTGATCACTGGCCAAGACTAGGGACCCCCACCTGTGCATGAATTTCATGCACCAGGCCTCTAATATATATATATATATATATATATATATATATATATATATATATATATATATACTGAGTGGCCAGATTATTATGATATCTGAACACATAATAATCTGGCCACTCAGTGTATATCCTATATAATAAAAGGCTAATATGCAAATTGTCCCCTTGACCAGGAATTGGACCAGCATGCAGGCCGGCCAACTGCCCATGTCCCCTCCCCCTGGCCAGGCTGGCCAGACACCACCCATACACGCATACACGAATTCATGTACCAGGCCTCTAATATATATATATATATATATATATATATATATTAATGTTATAGACATAAGATCCTTATAAAGACAGAAAATTTTGTTTAATGTCTCTAATCTGAGCCCTTTAAATTATTCTGTGCTGCATGCTTTTAATATTCCTCTGTATACCTTTGTTGTGCTCGCATAGAATTCAACTGTTTCACTTATAACTTCATAAAAGTTATGTTCATAAAATTGCATTTGTTTGCCTTGCTAATGTTTTTCTTCAAAGTTATTTGGTGTCATAAATTATCTCTCCGTCTTAATTTGAGAGTAGATTGTTTGGGTAGTATTGGACACCAAATTTGTTGTGTTCATGTGCTTCACCATTTATCATTACATCAATTGTCTCTTCTACTACCACATTCTTGGCATTAGAAATCCATATCCCTCTAGGGATGCAATTACCTATATCATTATTAATTAGAAAAATGTTAGTCATAATAATAATTATATGTTTATTCAAAACTTAATTTCAAAGTTATATGTATAATGTAGCTTGCAAAATCCACCTTTAAAATGTTAGTCCTCTTGGAAAAATTAACTAGGATTCCAAGTAAAATTTCATGACAGTATGTTTTTATAAAAGAGAATAAGTCCATGCACTTCAATTAACTTATATATTAAAATTATGCATTAGCTGTAAGTTGTTAAATGCCTTTAATAAGTTTTTGGGCACATAAATATGATAGGTATTTCTGAGTAAAAACGGCAAAATTAAGCTAGATGAGTTCTGTCATTTGCAATTCTAGCTTTTTGAAGTGAATCACATTTGATAGAAATAATAATAATAACAAGCTTCTAAAAGTATGACTAAAAATAGTTAATAAAATATAACAGGTCAGTAAGTAGATCTAAAAATGTCTTAAATCAACATCAAAATCAGTAAGTACTACTTTGTTAAGTATTTTCCAAGTAATAAAACAGGACAAAGAGAAACAGGAGTTACTTTAAAAATATCTATGCAACAATAAAGAAGGGTAAATACAATTCCACTGTTCCTCTTTTTGAATTATCAAATTTGTTCAGAACTCACTATTGTAACCCAAGGAAGCCGGAAAGGTCTTAGCAGCCATTATAAGATTTTTCCTCTCAACCTCTTTCTGCAGTCTCAGTTCAAAAATTGGGAACCATCCAGTGAGACCTTAAGTGGGTCTTTAGTGCTCTAATTATGAATAAGATAATTACAGCAATTATAGGTGAATTAGAGTAATAATTAGTAATTATAAATAAGTCAATCTAAAGTATATTCAAAATACACTTACAAATGGATGTTTAAAGTGACAGCATCACCTCAAACCCTGATGTATTTTATTCTGCATCTTTCATCATAGGTTATCACTTCAGGAATTGGAAATTATGTAATTATACATATTTCTTATAAAGAGTTTAATTTTTGGCCTATTCCCCATGCCTAAAAGAGAAATAATATGTTTGATACTTGTGGAACAGAAAAATATTTTTCCCCTAAATCATGTAAATAGCTCGCATAAATTACTAGCAATCAGTACATATGCCTTGTTAGGGTTTTAAAATGTATGCACAGGTCTTACAACTTACTGAATTTTGAAGGAAATAATTCAATTTATTTTAAACTATAATACTATGGTCATAAAAACTTTTAATAATCCAGTGTACAATTTCTCTAGAACCATAGGGTTATAACATTAATTGAGTGCTTAAGAAGAATGAGGTAATTTACATTTATCTAACATTCCATTTAACCTCACAACAAACTTATAGAAGTTGGAATGGGGTTGACATTATGCTCATTTTAAAAAATGTTTAAATAACTATCCCAATATCACACAGCTAAAACAATAAATGGCAGTGTTGTAATCTGAACATAGATTCAATTCCAAACCCACAATCTTTTCAAATGCCATACCATCATTTTTATAAGTGAATTACCAAAACTATAATCAAATGCCTATTCTAATTAGTTTGAATTCCTAGGTATGCCAGAAAAGATGTTTTCCTTTCTACCACTGTTTATTTAAAATAACATAGTTTATTGCACCTTTCAATGGTTGCTTCTCATATTTGAGTCCCTCCTTTTAGGGATGCCTTACTTATTTTCTAACTTTGTAACCATCAAATGTGTACTGCTCACTTTTTAAAAAATCTTCCCTTGTAATCCCCTTCCCATACTTATATATCCTTCTCTAATGAAACATGATACAAGTAGATGATATTTAAATTTTAATCAAATCTGTGTGTGCTGATTAAACATAACTGACACAGCAAATCCATTTATTACAATTGTCTTGACTAGAACTTTAACAGAAACAATGATTAAATCAACTTACATATAATATAGTTCATCACTTAGACTACTGTCATTTTGTTACTACCTTGACAGGATTGTTATGGTGATAGTTACCAAACCCTTAGACAACTACCAAATCCTGGCACAGCTAGTTGCAGCTCTGTAATATTGAGCTGCAATTTGCCTCTCTGAAAAATACAGAAAATCAATGTACTTTTCATATTTGTTGAGAGATAAACTGAGATATAATAGGAAAATTACCTGACTCTATGCTAGGCACAGAATTGGAATTAATAGTAATTATTGTAGCTATAATTACAAAAGACCCTAATGATGTCATAATGATTATTTGTAGCCATGAAACCCTCTCCCATAAAGTTAAACTTGATACCCCTCTGTATATTGCCAAGCTTGACACCCAATACTGCTGATTTGATTGAATTTCAAGGAAACTAATTGCAAATGAACTTCCTGGTCATCTCCTGAAGGAAGTAGCACTTCATTGTATTTAAAACAATAAAATATACCAAGAAGATATGTTTGTGGTTTTCTATTAGAATCACTATTGACATTGTGACTGAAGATATCAAAAAGACCTGAAAATGCCAAAGATTTATTTCAACAGGTATTTATTTATTTATTTACTAGAGGCCCCATGCATGAAAATTCATGCACTGAAGGGGGGGTCCCTCAGCCCGGCCTGCCCCCTCTCACAGTCTGAGAGCCCAATGATCATGGGAAGGCAATGCCTCATCACACCTCTGCTGCTGCCACTGCCAGCAGTGCAAGCCTTGGCTGGCCCTGGTTACCTGAGCCTCGGGAGGCCCTGGGCGGCTGGGCAGCTGCCATCTGAGGCTTGCCTGTGCCTCGGGCTGGCCTTGGGCGGTTGGGGGGCTGAGGGGACTGGGGGACTCTGGAGGCAGGCGTGCAGTGGGGATGAGGGGAATGGGTGCTGCCATCTTTGAGGGTGTGGCAATCAATTAGCATATTCCCTCTTTATTAGATAGGATTGCTTATAACAACAGAAATTTATTCTCTTACAATTTTGGAGGCCAGAGGTCTGAACTCAAGGTGGCAGAAGGGCTGTACTCCCTCTGGAAGCTCTAGGGAAGAATCCTTCCTTTCCCCTTCCAGGGGTTGTGGGCATTCCTCATAGCTGTATCACTCCAAGATCAGCCTTCAGTCACATTATTCTTCCTCTTCATGTATGTCTCTGTGACTCCTCCACTTGTGTCTTATATACAGGATTGGCTATTGGATTTAGGGTCTATTCAGGAAATCCCGGATGATCTCATCTCAAGATTTATAACATAAACAGGTAACATTCACAAGATCTGGGTATTAGGACAGAGATATCCTATCTAATAAAAGAGTAATATGCAAATTGACCATCACTCCAACACACAAGATGGCAGCCCCCATGTGGACACAAGATGGCTGCCACAAGATGGCCGGCAGGGGAGAGCAGTTGTGGGAGATCAGGCCAGCAGGGGAGGGCAGTTGGGGAAGATCAGGCCTGCAGGGGAGGGTAGTTGGGGCAACCAGGCCTGCAGGGGAGGGCAGTTAGGGGTGACCAGGCCAGCAGGGGAGGGCAGTTAGGGGCAATTGGGATGGCAGGGGAGCAGTTAGGCATCGATCAGGCTGGCAGGGGAGTGGTTAGGGGGTGATCAGGCTGGCAGGCAGAAGCAGTTAGGGGCAATCAGGCAGGCAGGCAAGCAGGCAGGTGAGCAGTTGGGAGCCAGCAGTCCTGGATTGTGAGAGGGATGTCTGTCCATTTAGGCCTGATCCCACATCCCAAGTCGGACATCCCTCCAGGGGTCCCAGATTGGAGAGGGTGCAGGCTGGGCTGAGGGACACCCCCCCCCTGCCCCCCTTCCCCCGTGCATGAATTTTGTACACTGGGCCTCTAGTATATATATATATTATTTTTTTTTTTGGGGGGGGGAACCTCTATTCAACCCAAACAGGAACATACTCTTAGTATCCCCATTTTCCAGGGAGACATTAAGTGATTAAACTTAAGTATGGGAGCAGTGCCTCTCCACCACCACACTGTGATGTCATGATGATTTATTCAGCCCTCTTTGTAAAGTACCTGTTTTGAGGAATTACTTGTAGGATATTTAGACCTTAATTTAATTAGGAATGGATTAACACCTGCCAGGTTTTTTCCTACTTATTGCATAGTGTGTGTTTTGGGAAGAACATGCGTAGGATCCATTGATGAGTTTTCTTGATGCACACACAGGCGTTACCTTGCCCTGGTAAACTCCAGCAGAAGAAAAGGCAGCTCACTGCTTTCACAGAAGTGTAGACTTTTCTGGTTCAGTGAAACCAACCAGAAACATCAGAGTTCTAATCCTGACTTCATCATTTACTAGCTCTAGGAGTATGAGCCAGCTATTTCAAATCTTAGAATTTCAGTTTATTTACCGATAAATTATGAATCCCTATTTTTTTCCTTTTTGTTAATTTATCTCTTTTTAAAAAATTATTTATTGTTAAAAGTTTTACATGTCTCCTTTGTCCCCCATTTACTTCTCCCCAAATGCCCCCGTGCCTCAGCACATGCCTCCAACCCCTATTGTCTGTGTCCATTGGTCACACTCATATGCATGGATATAAATCCTTTGGTTGATCTCTTATCCCACCCCCCCACTGTACCCTGCCTTCCCTCTGAGGTTTGATCGTCTGCTCAAAGCTTCTATGTCTCTGGATCTATTATTGTTCATCAGTTTATGTTGTTCATTATATTCCACAAATGAGTGAGGTCATGTGATATTTATCTTTCTCTGACTGGCTTATTTCGCTTAGCATAATGCTCTCCAGGTCCATCCATGCTGTTGCAAATGGTAAGAGTTCTTTCTTTTTTACAACAGTGTGGCATTCCACTGTGTAGACGTACCACTGTTTTTCAATCAACTCATCTGCTGATGGGCACTAGGCTGTTTCCAAATCTTAGCTATGGTAAATTGTGCTGCTATGAACATAGGGGTGCATAAATTCTTTATTTCTTGAGATATATTCCTATAAGTGGGATTACTGGGTTAAATGGGAGCTCCATTTTTAAATTTTTAAGGAAACTCCATACTGTTTTCCACAGTGGCTGCACCAGTCTGTACTCCCACCAGAAATGTATGAGGGTTCCTTTTTCTCCACATCCTCTACAGAACTTGTCCTTTATTGATTTGTTGATGATAGCCATTCTGACAGATGTGAGGTGGTACCTCACTGTCATTTTGATTTGCATCTCTCAGATGAATAGTGACTTTGAGCACGTTTTCATATGTCTCTCAGCCTTCTGTATGTCCACTTTTGAAAAGTGTCTATTTAGGTCCTTTGACCATTTTTTGATTGGATTGTTTATCTTCCTTTTGTTAAGTTGTATGAGTTCCCTATAAATTTTGGAGATTAAACCCTTATCGGATGTAACATGGCAAATATGTTCTTCCATGCAGTGGACCTTTTTGTTTTGTTGATGGTTTCTTTTGCTGTGGAGAAGCTTTTTATTTTGATGTAGTCCCATTTGTTCATTTACTCCTTGGTTCCCATTGTCCAGAGATGTGTCAGTAAAGATATTACTATGACATATGTCTGAGATTTTGCTGCCTATGGATTCTTCCAATATTTTTATGGTTTCAAATCTTTTTTTTGAGTTTATTTTAGTGTATGTTGTAAGTTGGTGGTCTAGTTTAATTTTTTGCATGTATCGGTCCAATTTTCCAACACCATTTATTGAAGAGACGATCTTGACTCCATTGTATGCTCTTGCCTCCTTTGTGAAATATTAGCAATCGGACAAGAAGAAGAAATAAAAGCTATTCAAATTGTAAAAGAAGTAAAACTGTCATTATTCACAGATGACATGACATTGACGTAGAAAACCCTAAAGACTCCAGCAAAAAACTACTAGATTTAATAAATAAATTCAGCAATTTAACAGGATACAAAATTAACACTTAGAAATAAATGGCACTTTTAAACACCGATAATGAACTCACAGAAAGAGAAACTAAAAAAAAAATCCCATTTACCATTGCAACAAAAAAATTAAGATCCCTAGGTATAAACTTAACTAAGGACGTTGAAAAAAGAGATAGAGGAAGATACAAACAAGTGGAAGAATAAACTGTGTTTGTGGATTGGTAGAATCAACATCATTAAACATACTACCCAAGGCAATCTACAGATTCAATGCAATCCCCATTAAAATACCAATCACATATTTCACAGACCTAGAACAGACTCTCCAAAAATTCATCTGAAATAAGAAAAGACCCCGAATAGCCACAGCAATCCTGAGAAAGAAGAACAAAGTTGGAGGGATCACAATACCAGATATCAAGCTGTATTACAAAGCCACTGTTCTCAAAACTGCATGGTACTGGCACAAGGACAGATGTATAGATCAATGGAACAGAACAGAGAACCCAGAAATCAACCCAAGCTATTATGCTCAATTAATATTTGACAAAGGAGGCAAGACCATACAATGGAATAAAGACAGTTTCTTCAATAAACGGAGATGGAAAAATTAGACAGGTGCATGCAAAAATGAAACTAGATCATCAACTTACACCATACCCAAGGATAAATTCAAAATGTATAAAAGACTTAAACGTAAGGCAGGAAACCATAAAAATTTTACAAGAAATCATAGGCAGCAAAATCTCAGATATCTCTCATAGTAACATGTTTGCTTATACATCGCCTAGGGCCGTGGTCGGCAAACTGAGGCTCACAAGCCACATGCGGCTCTTTGGCCCCTTGAGTGTGGCTCTTCCACAAAATACCATGGTCTGGGCGAGTCTAATTTGAAGAGGTGGCGTTAGAAGAAGTTTAAGTTTAAAAAATTTGGCTCTCAAAAGAAATTTCAGTCGTACTGTTGATATTTGGCTCTGTTGACTAATGAGTTTGCCGATAACTGTCCTAGCACAAGGGAAACTAAGGAGAAAATAAACAAATGGGACTACATCAAAATAAAAGGCTTCTGCACAGCAAAATAAGCCATTAACAATCTGAAAAGGGAGCCCACTACGTGGGAGAACATATTTGCCAATGATATATCTCATAAGGGGTTAATTTCCAAAATATGTGAGGAACTCATACAACTTAACAAAAGGAAGACAAACAACCCAATTAAAAAATGGACAAAGGACCTAAAAGATACTTCTCCAAAGTGGACATACAGATGGCCCAGGGACATATGTATTTGATTACTTTAATCCCTAAAGGCTTTGTGTGCCTCATACTGTTGCTTTTTGCTTTTTTTTTTTTTTTTTTTTTTTAATTTCTGACATTCACTTTTGGTACATTTTTTTCTACCTGGTTTATAATTTTAAAAATATTTAACTGACTTTTTTTTTTTGTAATTTTGAGATTACTGAGACAGAGTGTTAAGTTACACTTTTACAGAGAGGGTTTGTCTTTATCTGTTCCTCTCTCAAGCATAGTACTAACTTGGAGGACTAATTGATTCTCACCTTGAAATTTTTAAGTTTATTTTGCTTTGTTTAATTTTTGTTTTGTTTATTTGTATATTTTTGCTACAAAGTAGTGTAATTCTGTATTAAAAATAATATCAGATCCATTAAGTGTTACATATTCTTAAGGGAAACCTATTACCTCCATTTTATTAAAATATCAAAATAGACAAGTTTTATTATTGCCCTTTTTAAAAAAGTATTTATTGCTTTTTCACATTGACGTTGATTGTGTAGCCCACACTGACCACAGTGTTGAGCACGTGTGCTCATGTATCTTGTGGGTGCCCAGCATCTTTTGTTAGATTCCACCTTGGACAGAACCTAGTCATTATCTTTATCCCTTGCACCTCAGACAGCCATCGTGACAGAAGTTCAAGTTCTCCCAGGAGACCTCCTTTAATTTCCTTTTTGGACTCTATCTGATCTTTACTTTTGTTACTTCTCAGTAACTAATATAAGTACATTTCATTTTTTCAAATGGCAGGCATTCCAAGATATCTAGTTTTAATTAGTACTAGCAACAGAAGTCACAAATGAGTTCTTAAAAGGATATTAAACAAGCATTTAAAAGTGAAATTTTTTATATTATAATTTTTCTTAAAAGAGTAGGATTACTTTAGTAGTTTCAATAACCTTCAATGTGTCAGTCCATTTAGGAACTTATTTAAGGAAGTAAAAATGTCAACTTTCACTTCCTTATTTCAACCCTGTTTTTTAAAAAGTCTGATCACCTAGTGAAAACAAAATCTTGAAAATATGAGTGTTTTCTATTTTAAAAGCTTTGACTGCTGAGGGTAATGGTTCTGAAAGAGATTATATTTTCATTGCCTAGGATGTTTCTTCCCTACCAGAATTTGTTCGTCATAGTACAAATCCTAGGGGATTGTGTTAATGGACATGCTACCACCAATAAACACCTTGTTGATGGTAGCTATTTCAGAGGAAAAGGAAGTCACTCTTTTATAGACTATAATTTTTAAATGCATTGTGAAATGAAGAGCACATAAACTTAGGAGTAATTATTCCCATTATGCATACTTTTATGACTCAGATATTGAGAAAACAGAAAAATAAATGCAAAACAGGCATGAATGGAAATCTCATCAAGGATGAGATTCTAAATGAGTGTATTAGATGAATGAATGTGAATAGAAAACACATTGATAAAATGTAAATATTAATAATTTTATTATATATTTATAAACAAATATTAATGGATAATTTCAAAAAGTGCTTCTTATTGTGAATTGTTTATTACTGAGGAGAGCATTTCTCTTCTATATCTAGTATGTAGATATCATCTATATCTTATTTAAGAGGAGATTTTGATGCATATTACTAAGAATACTTCTAGAAAGTTAAAATTTTAATATTAAAAATAAATCTCTACAATCTAAGTGAAAAATAACAAGTTACCCAAGTTACACTAAAAAAAAATTTGCATAGCAACCAAGATCATCCTCTATTAAATCATCTCTCACAGTCCCTTTATATTTTTTCTGTTTATTCATCTTTGCCCATTTGTCTAATGCTTCTGTTTTTTTAAATTGTTTATTGTTTAAAGTATTACACAAGTCTCCTTTTCTCCCCATTGACCTCTCCCCAGCCACCCCCACCCCCAAGCACATGCCCTTATCCCCCCACACGCTGTCTGTGTCCATTGGTTATGCTCATATGCATCCATACAAAGCCACTGTTCTCAAAACTGCCTGGTACTGGCACAAGAACAGACATATAGACCAATGGGACAGAACAGAGAACCCAGAGATTGACCCAAGCCATTATGCTCAATTAATACTTGACAAAGGAGGCAGGAGCATACAATGGAGTCAAGATAGTCTCTTTGGTAAATGGTGTTGGGAAAATTGGACAGATACATGCAAAAAACTGAAACTAGACCACCAATTTACATCATACACAAAAATAAACTCAAAATGGATAAAGGACTTAAATGTAAGGTGGGAAACCATAAAAATCCTCAAATAAGCCATAGGCAGCAAAATAGCAGATATTTGTTGTAGCAATATCTTTATCAATACAGCTCCTAGAGCAATGGAAACTAAGGAGAAAATAAACAAATGGGACTACATCAAAATAAAAAGCTTCTCCACAGCAAAAGAAACCATCAACAAAACAACAAGAAAGCCCACTGCATGGGAGAACATATTTGCCAATGTTATCTCTGATAAGTGTTTAATCTCCAAAATTTATAGGGAACTCATACAACTTAACAAAAGGAAGATAAAAGATCCAATCACAAAATGGGCAAAGGACCTAAATAGACACTTTTCAAAAGAGGACATACAGAAGGCCAAGAGACATATGAAAACATGCTCAGAGTCACTAATCATCTGAGAGATGCAAATCAAAACAAAAGTAAGGTAATACCTCACACCTGTCAGAATGGCTATCATCAACAAATCAACTAATGACATGTGCTGGCCAGGATGCGGAGAAAAAGGAACCCTCTCTCACAGACTCTTTTTTTTTTCTTTATTGAATAAGGTATTACATATGTGTCCTTATCCCCCTATTGCTCTCCCCCCACAGACTCTTTAAATACAAAAACAATGATAAAAACCCATCACCATCATGTTCTGTTAAATGGTGTTTTTTTTCAGACACATAAAAATTAAGAATTTTTTTGACCTTCAATTATATACTTTTGAATATACTATAAAGTAAAATCTGGATTGTAGAGATTTTTCAAGTTAATATTACTTAATATTTAGGGGCAGTGGGGTAAAAATGTTCAGTTTTATGCACAAAGTTTACTGATATCCTAAATATGTATGTATTTCAAAATTATCAATAAATTTAAAAATTATGATAATCTGGGAATTTATAAGAGTGAAAAATAATCACTGTTTACTGAAGAAGGTGAGTGTTAAAAGACCAAAATTTAGAGTTTTACTCCTGGGATGGCTCTGTATTAGGCTTTCTTTGCAACAAATTCCTAGAAACTTAGTGGCTTAAACACCTATTTATTATCTTACAATTTCCATGGGTTAAGGGTCCAAGCACAGCTTAGGTGGGTGGGCCTTCTGTTCAGGGACGCAGCCCTAGCCAGTTTCGCTCAGTGGATAGAGCATTGGCCTGAAGACTGAAGGGTCCTGGGTTCCATTCAGGTATGTACCGCAGTTGCAGGCTCCTCCGGAGCCTGGGTCCTGGTCTGGGCTCCTACAGATGCAGGAGGCAATCAATTGATGAGTTTCTCTCACATTCATATTTCTCTCTGTCTTTTCCACTCTCTTCCACTCTCTCTAAAAATCAATGGAAAAATATCCTCGAGTGAGGATTAAAAAAAAAAAAAAAAACAAGAACAAAAAAAGACTATAAAATGGTGTCTTTCTTTTTCGTGTGGAGAACTCTGAAAAATGTGCTTCTAAGCTCATTCAAGTTGCTAGCAGGATTTATTTCCTTGTGGCTATAAAGCTGGGGCCCTGATTTCTCACTGTTTGTTGGCTGTCTGCCACCCTCATGTCCAAGAAGCCGAATGCACTCCCCCACACGAAGGCACTTTCCATGGACATTTTCACATCATCTCTGTTTAGTTCTTCAAGGTAGCGGAATAGCTATAAAGCAATCTGGCAAGATTAAATCTTGTATATGTTTTTAATCTAATCATGGGAGAGACATCCATCACCTTTGTCAAACTTTATCAGTTAGAAGCAAGTCATAAATTTCACCTACACTCAAGAGGATGGGGCTATGAAGAATGATTCACTGGGAGTTACCATACGGTGAGTCCACTCAGTTTAATAGGACTCATGTTTCTTTGTATTTAAATTATTGTAATAATAAATTTTGTTAGATGTCATAGGACAATTAGCAGCTTGACTTAATATGACTTTTCTTTTTTATTCCTCACCCAAGGGTATTTTTTCCATTGATTTCTAGAGAGAGTAGAAGGGAGGAAGGAAGGGGAGCGAGGGAAACATCAACGTGCAGAGACACATCGCTTGGTTGGCTCCTACGTGCACCCCTCCCAGGTGCTGGGGAACGTGCCCTTGACTAGAATCGAACCCTCAACCATTTGTTCTATGGGTCAATGCTCTAACCACTGAGAAAAATGGCCAGGGCACTATGACTCTTCAGAGATGTTTTGAATGTTGCCAGTACCGACTATGAATCTCCAAAATGTATAAGATAAAATGACTGTTTAGAACAGTGATTGGCAAATAATAAATATATAATAAAAATAATTTATCAATATTATATTCATTTGTTTTATTATTGATGCATACATTGGGTTCTTAAAAATATGTATGTTGAATCATACTGTAATTTTGATGAGAGCTGAAATAGAGCCACTATGACAGGACAAGTAATGGGATTGATGCAAGAAAACATTAGCAACCAAATACAAATAAAGTCTGAATTTCCTATTGGACTGGAAACTGACTGCAGGAGAATATAAAATACATATCTTCTTTTTTTTAGATTCTCAGACAGTGCTAGTTTACTTAATTAATTAACACAGGCTTAAGAGGTAGACAGAAAATATTTAGTCAGAATGATTAAAAGATGGAGTTTCAGAAAGATAGTAGCAGTATTGCGTATGTCTTTGGGATATGTACATAGTGTCCGGGACTTTAGTATCTGTACTCCAGACACTGGAGGACTGTGAGAAAAGATAATTACCCTAATCTCACCGATGTCAATTTACTAGGATAAATACAAAGGTACTATTCAAAGAGAAGAGTGGTACCCCATCAATCATGTCCCAGGTCATTACAACCACTCCTAGTTAAAATCTGTCACACCAACATTATTCTTGTTTAAGAGGAGATTTTAAACAGGTGGCAAAAATAAAAGAAAATACAAATAATAAACAATTCAAATAATCAAATTAGATAGCTTACTTAATTTCTGGCAATTCTTGCCCTTTATCTGGGGTTCTCTTTCAGGCAATTCTCAACACTGAAGAAAACTTATTCTTTATTGTGAGCTCATGGAGCTTTTATTTATGACTACCATTCATTGTCAATTTATTAATTATTGCCAGACTAGTAAGAGTGGATGTTAACAGTGAAGAGAGATTCATAACTTAGACTTCCTTAGGTACAGTTAAATATCACCAAACTGCCAAACCTCAGAGGGAAGGCAGGGGAGGGCGGGTGGAAAGAGATCAACCAATGAACTTGTATGCATATATGCATAACTCGTGGACACAGACAATGGGGTGGTGAGGGCCTAGGGGGGAGGCAGGGGTGGGCTCAAAGAGGTCAATGGGGGGGAAAGTAGGACCTATGTAAACTTTCAACTATAAAGACTCTCTCTCTCTCTCTCTCTCTCTCTCTCTCTCTCTATATATATATATATATATATATATATATATATATATATATAACCAAGTTGCAAAATGAGCTTAGTCTCATAGGAAAAATTAGAGGAACATAAGTGAAAACATTAAATAAAGCATTCCTATAAGAACAATTAAAATGTGTAAAATCATGGGAACATAAAAAGACATGATTTAAAAAAATAATTTTAGAAAGAGTGATTTGTCTGGGAATAAGATGTTTTTGATGATATATCAGGAGTATGAGGCTAGAAAGTGAACCTGGTACCAAAATATCGATGGCCTTAGGGAGCCGAATATTTATTTGTAAACATGGAAGTTTATATTTTACAAACATCTTAGGGTCTTTAGGATGGGGTACAATGACAGAGAGTCTTGGATTTTCAGAAATTATTGTAAATTTAGAACCAGTGGTGTAATTCCTATAAATGTTGGGCACATCCTTAATCCAGTACACAGGCACACTTATAAATGTTTGTTGTTTCCTTTGAAAATGGCTTGAAAGAATATTTGCAATATATGCTTTCTGCAACAGTGCAGAGTTCTTTTCTAAGAGGGTCCAGACTCACTTTTAATCAAGGTACTCTATGTTGGTGACCAGAAACTGGGAGGAAGGCTGTGTTTTTTTACTGTAGTAAATCAAGTCATATTTTTGGCCACTAGATCTATAAGGCTTTTCCCCTCTATTATATCTCATGTAATATTCTAGTATAGTGTCCATCATTTTTTTTAAATTGATATCAGAGAGGGAGATAGAAACATCAATAATGAGAATCACTGATCGGCTGCCTTCTGCACACCCCCTACTGGGGATCGAGCCCACAACCCAGGCATGTGCCTCCGACTGGAATCGAACCTGGGACCCTTTGGTTCATAGGCTGACGCTCTATCCACTGAGCCAAACCAGCTAGGGCTCAAATTGTTTTATTGAGAGGTCATGATTAAGTACTGTCAAATCCCTGTGGGGCTATGATTTAATCAGTTGCTAGTATGTCCTGATATTCTTCACCATAAATTGTTGGAAGATAATCTCCATGAATATTTTCATGTTTCTATATGACTTTCTAAGTAAAGGGCATGTTTGAAGCAAGAGATAATGTATCACTCTTAAGAGGTTTAGATCCCTAAACAGTTTTGCTCAGTGGATAGCGCATCAGCCTGGGGACTGAGGGGTCATGGGTTCAATTCTGGTCAAGGGCATGTACCTTGGTTGCGGGCACATCCCCAGTGGAGGGCATGCAGGAGGCAGCTAATGGATGTTTCTTTCTCATCGATGTTTCTAACTCTCTATCCCTCTCCCTTCTTCTTTGTAAAAAATCATTAAAATATATTTTAAAAAATAAAGAGGTTTAGAAAATTATATTCCTGGAGCCACTTACTCATATTTATATTGAAATTGGACTCTATTTACTGGTAAAGTAGTAACAAGAGGTGATTTTATAGGGTTTTGAGAAGAATCTATATTCCATTGTACTTGCCCAGGGGAGATTAGCACAGTGTTTTCAAGCAAAGGCCAGACTGTTATTTGTGGGGAGCTCTCTGTGTCCCCACTTGTTGCCAATGGAAGTAGACTTCTTGGGGGAACCTCTGGAGTAATAACTTATGGAGGCCCTCACAGGAGGATGAGGTACTGTGGAAAGTTTTATTTCTGTGCAATTAAAACCCCTGAGTTTCCAAGGTCTCATCTCCCTCCGTCCCTCCAAGGAAAAAATCCAACTGTGTCTTCAGCAGAGCCGGGATTAAAGCTATTGCTCAAGTTTCTGCTCAGCCCAGTCCAGCATCAGGCTACTTAGCTTGTGTTTCCAGCAGCAATCTATTGCATGTGGGTCCACAGGGCCATGGGCCATAAGGCTTTTAGGGCCACATGGCTATGAGGGAGCATGGGCAAGTGCAAGGAAGTAGGAGCAAAGCCAAAGGAACAAGAGGGCAAATTTCCTTTGGCTGGGGACTATGTATTCCCACATTTTCATGGGTTGGCACTGGCTCTACCCCTCTGGACAATTACCTTTGTCCCCAGGTTAGATTGACAGGTAAGCACCTTCCTACGTCACCCCAACTTTACTGTGTATGTGCCATCTTCCCCTTTGGTCTATTCCCTCAGTGATCTGCAGGGAATGGACCGGTGTTTCCCTGGGGAGTGTAAAGCTACATCTTTCTGGGGAAGCTGCCCAGATGACCATGCCCATAATGTCTGGCCTCCCTTTGCTTCTTTCCTATTATTAATAACTAGATAATTACAACAGCAACACAACTTTTCGAACATAACGTGGAGTCAGAGTTATTAAGAGATTCAGATGTCAGTTTCTCCTAAATCCAACCTATTCATAGGGTTACAATCCAGTTTAATAAAGCAGGAAATAAGCTGAGAAGCTGTAAATTGCTGACTGCCACAGAGTAGTACTGATTTTTTAAAACAAAGTAATTGGAAACTGAGTTACCATAAATATAAAAATTTGAATAAGACTGTGTCAGGAAAACAAGTTGGTTATTTGGTTATTTGGCTCTGAAATAACCAATATTTCTCTCTACCCCTGTTGCTTGTGGAATGCAATTATTCAATACAATCTCTTAAACCCTATCAAGAAATTCACATAATCTTTCTCCATATAAATTATAGGGATAATGCCTAAAATAAAAATTATATTTGTAATAATTTAGTATAACATAATATGTTTAAATATAGATTGATGGAATTTGCTTGAATTTAATAAGAGAGCTCATTAAAATTAATAATAATGCCCAAAATAAGGTATAAAGATGGATGGAATAACTAACACTATATTTTTAGGAAACTGAAGGACACAGTAATTAAATGACTGACTCAAAAACACTAAATTAAATTATCATCTTTGACCAACATATATTACATCTTTTATAAAAATAGCTATTTTCATGAATGATTTTTATTTTTTTCATGTAGGACAATGTGTGCTAATAACTATATTATTGTGTTATATATTATACAATGGTAATCTTTCTTCTCTATATCTGAATCTAGATATATGGTAGGAAGTAGAAATATATTTTCTATGTAATAGGCTTACCAATGTTATGAAAAAATGATGTAAATGATGAATAATTTTTCTTAAGCCAATTGAAAATAAAAAGTAAAATATTTCCAATTCATCCTTTTCCTCCATCTGCTATTTTCACGCTTTGTTGCATCAAATGTTCCACTCCTATTCAGTCATTTTTTACTTACAAAAATTATCCATATTCTTCTCTATTAACCTAGGAACCCCTGACACGCATACTGCTTCAGTGCTCACCTTACGAGGATAAAAATTTCAAGCAAGTTTTGTCTGAATACTGTCCTTCTGCCTTCCCATTCATGTGTGACACCCATTTGTTATCCTGCTAGATACTGGCCCTTTCCCTGCTGTGACTACTCAATGACCTGTCCACCTTGAGATTATGATGCAATGTATCCATCCATGTTCCTTCTGTTTACTTCATACTTTGAATATTCTGCCAGAATATTCAGAACTTGAATGAGTTAAAATATAATCAAAATCAATATTATTTGTGACTTGTATGCTACTTTTTATTATATAGTTGATGGGCTACTTCTACACTAATGTAACTAGTAGTCACAGTCATGACAATAATTTGTGGGGAGTAAAGGATGCTTTCCTTACACTTAGAGCATCGTTTACTCTTTTGTTATTAGCTGTTATCATATGCTCATCCCAACAGATATTTCCCTGAGAGCTGTGTGCAGATGAATGAGGGGGAAACTGTAGCCCCTGGTGAAGATTTTTAACCATCTGTACAAATATACATGTCTTTCTACGTGTCTTTTGGAATTTAGGGTAGAGGAAATATGAACCAGAGTATATAAAGGTTTTTCACCTCAAGCTTCTATTTATGATCTAAGAACCAATAACATTATTAATCCAAATTGAGTTAGAATGTATTTTTTAAGAAAATTGGAAAGGCTAATTCTCTAATTTCAGTTAAACTTAAATGTAAGAAAAAAAATAATAATAGTATAAATTATAAACAGATGATGAACCAACCTCTATGACATGGATTATTTCACTGATACTCAGAAGCATGTTATTTACCAAGAAACTGAGATTAAGATGTATTAAAGAACTTGTTCCAAGTCATTAGTTGCCAGAAAAAGTATTTTCATTGGCTAAATCCATAAGTAATTCCACAAGCAGAGGGCGTTCCACTATTTTCTCAGGACAGGGAAGATGAAACTTGGGAAGGTCAGGTATAATCTATAAATTTATTTAGCAATTGGGTCATTTTACACATGATGAAAATAGACATTAAGGAGTTAGAGAGGCTAACTATGTATCAAGCTCAACAAAGTGAATCATTATAGAGAGAAGAATCAGACTAGTTTCTCTGATTTGCCAAATCAGAAAATATCTATATTAAGTCAGAAATTCATAGAAAAACATTGTTCTTCTCAGTCACTATATTTTTATGCTGTATGTATTTTTATGTATAGGTATATTAATAAACTCTACCCCTGATACAGGGTTTTTAGAATGTGGATCACGGCTGTCTCAGAAACTATCAGTAAACAATTCTTCTGTGCTTCATTCATTACTTTAGTAATAATAATATGCTCTATGTGCCAAGCATTGTACTTCTTTATGTCATGTTTACGTATATTTTCATTTTCAGTTCTCAGAACAAACCACAAAACATGAGTTTTATTGTCAGCATTTGGTAATAAAAAAGTTATGTACTGTGAAGCTGAATAACTTGTCTAAGATCTTGCATCTGGTATATACCAACCCCAAAAATGAACTAAATATTTTTTTCTGAAAATGTCTTCAGTCTTGGTAACCACTGTATAATATTTCCTCTTTAACTGCTCTGAAGCAAATTCCCTGTTATTCTGACAAACACATATTATTGTCAAAATTGTGTACCAAATTCTCTATATGCAAATAGTCATATGCATAAATATATTTAATAACATATACATCAAAATCTAGTTTGGGGATGGGTGGATGGGGACAATGGGAAGAAAAACGGGGGACATCTATAACAGTGTCAACAATAGAAATATCCACCTTGCCTTCCAACACTTTTAAAGGCAAGTGTTGTGCTGTATGGATAGTCCATTCAATTCATGCATTAAATGGACTCAATAAATATAAATATAAATTCAAAAAGTGGAGCATTTACTAGTAGCAATAAAACAGTGTAATGCTGTTAAACATCAAAATTGCAGTTCACTATAAGTTTGCTATATCAAATAAATTCTCTCTCATTTGGTTTTAACCAAACATGTTGCTGCTGCACAAACAGAAGGACAGATGTTGCAAAATAATTCAACTTTATAGGTAGATTTAATTTACACAATGCTGGAGTGAAACATTTGACAGATCTCTTTAATTTTTCTGTTTAGAGAAATATAATAATCAGGCATAAAATCCTGTCTCTCAATGACAGGTCTTTGCGTAGTCTAATTTAGAAGACCTGCAGGGGTGGACGGGGATGGAGGAGGGAGGCAGGGGGGCAATCTGACCTGTTTTATAATATGATAGTGATGTGTGATAAAATTAAAAACAAACAAACAAACGAAAACAGATTTTACATGTGAGGTCCCCCAGTTAGTAAAGGAAGAGATTGTTTCGGGTATAAAAACATTTGGTCTCTGTGTCAAGAGAAAGAACTCCACATTGCCTGGAAGCACCCCTGGCAGTTGATAATGGAGAGCTGTTGGCAATGATTATGGAGGCAGATGCTTACCTGCACTCCTGCAGTGTACAATCTTGGCTTGATGACAAGGTGAGGAGAAGGAGAAGCTGTCACAGAATGGGGGCAACTGGCAGCTGGAACCCTGGCAGGGAAGGGTAAACTGGTCACCCAGGGCTGCCTGCTTGACTGGAGCAGATCTCATCAATCATGCCAACATATGCAGCTGCCTGAAAATAAACAGGCTTCTCAGACAGGAGACAAAATGAGGCAAATTAAAAGACCAATAATTTAAACAAATCCATTTCCAGTTTCACAGCAAAGATGGATGGGTGATTTCTGCTGATAGATCCAAATTTCGAGTTAATTGATACAAGTCACTGATACATACTAATGTGGTAAGTTTAAACATGTCATTCTTGAAACACAATCCTTATATAAATGTTTTAAAAATTGCTATAATTTTTAAAAATACAGATATGACATATTTTTCAAAATCTATCAATTATTGTTTTCTCCTGGATTTTTCTAAAATTTTTAACTAAAATAAACATGTGGCTCTAGGTACCCCACTGAAGCGTATGTCTTATTGTTCTGTCCAAAGCCCTAATTGAAACCTGTGGGAAATTGGCTATAACAATGACTGCATAATTATCCTCTTATTGTAAGACAATACTTTTTCCTTTCATTTCATTTTTCTGTGCCCTATTCTTCTATTAGCTGATCTTGAAATATTTATGATATAATTTATTTCATGTATTACTTCATCAGCACCCACTCTTAGTGTTTTTGTTCTGAACATTCTCTTCTAATTCCTCACAGTCCTTCAACAACCTTCTATTTCACACCAAGAAAATATATTACTTGCAGTCCTTTCCTTTTTGGCTTAAAACAGACTTCTCTGGGGACCTCCACTAATGACCACAGATTCCTTAAGGTTAAATGATGATGAACTCCACCATTGGATACTTTGTAGTTTTTACTCCTTGTTATCACATCTTCTCTTTCAGTCTGCTCAGTCCTTTATCCTTCATCAAATTGAGACTGATCTAAAAGGACCAGGAGCTCGTGTCCTTCGCACTGACGTATTTTGTACTTATATGCTCATGAGTGCTACCCAGTGCCCTACCGAGAGCACCAAGAGATCTGCTGAGACAGTATCAGAAGGTGGTGATTTTCCTTTTCAAATCTGAGAGTGCTGCAGAAATTAGAGAAAGGCAAAATAGCCCGAGGTCAATGCAATTCTCCAGTCTCTCAAGCTCGTCTCCTTTCACAGGTGGCAGTACAGCTGCTGTTATGTCTGCAGGGGAATCACAGCCACTGGCAGCCCCTTACACAGCTGGCAGCGGATGCAGGGACCTGAGAATCAGGTTCGACATTGCTAAACGGGAAATATCCACCTTGCCTTCCAAATGTCTGCTTTTCTTTAATCTGCATTACAAGACAGGCTGTTGTGCTGTTTTTGTTGTTCTTTTAATCATGGCTGAGAGTTCAAATTTCTCCTCACCTAGTAAATTGCTTAATCATCTGTGATCTAATTTCACCAGCTCTCTCCACCTTAGGGACAAGCAGGCATCTCTCAGAAATGAATTAGCTAAAGACTCTAAATGTTTTTATTAAGCTAGCACTTCATTTCAATCGTTCTTCCACACGTGGAATAGTTTGGGATATTACATAATATGCCCCCAAGAAAAATAAGTTAGATTGTAATACAGTGGTATTTTACAGCTGAGTGTACGCGAACGTGGTACACGTACACTCTAAGCTTCATTAGCTCTGATGGTCATGCCATATGTTTACAACAAAAATGTGATTATGCACATAACTTAGCCCAGACACAGGTTAAAATAGTCACCAACAGCTGCCTTGCATATCACTTCATATCTCCAGACACTTCATTGTAAGCATTTTTGCCACATTTTGTGTGACATATAAGAGCATCATGAACTGGCTATGATATGCAGTGCATGAAATCCCACTATAATTAATTATTGTTTTTATAGCAACACTGTTTATAGTAGCACTTGACCCCCCAAAGGATTGGTGACCTGGGGTAAGCCACCTAAAAAATAATTTTGTTGATTTCATCCTTAACCACGCTCATGTTACTATTTTTTTTTACTCTTTTAATTTTAATCATTTTTGCCTCATCTTTTTGAAAGAATTGATTGGTTAAACCTCAACACAGCAGCAGGTCTTAAGATCAGTTTGCTTGCATAAATATTGAGAAGCTAGCACTAGTTCTGTTTTTTTTTTTTTCAGGCAAAGTAAACTATTTATTTTAGTTAAAATTAACTTATTGTTATATAGGATGATTGCATACATCATGGAAACAGCATGCCAAATTTGGCTACAAGTAATCTTTTCCCTATATCTACTGTGTACCATTAGAAGAAAAAATAATATTTTTTATTAATTTCAGAGAGGAAGGGAAAGGGAGAGAGATAGAAACATCAATGATGAGAGAGAATCATTGATCAGCTGCCTCCTGAACATCCCCTAATGGGGATTAAGCCTGCATCCCAGGCATGTGCCCTTGACTGCAATTGAACCTGGGACCCTTCAGTTCCCAGGCAGATGCTCTATCCACTGAGCCAAACCAGCTAGGGCAATAGTATTTTTTCTTATAACAAAATCTACATGGCTAGCTATGCTTGTTAGCATATTTGTAAAAAAAGTTATGAGTTGAAAAGGAACGTATGGGCCATTAGTATATCCCCTCTATAGTATGAGAGACAGACAGAAGTAAATATCAGAGGTCTCATGAGTAGTTAACCGTGGAACTGGGATGTAGGTAAGCCAATGTCTCTACATTCCCTAATCAAAATACTTTATACCAAGTAACAATCTGCCTCCTGTTACAAACTTCTAACATAAATCGATAAAATAGATGCAAAGAAAGCTGTGTGGCAAGGCTAGCTAAAGTGTATTAAAGTCTTGCTTGGCTGGTGGTAGGAAGCCCATGTTAGTGAGCAAATACATCAGATATCTATTTATATACTAAGGCAGGATACAAGTGTAAATGAATATAAGAGAGAAATAAAGTCTGAATAGGCAGGAGCATTGGGAGAGTATGTCTGTTCAATGTAGGGTAGAAGTGTTGGGATATTACGAGCATGATGGAACTCCAGAGTACGGAAACAAGTGAATGCTGGCAGAGCTCCAAGTCAAGGAATCTGGGAAGACACAACACACTGTTCATTCAGCATTAAGGAGCCAACATAACAATAGAACCCCTTGGAAAGGGGATTTAGAGAGGCAAGCGAGCAACAACAACACCCTAACAAATGTCCTTGCAATATCAGAGCTGCTCACATGTCAGAGCTCTATACATGGTTGACAGAATCAGCTACATAACTGGGGGCTCCTTGTCTATGAAAATAGTGGGCTCCTTATTCAATCATTGAGAATTTCAAATGGCAACATCAGCAGCAGAGCAGTAAACCAACAATGAACCCTTCAAAGTGAAGGGAGGTTGGGAAGTTGACATATGCATTTCATAAATTTCCTTGCAGCCAGAGCTCTGGACATGACTCTGGTTTTGTCAATTAGATGTGGTCATCTTTGAATAAATAGGCAGACATCAGGTCAAGGTTTGTTTTGTCTACCAGCAAGCCACTTGAGCTGAGTTCCTTGAACCAAAATGATGGGTCTCTACTCTCCAGCTTCCATGGTATTGAGAAGCAAGTGTTATAGTGATAAAGCTTTTGCAACAAACATAACCCAAGAGGTTGCTCCAGAGTATTTCCTCCCCTAGCAGATCATTATTGAATTGTACTAGGAGTTATTCAAGGACCTTCAGACTAGAACCTGCTACCTCAACCCCCATAACAATTTTGTGAGCATCTAATTCCCTGTATAGAGCTCCTTCTGTTTAAAATACCTAAGATAAGTTTCTGTTTTCTATTGAACCCAGTCTGATTTCATGAAATTTAATTGGCTCTAAAGGAGGAGGTTAAAATCACAACAATAATTTTGTAACAAGGGTTCTGGGAATATTTCTAATGTGTAAGTGACATGACTTTAATTTACATAGATGGAAATGCACTTTGTGTGAAAGATAAACAGGGAAATTTCAAAAAGCAGTGGATTGATCTATCATTTATATTAAGTGTATTAGTTTCCTAGGGATGCTGTAACAAACTGCCACAACCTTGGTTACTTAAAACAACAGAAATGTATTTCTCTCCCAGTTCTGGCGGGCCGAAGACTGAAGTCAAAGTGTCAACAGCGTTGGCTCCTTCTGCCGGGTCTCAGGGAGAATCTGTCCCATGGCTCTATTGTAGTGTCTGGTGGCTGCTGGCCATCCTTTGCCTTCCTTGATATGCAGATTCATCGGTCCAATCTCTTCCTCTGTTTTCACCTGGACTTCTCCCCTGTGTATCTATGTCTTCTTTTCTGTCTCTTATAAGGACACTCATTTCATTTAGGGACCACCCAAATTCAGGATAATTTCTTCTCAAGATCTTTACTGCAAAGACTCATATGGTACATAAGGTCACATTCTAAGTTTATGCATTGATATGCATTTAAGGGGATATTATGAAATTGAGTACACTAAGAAAGTATTGAAATTAAGCTTATAGATGAGACTAAATAGTGTTTGTTTTTTACTGACTGCTTTGCAATAGAAATAATGAAAAGTTACACATTGAAATTGACCTTTTGAAAGGAAGACAGGCAGAATGCCTTTAGAAAGGACACATTCAGGCTTTAAAAGAGCTGGTTCTTAATATTTTTTTTAAAAAGCACAATATGTAATTGAGTTAAAAAACTGTAAAATTATCAAGGCATAGTTCATAGTTCATGGAAGAAAACCAGTAATATTTTCATTGTTAATCTTCGGATATCTGTATTACAAGTCAGAGATAATGTTTTGCTAGTTTTCCGTAACTTATGAAAAATACTGAATATTTTATTAATTTTGAACTAGAATTAAAGGTGGTAACAAAAACCCACACACATGCATATATACACACACTCAAATACACATTTATCTGTTACATGTCTTGCATAATGATCATGCAATATTTTGCTTAAAAAATCCTTTATTGATTTGCAACTTCTAGTTTCATTCTAAAAGTGAAAATGTCATTAAAAAAAAATCTTAATTTTATGTAAGACCTATCAGTGATTTCAAGTCATAGCAAAAAAAATAAATAAAGGATATTTAGATGATGCAAAATAAATGGGGTTTTGAATCAAAGATATGAAAATAATTGTTTTAACATCTTCTTAGAGTTATTAGTCAACAATGCTACTAATAGTAGTACTGGCTATACTAATATAAGCCCTAAAGTTCTAAACTACTGTGTATTGACTATATAGATGGTTGTCAATATTAACAGTAGAGATAATGAAACAGATAAACCTATTCTGAATGGGTATCCATGATGATGACATTCATATTAGAGAAAACCATTCAGTTTTCAAAATTTGTTTTAATTCTGTCAAGTAACCTTTATTTTTAACAAAGTGGTTTTATTCATTATTTCAATGTAAAATAGCACATTTAAAACCTCAAATTTTGTCAATCTAATTTAGATAATCTAAAATAATAAGCAGGAAATGCAAAGTTATATTGGCAAAAGGGGAGGGCAATCGATTATTGATTAGTATTGTTACAAATTATGTTAAACAGTATATAGACACATTTGTAACGTATGATTAATTTAATAACTATTCAATACTATAATTAAGAATATGAAAATAAACTTTCTTTGTACTTTTGGTGAAAACTATTTGTGTTCCTGACATTGGACTAATAGGGAAATACATCTATTAGGCTTTTTTATATATTGTTAGTGTTTTTTGTATGTTTGTTTGTTTATTTTCTAAGTTGTCTTGGTTCCATTTCAAAAATTACAAAGTTAAAGACTTAATAAAACTCAGAATTGATCTAGTGGTATGAATTGTTTACCAATATAAGACAATAGAAAACCTTCCTAATATTAAACTATTTAAGAAGTAGACTACAAAGTCAGTATATATTTATGTTGATTTGATTTCTAGATAAAGATACATTTTGAGTTATCTGTATCTATATATACTAAATGATCAATTATTTTATTCCTTTTTCCTCTTTAGTTTTAAAATGTTTTTTTTGTGCAATATTTTATTATATTTTTATTACATTTTTATGACAGAGACTAAACTTCCTCGGTGGTAAAAATTCGAGAAAATTTAAGCTTTTTAAAAAATTGTTTAAAGTATTACAAATAGTAGTACATATGTCTCCTTTTTTCCCCCATTGACCTCCCCTAGCCTCTCCCACCCCCTTTTACATGCCCTCACGCCCCTAGTTTCTATGTCCATTGGTTATGCTTATATGCATGCATACACGTCCTTTGGTTGACCTCCTACCCCCCTCCCAACCCTCCCCTGATCTTCCCACTGACATTTGACAGTCTGTTCAATGCTTCTTTGTCTCTGTATCTATTTTTGTTCATCAGTTTATAATGTTCATTATATTCCACAAATGAGTAAAAATTTGAGCTTTTGAGTGGTATAGAAAAAAATAAGGTATGTTAATAAAGTGAGGACTCTAGGGATCATGTTGAGAGCATGAGTATTAAGTCTTATTTCTTAGTAGCCCTAACATGTAGAGGAACTCAGTCAATCTTCCATGCTTCTTTTCTTATTTGACAAAACAAAGTTACAAATAATCTATTTAATATAAAAAAACTGTTATTTAAAACTAATTTAAGTGATTCATAAACAAATGTTTTGAAACATAAAAATATCTACCCAAATACCTTTGATTATATTTGTTACCCTTCTAATGTTGACAAACACATTTCAGTATTAAATAATTAGTAATCATAATTTATTTATAAAACCAAATATAGAAAAATAATCTAAATCTGAAACAGAGAAGGATAGGTGAAGTGGATAAAGTCAGAGACAGGTCCTTACCTAAAACCTATTTAGTAATCCCCTTCCAAACTTTCATTCAAGTATAGCTTTCCTTGTTGACTGTGAGTTGTCAACCAGTCCTGTGGCATTCTCAAAAAACTTGGGACATATCATCCTTGAAGCCTATTAACTTATATTTATTACCAAGCTAGCTATCTCCTTTCTTGGACTGTGAATAAATTGAAGTAGGAATTGTACATTATCTATCCATCCATCTATTGATCTTTCATTCTTTTTCTACTCTCCCTTCCTCTTCCCTTCTTCCCTTCCTCCCATCCTTCCAGTCTTTC